>NW_024042261.1:8495029-9095029 GCF_014851395.1 Micropterus salmoides | reverse complement strand
ACCCTCCCACCCCTTCATGTCTATAACTCCTCTGTTGCCAGCCTTTTATCATGGGGCCCTGACACCTGTCCTTTTCCCGCCCCTACCTCATGTTCACGCGTCTTTCTCTCAGAATTCAGGTTGCTGGCTGTTGCTTCACAGCAGTGCCACTTTGCCTTCAGCTCCAGTCCTTGTTTTCTTTTTATTACCTTTTCTCAGAAAGAGAGGACACTGACATAGGCGGTTCTAGTCACACCAAGTCAACAGTGTTGGACTTTTGACACAAAAAATAGTTCATTAGTTATTTCAAACATAACTTTGACTTATTCCTCACTTCCACACCCTGTGACCTCACCTAAGAATATTATAAAAGCCAAATTGAATGTATGCCCAATGTTCTTGTCATCTTTTTGCCAATAAAATCAAAGTGGGAAAGCTTCCATGGGGATAAACTTTTTAAAAACATTTTATAGTGTGACCCTTCCTATCTCTCCCAGCGTGAGCAGACACTGATAAACACTAGATTAAAGTTTTTAGCCATGCATCCTCTCATTCTCTCACAGTGATTTAACTTTGTCTTGTTCATGGCCAATGTTGGAGTAATGAAGCTTAAAAGAAGATTTTGGGTATTTTTAATCTGGGCCCTATTTTGGAAAAGTGGATGGCTTTAGCTGGCAGCCCCAAAACTGCTGCAGTGGTTGCAACGTATTCCTTCGGGTCATTTGTGTCAAAATTATGTCCACAAAAACTGCTTCTTTTTGTCACCGACAGGCTCAGACTGTTACATGAGGTGTCTGACAACTTCATGGAAAGGATCCCTCTGAGTGACTCCCGGTGACACCCTTTGTTTTAACAAGAGAGTTCTTGCTCTGAAATCTCATGAGAGGTAAGTTATTGCAGATTTGCCAGACGTTGGAGTGAGGTTGCAAATAGGTTTGTAGGTGTGGTATCACGTAAATATACCTAGTATCATAGAATAATGGAGAAAAACGGAACAAAATGCTTACTTAACATAATTTTCGCAAACATTTTTGATTGATTGTCCACACTCCATTACTGCTTTAAACAACTAGCAGAGCAGATGTCTTAATTACATGTTTTATGTGCGTTGCGACTATTGGCAGTTTTTCTCCCTACTGACCAAATGGTCTTACTGATCATCTACTGATGTAGTTTTAGGACCCTATATAAATTGTTCAAAGCGCAACAAGTGCAAAATGGTAGTTCTTTGGACATGCAAAGTGGATGTCTCCAAGTGCACCTGCTATTTTGGTTCATGTATGTGCAGCAATGCAAAGTGCAAAATGACTGGGAAAAGTATACTCTAGATTAGAGGGTGTGGTTATTAGTAAATACATTCTCAGCCAGTCACAACCAAATTGCTCTGAAATAGCTGAGGCAATCACAGTGACAACTCAACAAATGAAGCACATGCTTCTGTGGGAAGTCTTGCTGTTGTCTCAATGGTGCAGTGGCACGATGTGAGCACACAGCACCACACATGTTGTTTTGTAATGTACAATGACGATAGAAAGAAATGGTTTGGTGAAACTGTTTATGCCACTTGCTCTTGTTGATAAAATCCCCAGACTGGCAGCAAAGCACGGTTGTTCCAGAAACATACGTTGTTTTGAGACATCTCTTTTCAGTACAAAGTTTAGGACCTTATTTACACCAAAATACCAACAAATCACACTGCTCTGCCATTTGAATGAACCTCCCACTGGTTCGTGTCTCTTTTCCCACCTGTGCACCTTGCACTCTTACCAACTTACCACACAGACGAGCAAAGAGAATTTCAAAGAAATTCAAGAAAATATCAAAAACTGGTCGAACACGAAAACACGAAAATAGGAGCCTTAGTGTTATATTTAAAAGGCTACAAAACTGAAGGAACAGCTATTTTTGTGTTCAGAACTGCAATATTTTTTACTGAAAAAAGTAAATTGCCACACTTTCTTATTCTTGGAAAACGAGTAATGTCTTTGTTAGACATTACTACACATCAACAGTCACAGTGCAGGAGGGTTGTTAGGTACCCGTCTTGGTTAAGGGCTCATTGACCAGCAGCTGCTTCCAGAAAGAAGACAGGAAAAAAATCTAGTACTGCTGTGAAAAGGTGTGAAAGATCATGCTTGACTGTGGAAATAGTAGTTTGACAAAATAATATTCGCTTAAGGTCCACGTTCAGTTTTGTGTTTGTTTGTCAAACAGAGTACGGTTGCCTGTAAAATCATTAAATGAAACATTATTCCTTTTGGTTTGTTCCTTCATGCTTATCCACATTCTGTTTGTTGCTCTTTGAGCTGTGTGTGCTCTCTTTCTTTCATGAACTCCCTTTGCTGTCCTCCGTCATTATTTCTTTTTACACTTTTCACTTGACATGAAGATGTGGCGCTTTTTACAACATTAAAATAGAATTATCAAATTATTTATAATGCCTTTGTATGATTACTCGTAAACAAAAGTCGACCATGATGGGTAGCTTTTATTACTTTAGAAATTAGGAGCAACACCACAGAAGAATGAGGAATGGTGCCTTCTTGTTTTGTGCTAAAAAGCCATCGAGCAATCAGTGGTGTTAACTGTAAGAGTCTAGAGGCTGGTGGAGGCTGCCAGTCATCTGGAAAATGGTCTCATTTGTTTATAGTAATTACAACAACATCCCAAAGTTAATGTTCTGCAGATTTAAGTAAAAAAGCTACATGTACACCTTAAAGTTGCTTCCTGTGTTTTGTATCCTCTTTTTCCTGTGTTGTGCTGCCTCTTCCTCCACACTCTCATTCACCACTTCATCTCTCCTTCTCTCCATCATCTCTCTCTGAAGCCTCTTTCCATCCATCTCTTTCCTTCCAACCATATCTCTACCCCTCCATGCCTTCCTCCCTCCTCGGCTGGTTGAAGGAGAGCTCTTTGAGGGTCCGAGGACTTAATTACTGTAATGGGGTTTCTGACACTTGAGACTAAAGAACTAAAAAAGACAGAGAAGAGGGACTGGGTAGGGGGCAAACGAAGGGACATTATTATTAGTTTTGTATAAAGGCCTTGGTGAGCATAACAGAAAGTACTCCGGGGCTCCACAGAGAGACATTCTTTTGCAGCACTTTGTTGCGCTTTTCATCAGTCCTTCGTTATTGTGAAAGTTTAATTGCATGTTTGTGCGCGCGCATGTGTATATGTGTGTGCGGGAAAAGAATGCACAGCTGTGTGTGTAGCTCTGTTTTTGTTTTTTTTACACATTTGCATAGCAGTCCGCAATGTTCAGAAGTGTTCAGAAGAGTCTCTCAGAAAATTTCTTAATTAAGCAATTATTGAACATTGCAGCTTTGGGAGACGTGCGGGCGTGTTATTTGAGGTTCTTGTTTTGCAGGTTGTTTATGGCAGCAGTTCTTAAACTGCAGTTCAAGGATTTCCAGAGATCCTTGAGGGGATCAACTGGGATTTTTACAAACAAGTTTTCTAATTTGAGTTATTTTAGTAAAAGTTAGTTTTGGGGGTTCTCTGAGGGAAAAACTCACAGACGTCGATCCCTTGGTTAATGACTTAGTTGATGTCCTTTGCAGGAAGAGGTATGAGACACCTCTGCTTGACAAAAATTGATCAAAGACACTGACGTCCCCCAGAAATCCGGTTTCCTGTGTTTGACAGGAAAATAGAATTGACCTACGTTGTCACCAGCTACACAAGCTGGGGCCTGGACTCAAATGAGAGTAGGAGAAAATGGAAAGGAAGAGAAAGGAAAGGATTCACACAAGAAAAAAGACGATAGGAAGAAGAAAGCTGAGGAGGAGAAGGAGGAGGAGGAAGGTGGATGGAATGAGAGCCAAGTTCTTGTCCATCTTCATTATGGTTCATTTCATTTTCTATCAGTACCAGAGACATTTCAGACGTCTGGCTCGATATACTGGCACACACACAAACATGGACATGCACATGGATATTTAGATGAGGCTCAAGTCAGTTTCAATTTAATTAAATCAGAAAGTGAATTTTACTCAGGAATTTAAAAATGTGTAAAACTTTCACCACAAAAGAAGTCTTATTGTAATCTATAATTATACAACTAAAAATGTATTATCTGCCAGTATTAGAAAATGACATTCTTTTGTACTTGTTAAATTCAGTGAGCTGACGGAGACCCAGCTGGTCATACCAACACATACAGATATTTACAGTCACATTACATTTCAGTTCTGTTGAGTATGAATATGCCGACACATGGGCAAGTTAGATCTTATTGCAGTTTTTCTCAATTGCTTAAACACATTTCTTGGGATTATGCCTCTTTTTTTCGAAACTCTTAACACAAATCCACAACTTCTCACCCAATTCTCCAAACGTCCTATTTTCAGGTCAAAATGAAGTTCTCCACTCAAAACCATTAAACCTCGCTGAAAAACCAAAGTTTGCCCTCAGACATAACACACAAGCCCTCAAAAACACACACACACTACAATACAGTCTTACACACTGGTGAGAGAAATTCAAAACAATACCACAAAAACTGGTTATTAGTAATGTTGCTTGTGGTTCTCCCCCTCAGAAACAGTTTCACATGATGAACACAAAAGAAAAAACAAATGTAAACATTTGCACATTTCTTATTGTGCTGTACAGTACAACACACCAAACAACTAATTATTCTGCCCCAGCATCCTGTCTTTGGTCTGGGACAGGCCAGAGATTCTAGTTCTCCACCTCCTCCTCCTCCCTATTCCTCCTCCACCTCCTTCTTCACCACCTCCTCCTCCACCCTAGTCCTGCTCTGCCTCCTCCTACTCCTCCACCTCCACCTCCTACTGTTCCTCTTCCTTCAGCCCTTACTCCTCTCCATACTGCGTTTCCTTCTCCTCCTCTTCTTCCTCTTCCTCCTCACCGGTGTCCTACATGTCTTCCTTTAGATTTCTCTGGATCCGTTATTCCAAAACTTAATGAACTGACTCTGGTCCTTTTATCTTTCTATTGAAGCTTCTGATTGGTGTGTTATCAATTTTGACTCCTTGTGTTTACACCTGGGTAGCTGTGGGCTAATTTAGCTCACCCTGTGCTGATCGAGTGAACAATATTGAATGTTAGTGTTTTCTCAGTGACCACATGGTGAAGACAATGAGAAATGAAGGGATTTGTGTGTAGAGTTTAGGGAAATGGTGTGCTTAGCTTGGAGTTATAGTTTTTAAATTGTAGTTCAAAAGCCTGCTTATAGTGTTTAAGCAATGGAGAAAAACTCTAAAACCCCTTGGGTGCATGGATGCACTCAGCAGAGCTATTGTAATATGCTTATTAGATTAAGTGATATGTTGTGTGAAAAATTGACATTTTGGTCTTGCAGAGGTGGCAGAAAGCTCACGGAGTATCCAAAACATTAAGGGTTAATCTTCTGTGGAGCATAGATTTCATGGCAGTCTGGCCCCATAGATTTCTTGTCTCATAGTGGTACCAGAGGAAAAGTCCAAGTGTTACAGTTTTTCTCCATTGCTTAAACACTATAAGCAGGCTATTGAAAAAGCACACCCATTTCCCTAAACTCTACACAGAAATCCCTTCGTTTCTCGTTGCTAACACCATTTGACCATTGAGAAAACACATTCGATATTGTTCACTCAATCAGAACAGGTTGAGCTCACAGCTACCCAGGTGGAAACACAAAGAGTCAACACACCAATCAGAAGCTTCAATAGATAGATAAAACGACCAGAGTCAGTTCAGTCAATTTTGGAACAATGGCTCCAGAGAAATCTGAAAGAAGAGGTAGAGGACACCTTAGAGAAGAAGGAGTAGGAGGAAGAGGTGAATGAAGAGGAACAGGAGGAGATGGGGAGGAGATGGGATAGGTGGAAGATGAGGAGGCGGAGCAGGAGTAGGGAGGAGGAGGAGGTGGTGAAGGAGGTGGAGAACAAGAATCTCTGGCCTGTCCCAGATCAAAGACAGGATGCTGGGGCAGAATAATTAGTTGTTTGGTTGTTTTTTTTTTTGTGTTCATCATGTGAAACTGTTTCTGAAGGGGGAGAACCACAAGCAACATTACTAATAACCAGTTTTTGTGGTATTGTTTTGAGTTTCTCTCACCGGTGTGTAAGACTGTTGTAGTGTGTGTGTTTTTGAGGGCTTGTGTTTCATGTCTGAGGGCAAAGTTTGGTTTTTCAGCGAGATTGAATGGTTTTGAGTGGAGAGCTTCATTTTGGGATGTTTGGAGTATTGGGTGAGAAGTTGTGGATTTGTGTTTAGAGTTTCGAGAAAAAGAGGCATCATTTCAAGAAATGTGTTTAAGCAATCGAGAAATACTGTAAACATTCATCCCCTGGGGAAAGATTGACAGCAGTCATCATGAAAATTATGTTTTCCGTAAGATACCTTGCCATGGACCAAAGGATTGGTAGAGAGTAATTTCTGATGGTGGTGTCTCAGTTCTGGGCATGCCTGTCAACATTGGGATGTGAAAATAAGGGAAATAAGAAGGCTAAATTAGGCAACCCCTAGGTTGTTTTTATTCATTAAATTCCTGGGCAAGAAGTACAGTCTTGGACTCTAATTTATTAATACTAAATACTAACTTGTCAGTAACTATTCATGCAGAAGAAATAGTTTTTCCTGTTTGCACGTCTCTGTTTTCAGGGCAATTTGCGAGGGAAATTCTCACCATCCATCCTGAACCGCTGCTCTTCTTCTTCTTCTTGTTTTATTGGCGGTTGCTGTTGACTTCCCATCACTGTTGGAGCTAATGTTCTACATACTGCCACCTGCTTTACCGAAGTGGTTGTGGTTAGTCTGCCCCTAGTGTCATTGTCTTGCTTAACTTCCTTTCCTTGTGTTTATAGGTTGATTGTTTGCACCTGCCCTAATGTGTTTCACCCTTGTCTCATTACCTCCGTTCCCTCAGGTATTTGAGTTTCTGTCTCACTAGCGTCTAGTGGGCAGTTCATTGTTTCACTACTGTGTTCACCATCGTCTCTACTCATGTTCATGGCTCTCCCTACCAGTGTTTTGTCATTCGTCTAGTGTTTCTGGATTATACAACTTGTTTTTTGTCTTTTGGATTTATACTGTTGTGTTGGATTAATAGATTACTCATCTGTTAATGTTATCGTGCTTTGTTTTTTGGATTGTCAACCTCATCCTCACCTGTCAGTTTAAACCTCCGTCTTAAGTGTCTGCATCTGGATTCAAAATTCTGTGTTCTGTGTTCTTGGTGGCCCTAGATGACAGGTTATACTGTCTCGAAAGTCTTTAGAAATCATCCTCTAGGGGCCATGGATCTTAAGATCGCATTTCATGTACACTTGGACTGTATAGCATACATTGGACCAAAGTGTTGGACGAACCAACAGACCAGGTGAACGAGCAGACCAACAAAAACAGACCAGAACAGACCAACATAAACCATGCAGAATAAATATTCATATAAATGTATCAACACCAGTGCCAATACCACTGGCATGAGACAGACGCTACCAGTGTAATATATGGTAATTAAATTAAATTAATGTTATAATGATGCATTGTTATTAAAAAATGTTACATATTAAAGTGTTTACCCTAAACTAAGACCTCACACAAAACTTGTTTCCCATAAGAACAAAAGTACAAGAACATACACACAAGCACACACCTATTTAACCTCTCCGGGGGGTAGAACCGGCATCTCAGACAGCTGAGGTAGGGTGCCGGTGGGTGGGCAAGGAATATAAATGGGGCTCCCAGTTCCCCATTAGTCTGTCTGAGTGGAAGATGGAGGGGGGTGGCCACGTGGGGTGGGGTCAGGCTCAGGTGCTGAGCAGACATGAGAAAAAAACATCCCCTCGTCCTCCTCCCTTCTCCTCTTATCTAAGTTGTTGCACCTTTTAGGCAAGCCAACTCCATCCATCTTCAGTTTGGCTACACCTGAGAGCTACCTGCAGGCCACAGAACCTCTGTAATTCTATCACACCCATCCCCAAGGAAGGTGGAGTATATATCACTGGTCATGCCGGCAGCATAATAATGTTCTTGTGAAATCAGCACACTTTCCACTGTATATAATTGAAGTATTATCCTCTCTGTCTCTGACTTAACTTCCTTTGTGAGACGTCTGCTTCATCGGGGACCTTGATGAATCAAGTGAACCAGGACAAAAAGGATAATTTTAGATGCTCAAAAATAGACTTGTAGTCTGCAGCTCATATAGACTCTTCGATTATTGTCAAGAGGAAGTGTGTGGGGAGGTTAGCGCAGATGTGTGTGTTTGCTTGCAGTGTTGTTGTTTGCATATGTGTGTGTGTGCATGGGAGCCAGACAGAGATAGAGCGAACGCTTTTCCGTGCCTGTCCCCGTGGCAGCAGGTGTGTAAATAACACCCAAATAAAAATGAGGATGAATCAAAGTGCTGAGGGACCGGAACGCCACTCATCCATACACTCCCTCCCCTTCTCTTCGTCAAACCCCGACATTGATCCCAGCTCATCTGCTCATCATAAACGTCCCCCGGCTGCATGAGGCTCTCCACCTCCTCTCTGCTCTGCTGGGGCGCTCGTTATAATTCTGGGTCTGTAGGCCGCGTGTGTTGTGGCATAATTTTGCTAAGTGTCCTGCTTCTGTGCGGGCTGACAGCTGAACCCAAATCCACTGCTTCACTGAGCCGGATTATAGGCCAGTGTGCCTGGTTTGCCTCGTTTCCTTCACTGTTGTTACCTGTTAGCAAAATGAGCCCAGGAACTGCTGGGGAGAGTGGGATAAAATGCCCCCAAGGCCAAAGGCAAATTAGCTGAGGAAATCGGATCCATAAGAGGAAAGAATGAAACACCCAGTACACAGTCATTTGCAGTCGAGGTAAATGAAAAGATGGGCAGTCATGAAGTCATGAAGCAATCGGTGATGTGTGAAAGTTCAAACAACTAACTTCACTTGGATTATAAATGTGCATGGTAGAGAATATACTGAAAACAGTGACTGCCTTCAAAGGTGGGAAACTGTAATCTGTAAATCAAAGGGCCACAGGTTGAATTTGAACCCAGGATACATATATATACATATATTTGTGGTTACATTCTCCAGAGTCAATAAACAATCTTCCCCTCATATGCTCTTTCCTCTCACTAAACAATCTGAGTAATGAAATGGCCAGTTAGTTAATCAGCTCATTTGCATATTAGTCAGCCTTTTGGTTTGATTAGTTTATTTTCAGGCAACATGGAGATGAATGTTCCCATAGTTAATGTTTAGTGGTTGTTTGAAGATTTATTAAAATAGACTTTGTGATTTGGTAGTAGCGTAAAATGTTGCAGCCATGTTGTATTAATCTGTGAAATAGACTCATTCATCTGAGAATGAGTTGATGCTCTCTCTCTGAGCTGGTGGGCTTGTACAGCCTACATTCAAATCTGCTTCTCTGATACATTAACAGAAGACTAACACCTAATACAAGTGTTACTGGCTATTCATCTGTTCCTTTTTACAATGGGATACAGTGGGATTTTATTTTACTGTGGATGGAATATGTGTGAACGTGCAAGAGTTGCTAATAGGCCAGATTTTGTTTATGAAGGGATGTTTTGATGCAGAATTGAGCATCAAAAGTCTGAATTTCAAGCCAAAAACAGAATAGAACTAATACCTTTAAAAGTATTTGCTCCAAAAATATAATATAAAATGCACATTTGGCTTGATAATCACACAAATGCTACCTATTTTAAAAAAAAACAACAAAAAACAATGAGAGAAAAATAAAAATCAACTTGTGTGACTGTGGGTGGGTGTGCGTGTCTGTGCCTTACCTTGTTAATGAAGGACCCCCCCCCCCGCCCCGCCTTCTCGCTCTCCCCCATACATCGGAGGCTGTGAGCTGCAGCGGCGGCAGAAAGCGGTGCGGACCCCGGTGTTTGCCGATCTCCGGAGGGGGACCGGATAATCCAGTCGGACCTTCAGTGGAGTGGATCTCCTCTATCTACACACTCGGAGCGAAGGCACTTTTACATTGCGCACAGGGGATTTTGATTTACTCACTACAGGTAAGGTCTTCTTACACAAGTTTTCATCGCTCTGGGGCTAGGTGTGGGTAGTGGGTCTCCCACCAGCTTGTGTAGGCTATACTGTAAGGGTATGGTACGGCAGACCAAGGGCTCTCTAAAGGTTATTTTTTATTATGGAGAGCGAGGATGAAGGAAAACTGCCACAGATTAACTTGGAAGTCACGTCTTAGCAGCCGACACGTAGATGAGAGGTATCTACTTATGTATTACGCACATGGTCCCTCAGTTATTTTCTTCACGGTGTCCATGAACGGGTCTATAAGTTTTGATGGTAAGTTATGAGATGCTTCGGTCGGCAAGTTGTCAAAACAAACAGACAAAAATGTAGATATGGTTTTGTTTTTTACCATGTGTGGATGCTGAGCAGCTCGGGCTGGAAATGACTGCAGTTGACAGACTGGTTGCACTTTTTACAGAAGGATAATGTGTCAGAAATTGGAGTAGGCTATCTGTAACTTATGCGTTTGTGTGTTTTATCATTAGATAGGTCTATTTCGTTTCTCCTAGTTGTTGCCGTTTTCATGTAGCTTGTTTGCGTCCTTGTTGATGATTCACCACATTAAACGTATCTACCGCCCTGTGAATTCATCCTAAGCAAAAACTGACTATAATGAGCTTAAGTGTGCGTAAAAGTACCACTAACCGCCACTTGTGCTCACAATTCGGATTTCCTTTTCTTTTCTGCGCGCCACCAGCAGTCTGGTCCGCGTCTTAACGCACCACGAGTTCTTGCATCCAAAAGTTTGAAATCATTGTACGCTCTTTAGCTGTGTTGTCCTTGGCACCTCATTAGTTTTAACTTGTCGCCGCTGGTGAGGCGACTTTTCCCACTAATACAGAATCCCGTTCAAACCCAGTGCAACTGAACACTTATTCACTTACTGGGAAACTGATACACCTCATAGAACATCACTCAAGACCTTATGTATACAAAAATGTTTCATTAGGCATATCCCACAACCTATACAAGCAGCTTTGATTTGAATAATAAATTAAAAAAACGTTTAGAATTTCTTTGCCAAGTCTCCCTCCACAGAACTAGCCCAACAGGAAACCAGGTAAAGTACTTAGGCTATAGGCTGGGTAGAGACTCTAATATCAGGAGGACCAAGATATTCAATATATACAGTATAAATACAGTTCAATATATACAACATTACAAATTTTTGAATTGTAGTTTGGCATACTGCTCTATCCAGAAAAGGGGTTTGGAAAGTCATTAATGATAATAGAGTATGAGAGCACTTCTATTAGTCACATCTGTTAGCGTGTGTGCATGTGAGTATAATAGAGAGAAGAGGAAGTGAGGAAGGGAGACTTCTTCAAGTCTAAATGTTGAATGACTCAAACTCTTTTGTTTTAATAATGTAATTAAAATAAAGAGCCCCATTTTCCCAAGATCTTTTAATATTGCCAATGTGTTATACATACACGCACACTTAAATAGTTTTCAATAGCGCCACAAAGGGGGTTCTGCTCTGGTACAAGCCTAAGAAGTATCTCCTGGTACTACTGAGGACCCTTGAGCTGTGTGTCCAAATCTGTAGCCCATACAAACGCACCGTAGCACTCTACTGCAGCCTCTGGCGACCAGTGATAAGACTCGAGGGGGCTGACTCCCACGCTGAACCCTCTGAGTGCCGTGAAGCTTTTGGGGCAGGCTCTGTGACCACTTTGATTAGGGGATAATAAACCCATTTATAGAGGGCTTTCAGGTGACGTAACTTGCCTGAGAGGAGATAAAAGCAGAGAGTTTCACGTTAAGCCCTTATTTCTGGCTACCACAAAATATCATCAAAAACTGCAGTGGAGAAAAAAAGTATGCTCTCAGTGTATTTATGGTAATGGTTAAGAGTTAGGTTAGGCTGAGTGTAATATACATAGTTGTGATACATTTTGAGGAGGACGCCTAACAGATCAGGTGCTAAAGGCGTATGCTTATGCTTGCTGTGTAGTTAAACTGCAGGAGATGCTTGGTGAGAGTTAGCAGGTTATGTCTTTGGTTACAGACCCAAAGGTTAAACAGTTTTTTGTTACTATTGATTTGCCAGTAAACAGAGTTGTTATTAACAGCTGTCTTTTGTAGTATATTTAATGTGTCCTCTAGCAATTGTTGGCAACATTTTTAAAGACAATATTGACCCCAGGTGACTTTACGTGTCACATGCAACACATGTTAACTCCTCAACCACTGAAAGTCTGTGGCAATAATTCAGTACAGCTCATGTTGACACACATAGCTTTCCTTTGCAATGAGCATTTCATTTGCTCATTTCAGGAACTTTCAAGTAATTGGATTTTTTTTTTGGGGGGGGGCAAATCTACACCAGTAAAACATTCACTTTCACTTGAAACATAACATCATCAATCTCACACCACAAATACAGTGTATTGAACCATCTCCCACATTTATGCTAGGAGAACTGTAATCCATCTGCAGAATCTTCATACCCACGATGTGAACCTGCCCCGTCAGAGACCCCCACTTATTTATTACCATTGATCTTCTCTGAGGATTTACAAGTAGTGGTTAGAGAAGCAAGAAAAAGGTCCATCCAGTCCTCAAAGTGTGCAGTCTGCTCCAGGACTCCTGAAGGTCCCAGGACCACACTTTGAGAACCCCTGCTATAATTGAATAAGTGATTGTCTGTTGCTGGAAAGATGTATGGGAAACGCTTGACAACAGACAAGGCGCTATGAATCATCAGTGGTGTGTTTTTGATGCATTTTAAGTGTCCATGCATGTACCGTGTGTGTGTGTGTGTGTGTGTGTGTGTGTGTGTGTGTGTGTTTGCAGCAGTATTAGTAGAGCTCTCAGATATTAAGCCTTGTCATGTTCAGTAAATAGCCATTCATCACACATGCCTTTCCCTGTGATGGTACCCACAAGATCCAATCCATTAGCCATAAGCTGGATGTCCACTCAGAGTGGGTGTGTGTGTGTGTGTGTGTGTGTGTGTACATCCCTGAATCATAATATATTATAATGGTTAGGGAGTTGTGACATGAGAAAGTGCACGTGCATTTGAAAGAGAGGGAGAAAAGTTGTGAAGAGCGAATGCATGAGTTTTGAGCAGCAATTCAATAATATTTATGATCACTTACGGGAGCACTGAGTATGTGCTCATGCATGAAGTGCAAGATAGATACAGCATGTTTAGAATTGTGTGTGTGTAACAAGGCAGAGGATTGATGGATGATAAGTTGTATTGATGATGACACCTCACAGAGACCCACCCACCCCTATTTTCTCCCACTTTGGGATGCCCCTTCAGTCCCCTCTGCACTGGACTCGTCATCACTGCTGCTGTTGGCATGGGGAGAGTGTAGGCAGACATGTGCTACATGTTGTCTCCAGCTGCTTCTTTTCACCTGCCAGCGACGAGCTTCACCAGTACGGTTCAATCTGTCCCCTCCCGTTCCCCCGTCCACTGTTCACCCGGCACCCAGACCAAAAAATAGGGGTCTGTAGAGCCGTGACAAGGCAACTCTATCAACAGACAGAACGTTGATGATTGGATGATTCTGTAAAACCGAGAATTAAATACAATGACAATGTAATTTATGTGAACATTGAATGCCATGTTTTTACAACTTCCAGGACACTACATGATGGTTATGTAATTAAAACACATATAGGTTAAATATTGGCGTTATGGGTAGCAATTTTGCTCATTAGTCAGATGCACTACACGGCGCCAGTCAGCCTCTGGCTTCCATTAATTTTCATAAAGTATGGAAATCAACTAACAGGCTCTCAGAAAGTAAAAGGGATAAATGTATATTTTATGTTTTTTCATGATGGCTCCCTTTATATTTATATATATCTGTCTACAGAGATCAAGAATTTATATCCATGCAACCAAAAAACTCTCTTCATTTTTACCTATATTTGTATAAAGCAATAACGTCAGCACTGCATCATACAGGCAGACACTCCCACTAACAGCCAGACAGCAGCCTGCTACACAACACATGTAGCCATGAGCCACAGATTTTGAACAACAACCCACATTAGCTTTCCTGTTCCTCTCCTTCTTACCTGACTCAACATGGACATAACATAACACTGGTCTTGTCTTGCACCTTAGCTTGTTAAATGAGCGACCAAACAAACATTCACTGGGGAAAAGTCCTCTGCTAATGTCAGATTGCAGGCTAAATATCTAGTTAGCCGCTCAAATGCAGCACATTAAACAGCATGTACACTTCTCTGCAAATGTAACTTGGGTCATTTATAACACACCGTCTGCCCATGACATGTAGGCTACAGCGTAAGTTTGTCTCTCATTCCTCTGCCTTGGCTCAGCCTGTCAGCTGCTGTCAATCAATCACAAACACCTTCAAGACTTCAAGAGTCCACTAATAGTGGATTTTAATAGTGGTTGAAAAAGCCAATGGGTGTCAGGAGTGGTAGAGAAAATACATTGTAAAACACTGCAGTGTGGTTTGTAAAATGGCTAGCTGTAGTTTTAAGTATGCAATTTGAAGTAAATGGGCTAAAAAAAAACAGTGGTATGGTCCTTAAAGCTTATAATGTACAACGGATGCAGACATGAACACAGGGTCCAAAACTAGCACCAGCCACCAGCCAAATGCTGGTAAAATATGCAAATGGCTGCTAGATTTATTTCACTCACCAGCCAAAAAACAATGGTAATCTATTGAGTGGCTGGTACACTTTGAATATTCACTAGCCATTGGCTGGTGGACAAACTTAATTTTGCACCCTGCATGCACAGCAACAGTATTCTCTACATCAGTGCTATCATACATTTTGGGCAGTGCGGCCCCTTGCAGACATGACCAGATGATGAAATCTATGTCATGGCTCCATAGAAATTTAAATGCTATGTGAAGGGTTCACTTTTGAAGGGTTCACTGAATGTAAATCATACCCAAAATGATTCCCAGGGCTGTAATAAGCATAGGTGTCATTTACACTGGGGACGCTGGGGACATGTCCCCTCCACTTTTTGAAATGGCTGATTTTGTCCCCATCGATTTTTAAAGCATAATTTGTTAAAAAAAAAAAAACATTCTGAAATGTAGCTTGCAGTTAAATAACAAGTGAAAATGTATTTAGGAAAGTTTATTTGCACATTAAGAAAACATGAAATGCAATTAAGATATAGAAGAAACAAATGTGCATTGTCCAAAAAAGGAACTTAAGCTAAAAAAAACAAGCTGCTGATTATAAATTGAAGCAAATATGTGAACTTTAACAACTTCTTGACAAATTTCCGTTCTCTCACTTTGAACATGACAAAAGAGGAGGGAAGACTAAATCAGGCCTACATATGTGCTGCCTCAGGGATGATATAACATGAGAAAAGTTGATCTACAGGAGAAACAGATCTCAAAGCAACATAGAATGCCTGAGAGCTGCACTGACTTATCTTCTATTATATTTATATATTTTGAAATGTAATGTGCTACCTGAATACTGTTTAAGGATCTTTACGTCTCGTTCTCATGAACGAGATGAAACGAATGAGTTTGCGTATCATGATGTCTTGTGAGCTAAGTGTCTCTTCACACATCTAATCTGAGCCCCTATGTCCCCACCACTTTTCAACACAAAGTGACGCCCTTGCTTATAAGGAGTAACCGAGGTTGGAGCTAGACTCTCAGCACAGTGGGGGCGGAGCTTCATCATGGGGCCCACCTGCTACAAAGTCATTTATACCAAGTTAGAAAGTCCACTGAGGCTGTCTTCGTCGCGGCTGCCGAAGCTCATCACAGCCGCTCTAGTCAATGCTTGTGCTCACACCAAGGTCAAGTTCAGCGGCTACAAAACGTAGCAAAATGTTTTGAGATTGAACTCACCCCGGAAGTGTCCCTCCGCTCTTCTCTGGAGAGAATACGGAGCCATTTTCAAAATAAAATATCCTGTGTAGACCGCTGATCGTATATCAACAATAAACACAGTTTAAAGAGACAGAAAAGACAAACTATTTAACTACGTAGCCTACTTAATCTAAGTAGAAGAAAAGCAAGCACTTATCACTAAATCAACAACATTTAAACATGTCAGCAGAATCAGGCAGGCAAAACGCTCTTATTCTGAAAAGCTCCCTGTGGACTCTGCAGATCTTATATACAGTCTATGATCAGAACGAAAGCGGGTCACAGGAGTACAAAAAGGACATATTAAAAACAAGTCATTAACATGGGCAGGCTACACGCTCCGCTGCTGAAACACTAGGCTTCCAGTGGAAGTTGAGGACGGAACTAAACTGCGGTGCACAGCTGCCTGTCCGTCCAATGATGCATGGCGGTTAAGGGAGTTTTGTTAAAATTAGCTCATAAGTCTCCTATTTGTTTGAAAAAACTGGCTGATGAACGCAATTCTCTTGTATGGTCGTGTCTACAAGCAAATGACAATGCATTTGGGTCCTGGGTCGGCCGCCCCCATACATCCACGCTATCTCCGCTAAGATCTTTGCAGTGGTAGACAAGAATCACTCATGGCCCCATTTCCCCATATTCAGTCTTCCATTTTCCCTCTAAAACATATCATAGTGAAACAACAGTTCAACCCACTCACCACCCATCTGCCATTCCCTCATGCTTTGTCACCATCTGACCAGCTACTCATCTTTCATTTTACCTGTAAACACTAAACTTCTTATTTGTTTAATTCTTCTTTCCTTCTTATCTACATAAAGCACTCCCATAAGGCGAGGGAAAGCTTGTTAAAGACATCAGTGCTGAAGTTTGCTATTCCCAGAGGAGATAACAGGGATCAATTTTCACAGATCGCCTTCACAGCTCTCAGCAAGTTCACTGCGACTAGCCACTGCACACACACGCACACATATTGGGGAAGCATCCAAAAAACAGTCAGTCTGTCTAAAGGCGTGTGATATTGCCTACAGGCTACATGTAGAATTCATCAGCAGAAGCAAAGGAGAATGCAAACAGCTAAAGAAATATTTTGTGTGTCTGTGTTCGTCTGGGTGTTTTTGCTGCATGAAATTAATGCATGTAGGAGCTGTGAAGCCAGTGTTTCATAGGTCTTTGTGTTAAGTTTGAGTTATCACCAGTATAAATGAGCACACTATTTTTGCAGCTGCTTGTAATGTGATAGCTTGTTATTCCTTTGAAATCTCTGTAGCATCAGCTGATGCCCTTTGTGCTGTAGGTGTGTTTATTCAGTTTGGTGAGACGCGTGACATAAATTCTCCATGTCCTTCTGTAATAATATAAAGTTCTACATCAATTTGGACTGACACATTCTAAGTTATGGTTATTGCCACACCTTTCCATGCCCAGCTGATGCTCAGCTCTCTACTCCTCCATTGATCCATCCAAAGCGAGTGAGTCACCCAGGGACATCGCTGAGGGATGACTATCACCAATCAATCGAACAGCTTGAGCCGACGAACAACAGAACGAGACAAAGTGGGGAAATGTGCCATTTTGCGCTGTTTTTGTCATTCTCTGCTATTGTAATCGAGGATTCAATTTCCTATCTCTCTCGACTTACAGCCCTCCCCTATCTCATTTTTATTTTTATCGACAGGTGACCTGTAACTGGTTGGAGAGAGGGAGGAGAGGAGAGGAGAACAAATGGAAAGGGAGCAGAGAGAAAGAGGATGAGAGTGAGAGAGAGCAGGACCCATGAGATTCCTCGTTCTCAATGAGAGCCCCTCGCTCTGCCGGCTTCTGATTTGAAAAGAATAAAGTGGACTTTGCCTAAAGAGGGCTTTTGACATCCCTACTGCTCTGTAGTGGGAGTCCTCCCTTTTGTCTCAGTAGAAGTAGTAATGACTCTACTCTAAACATAGAAATAACTTCTTTTCAACATTTCTCTACGCCCTTCTTCTTCTTACCTTGTGACAGTCCATTGCCATGGAGAAGACATACTCACTAACTGCCCACTATGATGAGTTCCAGGAAGTGAAATATGGTGGTCGCTACAGCAGTGACATCCTCAGCAACGGCATGACCCTTCACCTGGGGGGCAGCCTGGACCGTCATATGGGACGTGGCCGGGGCGGGACCTTGTCAAATGGTCGAAACAGAGATCTAAGCAGCACCAGCAGCAGCGGAGGGCTTCCTCGATGGAGCCGGAGGGAGATCTGCCTCCTCTCTGCACTGGTGTTTGCAGCAGGCATGTGCGTCATCTTGGGCAGCATGCTTGCACTGAAGTACATTTCCCTGGACGCCCAGCAGGATCCACAGTGCCGGCAGGACTGCCAACGCAAACGCTCCCTGCTGCGGGCGGCACGCTTCGTTCAGGCCAATATTGACCCAACCATCCAGCCGTGCCAGGACTTCTACTCCTTCGCCTGTGGTGGCTGGCTGAGGCGCCACGGCATCCCTGAGGACAAGCTCAGCTACGGCATCATCACCGCCATAGGAGAGCATAATGAGGAGAAGCTACAGAGTCTCCTGCTGGAGCCGATCCGGAGGCGTGGGCCCGGCTCAGCAGAGCGCAAGGTCAAGGAGTTCTATCGATCCTGCGTCAATATCCAGGAGATCGACAAGCTGGGCTCTGACCCCATGACTGAGGTGATAGACAGCTGTGGGGGGTGGGACCTGGTGGGGGCTCCTCCCGGTGCTGCTGGGTGGGAGAGAGAGGGCGCCCCACAGAGGCCGGACTTCAATGAGCTGCTGTACAGGACCCAGGGTGTGTACAGCACTGCGGTCTTCTTCTCCCTCACCGTCAATGTGGACGATAAAAACTCCTCCAGGAATGCAATCAGGGTGAGAAAAATGTTGTTACAGAACTGAGTGTACATTTGTAGAAAGCATGTGTGTGTGTGTGTGTGTGTGTTATTCTAGAAATGTTATCTTGTCTGTTGGAAAATCCTCAGAGACAGCACAGTAACAGGACGCACCATGACGTTCTTTCTTGGTGCATTATCAGCTCCTTAAATTAGAGTGAGTGAACATGAGTATGGAGGAACTTGTGACCATGTGTGGTAAAATATTCTCTTGCTAGCTTTTTTCACCCCTGAGCATTCGAGTGCATCTCCCAAACCTTCAACAAATGGATCTTGCTCAGTTGTCCCCCACCCCAATCTACAACAACCAATTTTAACATGGCCGAAATTGTATTAGGTCATGTGATGACACCTAAATAAGTTAACTCTTACCAGGGAAAACATCCAATATTGTTGCTGGCTTTTGAAAACTATGTATATCCAAGATGTCAGCTTTTTATGAACCAGGAAAAACAGTCCTATTTACAACTTTGTGACGATGCATTTTCAGATAATCAAATTAAAAAGTAGAAGAATTTTCTTTATTTGAAAATGTGAATCACCAAATTTGGAGATGCATGGTTTGCACTGGACAGCGACAGTATTAAAGTTGAATAACATTAGTTTGCCAGTATCTGAGATTTAATAGATTGAATATCAGCCCGACACACAGAATGACTCTACGAGTGGGCTTTACTTATTCAATGTTATAAATAATTCAAATGTTTTACATACAGTGTGCTGAATGGCTTGTAAATGTTAGCATTATTACACATTATTAAAATAACTACTGCCTTGAATATGCATCTGTTGAGGTCTTAGCAACACAGTCACGTATGTGTACGCCAGAAAACGTGTAATTATTGCATGACCTTTGACTGTGTATGTATGTGCAGATTGATCAGGAGGGGCTTACACTGCCTGAGAGAAGCCTGTACCTGGGACAGGATGAGGACAGTGTGAAGGTAAACACGCTTCCTTAACTCCCTCTTTAACGCTGCCCGATCATCTCCCCCTCTCTGCTATCATCCCCTTTTCTTCCTCCCTTGCATCAACGCTTTTTTTTTCCCTTTTAGGCCACCTATTTTTCAATTCCCTGTCCCTCCCTCCGTCCATCACCTCGTTTCACAACAATTTTCTCTCTGTATTTCCTGTTTACCTCCATCCATGCTCTTCCTCTGCTTTTCCCTCCACCTTCATCTTTTCCTTCCTTTATCTCATACTTGACTTCAATTAGGCTCCTTCTCTCCTTCCTAACCTCCCCTCCTACTGCCCTCCTTTCCTCCATCCTTACCTTAATCCTTCTTTTCTCTCCTTCACCCCTCCCCTCTTCCATCTGTCCTATTGACTCATCTCTCTCTCTCTTCTTCATCAATCCACCTGTTTTCCACTGTCGCCCCGCTGTGCTTTTGTTATCCTGTCCACTTTGCCACATGTCACCCATGTCACCAGCCATTACAGATGATGTCGCAGCTCCTCCTGTCTATTAGTGCTGATGACATTGTGCTTCTCAGATCCTGGCGGCATACAAGGCCCTGATGGAGCGCTTACTGAGCATGCTGGGAGCCCACAACGCCACGCAGAAGTCCAAGGAGATTATACAGCTGGAGACCCGTCTGGCCAATGTGAGCTGATTGCACGTGCATGTGTGTGTTCGTGTGCATGCATGCATGCACTTGTGTGCAGTGTGAGTAAAATCTCCTCTCTTTCCAGATCACTGTGTCAGAATATGATGACCAAAGAAAGGACATCAGCACCATGTATAACCGCATCACCCTCAGGCAGCTACAGCGCATCGCTCCCAGTGTGAGTACTGCACACACGCACGCACACACACACACACACACACACACACACACACACACACACACACACACACACACACACACACACAGCACATACAAATACCCATCATTTACAAGTAGGTGTGTGTGTGCATGCATTTTGGGTAGAAGCAGACGTGATGGATTAAGATTTGAACTCCAACTGAGCATTTTAAGTAGTGTGGCGAGTGCACAGGAGGAGGGTGTGTGTGTGTGGTGTAGCGCTTCAATACCCCCAAGCACACTCACACACACACATAGAGGCCTAAGTGACTCACAAAAGCTGTCCGGCCTGCAGGGGTAGACGGAGAGATTGAGGGACGAAAGAGGTAGGTAGGAAGAAAAGGAGAAAATGAGGAGACACTGGGGGGTGTTGGAAAAGATGGAGGGAGGGGAGAGGAGAGGAAAAGCCACTGGAGACACAGGAAGGGAGGGAGAGAAGAAGGAGGAGGCTCTCATCTGAAGCAGCAGGAACACTGACAAAGAATCTTCATGATGTTTCATTGGAGGGGGGATGAGGAATGAAGGAAAGAAGGAGAGATAGAAACTGGTCTTGTTCCGAGAGGAGGTTAAAGAGTTAGATTTTTAGCTTTTCAGCCAAAAAATTTGCACAAGTGAAAAACAGACCGCGTGAACATGAGAAGAAAAACATGGGAATCAAAGGGGTGTAACCACCAAAAAACATTTCTTCCAAGAAGCAAAGTAAATACAAAAAGAAAAATGATTAAATTGAAATCACTGCTGATGATCTAAGGCAGTTGGCCCCAACCCTTTAAAGTAAGTAGCCTAATTTCTAAGTAATGTAAGTAAGCAGTGATGAAACTAGTGTGTGAAATCTTGGGGCTCTCAGATCCCTGAATTAAGACTAATGGTGCTTTCAGACCAAAAGCGAAGTGAGCGTTCGGGGCGGTGAGTTTATCAGTCAATGCAAGGACGCATAGAGCCGCGATTTCCTGTCGGGCGTCGTGAAGCGCCGAAAGTCGCATGACGCTGAGTCGCGATAACCTATCAGTGTGGAGATTCTCCGTACATCACCGACGGCTTCAGAGCAATGTATGAGAGGGCCGGGCAGAGCAGGGGATCGAAAATCTGCTGAGAGCTGCTAAACTTGGGGGAGAGGAGCAGGGAGCAGCGCTGCAACCTTTGGACAAATAAACACCCGTAGTTGGTCGGATTATGCTCTGACAACTACGCTGTTTACTCGCGGGAGGAGCTCGGAGTAAACTGCTTTTATTAAATTAGCTTTTTACTATTTCAACGTATATAAAAACCTGACAAAACTAGACATTACTTGGAGAAAAGAAAGCAAGGAGGTTGAACTACCTGGTGAGTTCTGGAAAAATGTGTATGTAACTTTATTCCAGCCATCATTGTACTTTACTGTGACCAAGTTAGCATAGCCCTGATCGATCCGAACTCCATTCAGAAAACAAACATTTTAGAAGTTGTTGTCCTGCCTGACAAAGCATGAATTCATATGTTTAACAAATCTGCATCATGTTGCAGTTTTTCGGCATCAGTTTAATCCGTTTATTGCTATTTAATCACAGCAAAATGTTTACTTTGGGTCCATACAGTTGTAGTAATGGGGAGTTGTGTTTATTCACGTTATCGCGTTAAAATCGCCTTCTCGCGTTGCACTTGCAGCGAATGTACTCACGCGAGGAAAGCGTGGCGAGGAGAAAATTCGTGGTTGGTCTGAATGACGCATTAGGACCAGTGCTTAATTTTTAAATTATTAGGTGCATTAATAATTTCATCCATCCATCCATCGTCATTCACTTATCCTGAGAACAGGGTCTCAGGGGGCTGGAGCCAATCCCAGCTGACATCGGGTGAAAAGCGGGGTACACCCTGGACAGGTCCCCAGTGCATTAATAATTTATGATCAAATAATTAGTTAGGCTATTTAAAACGCATGGTGTTTTAAACGGCGAAGTGCCAGAGTGCAAAAGGCTTAAAACTCAGAGCTAGCCGAAGCGGCTCTCCAGCTAGCTCTGGCAGAAATTAAGCACTGCTTAGGACCCTCTGACAACCAAAATCAAATTCATATGTGGGGTCTCAAAATTAAGCCAATTATTTTCTACATATCCATACTGTAAAGTTAACTTGCAAGATTGTGCAAATGACAGTGAGCAGGCAGCTTAAAGAATCTGCATGGATACCACCCTCCCCAAAACCTATGTACAAACTTTGTGCTTTGTATAGCATCATTGCTCCTGCTCCTCTTCTGCCACATGTATGTCTTCAAGACCTAATAAACATGTAACCACACAATTAGAGGTTTAAGTGTTAACTAAAGTTACCTATTGACAATGTGGATCACGCTTTATTGCTTTCATTCAGCTATCATTGCTTTATTCTGCACATATCAGTGTGTTTACATCTTATTCATCATTTAATCCCAGAGCTGTTGTGTGCCCCTATAAGATACTGTCCGTAGCAAGCCAGATTGATTAAACATCGGGTCACAGGTCTTACCTGAATGGGTCAAGTCTAGAACTGACTTAGAGAAAGGCCTTATTGTGGCAGGTCAGTTCTGCTACAGAACCTTGGGGGTACAGGTTAACTGGATTTCTGCAGATTTTCAGTAATTGAATGTTTTTTTCTTTTATAGTATGTAGGCAGTACATTTATGTGGGCCTATACTCACCGTTATGCAGAACCAGAACTTCTACATTTTACTCTTTGGTGTACTGGGACCATGCACCGGCACTTCTCACATCAGATTCTCTGGGCAGTTCATATGGCCCTAAATAAAGTGCATTACCCAAAGGGCACTATGTGACGCTCACCTGTTCCCGTTATTGCCAGCATGCTAAGCAGATGGGGCGGGACATTAAAAAAAGTTTCACGTGCTACTGCAAACTTTCAAAATGTTGACTTCAATGTTATGCATGAATGGTTATGAATATTGACAAGTTGTTAGTTATCGTTAGCAAATTAGAGACTAAGCACCTTGTAGAGCATTTTTCTTGCACATGGATTTAATGAGGGAATACAACACATAAAATGGAACTGCTGTAACTGGAATTAATATTATACTAGAGATAAGCTAAATATCACATAGAAATGATAATGAATACATTAACATTAGCCCTAATTAAACCTTCTAAGCCAGGCCTATTAAGCGCTGTCCATAGAATGGGACCCTTCATGGTATCAAAGAGTATGTCACACACAGGCAAAACTATCCTGCATTTTACAATAAAAAGGTAATCCTGGCAAGGAAAAAACTAATCCAGATCTACATTTTTCATCATTTTTTGTGCATCTGTTCCATGTCAAAAAAATATTGTTTAAAAAAGATTTGCTTTATGATTCTTAAGTTAGGTTGGGAATCAACTTATAAGTCAATACAATATTTAAAAAAGGGGGGAATTTATGACGGTTTAAAAAGTAAATCCCTATCATTCCTCCTCTCACCACAGCTTCACTGGAAACGCTTGCTGGACAGAATCTTCCACGACAACTTCTCAGAAGACGAAGAGATTGTGGTGCTCGCCACCGATTACATACAGAAAGTCTCCGACATCATCAAGACCACTTCAAAGAGGTAAAGACAGAGAGAACAGGGGGGCTGGGTGGGGGTGGGGAGAGAAAGATGAGGCCGCTGAGGTGTATGGAAAAATCAATTAAATTAGACGCATGCATTTTTGAGTCTGTACTTTTTGAGCGTGAGTAAGCGCTTTTGTTTGAGGTTTTTTTGTGTGTGTGCGTGTGTGTGTTTGTATTGCCTTTAGTTTAGGGCTGTCACTGTAGTTCGGGCTACAACGCAGTGTCACGAGGGGTATGGATTGGTTTTTGAGTGCTGCTGCGCATGTATTTGTGTGTGTTTGAGGTGAGTCACTGTTGGGTGAACTACTGCAGCTGATTATTATTGATCTGCACCCACGCCTTTCTACCACCTGCAGACTCAGGCAAATGCACATGGACCAACACACACACACACACACACACACACACACTTTCTTTCCCCTTCTACTTGACAGACTCTAGGGGAGGCCTTAAAGGGCTGCTGCACGTCAGGATGTGTGTCACAGCAACTGACAGCTCGCCAATAGTCACTGTGCTCTACACAAATACACAACAGCACTGAGCCCTCATGCATGGCTGACTGGCTGGATGACTGGCGGGTGGATTACTTGCTTGTCATTTATGTCTGAGACTGGATACATGTCTGTCCGTCTGTCTGTCTGCCTGTATAGCAGCATAATTGATAATTTCATGACTCGTCAGCTCATGATATTACGGCACCTTTAGTGTTTCAGTAACTGTATTACATCTCACCATTTAAAGATTTACCAACTCACCATGTTGTATGCTACAACCTGTGATTGATTTAGCACAAGTCTGGGATTTTACACTGTCATACACAAGATAACTTATTACTTAATCAATCAAAATGCAATATATTCACTATTTCAGAGGTGGATGATAACGCCAAATTGCCAAAAATGGAACTTTAAATACAAGGTCATATCACTGGTTCTTGGTGAAGCGTGCGTCTGTGAAATCAGTTACTTACTATGAACAAATGAGAATATTGTGGTGGAGATGATTGGTTGCTTTTATTTTACCAAGACAGCTCTCCGACTATCTATGCATGCATTAATACATTACTTGACGGGGATGATCGATGGCAGCAGATTTCTACAAGTGTCGAGCTATCCGATGTCAGTGAGACACGGTATGAGTCAGTACAAGTGTTTCTCAAAATGATGACCAACTTTCCCAGAAACCCCACTGTTACCTAACCTGATAATCAGACTTAATGGCAACTTTGTTTGTTCATAACCTGACATGCCCAGCCCCCTGACTGCTAAGTAAAAAAACCCTTCTACAGATCTTACTATCTCCCCGACATTTTGCCCCAGTGCTAAGGACAGAATCAGAGATTCAGACCTATCCAGCAGGTAGAACCAGACTTTTCACAAAACAGTGCTGGGTACAGCTGTTTGAGGGTTTGGTGTCCTGCCTACAAAAAAGAACTGGATTAGAGCAAAGCTGTGCTTGGATGTGGGTTTACCAGCAATGCTTTCTGCATTGGTGTGACTTCATCACCTAGATATTGTCTAACATCCCGGTCTAAATGTCCGCTGTGACATGCAACATGCAGATTGGCTTGAGGACATTTTCTACAAATGCTTTTACTCAATGTGGTGCCTGCAATTTGCACTTTTTTTCTTTCTCTGTTCACATTACATACAAATAAATGTTATTCTTTACTGTTTTATACTGCTTACTTTTATTAGCCACAACAAAAGATGTTTCTTAATGCAGTGACTTAGCTCAGCTCCAATCAGTGTAAACTTCTCTTCATTATCAAATGTCTGTTTTGTGCACCATTGTTCTCCATTCTTTGTGAAATGTATTTTTCAATCACAACACTCCAACATGCATACACATTAGGCTTAGTCAGATCAGATTAGTCAGATAAAAATAGATTTATAATCCCCTTTGTAAAAGTACAGTTGCCATTGTCACTGTCAAATCCATTTGCCCAGCTTCACTTCTCCTCAGGTTGCAGAAGCCCAGGTTGATGCTCTGTCTATTCCCTTGTTGTTTACCAGTCTTCTCTTTGAGTTGTCTGTCCATCCATCCCCCCTGATGGCTTTAGAAATAGATTCTACACTTAGTTTCAATCATCCTCTCTCCCTGTCTTTGGTTCCCTGCACCTGTGTCTATCTGACATCCTGTCTTCCCCCCCTTTTATCACATGTTCACTCAGTCAGCTATGACATTCAGCCGATACGGGCTTCAGTGTCACTCTAAAAGTTTAAATTGACTTCTCGTTTCTGAGTAGTATTTAGTGCTACTGAGTTGTGGAATCAAATGTCAGTCACATCTTAGGCATGTGACTACAAAAGATGCTGTATTTATCTTAGTAAAAATGCCTTAGTTCACCATCTGTTGGTAATAATGAACAGCTGGTGTTGAACAATATTGTTACAACAAAACAAAAACATTTAGCCTGGCTAATGTTGCACATTGGTGATCTCAAAAGTATGCATTTCTGCCTGAAAAGAAGTTTTGAAAAAGATAACATGGTAAAGTCAAATTTTGAAAGACAAAGAATCATTTAAGACGTTTTGAATTTTAAAAAAACTAAATTATGACATATTAAGTCCTAATCTTGGTTTACTAGCTAGTACTCACTACTGCACTTTCATTAAGTTGAAGGATTCACAAGAGACAGGTTTTAAAGGGTTAGGGTATTTCGCTGGACCCTCCCTGCCTGGGTAATGCCCACATCTTTTCAGCGTAACACAGGCTTTCTGTTAAACATTTGAAGTCTCAGGCCCAATCTAAAATAACCCTCATAATGACCTGAAAGGACACAGCTGTTTTCACATGCTGAGTTGTATTCCTGACAAGTAACTCTCTGCGTAAATTGGTAGAGAGCTCTTTTAAGAAATCGTTTTGATTTATAAATGGGACTTCATATCTCATAATTTGAGAAAGACATGAATATTTTTACTTTTATTATTTTTAAATCTGTCTTTTTTTCTGGCAGAAATGGGCTTCCGTACAAGGACAGTGGGAGGTAGCAGTTTGAACCGTTGTGATTTCTTCTCACTGACTCAGTGGCTGTCCTTCTTTCTCATCCTCCCTTTACCAGACTCTTTTCTCTTCAGTCCCCAGCTCTCTCCATATGTCTGCCTCTTCTCCTCCCTCACTGAATCTCTCCTTCCCAACTTTGCATGATAACCCTCTCTTCCCCACAATTCTGCCTCGATCCCCCAACACCATTCTCACTTCTCTCCATCTGCGCCTCCTCAATTGTTATCTGCCTCTGTCACTTCTCTACCTCCTGTCATCCTCCTCCTCACCTGTTCCTGCTCTCGCTCCCCTCTCGCCATTCTTTCACTTTTTAGACTTTTTTCTTTTTCTCATTCTCCATCTCCCTCCCACCTCCAGGTTCTGCCTCCCAGGAAGTTCATTATTAGGGTTTAAACAAAGGTTGGCATTGCTAGTTCACATACACGCGCACACATAGTCATACACATTAAATTGGAGGAATGGCTATTCCATTTCCCGGGGGGATGTTGCTCATTAGTGTAGCTTATGAGGACTCTGTTAAAAATGCCCGGTTCCTCACATCATGGGGTCTTTCCACTGCTGCCTTTTATTCGCCAGTCACACAGCTTGTTGCAAGCAACAACACTGATGCACCAAATAAATACAGATACCAGGAAACTGAAGTTAGCACTCACACTGGGATAACACAGGGAATTTTAACCTGATGGTGCAAATCCTGTCAGACAAAAAAAAATCTTCTGAAAGTGTTAAATAGGTCTTATTATGCTCATTTTTTTATTTAGGGGTTGTACCAGAACAGGTTTACATGGTTCACTTTATATGGTTTAATTGCTGCAGCACGTCTTTTCACCATGTGAGTTAAAATCTCTGTTTTAGCTACGGTATAAAGCATCTCACTACTAGCCAATCAGAAGCAGAGTAGGGCGGGGCTTCGGTTCAGCTGGTACATCACAATAACAGCTTTATGTCCATTGACTGCCTAACGTTAGGTAGGGAGGGTGGGGTTGAGGGGAGCCAGCAGGTGGACATCTTCACTGTGTGTGCTGCAGCTGGTGTGTTTCTCCACCGCTGTTGTTGAAGGCGTGCCACACTAGGTGTATGGCACGTGCTACAAAGTGATGCAGATAGGTTACAGAAGTAAAGCTTGGACTATAATCAAGCTGTTTTCAGGCAGTCCAGAGCAGTGTAAAAAAAAAAATACAGAAGAAAGATATATAACACTATAAAGGAGACGGAAAAATCTGTGTGGCTGTACTTACAGCGATATAGGGGCAAAATCAAACTTTTATCCCAAAATCCTTCGGCAATCCAGTCGGGAGAAACTTTTGACTATTCAGTAATGTCACTCCAAAGAAGCGCAGCGATCTGATCATCTGGTTTTGACAGTTTATTAACATCCAAATTCAAGTTTTCAAATTTCATCTACAGGGTAAAAAAGGGAATATTTGAAAACATTCAACCCATTCTTTTATGTTGGATACATTATGTTTGTTCCACTCCAAACTGATACTCAGTCATTTTCATTCTACTAGCGCTGTGGGTTATCTTACTAACTGCGTATGTGCAGTAACAAACTCTTAATATACATATAACATTTATTTAAATCAAATAAATCATTTCCATTTTATAATTATATGCACGTAACAACAAATTCAAAATTTGGGTAAATGCTGTGACAATGCTAATATGCTGATGTTTAACAGGGATAATGTTTACTATGTTCATCCTCTTAGTTTTCATGGTAACCCATCTAGTATTTGTTGAAATTTTTAACTCAAGTCAAAACCATAATTATCAAACTCATGGTGGTGCAATATAAAATCTGAGAGGAGAAAGTTATTAGGATTCACCATCTGGGGATCAGGAATGTCTTTACAAAATGTCGTGGTGATCCATCTTATAGTTGTTAAGATATTTCAGTCTGGACCAAGTGGTGGACAGATTGACTGGCATACCAACATTGCCATCCTTAGAACCACTCTGCTAGCATGGCTAAAAATAAAATAACATAATAGCAACTAAAGCAAGTGCTCATATTTGACAGTTGTGTTCAGGATCAATCACCATGTGAAATTTGAGTTTCCTTAAATCCACCTCTGTCTTCTCTGAAAGCAGTTTGAACTTCTGTCCAGTTTATTAGATTTTTCATGATGTGGGATATGGAGAGTTGGGTTTTCTCACAGTACTAGTGTATGCGTTTGATAAAACAATAATGATTTACCCACTCACATGGTTGGCTCACTTATGCAGCGAGGCAAGGCATAAAGTTGTCATGAGACATGCAACAAAAACTAAGAATACCAGAGAACTGCACGCCCATGTTTATACGAATGTGGCTCAGGTGGTGGAGCAGTTTGCACGTTAATCGGAAGGCCGGCGGTTCAATCCCCGGCTCCTACAGGCTGTATGTTTAAGTGTCCTTGGGCAAGATTGAATGCAGATGTAGTGTAAAAACACTTTGAGTGGTTGAAAAGACTAGAAGGCGCTATACAAATATGAAGCCTTTACATACAGTATAAATCTCCTGCACATCTAACCACAGAAAGTACGAGTCCTGTAAACACACATACAGACTGCCATTGTTTGGCTTCATGCAGTGGGAGTCAGGGTCATGGCAGAGGTT
This sequence comes from Micropterus salmoides, assembly GCF_014851395.1. Taxonomy (NCBI): domain Eukaryota; kingdom Metazoa; phylum Chordata; class Actinopteri; order Centrarchiformes; family Centrarchidae; genus Micropterus; species Micropterus salmoides. The sequence continues at coordinate 9,065,346 of NW_024042261.1, read as the reverse complement.
TTTGGTTCGTTGTATCATTTTCCAGTAGACATATGGAAAGGATGTTTTTTCCTCTCAAGGCCGCTAATGGACTACAGAAAAACTCTTTCTCACACACACACACACACCAAAATACAGTCTGAGATTACACAGATATAACAGTTGAAGAGGTTGGTATACAGGCAGACACTTGTATTAATATAGAAAACCAGTGAAGGAAAGTTTGGATTCTTTTTAAATTGGAGGAACGGAGGGAAGTTGTCTGCCATCTCTTCACTCTGAGAGGTGAAAGGGTGACAGACAAGTAAATACAACACACACACGGGCTTCTTCATCAGTCTGTTAGAGAGTTGCGTGTTTCAGGATGACAGGACGGACAGTTAAAAAAGAATGGATCATCATCATTCCTTCTACCATCCTGCTTTCCAACTTTTGACTTGCTTCAGTTTTTTGTCCTGTCCTCTATAGCCTCATCTTCCTCATCACCCTAAATCCCTCATCTTTGTCTTTCACTCGTTTTACCTCCCTTCCTGTTCCTGTTTTTCTTCATCCATCCAGCCATCCATGCATCTTTCAAACTTCATCCCCCTCCTTTCCTTTTATGATCCATCTTTGTCCTTCTACGGATCATTTCTTTTCACCTCCTCTCTTTTATTCTCATTGGTTTGAGGTTGCTATTGACAACTCACTCCCTCCATCTATTTCTCTCCATCCATTTCTCAACGAATACACACTCTCCATCTTCATAAGCATCTATTGAAAAAGTCCTTTTCTTTAATGTTCTCTCCCTCTACCCCTCCCATGTTCTCACATTTATGGCTTTCTCATCATACAAGTCTACTGACAAGAGCAGTCACACCTCCATCTCCTCATCCTCCATCCATCTTTCTTTCTCCCTCCAGTGTGTGTGTGTGTGTGCGCGCGTGTGTGTGCGTGCGCGTGTGTGTGTGCAGTCCCCACGCACTGCAATGACTGCAGCCAATCCCATTAGCCAGATGAGCAGGCCTCCAATGAAGGGGAAAGCATAATGACAACACCAGCGTCTCTCTCAAACACTCCTCCCTTGCCACAGCTCTCCGTCTGCTCCCTCTATTCATCCGTCACTCTCGAGGGTGTGTGTGTATGCGAGTGTGGGAATCCTACGAAGCGTAATGCATTTGCTGTTTTTCTGAATTAACGAGATTATTATCTCAGAATTCATTATACTTCTTTAGAATCCGGTGCGTGTTATTTTTTCCTGAGTATTTGGGCTGTGCAATTTAGTGTAGTGTTGTATTTCAGTGTACAATATATGTGTGTTCACGAGTAATCCATAGAAGTGAAACAGTCACAGTCGCGGATTCATTTCCTGCTGGGTCCACTGCCTTTAAAGTTGTACGCTCAAGGTAGCTGGAAAACATTTTCAGATGAAGCTGTTCGCCAAATGGTGGATTCCACGGTGCTACAACTTTCAGCAGTCAAGGTTTGATTCCCAGCAGGGCCTCCTGAGCTGAAAATACAGGCAGTCATGCTATTATAATGTGATTTCCTGTCTCTGTGGTGTTTGTGTTTGCAGTTTGAAAGCTTATGTGTGTAGTTTTTCTGTTTGTATGTCCCATTATTCCACTTTCATTTTTATATTTAACACAGAAAATGATCAAACTTTCTCCTTACCATTAGTCTGAAATTACAGTGTTACTCTAGTGAGGTTTGGAATGGAGGAGTCCCTCCCTCCTCCATTACCTACAGGGTCATTACCTGTGGTAATGTGTTGATGCAGTGCACAGGGACAGTGTCTTTTCATCTCCCTAACTAGCCCCATTAAAATCCATTCAGCTAATGAGCCTTCACTCAGTCCTCCAGTGATTAAGACCTACTGCTTGATCTGTACTGCACTCTTACCGACAGGCCTTCTGCTTTTATTTATCTCCACTGTTCCTCCATTACGGCACAAAGCACACACTGGCATATACACTCACCGGCCACTTTATTAGGTACACCTTGCTAGTACCGGATTGGATCCCCTTTTGCCTTCAGAACTGCCCTAATTCTTCGTTCATACTTTCAACTAGGTGTTGGAAATATTCCTCAGACATGATTTGAGCTTTGTGACATGCTGCACTATCCTGCTGGAAGTAGCCATCAGCAGTACACTGTGGTCATAAAGGGAAGGACATGGTCAGCAACAATACTCAGGTAGGCTGTCGTGTTTAAACGATGCTCAATTGGTACAAAAGGGCCCAGTGTGCCAAGAAAATATCCCCCACACCATTACACCACCACCACCACCAGCCTGAACCATTGATCCAAGGCAGGATGGATCCATGGATCCATGTTGTCACTCCAAAATCTGACCCTACCATCTGAATCGAGACTCATCAGACCAGGCAACATTTTTCCAATCTTCTATTGTCCAATGTTGGTGAGACTGTGTGAACTGTAGCCTGGCACCCGGTGTGGTCTTCTGCCCATCTGCTTCAAGGTTCGACATTCGTTCAGAGATGGTATTCTGGTATGGTATGGTATATGGTATGGTATACTGTTGCTTTTCTGTCATCTTGAACCAGTCTGCCCATTCTCCTCTGACCTCTGACATCAACAAGGCATTGAAGTCCACACAACTGTCGCTCACTGGATATTTTCTTTGTTTTGGACCATTCTCTGTAAACCCTAGAGATGGGTGAAAATCCCAGTAGATAAGCATTTTCTGAAATATTCAGATTAGCTATTTGTGTTAACAAGCAATTGAACAGCTGTTCTAACGTAATACTAATCTCGAGGTATCTCATTTCAGCTGTTACTAAGCTACAGCTACTACAATACAAAGGTTGACATTATAAAGTATAATGCCTCAAATTATGAATAAACATCACTTTTAATCTGAGGGCAAGTTTAAACAGAATAATACAACAAGTTTTCCACCCTAAATGTACTGTAGGATACTCGTCATGCCTTCCACAACAACACATGTTAGCAGGTTGTTTCCTTGGACCTTCCAAAAAGGTTGTTTGGTTGGTGGTCAGTTGGTACAGTCTTGAATAGTCCACTCTGTGTGGTTAAAAAATATTACACTCTGCTGAGGTAAATCACAGGTAAAAAAGTAACTAGCAGTCAACATTTTGTTTTTAACCACACACACAGTACAGATGTTCCCCAGAGGATGATGTGTAATGGCTTAACATCATCTAGCGTCATCATCAGGACCAATAGTTTGTATTAAGATCAAATATCTGCAAAACTAATGACATTTCCATCAGCCTCAGCTGATGTTAGCAAGTCAACACACTAAACAAACACCTGGTTAATATCAGTATGTTAGAATTGTCACTGTGAGCGCATTAGCATGCTATAGTTAGCATGTAGCTCAAAGCACTGATGTGCTTAAATACAGCATCACAGAACTGCAAGCATAGTTGTACAATGTTAGAGTCTTGTTAACCACACAGCTTATTGTTGATTATTTCTTTTTAAACTGTATTTATAGCACTAAGGGCCTACTGTGTATCTGCACTGTAGGTTATGCCGTAGTCTGGGCCATTGCTGAAGAGCACCCCTTTAAAAATGTAGCTATACGGTGATACCATGTGGCAATGCTAGAAATATGACTTTTTCATTTCTGTGACATATTCTTCAGATATAGACATTTAAACTGGTGACATTAAAAGGTGTAATGTTGCTATTATGATGTCAATATGACTATCAACAAATCCTTTTGACTGTTTATTTTTTTTGAGAACTGCATGCACGTCACGCCATTCTCCAGATGAGGCATCTGAGCCTCGCTGCTCACGCGGACTGTGTGGCTGCTTTAACCTCTGAACATGGGTGCCAAAAAGGAAACCAAGAGGTTCCGGGATGTACAAGCGCTGCTCGGGTAACAGTGTGACAGTGTGGCAGTGTGACTAAAGATAAAGAGATAAAGAGCAGTTTATCGCAGTGAGTGGATGAAATACACTGATTGCACAGAAGAGGTCTCCTATTCAGTGATGACACAATGTGAAGTAGAAGTTACCTGGATGTAACTCCAGTTATAGGTAGGTCGTAGTCCACTTATATCACATATTGCATGAAAGAATGTAAAAAAACCCTGTTAACCCCTGGTGTCAAGTATGAATCCAACTTTACTCTGAAAGATTATTGTCATTACTTTTCCTCAAAGATGCCTCAAGTAAAATGTGGGTCATCTCTCCCACACATTCAGTAGAGAAATGCTGTGAATTTTTACCATTATCATATAGATGGCTTTCATACATGTAGGTGCACTACTGTGCACACACTCCTGCAAACATGTACACACATGCATTTATAAACCCACGCCTGTCCGAGTATGATGATACAAACTATCCCCAACAACCAGGCGGCAACAAAGTTACCCTGACCAGCAGTTCAAGCACAGCAGCCACACCTGTAACACATGTTGATTAGCTGATGGTACTGATGATCAAGGACACCACCTGAGTCTCTCATTTACTTACCCTCCCTTCCTCCACTTCCTGCCTTCTTCTCCCTTTTCCCGTCAATTAAATTCACTTCACAAGTGCTTTGCTGGCGGGACCTCGGGGTGCTGTTGCCAAGGCGCTTTTGATTTAATATCTGTCATGCATAGGAAAAATAAAAAGAACTGGGGAAAACAACAACAACATGCCTTAGGTTCGCATGGAGCCTCGCAATGGGAGAGGGGGGCATTTGTCCCCGCAGGGCAGATTAGATGTGTGCACCCAGTGGGGGCACGAGGACACACCAGCGCTCCATCGTCTGGGGGAGAAGACACAGCATGAATACATAAATGAATGATCCATTTTCTCTCCTCCCGCTCGACATTTTCCTCGCCCCTCTGCTGCCTCTCTGCTGTGAGTCTCTCTGGATTAGAGGGAGCTGTTCTTAAACTGCTTGGCCCTCTTGACTCCTTACCACTCGCTCTCGATCACTGACTGCCTCTTGTTTTCTGTCTAACTTTTCTGACTCTTTCTCAGAGGGCAGATTTAAAAAACAGAACTTTGGACGAGATGGAACAAGATTACAGTTAAGACACAGATGTCACTTTGCAAAGAGAGACGAATTGTGCTACAGTCTTACATTAAAGCCAGACTATGTAACTTTTGAAACAAGAACACACATTTGTACGATACATTCAGTGGTTTTGCCGCAACAGCCTTACTTGGTCTGCTATGACCAGTATCTTATGGAAGGTAAAGTTAGCGAACTTTCTTGATATAGACATTTTTAGTGAGTTTTTGAGTTAGTGCATTTTTACTTTCACTTTATGACTCTTCTCTACTTGTGTAACTGTTACACTGTGATGTAGCATTTACCACTTTCTGGTAATACATACATATACATTATATACATTTAGCTGATGCTTTTATCCAAAGCGACTTACAATATATGTCAAGAGGTCGCACGCCCCTGGAGCAACTAGGTGCTCAGGAACACATAGGTGTCTCACAGTGCATTCAAACCCGGGTCTCACACCAAAGTCATGTGTTATCCACTGTTCCATCATCACCTGCCAGTGGCTGCCATTCAGCTAAAAGTAAATAGGCACACTGTAAGGGTTCTATATTGTGTGAGTATGGGTTCTTTTTGTCCATATCATAGCAGACACTGTTTCTGCTGCTTCAATTATTTGTTGGAGAAACGTTTCTGTAGGGAACACTTAAAGAATTGTTGAAAGAGAACACAGTATTTTCACTGCTTCTAGTTTTTGAATCATAAACATCTATTTGCAGAGCAAAGTTACAGTGTGTTCAAGGATTAATTAAATCCAAACCAGCTCTATGATTTATTCAATTCAATTCAAATTAGCTTTATTGGCATGAATGTGGCAACAACAACATTGCGAAAGCATCATACATACAACATAAGAACAATCAACGCCATACATTTCATTAAACAAGTAATCAAAGCTATGTGTGTTTGTGTTGAAAAAAAAAGAAATATTAAAAATTATAATAAAATAAATAAATAAAACAGTAAGCATGTGTGTGTTAAAAAATATCTATATATAAAATAAATAAATAAAACAGTAAGTGTGTGTGTGTTGTGTTAAAAAATATATATTAAAAATAAAATAAATAAATAATACAGTGTGTTAAAAAAATAAAAATATATTAAAAATGAAATAAGCAATTATTTCACATTTGGGCATTTCTCCCAGTAAATTAGGGAGTTTCTGTGTGTCTGATATGAATTCGAATTCGGGGTATATTTGGGAAATGTTTGCAAAGTGTTTTTTTCTTAGTGTTTTATATTTGGGGCATGAGATAGAAAGTACACCTCTGTCTCTACCTGTCCCCTGTCACACTGGGAGCAGAGTCTCTCCTCTTTTCTATGGCCAGGCTGTGTTCACTCAGTCTGTGTGTTGTCAACATTTTTCTTAGTTTGGGACATTTTATTGTACTCAGGTAATTTGCCAGTGTGAATTCTCTTTTTAGGGTCAGATAACATTGTAATTTACTTTGTGTTTAGGTCGTTTCTTGCCAGTATTCAATATATTTTCTTTCTGCTCGCTGATAATTTGGTTTGGTCTGCTTGAGTTGGTATTGCTGTCCTGAGGATGTTGGGGACTTGTTACTGCAGAGAGCCTCAGGACCAGATGGCTGAGGGGACTCTTCTCTGGTTTCAGCTCCTGGTATGTTAGGGCTTTGTGATGATGATGTCTGGGGGTTAACTGATTTTAAGTGATTGTAAAATTTAAGTGATCTTTTCTGTATTTTTAGTAGGAGGGGGTATTGGCCAAGCTCTGCTCTGCACAGGTTATTTGGTGTCTTTCTCTGCACCTGCAGGATGCTCTTACAGAACTCAGTATGGAAAGATTCTATGATTGTTTTGTCCCATTTGTCAAATTCATTAAGTTTTGGCCCCCAGATTTCGCTACCATAAAGAATTATTGGTTCTAGTATAAATTGGAAAATTTTAAGCCAGATTTAAATTGGAATATATATTTTAATGTTTCTTTTTATTGCATAGAAAGCTCTCCTTGCTTTGTCCCTCAGATCTTTCACAGCCATGTTGAAGTTCCCTGTGTATGTAATGTTAAGGCCAAGCTAAGTGTAGTTTTTTGTGTGTTGTAATTTAGTGGTGTCTAAATAGAAATTGTGAGTAACCTGATTTCTTTATTGTATCTGAAAGATCATTATCTTAGTCTTTGCTGTGTTTACTGTTAGGGCCCAGGTCTGACAGAATCTCTGAAGGAGGTTAAGGTGCTGATTTAACTGACCCATCCTTTTTGTTTCCTACGTCCTAGGGTTCTCCATAACTACATGCTGTGGCGAATTGTGGCAGCGCTAAGTGAACACCTGTCCACCGCCTTCCGCAGCACCATCCATGAGTTTTCTCGGGAGATTGATGGCACGGAGCAGCAGCTGGAGCTGGGCAGGCTCTGCCTCACTCAGGCCAACAAACACTTTGGCATGGCCCTGGGGGCCCTGTTCGTCCAGCAACACTTCTCCTCGCAGAGCAAGGCCAAGGTATGGGGGTGGACTAATGGATAGTTGGTGGGCAGTGTTGGGGAGTAACGCGTTACTGTAACAATATTACTTTTCATCTAATGTATTGAAGCATCTGCTGAAGCAGCAAAGCAATGTGAAACTCATGGAAAGAACTATCGGCCACTACTGCCACTGATGCTTGAATTCGTCGGAAGAGAGTGGCGTTAAGCACTGTTTTACATTTTGTAAAAGCACTGAATACTGCTCTTATAAATTCATGTTCAGAAAAACAGTAATTCAAAAGTTGGGATTGACATGTTTTTGGTTTTATTTCAGCTGTTGGCGTTAAGATATGTTTTGTGAAAACCATACGTCTTGCTGCTGTAATGAGTATGATTAAAGCCGGGGAGTCAGGAGACACTGCTTTCTTTGGGGGGGGGGGGGGGGTTACTTTTAGCACCCAGTAATAAGTAAAGTAATATTATTATTTTTTAAGGAGTAATAAGTAACTAGCAACATTACATTGCCCAACCATGTTGGTGGGACAGTCAAGTGATGGCCCATAAACAAAACGAATAGATGGATGAATTCAGATGGATTTCATTTTGTCCCGCTTACAGAGGAGATACATTTTTTTGCCTATGTTCATTTAATCTAGGAAGTAGCCAGATTCCAGCCAACTGACCCATAAATTAGAATTAAACTTTTGAAATAAAAAAAAATTAAATGTGAATTCCATGTTGAGTTCTGCATGGGTCTAAAACTGAGACATGAGCCAGCTGAAAACCTGAACACACTGTAGCTCCGCTTTAATCTTGAGAAGCTGCAGAACACCATTTCTCTCTCTCTCTCTCTCTCTCGCCTGTCATTCACCGGTCTTGTGTAGAGTTTTGCAAACTATATGCACGTCGCGGTTCCCCGCGAGTCTATTTCAAGTAGACGGCTAATTAAAAACGATAAAATATTCTTTATGTGGTTCATCAATGGTGATAAATTATCCGAAAGTCCCGCGAGGTGCGAATAACTCGGCACAACACCAGTGAAGCTGGGGCTCGGTCTCTTCAGCAAGTGTTCCTCCACTGCCACTGCACACATACACGCTAAGCCTACACATGCGCACTGACAACCCAGGGTTAGGGTTATAATTTTGGATTTATTCACGCACTTCAAAAACATTTATTGAAAGTTTTTTTCTTTTTACATGTTTATTTACAGCATTAAACGTTGAAATGTGTATTGTAATAGGCTGTATATTAACTTACTGGGAGAAAACTGGTAGTTCTATGTAAAACCAGACGTCGAGCACCCCTATATCGCCAAAATGGCATGATCCATGTTTCACTACGATGCTTCGACTGTGAGATTGACAGTCGAATCAGGCTACGCCCATTGAAGCATCAAATCTTCGACTATTCGGGGTCAGCCCTAATATCATTACTTATTTAATGAAGGCATTTCCATCACTACTTAGACAAAAAATGTATGTAGTAATGAGCAATTTATCTGTTTCCACTGACTGCATAAAAAAATAGTTGGACAGCAATCTGTGTGAAACCACACGGCCTTCAAAGACAGAAAAAGGAAAAACCACAAAACTGACATTGGCCTTGAATTAAATTTTTTATGACTGTACTTATTACTGAAAACATTTAATAATATTTTACAATCATCTGAGACAATTCCAATCTTGGAAAACACATTTTCAAATTTCATAAGTTTTCATGACAGTGTACACACTGGAACATTTTCTGACATTGTTTCTTATGAAATTGTCCTTTCTTTTCTAGTTCATCATTTTCTTTGGCTCCACGGGTCAGTGTAGTGGATCAAGCTGTGGGTGTTTTTTGACTTGGCTAGATGATTTTGATTGATTCCTGTCGTGGGATCTGGAAATCCATGCCAATCAGAACTGCCTTGAGTCTCTGCCTCTCACTCACTGATTTGTTGTTCCTATTTTACTCTTTGCCTAGGTCAGCCACTACTAACCCCCACCACTGCCCTTTGGTCCCATTTTCTTTCACCTTATCTCAGTCTCATGTCCATTCTGGGACATGGGGATATGGTTCCCAATGGGATTTCTAACCTCTGTGACCCCATGCTGTTTCTTTAAGCCCTCCATCATCTCCCTTTCATGGTCTTCTTATACTCTCACAGTCCACCCTACATGCTTTATCTTACATCGAGCTGCCTTTCTTCTTCTCTCAAACTTTTAAATCTCTGTCAAAGCTGGGGACTATAAAGCATAAAGCAAATCTGACACAACTGGATACGTTCTGGGCGCTAATTACTTTCTATGTACTGTACCTTAACTGAAATTAAAAGTTCCTATGTTCCTAATCTTCCATTTAAGATTCTAATAAGATACTGAGTGTAAATTTCAATAATGCTTCAAGCTAGTGGAGCCTTTCTGATTAATAAAATAAGAGAATAAATAGAGAAGAAGGATTTTTAGGATGAAGCCTACAGTTTGGCAGGTTTTTACCAGATGAAGTGGGTGCTAATCCCATAAGGATCTAAATGTCATTCAACTGTATTTGTCCTCCCTGAATGTATGGTGGAGTGTTTAATGTGGGCGGGATAGAAAGTCTCATGCTGGGTCATATTTCTGTCATTTTTGGTATTTTCCTTGTTAACACTGATCATTTCACAATGCTCGTGGACATCAGTCTGTACTACGTTGGCATGTCCACACAGGTTGGAGACCTCATTATCAACACAAGAGGTACTGGACTCGAAGCCAGTGGTCATGGGTGAAGCCTTGACTGACTCACTGATGCTGCTTACCTCAGCATGAACAGGAATTAATGAGTCTCAGGAGCTGAAGCTGAGCGACGGGAGACAGAGTGGGAAATGCTTTCTTGTTATCCTGAATCACCAATGTAGAGGTAGCTGAAGGACAGTGTCTTTTAGGAGTAGCATTCCTGTTTACAGTAGTTTGTGAAAGCACCAGTATAATTCTTTAAAAGTCTCTCAACGCTGGCACTGGATGTAAATCTCACATTAGATTTGTACAATATACACTGGAGCTGAACTCCATTGTGTTTTGTCCACCTCAGCCTGCTTGTTGCAGTGCGGCTGTCATAAATGAGAGCAGCGCTGCAGCACTAGCAGGCTGGGGTTAACAGAACACACTCAAAAGTATTCTCAGTAACCCAAGTTTCATTGGTGGCTTATAAGCTTACTCACATTATAATTTCTCTGCATGTTTGCACTGTAATTGCAAGCCTTATGTCATTACAGACTGCAAGTCAAAGCGTCCCATTTTAGACACTTTGACTTGCTTGTGCTTGCAGCTGGAAAATAGAACTGTGTCCCAGGCTGTTTTTGAAATTAAATCGAAATTCAGTGATGGCTGAATGCTTCAACTTGTGCTGTGTGGTGTGTTTCAGCTACACATAGGGTCAGTGGTAATTACGTATTGGACACTGGGAATTCACATTACACACAACTGACATCAAAAACTGGAACAATGAGACTCAAAGGTGGAAGAAAATCCACCACTGTTGGCAATCTGTTACAACGGAAATCTATATCATCAGTTAGTAACACAAGCAACACTTGTCAGGAAAAACACAAGCACTATGTGCTATGGTTTGTTTATGCTTGATTGCTTATGCCTGCTTGTTTATAGGCTTTAATTACAACTTTAACTTTGGATTTGGGGAACAAATTAAAACCCCTGAAACTTTGGCTTCAAATCTCCAGTATTTCTTTACATACATTAAATATACATGACTCAATATGCAACATTTAAAGTAAAAAAACACTAAATGTAGTTTGACATATATAGTCTCTTTTTGACAAATGCTGCTAAATCCTGATTGGTGCATGGAAGTACATGACAAATATATTTGGCCCACTTTAAAGAAAGGGATTGACAAAAACACAAATACAGAAATCTTTCATGTGAACCTGCGTTCATGTAGGACCCCATGCACTGTAAGAAGCTGAGTGAGAAAATGTGTTTTCAGGGCCTTTAAAACTTCCTCCAATATGATATGATCTCCCTCCAGGTACAGGAGCTGGTAGAGGACATAAAGCATTCCCTGGATCTCCGGCTGCATGAGCTGGACTGGATGGATGAAGCCACCAAGGAGGCTGCCAGGGCAAAGGTTCAGATCCTAGCACAGTTTCTGAATTATAAACAGAACTCCCTGCCAGATCCGATTAGTATTTGAAAAGGATTTAATTATTTCTTTGCAATTCCTTTCTTTCCGGGGGTTTGATTGATTGCTTGGTTAGATGGAAGTGTGTGATAGAATACATCAAGGGCTTGACATTGAGAAGTGAGGATCGCATAATCCGGATCTCTCTGTGGTGCTGATTTAGGGTCTGCACTGCAAGATATCCCTTCTAATTCTTTTACAATCTGAAGTTATAATCCTTTTAGAGGGCCATGCTGAATATAAAGAGCTTCCCTGTAATCCTATTACATTGGGTTTGCTTGATTAGTTGATGCGTGTGGGTGTGTGTGTGCGTACACGTGTGCGCTTGGATGGTGGTGTGCCTGGATCCAAAAAACAAGTTGGTGTGAGTGGTTATTAGTTAGTGCAAGTGGATGTGGGGCGATGTTGGACCAGTTGTTTCTCCTCCACTTTCTCCTTCCCTCCATCACATTCTCTTCTTCTTCTCTCCCAGCTGAAGCACATGATGGTGATGACAGGATACCCAGACTTCCTGCTCAAACCTGAGCTCATAGATCAAGAATATGGGGTGAGTCATGGGCCTCCTATTTCATTCTGCACTGTCCAGTCATCCTCGCCGCACACAAGCGCCCACACATCATATGAACAAATTCCATTTCCCAGCATCCCTTTCTCCCTCTGTCTCTAGAAAACGATTTTCCGTCAGACATTACCATGCATCCTGGATGATTCAGTTGGAACAAAAAATGCATCATGCACAGGAGTAAATGAACCTGAAATACACTGATTTTCAGGTTTTGCCTGCAAAATAAAAGCCCGAGAAGCTTGTTTACTGCAATGCTGTAATTGGAGTTGAACTGAGCTTTTACTTTTTTGAATGACATTAAAAGAGTCTGTAGCCTGCTTGACACACCTTTAAAATAGCCGCTAGAAAATGTGATTCCGCTAAATGTCGTCTGCCTGGAGATACTGGGGAAACGAAAAACCGTCCGTAGGTTGATGGATGCGGTTAAAACACACACTGCGGCACATGCTTTATTGTCAGCATGTAAAACAGTGGCTTCATAATCAGTTTGTTGAAAAGAAAAAGAAAATTTACCTGGACAAGGCAAAGAACATGCTTTTGAGTCATGCGCTTTACCAACTGAGCTAACCAAACCATGTAGCATTCAGTTTAAATATTATGTCTGATGTTCTCACCCACCATCTAATGGATAAAAAAATTGCTCTGATGCAAAACTTATTTGCAGACCCCTGCTGTATATTATTACTTCTTCTTCTTCTTCTTCTTTGATGTACGACGTCAATGTAAGGGGGACCCGCGGTATATGTAGATAGAAATAGCTCATTCTAAGATAATAAAAACATAACTGTTCATTTTGTAAGGTCTTAAACAGTCTTACCAGGTACTAGATGGTGGGTTGAAATCTGTTGGTCTGTGCTAGCTTCGTGCAGGAGCCCAAGAGTCCCTGTTTATCTGGAATTGTCTGAGTTTCAAGCTGGGTATCCAGAGTCCTGAAAAATATTTGTAAAACACTACAATGTTTTCAACATTAACTTCTAAATTAGTAGTCATAGGCAAGCATAATGATGCTTGTGGCTCTTTCTGACAGAACCTGTCAACATGCTAACGGTTAGCTGTAATGCTGAAGAGACTTGTGCGAGGGGGTCTGCCTTTTCTAGAGCTCCCACAGGCTAAAGTTCCCGGCAATGAAAATGCTGCGTTCATGGTGTTGACAGGTGCTCCCGGGAGGTGTGCTAAGTGCTGAAATAAGTGTCCCCCATCCTGATAAAGAGACCAGTGCGTGCATAAGCACATACTTGTGTGCACGCATGAACATGCATTACACTTAAGGGTCCCGTGTTGGGGTTTGAAAATATGATCACCCTAGGTTAGCCTAGTTAAAAGTGGACCTGCTCATTAAAGCATTGCTCCATAGCAATATTAGTGGTCAAAAACCCCACAAGGTAACTTTAAATAAAATATATTTTTCTACAGTACAGCTGCATTAAATGTGATGTGGAGAGATATTGGCAGCTTCTGAAGCATTTATCACAAGCATAGAGTTACTTAACTCTGCTCTGTGGAAAATTGTCCTCCATCTGCTACTTCAGTTTTAAATACTGCTCTGCACAAATATGTATTTTTGTCACAAACTGACAGGAGTACATCTGGCCCTGTAAGACTAAACAAGCAAAAGTACAAACAAGGAAGATGATGTTTTACTGTCAGTTTAAAGGATGGTGATGTTACAAAAGCAAGTTACATTAAATTCCTTTTGCAAGTGAACAAAACCAGTTTTCAAACTAAAAATAAACTACTACCATGTCTCGGTGTTAAATATGATACTACAGCTCTCAGCTCCGATTAGTTTAGCACAAAGACTGGAGACAAAGGGAAACGGTAACAAAATCCAAAAGTTCACTATTTACCATGTTAATCCAGGTAAAAAACAGGGGATTATGTGACTGTTTCCTGGCTGGGACCTTCCTGGAGTCTGGCACGTAAAACTTGAATTTGAAATTTGAAAACTTGAAAAAACTTGAAGTTTTTGCACAGATAAAACAAACAAGAAATAACACGTAAATTATTGCGTTTTGTAGGTGTCTTTATGGTAAGCTAAACTAACAAACATGAGAGTGGTATCTATACTCTCTTTCCCAAAGTCTCAAACTATTCCTTTAATACACAATAACTACACAATAACTCCATGTCTGTGTTTTGCAGTTCGATGTGAACGAGAAGACCTATTTCAAGAATATCCTCAACAGCATCAAGTTCAACATCAAGCTGTCAGTCAAGAAGATCCATGAAGAAGTGGACAAGACAACGTGAGTGTCATATCTTATTACAAAAAGCTACACTAGCCAGCCACATTAGCTTACTGACATGCGGTGCAAAGCAATTAAAAAAGGTTAATACATTTGAAATCCATTCTGAGCTCATGCAGCTGAGGCTCACACTGGACGCTGCAGTTACACCACTGGGAGTGTGTGTCGCTCAAATATGTTTGACATGCCTAACATGTGTCCCTGTGAGTCCTTTTTTGTTTGACATATTTGTTGATGCGCCTCTAAATTAAACCAACATGATACCAAATCAACATACACAGCTGGAGAAAATCCATTTGATTTACTTATCTATAGCAGCCAGGCAGCAGCAAAGTGCTGTGGGACATGCGGCTCATTTTTATAAAATACAGCCATGTACGCCTGGATTGAGTGCCTCTCCGCTATGACAACACATTACAGTCACATTAGCATTCCAAGGTGCTCAAAACAAATGTATCATTAGCCCACACTCAATGCCCTGAAGAGTTAAATCACACCCTCCAACTTTATCACCAAAAAGTGAACCTTTCATCGCTCACTCTGTCTTGTCGCTGGGAAATAAATAAATAAATACTTCTGCATGCGTTTGTCTCCCCTCTATCTTCCGCAGTCCATGCAGAGCCATCACTCTTTCACTCCTGGAACAAGGGCATCTCACACTTTCAGAGTTAGTCATTTGGGGGATTTTGTGCCAATCAATTGGTCGGGCTTTAAGTGGATTACCATAAAGGAACTGTCCGCGGTTTCATATGCAGAGAGGAACTTCGGCCGTGTGACAGCACACACTGATTATTTCTCACCAGGGCATTTAGAGAAGTGTACAGAGGTGTTTGGGATTCTGTTCAGGATTGGGGTGTATTTTGAGTAGGTAGATTGGTGATTTGAGTTGTTGTGTGATTGATCTCATTGTAAAATCCCGGTTTGTTTGACACTGTTTTTCTCCTCAGGTGGCTTCTCCCCCCTCAGGCCCTTAATGCCTACTACCTCCCTAACAAGAACCAAATGGGTGAGTGCGTGACTCTTCATTGTGCTGTACATACTGATATTTGTGTTCTCTCTGGCATCTGTCTCCACACACAAACACACACGCATCCTTTCCCCCATTGCACCATGACATGGACCGTGCATTAGTTACACGCAATTACACCATGTTGCCACCTGTGTTCAACTAGTCAAACACAGCGGCTGCTCCGAAAAAAAAAAGCATCCACCTCCTCATATCATATTCCTTCTCATCGCTCACTTTCTTCTTCCATCTCAACCTCCCATGCTTAATACCCCCCTGGAGGAAAAACAAGCAGTAACGTCATCCCAAGTTTTAACAAATCTAGCCTTTCGAAGTCAACCCTCCTTCCCTCCCTCCTCTCTTCGTCTTCTCCCAGGATCGGCCCGCTGTCTGTGTCTGCCTGCCTGCCTGCTGGATTAAATCTCTCACAGAAAAATCAATAGTGTGCGCGCAAGCTGATGCTAGAGGACAGGAGGAGTCAGACAAACACAGTCATCAGAGCCTCCTGGGTCATATTTTTTTTTTTTTTACCTACGCACATTATTTCTCTCACTTAACCCAGCTGCTTCAGTTCTCAGCTCTGTATTCACTTTCATACTCATTTTTAAAAAATCAAATTAATGTTGCCCACTTTAGTTGTACCTCTTTGGCTTCTTTTATTTCATGTCTAGAATCAAGTCCTGTTTGAAGATAAACAGACAAGGACAGAGGTTTAATTAAAAGTTGCTCCGTAACAGTGAATTTCTTTCTCTTCACAGGTCAGTTTTCAATTTGATTTAATTGGCTCACAGTCAGTGAATGACTGCGATCTCACTGAAACCGATAATATTAAATCCTGGCTACCTACGTTTAAACCAACATACTGTACTGTTAAAGCTGCAACTATAATTATTTTAATTACTAATTCAATTATTATTTTTTAAATAAACCAATTCATCTTTAAAATGTTCAAGCATGACTAGGGCTGCACAGTGGTGCTTTAAGCTAAATGCTAATGTGCACATAATGACAATGCTAACAGGCTGATGATTAGCAGAAAAAGCATATATATAAAGTGCAAATAAAGTATATACTGTTAACCATCTTAGTTTAGCATGTTAGCATGCTAATATTTGTTAATTAATACAAAGCACAGCTGAAACTGAAAGGAATGTCATTAGTGTTCCCCAAAGTTATCAGAAACACAATAGCAAAATATTATTGTATATATATATTATAATATATTATTTCACAGGATATGTGAAACCTCTGACATGTTGGTAGCACTAGATGAAAAGTTAGTGAACCACTAGATTCATCCTCTGGGGAATGTCTGGACAAAATTTTTTTCAAACCATCTACAGTTGTTGACATATTTCAGTCTGGATCAAATGGTTGGACCAACCATTTGATCAACCAACATTGTTATTCTCATCCCTAATGTGGCATTAATGTCCACCACAAGTTGCCAAGTGATCTCTGAAAAAGCTTTGTTCAATCAACAGTCCAGCCCCAAAGATAATTTATTTACAATGATATAAAACTGAAAATCCTCAAATTTGAGGCTCTCTCAATGTAGTCAATGTCTTGATACTGTAAATACCTTAAATTATTAACTAATTTAAAAATGTAGAAAATAAATTATGTGTCCATTAACTAATTCTTTCAGCACTAAATTATTTTCCATATTTTGCCATGAGACACATATTTATTTTATTACTCTTTTTCAATTAACGGTTATGAGCCACACGCAGCATGCTGACGTCCTGTGACTAGTTAAATGATAATAAACTGTATATGGTCATTTAAAGCTTCACCAGGAAACCTCAAATACTGGCATCGGCAAATGGTGCCAAGAGATTTTGAAATGTCTTATGTGAGATTTCAGGAGATAGAAATGAATGAATCCAATAAACTAAATGTCTTCTTCAGAGGGTATGATGGTGTTATTGATGGGTGTTACAAGTTAGCATCAGCTATAAACACTATGATACTTGCATCTGATAGCTGTTTTCAGTTTGCTATATCTGCCCCTATCCAATAAACCATAAATAAATAAACCCAGCTTCCTGTGGATGAAGTGAGAGCTTGCTGCAGTGCTGAAACTGATTCGTATTTTGCTCTTGCTGTGTGCTGAAAGAAATCCATTTGGGCAAATAGAGACTTTCTGCTACTGTCCTCTATGTATTGTACATTGTCCCTAACTTCCCTTATGTTGTTTCTTCTCTATCTCTCTTCCAGTGTTTCCTGCCGGCATCCTTCAGCCCACTCTCTACAACCCTGAGTTCCCACAGTAAGTAGCCCTCCTCCTGTCCCTGCCTTTCCCCGCTGCTGTCCATAGGGAAGTAACAACACCACCACGGCCACAACAACAAAGGTCGTTAAGCCAACTTAGTCTGGCAAGCCTCTGCTACCCTGAAGTCCCAACACACTTGATTAAACCAATTTAACTACCCACCAAGAGCTCAATTACTGAACAAGGTCCTGCTAATGGAACAGGTGTCATTGAGCGGTCGCCTCCCTAAATTTGAGTCCATTGAGTAATTTGATGCTACATAGAAGTAGAAGGGAGTAGGGAGAAGCCTCCCTGTCTGTCTATTTATCTCCATTGTTGCCACGGTGGCTCAAATGTGTGATAAGAAATGAATGTATTAGAGCAGTGGTTCCCAAACGTTTTCTGTCATGCCCCCCCCCCTTCAGAAGGTTAGTGAGTTAGCGAAGTTAAAGTTAAAGTTGTCCACTTTAACTAAGGCCTGACAGATATGTGGCTTTTCATGGTCAATAATGTTTTTTTAATACAGCTGCTGGCAATACAGCATTTTGTGTATCCTTAAAAAACTTTTGCCAAGGCAAAATGTTTTTCTCATAGTTTTATTCTTGTCATGGGTAAAAAGGCTTTCGAGTGAACATTAAATCATTATACCATTAAGGCTGAAATCCAAACTTATGAACATTTCTGAAGTAACAGGGCTGGGCTGAAATGTTTTATAGTAGAGCAAAGTGTCAATACAGATACCAAAACAATACCTAAATTTGAAAACTTTATTGCCATAGTTATTTGAATATTAACGGCAACGGAATGCTTAATTTTACAATTTCACGTCTTGAATTTAGTGTCTGAATTTGACCAGGCCATTTTAGCCACTGGATATTTTGACATTCCTTGAATTTGAAAAATACAGTATGCATACCTTAAAAAAAGTTTTTGAAATTGCACAGCTTGAAACTGACTATTAACAATTACAAAGAGGGGAATTCATACCTAATAAATTCAGACTGATATGAAATATTTTATTTAAATTTCAACATTAGATATTGTAATATTGGTATTCAGTTGCTGCTAGGAAATATAAACATGATTCATAAAAAAAAAATCACTAACTTTTTTTTATGTAACAAAGAAGTCAAACTTCAAAAGCCAAAAAATGTAAAATGTGGTCTTGAAGATTACAAATCTGGGCAGACATTCAATACCAGCTCTTAGTAATTGACAATTTTCAGTGCTTTTTATATACTATGTACACAGTACAGTCTGTAACCAAAAATGCACTGAGGTTCGAAACACAGCCAGTACGGTATATAACGAGATTAATGGCATAAGTGATCATAATAATGTCTACTGATAAAAATGTCTAACTAGAATATGTTCAGGCCTGGGCCTCCTATAGACAATCAGTGTAATAAGGTTTGCTCAATATTAAGTGCAACATGATCCAGAAGTGGAGAACACTGACTGATATCTCATGGTATTCACAGCAGCATTTTGACTTGTCATAGTAGGAAAAGCACAGGTGTTACCGCTGACGTTAATGATTGCTCTGTACTATTCATGTGTCCCAGTAAGCAGTGTGACAGTGAGCCTACAGTGAGTGAGGACTCTGAAACTGAAGCAGCTAAATGGAATTTAGCCATGATTAATTTTACGATTTACACCTGTGCTTTTTCTACTGTGACATGTTAACATGGCCTTAATGAAAATTACCTTTAAAAGGCATGTGCATCTGCAAAACCACTGCATTTCTAACCTTTTCCAATCTTTGCTTCAAAAGACCATGCGGCAGTTTTACATGTTTCCCTCCATTAATCATTTACAACTGGTAATTATAAATAATCATTTATAATACTACTGACCATTTATCAAAGACCACTGTTTTCATAGCTTGAATTCCTACTTATCAGGCGCCTGCTGTTTTGCTTTCATTCATTCATTCATCCATTCACAGTGGCATTCACTGGCAATGCAGCTGTTCTGAAAACATTTTACTTGGTTGTGCACTGAAAATTAAAAATTTATCTAAAAGACTGTGTTCAAAAATGGACATTGTAAAAAAAAAACAATACAACATTCACAACAATTTTTTTTCCAATTTAAATAATCGGCAGCTAAGAGCTCCATAACTGAACAAAGTCCTGCTAATGGAACAGGTGGCACTGAGTCCATCGAGTAATTTGATGGTACATAGACGTAGAAAGCCTCCCTATTTGACTCTATCCAGTCTATATATCTCACTTGTTGGCTCGCAAATAAACTAATTGTGATGAGAAATTAAAACATTAAAGCAGTGGTTTCCAAAGGTTTTCCTATTCGGAAGCTGACATAAAAAAGGTGTATGCCCCTCCACTACACGTAAACATATTGAATTCTTACCAGTCATTAACAATAATTGGGGGAGCAACAAAAATAAATTTGATTGAAATAAAAGAAATGATTCAGGTAAACACGATAGCATCAGCAAACTTGGTCAGGATCTTATGTTAATTTGTGTCCTGTGTTCTTCTACATGTCCAGGTTGATACAGTGTTTGCACTGATGTGACCACAACAGGTTCATCATAGTTTATAATAATGCAGCGCAGTGAGGAACCAGACGTTTCCTAGAGGAGACAAGGTCTGTCTGTCTGTCTCCAGAGTTCAGACATTTCACTGATAAACCACAGAGCTGTAGAGTAACATTAGGCTTCATGATCAGAGACAGTTTTTATATCACATCCACGCTTCTGTCTATTGACTGAGGAGCAAACCTACAGCTGCCAGCATTAAGTATTATTCTAAGCCAAAACATACAATACAGTTCAAATAACTGCACCTCCTGCATTCATACCAACTCCCCTAGTAACCACACACACACTTCCAATTTGCAGTTTGTGTACCCAATATTAGCTTACACTTCTATGTCTTCATTATAGGTGATCACCACTACTTCCACAACCTGCTGCCAAGCATGTTAATCAATGTTAATTAATGATGTAGTGAAGTCTGTGTGTGTGTGTGTGTGTGTGTGTCCCCTTGAAGTTATTACTGCAGTAGCCCTAACCTCCCATAAACACATGCTCTCTCACCGCACACCCACACACCCACACCTCTCCACTACCACGTCGAGTATAATGAAGCTTCAATCAGCCAGTTAGTTTAGCAGGGGAATCGGGCCGGTGTGAGGCGGAGTATCGACTAGCTGTCAGAAAGTCATTTTCCGACGTAGCCATGTGAATAGCCCCGGGTCTGCCCTCTCATCGCTCTCTATATCTGCATGTGCCGCAAAGACAGCATTTCACCTCGGCCCTGGGTCAAGGAGAGGGGGAGTGACCCGCTGCTGTTTTTCTGTACAGGGTGCTGGATTTTGTATCAACAATTTGGGACATTAAAATGTATGTTCACACTGCAGCTGGAAGGTGCAGCTGGAAGAGATCTCTCATATTTCCTAATAGGTGTGAAAAGAAAAATGTGGCATCGAGCTTCTTTTTATTCAGCATCAATCTGAAACACATGGATCCAAAATTAGATCCCAAATGCAACTTGTATTTTATCTGGCTTGGCTGAGCAGAATTAACAATGAGGGCAATGAGACAAAACAATGGAATGAAACTGTAATGACTCTAATGAGACACCTCAAATCACCTCAGTAAAGGCATATTGCTTTGTTTTACAGTGAGTGGATATGCACACAGACTTAACTTTGCGTATCTGCATGTAATGCAAACACTTTTAATAGTGAAACACACATGATACAGCATTTACTTTCTGATTAGACATTACTATTCTGTCAATAACTTTAACAGCCTGACTGCTTAAACATTGAAAGAATATTTAGATAAATACAACTCTTGTGCCCATCAGTGAAATATGAAGCTAGAGCCAGGAGATCTGCTTAGCTTAGTATAACATATAGACTGGAAGCAGGGGGAAACAGCTAGCCTGGCTCTGTTTAAAGGAAACAAAACCCTCCTAGCAGCATCTTTAAATCTCAGTAATTAACATGTTATATGTAATTTGTCATTTTTCACGCATTAACCATGAGACACGCATTTCAGCGAGTTCACACGCTCACACGCTACACCTTGTATTTCTTACGCTGAGAAGTTAGTTAAGAGATAACGTCCTCGAAGTTGTCAATTAATGGACGATCATTTCTGTGCTGAGTTCATAGCCATCTCTGTAGCCTACTAAATGCCAGAGCCGTTTAGCTGATCAGAAATTAGAATGTGTTGTTTCCGGGTAAACTCTGTGATCCCGCTGCAAGCACATTCGTTACCAGGCAACATGTATGCACGTGCACCATGGCGTGCATACACGGAGTGGAAGTTGGAAGCGCAAGACCCATGAATGCAGTAACTGTATTTCTTTTTTTAGCATTTTGATTTTGCGATTCCTGGACAAATTCACTTGTCTGTGATAAAAGATAGTGTAGTGAACAACGGTGTGGATTTGTGCATTTTACATTGAATAAATTTGGAGCTACCCTAAATTCCTTTCTCCTCCCCAGAGAAGATGGGGAGAGGTCAAAGTTGCTTTCTCTAAGTGCTATCCCGACCATAAAACTGGCACCTTTTTGATTCCGAAGCTGATAATGCGGGGCCTGACTGTTAAACTGACAAAGGTACATGAACCAGCCATTGGCATTTCCCTGAACAGCCTATCAAAACTGGCCCCCCCACACACGTTTCCGTGGCAACTGACCTTATTCTTTGTTTTATTACCACATCAAAAAGGAAAACCCCTGTCTCACCCAAGTGTGACATGGTCCAGACACTGAACTTTCAATGTAAAAAGACTGCAGTCTCCAAAGACTCAAAGCATTTAATTGAGTTAATTAAATCTTTAGTTACCTGGTTACGTTTGCCTCTATTTGAGTAGTTATGTTAACTGTTGTTGATATTAGTGCTGAAAAGAAGTTACTTGTGCAGGGTTTTTATTTTCAGCAAGACACTCCTTCATCTAATGTAATCAATGCTTGTTCATAATACTCTCCTACAAAATTCCTTTAGAAATGATGACAAAGGAATGTTTTACTATACTCTTAATCGCCAGCTTGAATTTAAGGATGGATCAACAAAAATTCCCCGGTTCCTAAAGAGAGACGATCTTTGATTTGATCCAAGCTTTCCTCATGTAACCTGAGCTCCCCCAAGTGGACGAAATAAGTATTACATGCCCTCATTGGAAATGCCGTTAAATGTATAAATATCCTGACCAATAATGTGACAATTGTTTCCTGTTACCAAATGCCTAGAACAGTACAACCGTTCAACCATTGAGGTTCGATTGTGGAAAATATTTGATTATAAGACGTGCAAATAGATTTCTTTTCCTTAGACATTAAATTTAGAAAGGCAGTCCCTTGGGAAACCTGAGACGCCCCCTGGGGAACCACGCCCCAGACAACAAAAGAACGACACGCAACCTCGCTTCGCCCTCTCTTCTCTTCGCTGTTGGCTCTCTTCCACTCTGCTCTGCTCTCTGGACGCCAGGCAGCGCCCTCAGAGTCGACCAGCAAGACCGGCCTTTTGTTTCGCCTGAAGCTACACACGTGAAGTGCCGCGACATCGATCTACCTTCAGTTTGTTTTATTTTCTTTATTTCTTTTGTTTTGTTAAAGTTATGAGTCCGTTAAGTTACACTGGACTAATTAAGGAATGACCAAGTTCCATTTTAAGCCTTTTTCGTCGAAGCCAACTTCACCGAGGTCAGACCAAGCCACGTGGTCTCGCCAGCTACAACGAAGGAAACCTGAAAACAGCCGAATGGCCAGACGGAGGAGGCGTTTTCAATCAGACACGGAGAACCCCGGAGAATCCCTAGCAAAAAGCCAGGATCGGCAGCTAGCGTGGGACCCGTGCAACAGGCCAAAAGCAGGCTGTCGACAAGCAGTAAGACTTAACACACGTTCTGTGATCAGATGTCCATTTTAACTCCTAAAATTATAGCATTAGTTTACTTTCATTAGCTCTTCTATGCTGTATGAGTCAAATGCTTCCCACAATCGAACCTCCAGGCTCATTGTTCAGCAAATGTTTATGTTCCCTGTATCCAACCATCTTTTTATCACCTTAGTTAGTGAATAAATTCACTGTAATATAATCAAGAGCTGTGTGTATTGCCTATTTCTAGTTCCTGCCAAGAGAATTGACCCTTTAGATATGAGACTGACTGACTGATTTAAGATAATTGAGCGATTATTAACTAACTGATCACTAGTAATAATTGTATAATTATTCAAAACTACCTAGCGGTCCGGAGACTCCAGGATTATAACAACTCCGGTGGTGCCCTTAACGAGGAAAACATTGATTTTATGAATCTTCAATTATGAATTCATAATTGGGTATCAATTCTCATAAATTTATTGAAATGCATAACTAAAATTTTTTAGGTCTGCTACAATAGTGAGAGCGGCTGATGTTGGGGAGTACAGCCAAATGCATTCTAAATTATTATGGATGCAGTCAAAACCTCTCCAACCTCTTTGCAACCTGCAGCTTAGGCTTTTTTATCCAGTGGCGAGCAAAGTAACTTAGGCCTATTTAGATCAGAAAAGAACCAATAAAAAAAAGTACCAATATTTCACTGTAAAAAATGCTCTGCAAGTACTGCATTGAAAAAGTATAAGTAAAAGTATGTAAGTTAGCTATAAGCAGGAAAACGTAGAAGTAGACAATTAAAGATAAAAGTATGGCCAACTCAAAACAGAAAGAGAAATGTCCCCTATGACCTATGATTATTATTCCTCATGCATTAATGTAGTTGGTTGAGGTTGAACTATTTTGTATCAGACTGCAATTAATTATTTTTATGTATTATATTATTTCCCTTTGAGACGTGGTAAAGGAAAGTGGCATGAAAAGAAAATACTCAAGTTCAGTACATATACCTTGTGTACTTAAGTACCCACCACTGGGCTTAGCTTTGGCTACGTGAAACTAAGGAAAGGACTAGAGATAATTTTCTATATTTAGGCTCTGGACGGAAAGCTATCATCCATCATGATGGTGAAAATGGCTGGCCTTGAGCCACAGTGCTTTAAGTGGGAGCCCCCTAACCCCATCATCAAGACATTTAAATGTGCAACAAACAATTACAACACAAAACACCATTCATAAGCTTGGCACACAGCTTGGCGTACATGCGTAGGTTCTGCCATCCTACTGTAAACCTATGTGTACAGCACTGCTGTTCATTGGGCTCGTTTGGGGCCAAATTTCGTTTTAGTTTTGATACATTTGTATTTTTGAAATACAAGTTTATATATAAATAGTCTTTTATCAGATTTACCTATTGTTCTAATTTCTATTTGTTCGGGTCAGTTATTAACTATAGGTAAAATCTAACTGCTAGTAAAGAATTGAGAGAATTGACTGGGGCTGCTGCTGCAAATAATTGAGTGGCTCCTCTAACACGTGTTATCTCACTCCAAACGTTTGATAAAACTTGAGAGCCCTGTACTCTGTATCAGTTAGGTCTCCACAGAATATCTAAAGTTTGCTAACACTAGCTAACATCAGCTAACATGCTGATCTAGAGGACACACCAGACCAAGTACGACTGTATCAGCAAAATTCCTGAGTGTATTCAATTAATCAAGGGTGCGTTTTATTTCTTATGAATTCAACTTTTCATAAGGAACATTCGCGTGCTTGTATGTCTTCTTTCGTGTAGGCAAGTCAATACTTTTTAAGAACCTTTAAATGCCATGAACATTTTTGTTTTGTGTAATGTTCCATGTCTCTCCTTCCTTCTGCCAGGTCTCTTAACTATGGCGGAATAGGAGCTATCATTGGTCATGAGCTAACACATGGATATGATGATTGGGGTAAGAATTACCACTTCACACATAATCCATTGCAGCAATGCTCATACACTCACACGTTTTCACCATTTTGAGTTGTACTCCCGCAATTGCACTTAACTATTCTATTTCACAGAAAGAGCATGGGTTCCCTGATGATTTGAGTAATTTTATGACATTTGTAGGATTCCCGCAACTGAACAGCAGAGACAATTTTAAGCCACAATCTCAAACTTTCATTTGCAGCGTAAAGTGTTGCCCTTTAAGATACATTAAGACTTGAATCAGGGTGTGAAGTCTCTGCCAGTGCTACTGGATACATCAGCCAAGGTCAACCCAACAATGCTTTGCCTCCTGATGGTTTGACTCCCGCTGCTACAAAAAGTGTAAAAGATGACATGCTGGGCAGCTCTTTCTACTGTAAAAGAAAGTTGCAGGTTGTGTTGTCCCCATGCTAACACTGCCCCTCACCCTACCCTTTTGCCCTTCATCTTAGTGATGCAATGGTTCATGTCCCTAGGGGGCCAGTACGACCGCCATGGCAACCTCAAACAGTGGTGGACAGAAGAGTCCTACAGAAAGTTCCAGACGAAGGCTGAATGTATCGTCAAGCTCTATGATAACTTCACTGTTTATAACCAGAGGGTGGGTCCGCACACACACAGTCCTTACTTGTGCTATGAAGGTATTTTTATGTATTTTTAATGCAAGCAAAAAAAATGTTTTGAGAGAATATTTATCGCATTGCAATCAAAAACCAAGTTTGCAATTAAAAATAAATAGGCCTTTTTGTGTCACAAAAAGTTTTAATTGCTATTATGTCATATTATTTGATTGCAAGTCAAAAAGTTTTCCATGCGAGTCAGAAAGTTTTGCAGGTTAAACCGTTTTGCAAATGAGAGAGTTTTGCGAGTTGAAAAGTTTTGCGAGTCAAAAATTGTCAAAATAAGAGATTCTATTGGTGGGTTTGACTGACCAATCATGGGTTTGCATTTACCGCATGGCCACGCCCACAATCCCCTCACTCCGATGGCTTCGACCACCACTCAGCTCTACTGGAGATGGCGTTGTAACACGTACAGGCTAGATGCAGGTAAGTTGACTTTATGTCGCTCATTTCAATAGAAATGCTTTTAAATGTAGTATGGCATGATTTAATGCTTATTTATTTTTACCGTTGGCAAGGTCACAGAGTCTATCACTGTCAACAGTTAGCTAACCGTTAGCCATCTTAGCATGAAGCTTGACTGGCTGTGCATTGACATGACTATAGCTAGGTTAAGGTTAGCTACTCAAGCTTAACACATTGTACATGATATCCAGCAAAACTAGTTTTCTGTGACTGTGGTAACTGAAGTTAATGGTCACACAGTATAAACTAGACTTTAGACCGCTGATAATACATTGTAAATATAGACTGATATCTAGATATTTTGCTGCCTTGTTACGTTTCCAGAGAGCGGAAGAGAACTTAGGAAGCATCTTCACCCTGCAGGACGTCTCTTGGCGAGTTATGTAAAGCTAGATAAGCTTAGAGATATCAGGTGTGTGACAGGTGCTTCTTATTTTGTGTCTACGCTCTCCGACTGCACCTAACACATTGTCTGTCTCTCATGTAGGACGTCTGACTGCCCCTGCTTAGTCTACTTCTACTTGATGTGGAGGGCCTGGGCCCAGTGCGCTACAGGATATGAAAGTACCACCTTCCATCGTGGCTGGCTCTCTTCCCTGACAGCACCTGCACCTGCTGAACCATTGTTTTTATTTTTACTCCACAACCTTATCCTACAGTATATGAACACTATTTATTTAAAATTTTAAATGATGACACTAGCTTCAGTGTTTCCCACAAGATTTTAAGAGACTATGGTGGGTGGGCCTCGGACACTCTTGGGGGTTCCGGGCGCATGCACCCCCGGAAGAAAATTTTGTACATTTTAAAGTTAAACGCATTAATTTGGTGCAGTATCTATAAAGAACTTTGTACGGTTGTAAACAATGTTGTGCTCTAATAAACTATTTGATCATAAACCTATTGTAAAGCTATAAATGGTGATGAAACAGCAACAAAAGTCAATAAATGTTTTTCCAAAAACCCTAAATCAAAGAATAGAAATTAGAATAAGTTATTTTTTTTGTAATGTAATATGTTTTATACTTTCCGTGAATTTAATCCAATTAATTTTATTTCCATACTGTTTAGATACCTTATTTTGAAAACCAGGCCTTGTCACATTTGTATCCTCGCGCTAAATTCATTAAGTACGACCAGAGTCCGACCCAATTTGATAAATAATGTTGCATGTGTTTCTGTTACAGTGGATTTACCATGAAGGCTTTTAATACGTGTGCACTCCAAATTTATGCGCGGCTAGCTTAATCGCCTTCTCACAAACGAGTGGCAGAAACAGGCCGTTAACGTTACCGTAGTTACCTAAGAATAAAAGTGGTTGTCTCGAGTCGAATGCGAGGGTGCGAGCTTACAGTAGCTCACAACTTTAGAGGTCTGAAATGTAATTATGAGATGTGTAAAAAATATTTTCACTTAATTTTGAAACTATGGCGGAGCAAATTAGACTATGGCGGGCTACCGTGGTCTCGTTAATTAATGGGAAACACTGTAGCTTCCTATCCATAGGTTCCATTATTATGATTACTGTTACAACTGTCACACATTATGTTTTTTATTTAAGTGTCTTAACTGTACATTATTTCAAGTCATACAAAACAACTTTAACATCCTTTAACTTCCTATGTTAATTGGAAATATAATAGTTATCTAAACTTTTGAGAAAAAATGATGGTTAAATGTTGTAAATGATAATAATGAGGTGGTATTTATAGGTTAACGTTTTGCATCTCTTTTTGCAGAAAGTAAAAAACAAAAAGAAGGTAAGAGACCAGTCTGAAATTCACTGAGACATTATACTCAAAGAATTATCTGCACAATGAATAGTTTTGAAGTTGCGACCTCTGAGATGTCTTGTAGGTATTGCACATGTATTGTGAAGCTATAACTGTTTAGGGAGGCAAAAGGAAAAAAACTAAATCAGCTGAAAGAAAGCACCTATTAATCAGAGGTGCATAACATCAGCTGGTTGTTTCTTTTTACCTCACTGTATATCCTTCACAATACCTGTGTATTTGCCTGGGAAGACCTCAGAGTTTTAAATATTGCAATAAATGAAACTGCCTAGTGGGATTCAAAATTACACAGTGTGCAGGTCATTCTTATTTTTTTCACTCTAAGCATTTTCATTCAGCACTACGCCCACAGGTTTATTGGATGTGCACATCTTCTTGTGTGTTTGAACTAGACTGACAGTATATCATAACATTTCCAGTCAGTATTAAAGACAAAAAGGTGTGCAAATAGGCTATGACGGTCAGCTATGTTTAGGCGCAAAAAATTGGATCCTAAAGGCCAAATTCAAAAGCAGTGACACTGCCAACTGAAAGCGGTTCACTACATTGGGAAGTGGCCTTTAAGGTAATTAGCTACTATACTTCAAAACATAATTACGCTAGGTGTGAAATGAACTCCAATTTTCAAATATAGCCCAGGATTGCCATGTCTGATGCGAGGGTTTTTAATCATGGTATCATTTAAGCTACAAACAAATACAGCCATACCAGCATGCTGCTGCCGCCACAGTGGATGATGAGGACATCTGATGGTGCACTTCTTCACAGGGAGGGGGAAAAAAAGGAGAAGCCAGCCAGACCAAAAGACATCCGGCAGGGTGAAGATGCTTCCTAAGCTCTCTGGCAACCATGCCATACATAGCTGTCACCAATGATCCAGACTGCAACTATGGATAGGAAAATGAATGAGTGTAATAAATGCCTCTATGTCACATCTAAAGGAAAAAACCTAACAAGGCAGCAACTCATAATATCTAGATAAGTCTATATTTCCAATGTAATATCAGCAGTCTAAAGTCTAGTTTATACTGTGTGACCATAAACTTTAGTTACCACAGTCACAGAAAACTAGTTTTCCTCAATACCACGTACAATGTGTTAAACAGGAGTAGCTAACCTTGGCCTAGCTCGTCATGTCCGAGTGCACAAATGCACTGCCAGTCAGGCTTCATGATAACACGGCTAACAGTAAGCTAACTGTTATACATGTCATTCTAAAAAAGGAGACAGTGATAGACTCTGTGACCTTGCCTATGGTAAATATAAATAAGCATCAAATCATGCCATACTACATTTAAAAAAAATAATATTGAAATGAGCGACATAATGTCAACTTACCTCCATCTATTCTGTACATGTTACAACGCCGGAGCGAGGGCATTGTGGGCGTGCCCATGCGTTAAATGCAAACCCATGATTGGTCAGTCAAACCCACCAATAGAATCTCTTATTTTGAATTTTTGACTCGCAAAACTTTTCAACTCGCAAAACTCTCATTTGCAAAACGGTTTAACCTGCAAAACTTTCTGACTCGCAAGGAAAACTTTTTGACTTCCAATCAAATAATATGACATAATAGCAATTAAAACTTTTTTGTGACACAAAAAAGGCCTATTTATTTTTAATTAAAAACTTGTTTTTTGATTGCAGTGCCATAAATATTCTCTCAAAACATTGTTTTTGTTTGCATTAAAAAGTCACAAAAATACCTTCCTATTGTGCATACAATTTTTATGATAGCATTACAGACATATGGGTTTGCTGATATTCTGGACTGATATTAGTTTTATATTGAAAACCATATGTCAGCAAGTCAGTGTCCTCTAATATGATGCAGCTTGATTTATTATTATTTCTGATTAGATCCCTACTACTGTGGTTATCTGTGGAAGACTTTCGCAATATTTTGTCCAGATTACAAACAGCATGATTACATGTATGGTCCTTTAAAAGGAGTACTCATTTGTATGTCTTCAGTGGCCCTGAAACAGCTTGTTCAAGTCTAAAAATTGCAGTCATAAATGACCTTGATGATGTCATAGTGATGTCATCAGGGTTAACTCAAATTGTGCTTGAACATTACAAATGTAGAACAGAAAGCCTGTATTACAAACTGGAGAAATGGAGTTTGAAAAAATATGGTCATTTACCCTGGCAGGGTGGCTCTTACAAAAGACCCATTTGAGTTGTATTATGGGAAATGTAGGATCCATGATTTTTGGACCTTGACTACTACTAGGGCTAAAAAGTCCGAATATTTCAGCTTCTGCTGCTTCAATTTTGACCATTCTGTTTTAAATCTCTCTCTCCCACGTCCCTCGACCTTAAAGAAGTGTAATACTAAATAGCTGGAGTCCAATTTTAATAGATTGAGTGGAGAGCTTTGTGGTCTGTTGGTATAACATCCTTTACCTTTACCACCCTCTTTACATTTGAATTAAAATATTGAGACATTTCGGGAAATACACTTATTTGCTATCTTTTCAAGAGCAACTGGGGGCAGTGGTAGCCTGAAGGTTAGCAAAGCAAGCTTGTGACCAGAAGGTTATTGTTTCAATCCCCTGGAAAGGCAGGCTATAGAAGAAATAGTCAAGGCCCTGTCAAATCAAAAATTGTGGTTTTTGTTTGGACTAAACTAACAAAATTTAACGTGTTAATCATCAAGCTTTAGAGGTGCTGACTGGCAGATTTTCCACCATCGAACAGAGCAGGTGAGCTGTTTGCTGTAAGTCTCGTCTTCCAGGGAACCAGGTTACTGTGCCCGCTGCCTAGCCAAGGGACAGTCTGGCACAACAAACAGACATGAGAGTGGAAATGATCTTTTCATCGAGAAAGCAATTAAACACATTTCCCAAAATGTAGAACTTTTCTTTTAAAATGATTGAATCATAAGATAAGATCAGCGAGAAGCAACTTCCTGAAATAAAAACTGGCATTTGATATTGGCCTTTTAATCACATGCCAGATGTTAGATTAAAGTACATCCTTGAAGTGCATGTACATACCAGCACAAAAGCGTGGAGGCAGAGATGTTAAGAGCTTCAAGTGTTTCAAAAGTTTCATTCCTGTCTAGGTGAATGGTCGTCTGACACTGGGGGAGAACATAGCAGACATGGGAGGGCTCAAGCTGTCATACTATGTAAGTAATATTTGATTCAATCATTGTTCAAATAGTGTGACTATATGATTCACAAAATCGAAATAGTAGCGTTCACTCTATCAGTATACCTGTCTATTTTCCACTCTGCTTTATTTGCATGAAAGTAAAGAGCAGACGTTCCCCAGAATCAACAAACATTTTTACTTGATTCACCTTTCTCTGCCAATCAGTTAGAATGAGTAAGTTTCAGGGATTTCTACATGTGGACATTGTAAATGTCCAATTTGTTTTCAGATCTTAATTTAGAGAGAATATTCCACTTTGGACATTAGGTGAGGGATCAGAATTTAATTTGTATCTCCTATATTTCATTATTCACTCCCTCCACACACTTCTCTCTCACTGTCCAGGCCTATCAGAAGTGGGTAAGGGAACATGGTCCAGAGAGGCCCCTGCCTGGCCTCAGGTACACACATGAACAGCTGCTCTTCATCGCCTTTGCACAGGTACAGAAGCCTCCCTACACTACAGTCTTTCATCACATTTACATGTTAAATCAGTTTAGCTGCCACTCTCTGCGGGAGTGACTGTTGATAGAGAGCAGGTACAGGTTCTATATTATGCCAACATACGCTGATGGATGCATTAACCATTGGAGGGTTTAAAAAAGCAGTGTTGATGATAGTACAATGGCTCTAAGCACTAGACCACCCCTGCTCCTCCTAACTATTACCACTATCATTGAAATTCATGGCTTATGTAACAGTGGCAAAATCTAGACACACTTTTTAATGTAATTTTCAGTGTTTTAGCACATTTTTTAAAACTCTTGCCACAGGGAAGTGTTTGATATGAAAATCATGCATGCGTACATTCATTTGAAATGTCATATGGGCATGTCCAGGCTGAATGAAAAGCATACTAGCTGTGAGGCAATTCAACCACCTTTGTGTTTACATAATTAATGTGGTTAAATATGCAAATCTTCACAGCAGGCCAACAGACATGCTTTTTCAACATAATGACTCATTAAACGTCTGACTAATAACAAATGTAGGGCTGCAACTAACGATTATTTATCTATTTATCTGATTATTTTCTTGAAAATCTTTTGGTCAATAAAATGAAAATAGCTGAAACATGCCCATCACAACATGATGTCCTGTTTTATCCGATCCACAGTCCAAAGTTTTTAGCAAATACTCACATCTGAGAATACAAAACTGAAAAATGACTTTTTAAATGATGAATGATCAATTTTTGCATTTTATTTTTCTGTTGATAGTTGATATGTGTTGATATTGGTTAAACAAGAAATAGCATAATGTTCTTATCAGACAAAAAATGTAGTGCAATGTAAAAATAGTGTCTTATGAGACATGAGACATTTACATTAACATGTCTCCAGAGTGTCCAGGTTTGGCTGATCATATCAAATTCTGGCCGAGATTTGTTTTGTTTTTATGGCCATTTTTACCCAATCATGGAGTAAGCAGTAGTGAAAGAAGTATTCAGATCCTTTACTTAAGTAAAAGATGAATGTAAACTCCTACAAAAGTATCATGCACAAAATTACTTAAAGTATCAAAAAGTACTTTTTTTTATGTTTTTCAGAAAAATGGCCCTTGATTGACGAAGTATTATATATTACATTAAAAAATTGTTAATACTAATTAATCAGTGCATAAGTAGCATTTTACTGTTGTACGTATGTGGTCAAGGGTTTAAACTACTTATACAGTTACATAGTTTAGTTTTAGTAGTTTATTATTTTCCTATTATTATCTGATTAATGGGTTAGAAATGGGAGGGTTATACTACACAATTGTGTCTTTTGGTACTTTTCTTTAGTCTTTGCTTTTTGTGAAATATTCGATAATTGTACCTCGTTGGGACTTGATGGTCATTTAAATGAGACCATCTGAGAAGGTTAGACAGGAAATCACTCCTTGGTAGGGTCAGAATCATCACAAGGGGCTCCAACTCTTCTTTTGTAAGGAGGCTGCCAAAAAGATTGGGAACTAGTGATTTGATGTTGAAACAATACATTTTATTTGTTGTTAAGTTTATCTGTTTTTATGTGAAATCTTATCTATCTATCTTATCTAAGTATCTACTAACTATAGCTCTTAAAACAAATGTAGTGCAGTAAAAAGTACAGCATTTGCCTCTGAGTTTAAGTATTAAGTATCACAAAGTACCCAAATACAGTACAAGTACCTTATAATTGTAAATGAGTAAATGTACTGTTACTTACCAACAGTAGTGTGCTGCTTTGGCCAAAGTGTATCCAGGTTGGGTCACTGTTGTGTTAATGTTGTCTTTTCAGAACTGGTGTATGAAGAGAAGATCTCAGTCCATCTACTTGCAGCTGCTGACTGACAAACATGCACCAGAGCACTACAGGTACAGTACAGTAGTAGTATACACACTCACATAAAAGCACCCACCAACCACAGATTTGTCAGGATGTTACACCTTTGCACAAAGATTTCAACTGTAGAATTATCTTCTATTCCATTATGCAATAAAAAGTACACTACACTTGAATTACTGCATGCAGTTGCACAAAATATGATACACGCATACGCAGGCACAAATGTTTTATGATTTCCACATCACTATTGGATGTTCCCGTGTTTCCTCCCCCTGCAGAGTTATTGGCAGTGTTTCCCAGTTTGATGAGTTTTCCCGTGTTTTTCACTGTCCGAAGGGTTCCCCAATGAACCCTGTGGACAAATGCTCCGTATGGTGACCTCTCCGCCCGGCTGTTGACCATGGGATGAACTTCATCTTCACAGCTCCCACCAATACACACAACCTGTCCTACATCCCACATTCATCAGAGCCAACATGATGATAGCATAAAGCCTATTCTTGCCTATAAAGGATACAGAATTGAGATGTATCTTTTCAACATCATCAGTACACGTTTTCAATTCAAGTTTCAAGTTTATACAATTGTCCATTGTCTGTACTAACCAGCCTAAAGCAGGGGTCACATGACCACTGATCATGTACATATATATCATTTGATTATATATTTTTCTATGTTTACATTTATTTCAAAATCATCTATTTTTCTATTTTATCACATATATCACATACATTATGCGTAGGATTCATAAGCTCTTTGTTTTTTAATTAAGCAACACATTTCCTCAATTGTTTCTGTTCTTTGTAGCATCAACTAGAAAAACTTAAGCATATCAGAAGATCGGCAGCAACAATGCTTTCAGTCCCAAATGAAACTAGACAAGGACCAATTTAATCAATAGCATCCTTGTGCCTGGCAAAAATGTTGGTGTTTTTTTTGAGTTGGGATTGGAGTTTGATTTGTGTCGCAATGCCGCGCTCTTGTGGCTGCAGAGAGAAATGGTCATTGTTCTACCACCATAACTGTTGTATTGTTTGCCTGCATTGGTCTCTTGTTACTGTGAGTGTTTGTACGGTTTTTAAGATTTGTCAACTTTTTTAGAAAAAGAAAGTGGACTGGATGTTTTTCTCAGGATTTGTAGCAAAGTGCAGTGACAAATGGAGGATCTCTGTGTCTCTATCTACATTCAACTCTTCAGCCTACAGTACAATCACAAAGGAGATGGTACTCTTATCAAAGGAAGGGAAAAAAGAAGAGAAGAATGATTTTCCTCACTGGAATTCACAGCATGGGAAACAACTCGATCCTATCAGATGAGCTGATTTGAGAGTCAGAAGAACCGCTGCTAATGGATTATTCAGATCTCTGTGTTTCTGATGAACTGTGAAGAATGATCTTCAACTCGGCATTCAAGTGAGAGGGAGAGCGGTCACATCATATATTCACAGTTCAACTTACCAAATACATAAGAAGTGCAAGTACATAAGAAAGTGCATATATGGTAAATGGAGAATCATACATTTGTACGCAGTGTTTAAAAAATATTACTTTTGTATAAAGAAAAAAAATAAGAATCTTTGTACAGTGGAGAAGTATCAGATGAATCAGATGTTATGGTTGTACAGTTTGTTTTGATGAGACTGCATGTTTCCTCTCTGAACATCAATAAATTCTGATCAATATATATGGAAGACATCACACGCACGCGCGTTCGCACACACACACGTCAGACTCTACAGCTGCTATTCCACATGTGGCTGCTATCTCTTCCTCTCTGTTGGTCACTGTTTAATGTTTGAATAAATACAAAGGATCACTGTGTCATGTTGCTTTTAAAAGTACAGTATGTCCCTCTGAAATATGGAGAAGTAGAAGTTTAAAGTAGCATAAAATTGAAATACTCAAGTAAACTAAAAGCACCTCAGATTTGTACTTAAGTACAGTACTTGAGTAAATGTACTTGTGTACTCAGTGTGATTGTGTTATCAGCTGTGTTCTCACAGGCATGGATCCTCCTGCGATGCTTGCAGGAGGTCTACATTTACAATACAAAATCAACAAACCAGAGGGGTTTCAATTTGCCAAACTGAAACACTGTGTTTTTACCAAGGTTCCTCTTTACTGCTGCATTGTAAACAGGAATTGGTTTGTACCATGGGCTGCACTTCCTCATGCTTTGAAGGAGACGGTAAGGTGAGCGGTATTCAGTTGGTTGCAATCTGCAACCTCACCATTGGATACCACTAAATCCTACACAAGACACTTCACATGTTATCACAATGCCTTTTTTCTATTTCACGTCATTCCACGTTATTTAGTCTTAATTGAATTATATTGTGAAAATACCAACAAAATAATCCGCTGACCGTAACATGACTGCCATGTACGTTGTAGATGGGTACTACAGATGCTGCCGAAGCTCTGAAGCTTGACTCCGGTGAAGTGCACTGTTTCCGTACATTGTATTAAATGAAGAACATGACGAGACTGATGACGTCAAACGCTTTAAATGTCACTGGTGCTTCAAAAAGCGCTTCAGTTTGACGGTTTAGAAGGTTTTACAGCTAAACTCTGTGACTGGCACATAAAGATAAGGATAACAGAGAAATATGGCAATGAACATTAGAAAGACATAATGAAGTATGAGGACATTTCCTGCTGATACCAAGTAATAGGCCAAAATTGAATATCAATCTCCAATCACATCACGTTGCGACTTAAAAGCTGTCACATTAATATGAAACAGGAAATTTAAAAAGGTGCCCACAGTGGCACTAAAAGCTTCATTCATGTTTTGTGTCAGCAAAATTATTTTATCTATCTTTGGACTTTAAGGAACTATTTTATTGTAAAATATTGCACACTTCTGAACAAAGGTATACAGGTTCACTAATAACATCTAGTATCCTGGACTTCTCCTGGAATATCCTTGGAAAACAAACTATACTGGTCCTTCACGTGGTGTAGTACGCGGCAGGCTTTTGCATTGACTCCCCTGACCAGCCAGGCACAAGACAATGGATTTGGTCTGACCAACTGGTAACACTTGAACTTTGAAGATTCAAAATCTACGTAATCACTGCTCTTACAATAAAATCCTCAGACAACCATCACAATATTGACAAATTAGAAAAATGCCATCTTCCCAAACTCAGGTACTGCTGTTCCGTTACTTTGAACTCAGAAGAATCCAATTCTACCCATCTTTAAATGACTGTCTGGGTGTAAAGTGACAACTGTGGCCCCGAGGCAGATCGGTTTGTCTGCCAAAGGAGTCGTCTCCATACAGCTCTACAGACTAATCCTGTTTTAACAACCTCTTTAACCTGCCTGAGCGAATCACCGTGATTACAGCTGCAGTGTTAAACCAGATATAACACAGTGAGAATTTCTAACTAATGTCAGCTTTTACAAATTGTGTTTTTCAAGCTCGGTTAGTCTTTTCTACAAGCAAAAAAATAAATGTCAGCTATTCAGAAAGTATAAAATGTGTTCTTTGCAGCTTGCTGACAATGCTTTCAATGTATAGTCTTAAAATGTAAGACCATGATCATTTTCTAAACCCACTGGTGGACATGAAATCCTTCATTTGAAGTCAAAACTGAAATGTGTCTCAGTTTAAACAAATCAACAGAATATATTATTCATTTTGATCACAAGTAAACAATATGAGTGCGTTTGATTGAGAACATCAATAGCTACATTATGCAACTGAAAATATCCTCCCCTCATGCAAGGCATCAAAAGAGACACACATCCTTTTAGAGATCTGAGACTATCTAAATGTAACTGGGGATTTAAATATTAGAAAAGATAAAGACAAACTTGAAGGCTTATTCCTCCACACCAGGAGGTCTAACTATTGAGATTTACAAAATGCTAAATCTGCTTTAATGAGAAGCCACAGGGTTTCAGTGGCCTCAAGGAAGTGTATCATTTTATTTATTCAAAAAAAGTTCAAGCTTCACCTTGAACCAAAAGAAAGACAAAAAGAACGGAACTTAAAACAGACAAACTTGTGTTGACAAAACAATAATAGTTAAAGTAAAGATGGTAGGAAAAGGAGAAAAAAGTGAAATGAGCTGAGAGTCCTTCCTTCATTGAGGAACTATTTGAACAAAATATAGTGTCTCCTCCAGAACTGTAATCTTGTTGGGTTGGAAAAGGCTGAAATTTCATTGTGATCATTAGGGGACACTGAAAGTCGTGTGCCATCATCAGTTGTGCTCCTTCAACATCTTTATTATTACTGTGTGCACCGTGAAGTAACATTACCTCAGCTTCATGAGAGTTGTCCTGTACATCTCTGCTCTTCTGCTGCTCTCTGATACAAGCTTTCTGTTTGGACACCTGTCTCTGCAGCTCAGACATCTGTTGGCGGAGCTCCTGATTAGCCTTGGACAGGTCACCTGACCCGGTTGACGAGTCCTTAACTGTCATTTTTAGCTAGGCAAGGAAACAGGCAAAACAGGGTAAAAATTATAAACCTGGGGGAAAAAATACAAAAAGAGTGCTGGTACAATTCGATTCATTTGAATCAGTTGCTAATTCATTGTCAGAAAGGATGGACGATGTAAACAGAGTCTTGTGATGAGAAGCCTCCACTGTTTGTATACTGCATCAAAAGAAAACAGAACAGTCAGAGGTAAGGATTTTCAATAAGCATTATGCATATCCATACATATTTACACACTTATTAAGAAATTTCTCGGCAGCTTTTAACTGTTTTTGGCTGCTTCTCCTTTTACTATTTGGAGGTCTTTCAACATCGGTCTGAGGCCCAGATACTGTTTAATCAGGGACTTCACGAGCTGTAATCATTCATGGTGGAAAATATTGTACCTGCACAGAATCTTCTAAAAAAAATCAATATAACAGAATGAAACACTTCTGCCATTTGGTACCTCTGACAGTTTTCGATGCAGTGTCTTCATGGAAGATTCATAGTCTCCTCTAGTTTGTTGCTTCACAGCGCCCAGCTCTTCACACAAATGACTAATCTTTGTCCAGGCCTCGCGGTGCTCTTCATCTCTGCAGTATAGGGTGACAGAATGCAAAGATTTCATTCAATACATTCGATATGAGATGTCTTGTTCACACACTGTCACCAAGCTGCTATCTCACAGTGTACCTCAGTCTCATGGTGGCCTGGTACTGCTCTCTGGACTGCTCCAGTTTGCTGTGCAATTTGCTGTTGGTCAACACAACCTGCTCCAAACTCTGGGCTAGCCTCCTGTTGTTCACTCTGGCTGCTTCTAAGGCCTCCTGCAAGGAGTCCAGCTGGAAGGTTTGCGCGCATGCACACACACACACACGTGTGTGTACAATATTAGTTTTATATCCAGTGAAGTCTGTAGATGATCCTGACTTGAAGTTTTGGCACTATTGGCCCAGCGGCTTCTGACAAGAGAACGATTTTGAGAAAATTGAGAATAAATGTAACATTGATGGAGCAGAAGACATTACAAAATGCTGAGCATTGGGTGGAATCTGCAACCCACCTGCCAGTTTTGGTGACTTTTGGTCTGACAGTTTTCGCTGCATAAACACTTTTGGCGGAGAACATACACAATAGGGCCCCCAATTATACAAACATGCTTATGTAACAGAATTAAACTACCGGGAGGACCCATGGCAAACATAGGATGTGGGGCCCTATTGACCACACACTGTCAACTCTGAGTTCCCATAAGGTACACAGCAAAATATTCATGGCACCTTTATTATATTTTGCCTAGAGCTCAGTACTCCTAGGCTACAATGCTACATGCCCCAAGTTTGTTGTAATTTAATTAATCGGAAAAGTATTTAGGAATATAAGCCATGTAAGCACAACATTAACTGAAGGTCTTTAAAACTAGAATTTGTTGAGGGCCTCTCAGGGCTTCAACAAAATCCTAATGCAGGACCTGCCTTAGAGGACTAGTTCAACATTTTTGTCTTATTCGACTTCTTGCTGAGAGGTAAATCAGAAGACTTATACTTCTCTCATGTCTGCAGGGAAAATATGAAGCTACAGCTGGTAGCTGGTTAGCTTAGCTTAGCTTAGCTTAGCATAAAGAGGGGGAAACAGCTAGCCTGGCTTTGTCCAAAGGAAACAAAATGTGCCACAACACATTATATTTAGTTGGTTTAATCGATAGAAAAGCTTCAGTGCAAAAAACATGTTGTGTTTTTATAAGGGGTTATGGGCAAGACAATTCTTACGGTGCAGTGACTTACTGGAGTCTTACCTTCCAGGGAACCAGCGGAGACTACTGCCCAGCCAACGGATTGTCTGGCACACTGTACAGACCTGAGAGTGGTATTTATCTTCTCATCTTCTCTTGTGGTAAGCAAGTTAATAAGTGTGTTTCTGAAACCTTCGACCTATTCCTTTAAGGCCTTTTTTCTTTCAATTGATGTATTGCTTTGTTCACACATATTCCCAAACGCATTTGCAAGTAATTGAAAGAAACTGACATGTAGTGAGCCTCTGGCTTTCATCATTTCATTGCTGTGTTCTTTTAATTTTCCTACTCCTCCCTTTACGTTTCGCCTTTTTATTGCAACATCAAATGGCCCTAAAGTTGAACTATATCTAATTACCACTTACATAATTGCACAGCTACACCAACTGTGTCTCACACATTTTTGTTACAATTGCTGTTGAGTAAAATGTAGTTTCAGGCCTGTGAAAAGCAGAACTTCCTTTATTAAAAGGTAGAGTTAAAAGAGTACCAATTCTATAGAATATTTTTGCATTATAATGTATCCGTAAGAAATAATATTTTCAGCCTTAATATGTATCATATTAGGATATGCTAAGGATTACATATTACAGTTTTTTAGTTCAGTTGCCATTGGAGCATGCATTTACAACTAAAAGTCTGACAGAATGTACTTTCAATTGCTGATGAAGTAAAGCAATCCAGACATACATCTGGTATGGGAGGGCAGGATGTTTTCAAGGGTTTGACTGACAACTCCTCCTGCAGGACCACAGGCCTCCAGCTCACTGACCTACTGCACAAGACAAGGTTTCTGCTGGACAAGATTATTTACAAGAACACTTGATAAGCGGATGTACCAGTGTGTGTGGCCTTTTGTAAGAAAGGAAATATAGACTTGTGTATCAAAGCTTTCTCGCCTATTAGGAGTATATTAAATCTGTGATGGCAAAAGTATAATTTGTTGCATTGTTTCTTCTAAACCGTAAGAAGGGTTTCATTTTTGGATTATCACATAAAAGTAAATATTAGCTTCCTCTTCTACCAACGTAACATCTGAGTGAGCAATCCCAGAAACTTTTATGAATAAAAATGATCACAATTAAGAATAATACGCTGTTCAAACTATAGTCTCGGAAGATTAACTAAGACACACTCCAAATTGAAGAGTGTTTTTTGCAATTAAGTTCATACCTAAATAACATTTTACATACATTTTAAATACAGAAGTTCTTAGAGGAGCTGTGGCAGTGAGTTGTGTTTGTACCATTCATGGAAAAACACAAAAACACCTTTGTGATATTTCATTAAGGCAGATTTCAACAAAAAAGGGTAGTATCTATGCATGCAATCATTATAAATTACATAAGCATCATGTGGCTCATGGATTAATTTACTTTTTTACTGTTGAAGACAAGCACAACTCCAAATAAATGCCTATGTTGCTCCATAGCTATCCACCATATTAACTTTAATTATTAACTTTATGAGGAGATAATATGTACAGCTTCATAATATGTGCAGCTTGTTTCTGCTGCACATAAGTGCAAATGTTAACTGTTAATGCAGGTTTAAAATTTTTAAATACAGTCTACGGTTTAAACCTATTTAGCCGCGCATTGAGTTAGTGTGTGTGTTGTACCTTAAGTTTGTTCTTGTT
Organism: Micropterus salmoides; assembly: GCF_014851395.1. Lineage (NCBI taxonomy): Eukaryota > Metazoa > Chordata > Actinopteri > Centrarchiformes > Centrarchidae > Micropterus > Micropterus salmoides. The sequence goes on along the minus strand of NW_024042261.1, from coordinate 9,023,665 downwards.
TTTGTCAGTTAGGTCCTTCAGCATCTGGCCCACCTGTTGCACTGCATGCTGCATACAACCGCAAAAACACACACACACACAGACACAAAAATACCGTATGTATGTATGTGTAGATGACAGATGAAGTGCTGATTGTAACGATGACAATAACGTGACCTTTTTCTCAACTGTTGCTGCTCTAAAGCAGCCAACTTTCCCATGAGCATATTGTTCTCCTCTTGAAGGCTCTGTAAGGCCAAGCTCAGAGACCCCACCTCCCGCTGCCAATCACATGTTCACAAGCCACCGACATAGACAGAGGTTAGTAATGTGACTAACAGATGAATGTATAAGATGTATAAGGTATTATATGAGGTAAAGTAGTATTCTGGCCAATCCTACCTTGGCCTCGCTAAGTAGGGTCTCCAAACCTCTGCTCTCATGCTCCAACTTAGTGACAACAAGACATAACTTATGTACAGCAAGAGAAGAGACATGGACACATAAACGGGGATTTTTTACTTACTTATTGGTACAATACCACACGTCATGCAAAAAACTTTAATTCATGTGTTGAATATAACCTCATTTTTTGAACTCTCCAGGTTATTCCTCATTGCCTCCTCTTTTTTGGCCACGCTCAGCTGCCTCCGTAGCCTATCAATGGTTCCCTCCAGTAGTTCCCTCTGAGTGACCGCTGTTTCTTTTGCAATGGAGGAGCTCTGCAGCAGCTGTGCATGTTTGCCTTTAAGCTTCTCTCTAAAGGAAGAGGGATTCTGTTTAGATCTAAAATCGTAGCAGACTTTTCTCAATTAGTTCTTTCAAATGAAATGACAATTTGACGTCCAAAATATATCTCATGTTTCAACATTAGACCATCAGAAGATAGTGAATCTCTCCACTGAATGCCAGACTTGCCATTATTTTAGGTGGTTTGGTTCGCAGTACAGTGAGACAGGTTTCATTAAATAATGGCATGAAGGCAGAGTCCAAAGTCAGAGGTGGGTTGCAGAGACTGAGTTTGGTTTTTAATAAAGTACAAATATTTCAGTCTGAAACTTTGTTATCACTATATTCATGATATGATTCCAGTGAATAAACATTGTTGAACTGATTAATAAAGGATTATCATAGGCGGATTGGCTAAACAGTACTTGATTACTATGTAAAGATGAATTAGAGTATAGTATAGTATAGTTTGTTTCACCTGGCATTTTAGATCTGAAGCTTCTCTATGAGCTGTAGGTGAAGCTCGCTCACCGGATTGCGATTAGCTAGTCAATTCTCCAATCTGTTGGAAGTGAAAGGCACAATGGACAAGCTGGGGGAAAATCTCGTACTGTGCTAGTTAATGTTTTCTCATTGCATCGTCCCAGTCAACATGTGAAATCTGGAATTGCCTTAAAACCTATTTTGAGGTTACAATGACCTTTGATTTTTGAGCCCAAAGAGCACAACAACTTGAGAAATTCAATATTAATCAGACTGATGCAGATGTCATGCTGTTTCAGTGAAGTTTCACAGAATTACATCAACATTCCTCCTCAATCAGACTGGATTGTGCCAAACAAAACCTTACTTAGGTGTGTCTCACTATAAAAAATAGTATTTTGAACACTTATATAGCGTATGTCACTTGTTAATTTTTACTGCTATCAATATCATGATTACCCAAATAAGATGTGAAAAATAGCATCAGCACACCCAGTTAGTGACAATCATGGTAATTTACCACATTTACAAAATAATATTGTTATTTGAACATGTGAGGTTTGAGTGTTGAGCATAAGAGACCCACAGCTCCAGCTGCAGGCTAACTTTATCTGTTAGCGCCACCTGCAGCTCAGTCTGGTTGTTGCATCTGGCTGCCTCCAGCAGCAGGTCTTGCTCCTGCAGTTGCTTTACCACAGGAATAACATCTTTTGTATAATTTAAAAACTTGTTATTTTTGGTTACTTTAAATAATTCATATTTTAACAATTCTGTCATATTTCAAAGCTCAGAAAAAATACTGTAACTTTCAAGTTATTTGACTTATCCATGGTTGTGGTCAAAAATGGTTGGATGGCTTAAAAAACCAGATGAAGAAAGAAATAATTCTGTAAGGCTCCAGACCTGGACTCTCAGCTCTCTGCCTTCCTTCAGGAGTTTACTGTTTTCTGTCTGCTGCCTCTGAAGGGCCAGAGAACACAACACACACATGCAATATTCACCAACAGAAATACAGCATAATAAAATACATCACAGATCATACATTTTTACAGGTTAGAATTTATTGCGGATGTGTTTTATTCACTGATTGTCTCTCTCTACTTACTTTCAGTTCAGTTTTTAACTCACACACAATATATTATACATTTTTTTGTACAGATGAAACAAATAAAAATGGACATGTTATTAGCTAGCTTTATAGGTGTTTGTAGGCTTTGGACAGAGTATTTAAACAAAAGAGTTAAATTTTAGCTTTGGTTTGTCTCTCTGACTTGCTAACAGTGTGTAAACTGAAGCTCTCAGTGTTGCTGCTCTTGTAAAAATGCTACACGTTGTTCTGTTGCTGTGTGCGTCGGCAGAGTCTATTCATCCACTGCACATAACACGTTACGCAGTTTAAACGCTACAGACTCCTCTGTATTTACATCGTTGTTGGGCTCATTGCAGTCACTATCACTGTCTTCTAAAGACTTATTTGTTTTCATGTTATTGTCCTCGGGATCATTGTATTACCTTTATAATATAAAATTTTAAATCTTGATAATGCACACTTAGATGATTTTAATACGTTTAAAAGGTATTTGCTGTTATTTTATTGTTTATGCAAACAAAATGGCAATTGTATTTGTAATTTTCAATATAAAACTTGTTGAAATGGTTTCAGTGTGTGTATCAGTACATTTTAATATTTTTTGCCACATTTTTACAAAACCGTGATAATATTGATAACCGTGATAATTTTGGTCACTATAATCGTGATATGAAATTTTTATACCGTTTCATCCCTAGTTCAATCACTGCTTTTCATCAATGGCAGAAGGGAATGTCCAGTGGTTCAGCTAAGTGTTATAGGGCACACTTCTCTATTACCTACTTAAGACCTGAAACTATAAGTCGATTAATCAATCTTAAGAAATGTATGGTTTAAGCATTTTATCAAGCAAAAATCCCAAGTTTTTTCTAGTTCCATACTACCTGATGTGAGAATGTGCTTCTTTTCTCTCTCTTATTTTACTGGCCTTATATAGCTGTCAGAGTGGAGCTCAGTGGAACTTTCAGGTCTGTGAGAAAGGACCTGACCACGCAATATGCTGAATTCTGAATTAGTTCAATACTTGACTGGCAGCTAGTAGAATATGCTGTAACTTTTTTCCCCCCTCAAAATAAAGCAGCCTTCTGCGATGGTTGTAGCACAGCCACAGCAGACAGATCTCTTGATAATCCTAACCTGTCTGTTCATTGAGCCGCTGAGAGTGTTCCTCCAGCTGTCTGCCTCTGTCTTTTTCTTCCTCCAGTAGCTGCCGGCTAGTCTGGACCTCCACATGCAAGGCCTGGCAATCCAGCTGCAGCAGCACAGCCTGGGAGGCCAGACGCAGACAACATGTCAGCTGCTGTTTACACATGTTCATCACTCAGTGAGCTCTCTTACAATGTACCCGTCTCCTGTCCATCTCTACCACTCTCTCCATCTCCTCAACCCGCTGGAGAAGCTTGCTTTCAGAATTCATGGCTTCAACAGAGTCAACAATCTTCAGCTCCTCTGCAGCCAAAGCCACATCCATCTGGAGCAAAACACAGATGGTTATACTCACTCATTGTTGTATTTTTTCACACCAAGAAAAGGGGGTCTTTTCCAGTTTTAACAAAAACTGTAGAGAAACATGGCAAGAAAATAGAAAAGAGCTTCTGATAAATTAAAGAATGTAAGGAAAAGGATTGTATTTTCAAAATCTAAAGTTCACATGGACATTAATACTTCTGCTTTTTCATTGTGTTTCCATCTGTTCTTTAAAATAGCAATCGCATTCATTATTTGAAAATGAACCACCGAAAACATTACCCTGACATCTTTGTTATATCACATTCTTTGTGACTTTGAAATGAAATGCTATCCACAGCTCCATCAGCCATCAATGATTAAAGGAATAGTTCAACATTTTGTAAAATGTGCCTAGAGTTAGATGAGAAGATTGGTCAATGAAGGAAGTCACTACTCCCAGCTAAGAAATCGATTCACTGTTTCCAGGCTTTATGCTAAGCTATCCAGCAACTAGGCCCATCTAGATTCTTTGCTTTATTTTTGAAAGCCAGAGAACCGAATTTGTACATATTTCATTACTCACAACCTTTTACACAACAGCATCATTAGAAAGGCATATATCTGCATATCTCTACAATGAAAATGGTAAGTAAAATGTCATCATTACTAATAAGAATGTAAGTACAAAGTACAAAAATAAGACCCAAGCTATAAACTAACTGAATTATATTACCTTTGCAGCAGTAGCTGCCTTCACTGCCTCCGTTGCGCCTCTGTGTGAACTTTGTCTCCCTCCTGGTAAGCCCGCTGAAGTTGGTCCCTTCATTACGTCGCTCCTGGAGCCCTGATGCTCCTCCTCACTCTCCTGCTGTAGCGCTGCCAGCTGCTGCTTCAGATGAGCTACACCAGGAAAAAACACAGAAAAGAAAATGTTACAAGAACTTCTAGTTCTACCTGCCTTTTCTGCTCAACTACTCTGACATTTTCCACACAATTTTCATATTTCTTTTTCTACTTAATTGCCATAATTCTGTTGCGGTCATCCTGTACACCAGAGCATCACACTGTTGCCACAGCATGCCCTCATCCCCAAGGAACCAGCACATCTTCAGGGGACTTACAGGCTGTTGAGTGGCACACATTCTTTCTGAAGATCCCAAGATTTGGTCCCTGGAAATCCCAAGTGCAGCCATATCTGGAATAAGAGCTTCAGCCTCCTCCTCAGCCAACAACAGGTGCTGTTGCAGAAGGGACAGAGCCGCTGGGGCTGGGGCACCAACATTGAGGGGCGGGATGGCTGAGCTGGACATCCCTAGACAGGCAAACTGGGTGCAGGACAGGCTGAGTTGAAGGTGGGTGAGGGCAGACAGCCCTTGTAGGCCTTTCAAAGCTTCTAGAAAATAAAAAAGTTGTTAATTGAGACAAATGTCAAAATAAACCCACTGTGCACAAGTTCCAGCATATTTATGTGCCAAATCGTGTTTATTATTGCACCACTTTTCAAATATCGCTTTAATTGTGAACAGGCTGTAGGCCTAACTAACTTATTCACTGACAGTTTTAGGTTTATCAGATGGTTGTGGGAATAAGTTCTAAACCCCTACAGTTTTTTTTTTTTTTTTTTTAAACCTGTCCTGCCCAGCAGCCTGGTATAGAGTATAATGACCTGGATACCATATTGTGCCAGACAGATTTTACTTTAACAAGAGAGTATTAAAATACTCCTTTGTCTGTTTTATTATTTATTTAATTATGTATTGATTTGTCACCGGGCCGGACAGGGGGGCAGACACGGGGATGGGGGGGCACAAACAGACAGCACAGAGAAAGGACAACACCTGCAAGAGAAGGGGGAAAGGGGGATGGAGGGTGGGGACAACAGGGAAAAGCTGTGGGAAACACCAATTGCAGAAAGCAACGAAACCTGCAAGAGAACAGAGAGGGGGGCTTGGGGAGGAGAAAAACAACAACAAACAAACACAAACAAAAAAAACAATAAAAATAATAATAATAGTAAAAGAAAACCAGCCGAACAGCAGCAATAAACAGCTGACATATTAATGACATATTAAGACAACTAAGAGAACAATGAAAACAAGAAACAGTCACACACACTAAATAAGCAACACAACACAGCCACGAGAGCTGGAATAATAATTAATTTAAATAAGTAACTGAAAGAAAGGCATCAGGAATAATTCTACCAGGGACAACCTAAGTTTGTTTGTGTCTGTGTGTGTCTGTGTGCGTGTGGGTGAATGTGTCTGTATGTGTGTGTATGTACATGTGTGTGCGCATAAGCCTGTTAAAGAATGTAGTTGTTAGAGAGAGTGGGACGCCACGACTGTAACAGGCAGGCAAGAACCCCAGTAGCCAATAGGGGTGGAAGAAAGAAAAAGAATAAATCAAATCAAAAAAAAACAAAGACTCCCAGATGCACCGCGATGCAAACGCAGAAGACCCCGACCCAAATGCCAGTTGACAACGTAATGCCGACGGAACGCAAAAGAGGAAGAGCAGCGCCCGGACCGACCGCGTCGCAGACACAACATAGACCAGTGGCCTCCCCCATCCAGCACCCCACCGCCGCGCAGCAAACAACCACAATGCCCAAATGCCACGCAATCATCAACACCAATGCACAAGTGACGAGCCCAACGCGCACACTGCGCGAGCACGGCGACACCCATGCCCAGCAGCCCCCCGCGAATCCCGCGTGCGAGGTCGGGCAAATGAGAGAGAGCAAACGGAACAACACGACAGCGAAAGCCAGCGGAGAGAGACACCAGCAGCAAGCCCCAGCCCGGCAGCAAACGCGCCGCACAGGTCACCGTGCACCCGCCAATAAAAGTCCACCGTCCCCCCAACTGCCGGAAAAAACTAAGGCCGCCGGCGCCAGCCGACCTCCCCCATGCCCAGCGCGCCCCCCGGCCGCCATGCAACACCAGCCAAACCAGCAACGAGGCAAAATCAACTAGCTCAGCTGCATGCCACCAACAACCCACCCATCCATCAAGGGCCGAGAACTCCAGGCACAAACCCAGAACAAACCGGAGCACAGCCCTGCCCCGCACCCACACTGCACATCCCGAAAACTAACTATATACCTCAGTATCCAGAGGGGTCCAACAACTGGCCGACAGAGAAATGGGCAAGCACGGATCCGAGGCCAACGAAGCAAAACAGGAACGCAAACAGGTCCCTCCAAGCCAACGAGGAGATGCCTCCCCCGGACTCCAACGCACAAACTAAACGCCCAGCAGCCATCCAGAGACCCTGCCCAGGGAAAAAGTATAATACATCAAGATGCATCGATAATCGTCCCACAATCCCACCGCAGACCCCCACCCCCAGAAGCCAGGACACCCTGCGACCCCCCAAAGCGCAAAGGACCCCAGACCGCATGTCCAGGGAGAAGCTGTACCCCGCCCCAAGGAAGAACAGCAGAAAGCCGTGCCGGGAAGCTCGCTACCGCCAGGGAGCGATAACGCGGGAGAACCAGGCCAACGGTCCCCCAGCCCAGCCAGAGGCATCCCTCCCTACAGTGCAGCCAGTGACAGCAGCCCCCGAGGCCGATTTCATCCCCGGACAGGGGCCCAGCCCCCCCAGTCAAGCACCCCCAAGGAGGAGCACCAAAACCTACCCCGACAGCACCGGTCATGCGCCCCAGAGACTCCCGAATGCCCCCACCGTGAGAGAGCTGGCAGGGGGAAGCAGCGGGAGCCTCACCTCTGCCGAAGAGGGCCCAGGCGAGGAGAGGAGACAACGGGCCCCCAGGCCCAGGGACACACCACCCGCCCAGAAATGAGCAAAGGCCACAAGCCCGAGTCCGCAGAACCCTAGGCCAAGGGCGGGCCCCCACGCCAGGGGAGCCCCGACCCCCCCCAGCCCACCCCAGATCAGGCAAGGCCGCCACCAACCCCACAGCACCCCCAACGCCCGGGGCTCCAGGGGTAGGACACGAGGCCAATGAGAATCTCTCCCACTCCTTCAACCCCTCTGCCTGCCTCTGTAAATGTATTGTTTTGTGTTGGATGCATGTCATGGATTGTGAAGTGTTGTATGGTGGAGTGAAGATAAGGTGTGTGGTAACTAAGGTGCAACTAAAATTGGAGGGTAGTTGTGACACAGGCACCCCACAACTGTCAGGTAGTGGAGCCTCCCATCGTGCCCCTCCCACCCCCCAAGCCCTCTGTGTCTAATGTGTAATTAAAATTGAGGGCAGGCAGTGAGGGAGGAAGAAGTGCGAGGCCGCAATAAAGCAGCCCCACCCCCCAAACGCCCTGCAGGCTGCCCGTCCCCCAGGATCCTAAGGGTGTATGTTGTGAGACATGACCAAAGGGGAAAGGTGAAGGAGGTCATAGGGAGGCTAGAAGACCAGATTCCTGACTGGCCCCATCATTTATTCAGTCCCGTCCCCCACCCCCCTAAGCAGGAGGACGCCAGGTCCCTCCAGCCCAGGGCTTATAGCAAGAGCCCCTCTAGCACCGGTAGCACCCCAGAGTCAGTGACAACCCCGCCCATCCCCAGGACGGGCCCAGGGGGGCCCAGCCCCCCCAGCGCGCAGACCCGCCCCAGACCCAGAGGCTCCAAAGCCCCGTGCCCCAGACCCCCACACACTCCAGAGGCAGGTCAGTGCAGCCCCAACCCAAAGTCCAACAATCCCCCGTCCTCGCCGGGGCCCCTCCGGCAGCCCCACTGCTAACCCCTCACCTCACCGCTCCCCCACAATCAGCAGCACTCCGAGCACCACCAGCCCCCAAGGGAGCAGGTCCGGGGCAGCAAGGACCCCACCCAAGGACAGAACGGCCCAACAGCCCAGATCCGAAGGTCGGCCCACACCCAGGAGGCAATGCCACACAGGCCAGGTCAGGCCAGAAGACCCCCACCCCCGCTCCCTTCCCTCCCTAGCAGCGAAGCATCCCACACACAAACCCCCACCGTCCCCAAAGAAAAGAGACAGCAATCACCCCGCGACAGCAGCAACAGCCCCTCAGCCCTAGGGAGTCAGCAGATGCAAATAGCCCCTAGGACTCAACACGACCACACTCCAGAGGGCCGCGACGCGACTGCAAGCAACCATCGACACACCCCAAAGCACAATCCCTCCATACACAGGATCCCGGCACAACCACCAAGCATCCAGTCCGGGCACTAAAATCCAGAGGAGACACCCCCAACCAGCTCAAAAAGGACCAGCCCGCACCCCCAACCCACCCCGTCAACCCCTTCTTCCCGGTCCCCCACCCCTCCAACAACCAGTCGCCAGACCCCTCAGAGAACCGAAATGCAATTATCAGGATGCACAGCATGCACACAGGACAGAGCCGCACACCAGCCCAGTCCCGGCCCGCACCCGATGCCCCCAACCCCCGACAAGCACGCAAGCCAATAATGACCTACAGATGAGCCAATCAACACTACCCCGCTACCAATCTAACTAGCGGCACACAACAGCCAAGTAATGCGCTGCGCAGGAGAGATGCCAGCCGGCGCAAACCGCCCCCATCCCCCCCGCAGCCAGAGAGACCACAGACCCCACCCACGGCTACACCGTGACCCAGCCGCACGTTCACCACCAGACCGAAACCCACCACAAGCATCCCCCCCCACCAACCTCCACCGCCATGCCCGCCCCCTCCCCCCAACCCGGACCCACACACAGGACACACAGGGAGGCAGCCAAGCACCGAGCGCCACCACATCCGCACAGCGCGCGAGTCAAAATCACCACCCGCGCACCGATACCAACAACCCGTGACACCTAAGCAGAGTGGCTACCCACCCCGCAGCAGCGGCACGCCGAATACAGGGCAAACACCGGTCCCCCCGTCAAGCCCGCGCCCTAGGCAACCCGAGCGCCGCATCACCGCCCCCCGCCAACACCATGCCATCAACCAACATTTAAAATTAGAAAAAGTCCCCCACGCCCGCACCGCAATGCATCTAAGAATCAACCCACCCCCAGACACACCTACCAGCCGTACGGGACCCTGACCAGCAAGGCAGTACACACCCACCCCCATTAAGTGATAAAGTTGATCAAGGGGGACCAGAGAGATTGGAATTGTGTCAATTTGTTTTTTTTTACAGCAGACATTTTCTCCATGCTAATGTGATCTATAAGGTGATTCCGATATTGGGTGATACTTATATTCTTTTTGGCCTTCCAGTTCATGAGGATAGTTTTCTTGGCGATGCATAAGGCAGTGAGAAGCATGTATGATGTGTCAACCTCTATACTAATGTCACTTAGGTCCCCCAGCACGCAGAGTGATGGGGAAACTGGGACGGGGTAACTTAGCCATATCGATAGGTCTTCACATATCTTCTGCCAGAACTTTTGAACAGGTGTACATTGCCACATAGCATGCATGTAACTATCAGATATGTTACCTGAGCAGTTCCGGCAGATGTTTGACTGCATAAGACCCATTCTGAACATCCTTTGTCCAGTATAGTGTGTTCTATGGAGAGTTTTATACTGTATAAGTTGTAGATTGGGATTTGTAGTCATTCTAAAGGTATTTAAACATATCTGCATCCAAAAGTTTTGGTCTGGACTAATGGATAGATCTGTTTCCCATTTTAAGAATGGGAGAGAGATTGAACTATCTGTTTTTAACAGTAACATGTATACTTTTGATAACAGTTTTGGAGGCGAGAGTTTAAGAAAGTCTGTTATCATTGGAGGTAAATCTAAGTCCATTATTTTATCCTTAAATCTAGCCTGAATTATGGATTTAAACTGTTGAAATTCCAGAAATCTATTATGGCTAATTCCATATTGTGCCACTAGATCCTGGAATGGAATAAAGTTACTGCCTTGCATTACATGCTCTAGATGTCTTATCCCTTTGTCATACCACAGTGGGGAATTTAGTGTTTTCTTATTTTGCAGGATGTCAGGATTATTCCAGATTGGGGTAAATCTGCATGGGATAGGTGAAGACCCAGATATTTTGAGAAGTTCCCACCAAGCTGCCAAGGAAGTGCTTATGTTAATGCTTTTAAAGCAGGTATGACGTTTGATGCTGGAACTGATGAATGGCATATCGGAAATTTTAATTTCATTACAGAAGGTTTGTTCTATGTCCATCCATGAGTGGTCCAGGGGGCTCTGATTGATCCATTTTGAGATATATTGTAGTCTATTAGACAGGAAGTAATGATAAAAATTTGGCAGTTCTAAACCACCACAGTCTTTTGCTTTTTGCATAGTTTTTAGACTGATTCGTGGGGGTTTATTTTTCCACAAAAATTTTGAGATGTTTGAGTCCAGTGATTTAAACCAGACAGCAGAGGGTTTGGTGGGTAACATTGAAAACAGATAATTGATTTTAGGTAGGACCATCATTTTTATGGTGGAGACTCTTCCCATGAGTGATATAGGTAATGATGTCCACCGTACAAGGTCATCCTCTATAGATTTAAGTAAAGGCGTGTAGTTTAGCCATGTCAGTTCTGACAGCCTGGAGAAATATTGACACCCAGATATTTAATATTCCCAGACTTTAGCGGTGTGGTAGATATACTCTGGAAATCACACTTTACAGGTAAAACTATGGATTTACTCCAGTTAATGGAGTAGTCTGAGATGGATGAGAATTTATCTATAAGTGTGATTGTCTCAGAAAGAGAAGTTTGTGAGTTTAGGAGGAAAAGTAATACATCATCTGCATAAAGGCTTATCTTATGGTGTATATTTTCTGTTTGAATTCCTTTAATATTATTATTTTGTCTGATCGCAGCTGCTAGTGGTTCTATAAAAATAGCAAATAGCGAGGGAGAGAGTGGGCAACCCTGCCTGGTACCCCTCTGGAGACTAAAGCATGGAGAAGTATGATCATTTGTTTTGACAGAAGCTCTTGGGGAACTGTATAAGATTTTAATCCAATCTATGAAAGAGTTTCCAAATCCAAATTTATATAAAGTAGCGAATAGAAATTTCCAATTTACTCTGTCAAATGCTTTCTCTGCATCTAAAGAAACAACTATAGTTTCCAGGTTATGAATAGTGGCATAGTCTATTACGTTAAGTAGCCTGCGTGTATTGTTGGTGGAGTGCCTACCCTTAATAAATCCTGTTTGGTCAGAGTGTATTATACCAGGAGTGACCTTCTCTAGCCTTCTTGCTAGGGTTTTGCAGATGATTTTAAGATCTGCGTTAATAAGTGATATTGGGCGATAACTGGACGGGAGTGTGGGGTCTTTGTCTGGTTTAAGGAGCAGGCTGATATTAGCAGAATTCATTGTTGGAGGCAACATGCAAGTACCCCTAATTTGCATAACCATCCTATAGAATGTGGGCGCAAGTATTTCCCAGAATTCCTTATAGAGTTCAGCGGGAAAACCATCTGGCCCAGGGGCTTTATTATTCGGCATATGTAAGAGAGCTTCCTGGAGTTCAGCCATTGAAACAGGTGAATCCAGAGCCCTGATCTGTTCATCATCTAACTTGGCAAATCTATATTGTTCAGAAATGCATCGATGTTAGAGCTAGATGGGTCAATTTGTGATGTATATAAGTTTTTATAATAATCTCTGAATGCATTGTTGATTTCTTCTGGGTTATAAGTCAGATTCCCAGCTGAGTCCTTTAAGGAAGAAATAGTTATTTTTTCTTTATTCAATTTCAATTGGCTGGCTAAGAATCTGCCGGATCTATTGCCATGTTCAAAGTTCTCCAAGCGTAGTCTTTGCAACTGAAATTGGGTCTTTTTATTAATAATTTCATTTAATTCAAGTTTTGATTTTCTCAGATCATTCAGCATGTGTTCCTGTGGGGAGGCAGCAAGGGTAGTTTCTAATGTTTTTATTTTTTGTTCTAGCTGTAATTCACAAGATCTCTCTTTCTTTTTTTTGTATGATGAATAGGAGATTATTTTACCTCTCATGACTGCTTTTGCTGCCTCCCAAAGAAGACATGGCGAGGTTCCTGGCAGGTCATTAGTTTCCATATATATTGCCCACTCCTTTTTGAAGTAATTTATAAAATCTAGGTCTTTAAGCAATGATGCGTTAAATCTCCAACTTCTAGTTGGCTGTGTGACCCTTTTTTTAGTAAGAGTGATAGAAACCGGTGCATGATCACTGATAGTGATAGGGTGAATCTGAGTGTTGGAAATGTCTGTCATAATTGAGCTGCTAACCAAAAAATAGTCAAGGCGAGAAAATGAGTGGTGGACTGGTGAAAAGAAGGTATATTCTCTAAGAGTGGGGTGGTGAGAACGCCAAACATCACAAAGACCAAAATCGCTCATGTATTGTTTAAGGATGTCTGTTGATTTCCAAATACGGTGACCACCTGCCGTACTGAGCCTGTCAACTGCTGGATTACATACCATGTTGAAGTCCCCTCCTAATATAAGAGCTGTGTCTGAGTGAGCAGAGAGTGAGTTGAAGAAAGCATGAAAAAAGGAGGGGTCGTCAACATTTGGGCCATAGATGTTAGCAATGCATAAAGGAGTATTTTGAATCGAAATGTTAACAATAATGAATCGACCCTCTGGATCAATAGTAGTGTTATTATGATTGAAGTGTGTTTTTCTATTTATCATAATGGTGACACCCCTTTGTTTTGAGTTATAACAGGCTGAGTACGAGTGAGGAAACTGTGGTGAGGTTAGTTTATCTGCTGTCTTGGGTAAATGAGTCTCCTGTAGTAGGACAATGTCTGCTTGCAGATTATTTAGATGGTTAAAAATTTTTAATCTCTTTTCCCTTGAACCAACTCCGCGTACATTCCAAGAGGTGATTATAAGTGAGGTCATCATTCAACTAAGGGATGTGGTGATGGCTAGTGTGTGCAGTGTGCGTGTTGTATCATTGTGTGTGTTGTATGCGCCTGTATGTGTGTGTCTATGTGTTCATGTTGTATGCGCCTGCGTGTGTGTGCTAGCGGTGTGCCCGACTGTTTGTGAATTAAACAGTATGAAAATTGCGCAGCTGATCGATGTGTAAACGGCGGAGGAAGAGCAACATTAACAAAAGAAAGAAACAGTGAAACAAAAACAGGGGAAAATACACAAAACATTATCGGACAGACTAGTCAGATAACCACAGTATAGGCTGTTGAGACGTGCACTGTATTTTATAACTATTAACTTGCCATATGTCACGGAGTAATTAACTGATAGGGGAAAAAATGATCGCATAGTGATACAGTTCACCTGTTGCTGGACTTGGTTCTTAGTAGAGCCAAGGAGTGGTGTCTCGGTCGCGGTACAGCTGGCCATCGACGTAAAGTTTATCCACAGCGATGACAGCCCGTGATCCTTCTCCAATAAGCTTCTTTCTTATCGGGAACAGGACTCGGCGTCGGTCCAGGATCTCCCGGGGAAACTGGTCGTTAACGCTGAAGTTGGTCCCTCTCAGCTCCCTGCCGCGGCCTTTAACCAGTTCCTTCTGCTTGAAGTGTTCAAACTTCGCGACGATGGGCCTGGGCCTCTGGTTCTCCTGTCGCCGTCCTCCCAGGCGGTGCACCCGGTGGAAGCTGATGTTCTTTACGGTCTCGGCCGGGAGCTTCAGTTGATTTTGGATGAAGCTTTTAACGGTCTCCTCTGGGGTTTCATCCGCCTGCTCCGGGATACCCGAAATGACCAGATTATCCCGCATACTACGAGCCTGGAGATCGATGATTGCTTCTCTAATGTTTTTATTGTCTGCCGAGAGCCGCGTCATTCCCTCCGTGAGGGATTTAACCGAACCTTTGAGGACCTTGTTTTCTGCCGCGAGCTCAACCACCTGTTTCTGGCTGAACTCCAGGGATTCCCGCAGAGCCTGAAACTCTTTGTGAAGTACTTCCACAAGAGATAATCGGGCATCAAAGCTGGACAATTTCTTGTCTATTGAATCCAGAATCTCTGTAAAATCTGCACCTTGCGAGGAGACTGCTCCAGGTGATGCTCCAGGTGAGTCTTCAGTGCGGTTTCTTTTTGATTTCCCCATGACCACTCGATGAAAACACTGGTCAATATAAACTTCAAGGTCCTCCAAACACTCGTCTTCGAGGTCCTCCAGTGCGATTTGACTGCTCTTATTTGTTAATTCGCTTAAAATTGGCGGATTGTTTGTTTAATGAATTGTTTGTTTAGCTGCGCGCTGCCATGTTTGAATTGCACCAAGTCTCACGAGATTACACAAACGCTCACCGTGTCATCTCCTCACCTCTACTCCTCCTCTCCTCCTCCCCTCCTCTCCTCCTCCCCTCCTCTCCTCCTCCCCTCCTCTCCTCCTCCCCTCCTCTCCTCCTCCTCCTTTTCAAATTGTTGTAGCAAACTAGTCGCTTTTCAGTACATATTTCACTATGAATGAAAATATATGCGTGTGAAAAAAAACAGCAACCGTGTGTGGAGTTCTTATGCACGAGAATAACGTTAGAGCAACAGAACACAAAACACAAAACAAAACTTCAATAGCGTCACGCTGAAAGAAATATCTCAGAAGTACTTTATTCAGTTTTATACAGACCTGATCCAGAAACAGCTGTTGGGTCCGGTTCTCAGCGTTAAGGTCACTACTTCTGGCATCTGTCTCCATAGCGACGCTATGTGAACAGACCAATCACATCCTGGATGGGGCGGGACATAGTAAAAAAACATTTGCTACAGCAAACTTTTGAAGGTTATGTAGAATTGGTTATGATTATAGATAGAAGTTGGTACTTACATGGCATTACCAAAAAAACAGGATGTAGACCATTCTTCTTGCAGAATGTTTTAATGTCAGAAAACAACCCACAGTAATGAAAATGCTATCATTGAAATGAAGCTGGAATTAATATTACTAGTGCATTGCCCGTTCACATGGGGCCGATGTGATGTCTCCCTGTGTCTGCCTTTAGAGAGATACTATAGGTAAGTTATAGTTTAGAAATTATAATGAATACACCATCATTCACCCTAATCAAACCTTAACCACAATGATGTAATCAGAAAATGGTTTTATTTGTTAAACAGCCTTGTTACAGGGATAGGATAATTTGTTCTAAAACCCAAGTGCACACACAGTACTCAGAAGAGTCAGAACAAGATTTATTACAACAGATATTTAAAGTGCTTGGGAAGGGCAGAGCCAGGGTTTCAGAAAGCAGGTCCAAGGATGGGGTTTGGGGGCGAGGGGGATCCGACAATCTCCGTTTGTCCTGAGAGATGGTGTCCAATCCAGCTGTGTGTCTAATGTCAGAGATTGCTGATCTTATGGAAGGCATCCGACGACTTTCAGAGGAACTCAAAGAGAAAGAGGGTTAGGGTGACTTTGTAATTGTCTTAATGTGGCTCCTCAGATTCAGGTCTGAGTCCATGACTACACCAAGCACTAAGCTGTTGAAAAACAAGCTTTTCAATGATTTCACTTAAAAATGGGAGATTTGATATGGGCCTATAACTGCTCATTAGTGACCTGTCTAGATGGCTCTTTTTTAAGAGTGGCGTAATGTTTTCAGGGCCTGTGGGAAAAAACCTGAGAGGACAGACATGTTGATAATTTGTAGTAGATCTGAGGCCATGCATTTAGAAACATTTTTTAAAATAACCTGTTGGCGGAATATCAAGGCAACATGAAGAGGATTTCAGATGTTGTATTATGTCCTCCATGTTTTTATGGTTAATAGAATCAAATTGTCTCATGCTATATAAATTGTTTTTAAGTGAGACATATCGTGTTACTGGCATGGAGGCACTGATTGCTTATCTGCAGGTCCTGGTGGATAGAAGTTCAGAGGCTACAGACACAGGAGGGTTGGTTAGCATGTCCACAGTAGCAAACAGGGCACGTGCATTATTAGTGTTTTTGGTGATGATGTCAGAGAAGAAGGACCGCCTTGCATTTCTCAGTTCTAAATTATAAATGCGAAGTCTCTCTTTATAGATGTCATAATGAACCTGGAGACATGTTTTCCGCCACCTCCGTTCAGCTTTTCGACACCCTCTTTTTCAGCTTGGCATTTCTCCATGGAGATCTTCTCTTACCAGAGACCACCTTCACCTTGGCTGGTGCAATGGCATCAATAACATTTGTAATTTTATAACTGAAATTATCTACAAGCTCATTCACTGAGACCCGTGAGAGGGCGGGTGTCGAGGAGAAAGCCTCAATAAATTTTTCACTAGTGTGTTTCAGTGCCTCTGTTTGTATATTTGTGTGCACGCAGATAGCAACTCTCAAAGAAAACACAGGAATGTTCAGAGAGAGCAACATCAGTCACCACAACTTCGGAAATGTCCAGACCCTTGGAGATGACTAAGTCCAAAGTGTGCCCCTCATTGTGTGTGGGCTCCGTCACATGTTGGGTCAGTCCATAATTTTCAAGAACACAACACAGTTCTTTAGTCCCTCTTTCCTGGGGGTTGTCAACATGGATGTTAAAATCACCAACAATAACCACACAGTCAAAGTCAACACAGATTATAGACAGCAGTTCACCAAAGTCATCAAAAAAGTTTGCACAGCATTTAGGGGGCCTGTAGATATTTAGAAAAATAGCTCGAGAAGAGGAATTCCGCTGAAGAGTCACATATTCAAAAGAAGCAAAATTCTCTCCACCTCCTCTTTTATGCACTCTAGCTTCACTCATGAAACTGAAGTTGGGAGGGGTAGACTCAATAAGGACAGCTGCACTGTTATCTTGGTCCAACCAAGTTTCAGTTAAAAACATGAAATTAAGATTGTGAGTGATTATAAAATCATTGATTAAAAATGTTTTTTTGTTTGTTTAACAAAGCTAAATTTAGTGTGTTAAAAACATTATCTGGCCCACTTTTTTTCGACAGGTGAGCTGATGAGGAATCAATTCTAAATTTGCAGGATATGTTGAGTGCTTCCTGTTTCTTAACACCTGTTACCTGTCAAGACAGGGATGGAGAAGACTACCAGCACACTGGGCCCCGGCCCCGGTCCTGTGAAGAGTCATGAGTGCTATTTTCCTTGTAGCCTGGACCCAGCACATATCAGACAGAGCTTACTGGGCTTTTTCGCCATTGCGGAGCAGGAAGGCAGGTTGTGCGCTGTATTTGTGACACGTGTAAAACCTGGAGGACTTAGAACCAGTGGTGGAGGTGGACGGTGAGGGGGGTTTATGGTAGAGAAAATGGGAGTGGAGCGAGAATTTTGTCCCAGCTGTAACCAGGTCTTCCATGTGATCAGTGAAGTCCAACAGGGGGGAGAAGGGAGAAAGGGTGTCTGGAGATAAGGGTGACCTAGATGGGGATTGGGAGGGTAAAGATGGTGAATCCTCACTGTTGGTTTTCAGTGAGGGAGGTGGGGGCTCTTCCTCTTGGCTCAGTTGTGATCAGAGCTCTCTTCCGGCGGGGGGTGAGGTGGCTCTCCTTCAAGGTTTCTGGTGTGTTGTGTAATGTCTTCTTCTTATTTAGATTCCTCTTGTCTCTTCTCCTTGGCAGAGGGAACAGATGAGTGACGCAGAAAGTAAAACAGGTTGGAGCTGAACAATTTTACTCCTGACTTGTTAAGGCGAAGTCCATCTGCCTTAAAAGGATGTCTGCTGTCCCACAGAAAGTAAAAGTTTTTGATGAAATGCCCTGAATGGACAGTACATGGCGTTGAGAGCCACGTGTTCATTGTCATCAATCTGCTGAATCTCTCAGCTCCTCATGATTGGCAGTATAGGGCCACTGATAAACAACTCAGCATTCAAAGAGCTGATTGTGTTCAACAGATTATTAAAATCCTCTTTCAACACTTCAGACTGTTGATTCACAACATCATTGGTCCCGATGTGCAGTATCGGTACAGCGTCGCGGCGGCTCCGATCCTGGGGATCACAACGCGAGATCGGCAAGGGTGCCGGAACGGCTGAGGCCTTTTTCCGGTCCTCGTCCGCGGAATCCTCCTTCCCTCATCCCCGATCGGGAGCCCATTTCTCTGTTTCTCCCACTCGAGGGGCGAGTCCAGAAAGGCTGACACGATCTGGCTCTGAGGAGCTAGATGTGCTTAGCATAGAGGAAACGGAACGTCATTAGCCATTGCCATGATACGAGGAGTTGTTGGAAGTGGTGACGCGAGCAGTGACCAAGCTGCACATTGATTGGCCACAGGCGGTGCAGCAGCCATCGGCAGGCAGCAAACTAGATGGCAGCGGGTCGAGCTGGTGCCAGCCTGCACACGATGGCTGTCTTGCAGGCATACCAGGCCGATCTCCTTCGGGACTGTGATGTAGGGGGAGGTCCTTCTGAGGAGGACCTGACGGAGCTCCGTAGAGCGACGGACTTGGCTCTCCGTGTAACCAAGGAAACGGCCCCTTCCATCGGCCGATCCATGGCGGCTTTGGTGGCTACGGTGCGCCATCTGTGGCTCAACCTATCAGGCATCCAGGGGAAGGAGAGGGCTTTTCTCCTGGATGCGCCCCTCTCGCCTTCTGGCCTGTTTGGCGAAGCAGTGGATGCTGTCGTCAACAGGTTCCAGCACGCCAAAACTCAGGGAGAGGCATTTGAGCGAAATCTCCCCCGCCGGTCAGACTCCAGGACCGCGACGGCTCAGGAAAGGCGGACGCAGCCTTCATCTAGCACCTACCGCCACAGCCAGAAGCAGAACGTCGCTTCGCGGGATCCCCCTCAACATACCTGGGACGCAAGACGGCGCTCTCGCCCACAGCCCCCTGGGAAGACGGATCTGAGGACTGTCATTCAGTCTCGGCGGGCCCGGGGGGAAGAGGTCCTGAGACCTCGAGTAGGGGGCCAAGAGCTTGGCGAAGCCTCGCGAACATTTCCCCATGGGTCCTCCGCACAGTAGTAGATGGCTACAGGCTGCAGTTCCGGGTTCGCCCCCCCAGATTCTGCGGGATGGTCGGGACTACAGTACACGCAGAACAGAGCCAGGTGTTGGGACAGGAAGTCCGCTCTCTGCTGAAGAAAGGGGCCATAGAATTAATTTCCCTGCCAGTCAGAGAAGCCGGCTTTTACAGCCGATACTTCCTGGCCCCCAGAAGGACGGAGGATTGCGTCCGATTTTGGATTTGCGGTCCCTGAACCAATCTCTGAGGAGATTCAGGTTCAGGATGCTTACCATCCCAGCCATCATCAGTCACATCCAATCCAAGGATTGGTGTGTCACGATAGATCTGCAAGACGCTTATTTCCACATCTCCATCCGTCCCTCTCACAGGAAGTTCCTGAGGTTCGCCTTCGGGGGCACGGCTTACCAGTATCAGATTTTTCCGTTCGGCCTAGCACTATCTCCCCGCACGTTCACCAAATGCATGGATGCAGCTCTGGCTCCGTTGAGGCTCCAGGGCATCCGCATACTGAACTACATCGATGACTGGCTCGTCCTGGCCCAGTCTCGAGAGTTAGCGGTTCGGCATCGAGATGTCGTCCTCGCCCACCTTCAGCGTTTGGGGCTGCGGCTCAACGGACTGCATTCCTAGGGGTGGTGTGGGACTCAACGACGATGCGGGCCCACCTGCATCGAGTCCATTTTATCCTCAGTGACCAGAGTGCAGTTAGGCCGTGCCATCACTGTAAAACACTTTCAGAGGGTGTTGGGTCTTCTGGCAGCAGCATCCAGTATAATACCTTCCGGACTACTGCACATGAGAGCCCTGCAGTGGTGGCTAAAATCCAAGGGATTCTCCCTGAGGGGAAATCCGCTCCGTCTGATACGGTTTACGAGCGGATGCCTTTGTTCCCTGTCTGTATGGAGGAAGCCTTGGTTCCTGTCCCAAGGTCCTGTGTTGGGAGCAATCTGTCGCCGAACAATTATTTCAACAGACGCCTCACTCACGGGATGGGGCGCGGTCATGGACGACCGCTTCGCGAGAGGCTCCTGGGAGGAGCATCATTTCTCTTGGCACATAAATTGCCTGGAAATGTTGGCGGTTTTCAGGGCTCTGAGGTGTTTTCTGCCCACTCTCCGCGGTCGCCACGTCCTTGTCAGGACCGACAATATGGCGGTGGTGGCCTATTTGAATCACCAGGGGGGTCTGCGCTCGCGCCCATTATGCAAACTGGCACATCGGATCCTCCTGTGGTCCCAGGAGAGACTGCTGTCCCTCAGAGCGATGTACATCCCTGGGACCCAGAATCAAGGAGCAGACCTGCTGTCGAGACAGGGGTTGAGGCTGGGCAATGGAGACTCCACCCCGAGGTGGTGGAGTTATTATGCGAAGACTTCGGCTCCATAGACGTGGACTTGTTTGCGTCCCGAGAGACGGCACACTGTCCCCTGTGGTTCTCCCTATCACCCCCAGCCCCGCTAGGGCTGGATGCCATGGTACAGACGTGGCCGAGGCTGCATCTGTATGCGTTTCCCCCAGTCGCTCTGCTCCCGGGGATCCGGAGCGGGTCCGCCAGGACGGCGTCAGCCTACTACTAGTAGCCCCGTTTTGGCCGGCACGAGTATGGTTCTCGGATTTAATATCGCTCCTCGAGAGCCCGCCCTGGCAGGTCCCTCTGAGGAGAGACCTGCTGTCCCAGGCGGAGGGCCGGATCTTTCACCCGCACCCCGCCCTGTGGCAGCTATGGGTCTGGCCCCTGAGGGGGCGCAGTTCTTAGAGGCGGGTCTGACAACAGGAGCAGTCGAAACACTGCTCAGCTCCAGAGCCCCATCCACGAGAAGGATGTACGGCCTAAAGTGGAATGTGTTCACCACCTGGTGCAGAGAATGGGCGGTGGACCCAGTTACCTGCTCGGTAATTGTGATACTGGAGTTCCTCCAGCACCGTTTTTCCGCTGGCCTCTCCCCGTCCACGCTCAAAGTATATGTGGCCGTCATTGCAGCATTCCACGCCCCTCTGAGTGATGGGCCGTTGGGGAGGCTTCCGCTGGTCGTGCGCTTCCTCCGTGGAGCCCGGAGGATGAGACCCGTGACTCGTTCCAGGGTTCCCACCTGGGACCTGGCAGTGGTTCTCGAAGCGCTGGCTGAGGCCCCCTTCGAACCCCTGGAGTCGGCTGAGGCCAAGCACCTGACCCTTAAGATGACCTTTCTCTTTGCTATCACCTCTCTGAGGAGGGTGGGGGATCTCCAGGCACTTTCGGTGTCTCCCCGATGTCTGGAGTTTGCCCCGGGGAGGGTCGGGGCCATCCTGCACCCTTGTCCAGGTTATGTCCCTAAGGTTCCGGCCAGACTGGCAGGGTCCACGGTGCTGCAGGCATTTCATCCCCCACCTCATGTGACGGCGGAGGATGGGAGACTTCATCTGCTCTGCCCTGTCAGAGCACTGAGTATATACACTGAGTATATACACTCTTCCGGGTGGAGGAAAGCAGACCAGTTGCTGGTGTGTTTCGGGTCCCCCAAGGCTGGGCTCCCCGCTTCTAAACACACCATCAGCAACTGGATCGTTCAGACTATTTCCCTGGCCTATCAGGTGCGCAATTTGCCTTCACCTATGGCCGTAAGGGCGCACTCTACTCGAGGCATGGCGGCTTCTAGGGCCCTCCTCGCAGGGGCGTCACTCCAGGATTTGTGTGATGCGGCTGGCTGGGCCACCCCTCACATTTTTATCCGGTTTTACAGTCTGGACCTGCCTTCTGCACCCGGCACCCGTGCGCTCTCCGCCTAGTCGTGCCATCAGGTTCTGCACGCTGGGGGCAGGCAGGGTTTCGGTGTGGCCTAAGTGGGTATCTCGTTCCCATAGTGTCGTCAGCACCAAGATCGTTCCAGGGAGGACTCCCACTTTCAGATTTATTACCCAGTACACAGGTCACCTGCTTCTTGGTAGTCTTGTTGGTGCTAATTAGCCATGTGTTAGCAGTTCAGTGTTTTGGGTCCACGGTAAAGCAGTGTCATTCCCACATAGTCCATTCACTTCCACATTCACTTCTAACCTGCGTATCTTGGTTTCCAGCACTGCAATTTTCTGTAGAGGTTTGTAGAAGTCGTCCGTGGAGAAGGGGGGCATCTTGTTGTCACTGCAGTACAGGCTAGTGCTATTGATAGGCTATTAATTTTATGTAAGATCATAAAAGTTTTTAAAGTATGGCAAGAGCCAACTTTATCTGACAGTCCCAGTGATTTAAAAGTATCAAAGAGCTGCTGATTTCTAGCAGAAAAAAAGAGAGTTTAAGCAAGAGAATGCAAGCAGAGGCAAGAGCAAGCAGCAAAACGTCTGGACTGTAAGAAAGCAGAAAGCAAGTCCCTCACACAGCTGGGGGTGTGTGCCAGCGAGAGAGATAGACAGTGGTAATAAACATCCCAGAGATGAGCTGGACTGTAACCTGGAATGGCTGCATGGCAAGGTATTGGTATCTTTCATCCAGCCACTGCAGTGCCTTATGATCAGTCTCCATTGTAAACCCTCTACCCATCAGGTAATATTTGGAGGAGTCCAGGGCACAACTGACCGCTATAGCCTCCTTTTCCACCGTCGAATAGCGTATCTCTCTGTGAAATAACTGATGGCACAGGATGTCGATCCTCCTTAGGTCCCTGCAGAAGCACCGCTCCCATACACCTCTCAGAGGTATCAGTCTGCAGTATGAACTGTTTCTCAAAATCTGGATCTAAAACAGGATTCCTACTGAGAGATTTTTAAATGTCTTTGAAAGCTGTTGTCATTTTGATACATTCGGTTAGTTTTGGTTTGGTTTCACACTGCAATTCTGTGACCACACTATTTTATTTAAAATATTGTTATACATTAAGTAATTGGCTACCTTTGTACTTCACAAATTGACTGCTGTGTTGATGTGAAATGACATCGACAGTTGTTAAGAAAGTCTGAATGTTTGTGTTATTTGTTGTACCTGTTTAATAACATTTTATCATATCCAGCTCCTTGGCTGAATGCACAGTGGTGTTCATGTAATGTATTTGATCATGTTGTAATGAAAGACCTGAGCATTAACTGGGAGGGGTCCCTTGTGGAAAATCATTTCACCTGAACCTAAACTGTTAGCATTATCAGAACAGTTAGACATGATGTCACATTGTGTTTCAGCAGCTTTAAACAAAATAAAAAATCTGACAATGGTTGTTAATTAATTAGAGGTAATATTGCTTTGATATAGACGAAATTTTTCCTTTTCCCTCCACAGATGCTGTGTGATAAAGCAGTTTCCAAATCCCCTAGAGTCTGCAGTCCTACTCAAAGATAACCGACCCTCCACTCCAAGGATAAGGATTGTGACATTTTTCAGTTTCAGTTTGGTTCCACTATTTGTACTGTATGCTTGTGACAGAGTACCGTCACTACAGCTGAGTAAGCGCTTGGACTGCCATACCAACAAGCCTGGCTCTTTGGCTTTGCTGTCAGAGTTGCATGTTTGGTACCCTGTAGACCTGTGTTTGAATCTGAGCAGGGTGACTGCTCTCGCCTTTGGCCGCATATGGTGTCAGAGGTGGGGTGGCTTGCCGTGAGGTCATCTGAGCCGTGCCCAGAGTCCGAACTGTATGAGGGACCCCCATGGGATGTGTATAGTGTACTTTTCAGTAATACTGATCATATGTCATCATTTTACTGATTTTATTTTTATTTGAAGGTGTTTTAGTCAAGATGTGATACATGCTGCTGTACCTTTTTAATGTACAGGAATTTATTTTTGTAATGTACACAAAATTAAAGTTTTTTAGTTGTCTATATGTGTGTGTGTTGTAAAATACATTTATACTGATTTTTATTATGCTAAAAGGGCATTTTGCAAGGTATTTTCAATGCATTAATAATGCATTATTCTCATACTGAATGAATGGTTTCATAAAGCAGCTTCCCAAGATATTAATAGTGGCTCTTGGAGTATACTAGTAATAAATTACTAATAAGATGAAATGCTAATAAAAATGTTCAGGGAACACATTTTTGTGAAGTTTAAAATACATTTAAACTGTTCTTCAAGTATAGCACAAAAGGGTATTTTAAGTTAAATTTAAAGAAGTAAGTACATTAAAATATATTGCTTAAATTGATTGCTATCTTAAAGTTATTGCTTAAATTAATTGCTATCTTAAAGTTGACTTTAAGTATTTCTAAAATGACACTTAACATACTTTAAGTTGTTCCAAAATGACACATTTAATATACACTTATTATAGTACAATTAAAATGTGCATCCAAAAAAAGTGCTACTTAAGTATATTTCTTTTTGACTTGGGTTTTTAGTTCCAATTAAGCAAAGGGCAGCCAGGGAAACACAGAGCTGCTCATTCTTGGTAAATAGGCCCACAAAATAAACAAATGACTCTAACACAGACTGCCCCTAATTGACTATGCTAATAAGCATATCAATTATCGGTGTAGCCATTATGTTCTTTATAACAAACCATTAACTTGTCTTACAGATTTCTTACAGACAAATATACATATTTGTTTATATATTTATTGATATTCATATTAATTCAAAACACATTATTACATTACTTTATCTTATTCAGTCTTATTTCAATCTCCTCCAAGAGGCAGATCTTAGTAATGGCTCTCTCCAGCGTGCTTGTCTTCGTCTTGATACAGATGTTGCGGACTGCTCCTTTTGAGTCAGGCAGGATCTTCACAATTTTTCCTATTATGCAATAATTGGATTCACAATAAGGACAACATCTCAGAGGTCAAGCCAAGACATTTTTCATTGTCCTGGAGTCATTCTGCTGGCTCGTCATACAACAGTCCACCTTGTTCCTGAGATAGGCAATTTGATGTTGATATGCCGACTCAGTTTCTGCATCCATCCCCAGTTGCATATAATGGACGACAATAAATCAGCCTTAAAACACTGCTGATATGCTTCCAGGTTGCTGACCTCAGCCCTCAGCTTATTGGTCTTCACTTTGTATTTTAAACGGTCGACAGTTTCCGTCAGGTTGGCAATCTCTCGGTGGGCCATATTTAGCTCTTCTGTTGTTGTTTGGAGCTGGGCCGGTTCTTTCTTTTTTTCTCCGTCCTCTGCAGTCTGGTAGTTGTTCTTAATTTCATTATACTTCACAAGTAAAATGTGAAGTCGGACCGTAAATAAAGCTCTAAACATAACAAACAACATACAACTGACCGAAAAGAAAGAAAGGGGACATATACTGGTTGATCAGACCAGGTTTGACACACATGGGAGAAAAACAATAAACACCAGTGTAACCAGCCCTGAGCTGTACTGCACGGTCCTGACTCGAACCGGCAACCTCGGGTACAGGAGGCAGACGCACTGACGAGAAGGCAAAAACCCAATGGTACTAGCTTCGGTCGCCAGTGCGTCTCTTAAGGTGTCAAGGAGTGAGGTTAACACACTGCACAGCCTCGCTGGCCTGCGTTAATCTCACTCCGATAGACATTCCACACGTGAGGCACGACACCAATGTAACTGGCCCCTAGTTGTATAGCCCAGTCCTGACTCGAACCGGCGACATCGTGTACAGGAGGCAGACGCGCTGACGAGGAGGCAAAAACCCATGGGCACTAGCATCGGTCGTCAGTGCGTCTCTTAAGGTGTCAGGGAGTGAGGTTAACACACTGCACAGCCTCGCTGGCCTGTGTTACTCTCACTCCCATCCAGGTCATGACACAAATGTAACCGGCCCGGAGTTGTATTGCAAGGTTCTGATTCGAACCAGCAACCTCATCTACGGGAAGCGGACGCGCTGACGAGGAGGCAAAAACCCATGGGCACTAGCGTCTGTCGTGAGTGCGTCTCTTAAGTTGTCGGAGAGTGAGGTTAAGTAATAAAATAAAGATAAAATATGCTTTATCTAAGCTAAGCGCTAAACATAACAAACTAAACATACAACTGTCTTGCCACAAAAGAAACAAAGGGGACATATACTGGTTGATCAGACCAGGTTTGACACACAGGGGAGACTAACAATGAAACATTACTAAGCTGTCCCTTTTGCAAAGCAAACTGCATGAAGCCTTTGAGGGTGGGGAGAAATGAAATGTAACCGAAATGTACTGTCAACTAATTTAAGTATATGTTGTAAAATAAACCAGGTGTCCTGTACATTATATGTATCTAAGTAAATATTTGAAACAATCTTAAGGAGAAAGAACTGAATAAGTTAAAGAAAATAAAGTGTGAGATTACCACTTTTTAAGATGGCTGTGTGGCCATCACAAGGTAGTTTACAATATTAGTGTTGAAATTTATGAGTCAACTGGTGGGAGACCATCATCCACAAAGGGTATCACATGTATGATACCGTGATCATCTGTACAGGATTGCAATGGTGATGTGATATTTTCATTTGGGAGGCCTGGTGGCTGCCAGTCGTCTGGAACAAGGGTTGGTGTTTCCTCTGCACACTTTGTCACGTCTTGGGGAATTCGAAGAACTTTCTTAGTAATCCACGATTTTACCCTCTCTTGAGCCGGCTTTGTTGCCTTTTCCAGCAGCTTGTTCTTTTCCGTTACCAGTTTTTTTAAGTTGTGCACCTCTACGATTTTTTGATTTAATAACTTGATGTAGCTTGACCTGGTGTGGTCCAAATGGTCAATATTATTCTCAAGCCGCTGCTGCACATTTTTCACTGTCCTGGAGTCATTCTGCTGGCTCCTCATACAACAGTCCACCTTGTTCCTGAGATAGGCAATTTGACGTTGATACGCGGACTCAGTTTCTTCGTCCATCCCCACTTGCATATCATTGTCTATGTAGCGTTTTTTGAGATTGATGATTCTTCTTTTTAATTTCTGGGGCTCAGTGATCACAGACATGCACGACAGTAAATCAGCCTTAAAACGCTGCTGATATGTTTCCAGGTTGCTGACCTCAGCCCTCAGCTTATTGAGGTTTGGCCCACTGGTCTTCACTTTGTATTTTAAACAGTCGACAGTTTCCGTCAGGTTGGCAATCTCTCGGTGGGCCTTATTTAGCTCTTCTGTTGTTGTTTGGAGCTGGGCCTGTTGTTGTTTTTTATCGTCCTCTAGAGTCTGGTAGTTGTCCTTAACTTCATTGTACTTCACAAGTAAAATAGCATTGTTGTCTTGTTCTCTGGCCCAATACTCTTTTAGTTCACGTTTGTCCTTTTTTACGGCAGCTATCTCCTTGTTTTTGTTTCCAATGACTTTGCTTTTTTCTTTTACAGTGTTCTCTAATGCCAACACCTTTGGAGTTAGATCTTCCTTATATTTCAGGTCAGTAATCCTCCTTTTTAAAGCCTCTACCTTCAATTCGAGGCTTTTGCGTTGGTGAACATTTTGGCATCTTGTTTCTTCCTTTCTTATTTCTTCTTCTTCATAATGTTTTCTTTGTTCTTCTTCTTTTTCTGATAATAAGTTTCGTAAGTTCTCCACTACCATTTTGTGCTTCTTCTCCATCTCATGGTACTGGGTATTTAATTTTTTCACCTCACGCTGATGTACCTGTTCTAGTTCTTTAAAACGAGTGTCTGTTTCTTCTCGCACTTGCTGCAGCCTGTGCTCAAAGTCAGCTTTCATGACTGTTTTATTTTGTTCATGCTCGTGTTTAAGTTCTGCCAATGTTTTCTCATAGTCTTCCTTGTTATTATGTAGCTGCATCTCGAGTCTTGCCTCAATTGCATAACTTTTATTCTCCTTGATCTGAAAAGAATCTTCCAAGATAGCCATCTCCAGGAAGAGTTTCTCATTGTCATCAGCACTGGTCTTTAATTGGTTTACTAGTTGACTCTCCCTCTCTTTTATAGCTGCCACCTCTAATTGGAGAGCCTGGATTGTATCTTCCCAAATCTGGACATCTTTGCTGTGTTTAATACAGTCCTTTGACCAGAATTCTCTTTCTTTCCTATACTTTTCTTGTAGTCTGGAGAGCTTCCACTGCAGGTATTTTGGTGAGTCTTTTTCCATAGTTGCGCTTGACAAATTCTGTCTTGAATTCACTTCAAATATGTTAGACATTTCTGGAAACAGGAAAGCTACTTCTGTACTGATTATTATTGAAGTTGTGTCTTGAACAGCTCTATATAAACAGTGCAACGAAATAGCTGGCTCTATTGTTCAACAGAGAAGTCTAGAATGGATTTTCTGGTCTGTGCAGTTCTAAAAACCAAGAATCTGATGATGTCACAAAGGCGTTGATTCTACGTGTCACAAAGATCAAAGCTGTTTACAGGTTCCAAGAGACAAAACAAATGTAAACAAAAGAGTGTGTGTGTGTGTGTGTGTGTGTGTGTGTGTGTGTGTGTGTGTGTGTGTTTACTGTGTGTGTGCTTACTTTCAAATACAGACACCATTCAACTATCAAAATGTTCAACTCTTTAAGGACATTTATTCCTGTATGCAACTTTTTTACTATTTAAAATATTATGGTGTTTCCTAATTTTTTACAATGGAAGTCAATAGCGCAGTCAGGGTCAGTTAACAGGTGGAAGTACTCTGCGGTCCTGTCTGTCCTTGATCCATTTGTTACCCTGAGAGAGACGAGCAGTAACATCGGGTGAGGGGGTTGAGGGAAGACAGGACTGCAGAGTACAGTGGAAATGCAGGTCCTGTTGAGGACCACAGTTCAGAGGCAGCATTAGGGCCGTGAGAGACTGACATCGGAGTTTGGTTTACAAGTGAAGACATACACAGAGATATATATAGATGGAAACTAATTGTTTTGTGTTTCAGTAGAGATGTTTCTTTTCACAGCCTGCACTAAAATAATTCATTTACTATTCATGTTAAATGTGAGAATACCCAAAACTAATCTCTGTGCTCACCTGTACCAAACCTGTTATTCCAAAAAGGATGAATAAAGCATCCCTCAGTTGTGTCTTGGTTTTCACTTGGTTTACACTTTTACCACAGGGTGTCACCGACAGGTTTCATTATTGAAGCACAAATGCAAAACTAGAAGAACATAAAACCCCCATAACTCACTGACTTGGTTAAATTTATGACTTAAACTGCTTTAGTTAATAAAGAAATATAAGCAAGTATTGGATAATTTTTTTGAAAACGCTTGGGCTCACTGCATTAGAAGGTTGTGGAAAAATTACAGGCTAGATTTTATCGTGGCATCTGGCTAAAAAGATTTCTTCCCTCACTGATCAGACTTTTGCTTTCACTGTCAGCTGTTGTCTGAGCTGTAGCTTATAGCCATTTTGTTAAGTAAGAAGTAAATCCTTGTTATGTAATTTAGCTTTTACCTAAATAATCAACGTCGGCTAACTTTGTAATCTGTATAATGATTCCCAGCGATGTAATGTAAGCTTTCATAAGACTATAATTGGATCATTATCACTGATACATTATTATGTAAGCAGAAATAAATTATTAACATAATACCAAAAGACATATATATTTTTTTTCTTATACTTTACAAGGGAAATTTGTTGTCTGCATTTAAACCATCCTAAATTAGGAACACATTCCTAATGGTTGCAGCTTCCAGCAACAGGAGCAGTTAGGGGTTTTAGGGCCTTGCTTAGGGTCAAGTACCACCACCCACTTTATTAATTATATGTAATGGTAATATTTAATTCAAAGTCCAGGGGACATGCTTCTTTTCGAAGCTGTATCTCCAGTGAAGAAGCAGGCCCTCTGCTGTTTGTGAA
The DNA here is from genome assembly GCF_014851395.1 of Micropterus salmoides. Taxonomy (NCBI): domain Eukaryota; kingdom Metazoa; phylum Chordata; class Actinopteri; order Centrarchiformes; family Centrarchidae; genus Micropterus; species Micropterus salmoides. The sequence goes on along the minus strand of NW_024042261.1, from coordinate 8,993,544 downwards.
GAGATGTGAAAAAGCATCATAATAAAGCATTATACTAAATTGCAACATACAAAAAACTACACTTACCTTGGCCTCAACATTACATACACAGGAAACCTCAACATGGCTGTGAAAGATCTGAGGGACAACACAAGGAGAGCTTTCTATGCAATAAAAAGAAACATTCAAATCTATATTCAAATTGAAATCTGGCTTTAAATTTTCCAATTTTTACCAGAACCAATAATTCTATATGGCAGCGAAGTTTGGGGACCAAAACTACATAATAAATTTGACAAATGGGACAAAACAATACAGAATATTTCAACACCAAGTATAAGATCAATAGAGGCTGGGGTCTACCACACCCGGCAGGATCCCAGGTGCAGACTGTGCAAGGATGCCCCTGAGACAGTACAGCACATAACAGCAGGGTGTAAGATGCTGGCAGGAAGTGCGTGCATGGAACGCCATAACCAGGTAGCTGACATAGTGTACAGGAACATCTGCCATGAGTATGGGCTGGAAGTCCCAAGGTCAAAATGGAAGACACCTCCTAAGGTAGTTGAGAATGACCGAGCTAAGATCCTGTGGGACTTCAAGATCCAGACTGACAAACCGGTGATGGTTGGGATTTTTATTTCTTATATATATATATATATATATATATATATAGACACACAGACACACAAACACACACTTTTACTGTTTTATTTACTTTATTTAATGAACTGTATGAAATGAATTCTTTATATTATATTCCTAGTATTCCCAAGACACATAATTGTTCACAAAAAGGCTTTTTATAGACGTTGATCGTCATCACAAACATCCACATTCATTTAAATTACATAGAAACATTAGCTTGGACAAACCATCCACACAAACTACACCAGTGGCCAAATCATACATTTATTTTGCTTGCTTTTGTTCAGTTCATAACTCGGATCACAGACGCAAACTTATACTGGTGTGACATTGTCATGTCTTGGCTGCATTATAATCTGTTTTAATAAACCATATACTGGCCTACATGGGTCAGTTTGGGTCTGCAGGTCCCACAATGTTACATTGTTCTACACAGAGAAGGCAAATTATCCCTGCAGAGATTGCTGCCCCAGCAGAAGTAATATGTCAACTTTCTAATTCATAAGTTCATTTATGAAGCCAGCACTGTGGTGCTCAACTTGGAGCATGTGGAAAAGGTTTTGGGGTTGATAGTCTTTGCAGTGAATGAACCAGGCTATGTTTTTTGTTAATTTCTTGCTGAGTATGTTGTTTAATGCAAAACAAAAATCAACATCCAAATGTTTTTAAAATAAAAGCACTTAATTTCAATGAGGATTAAAATGTGATTTACTTCACATTCTTTATTTACAAAAATACAGTCGACAGACAAAGGAAACAATTTTATTTGCCTCTCTTTATTGTCATCATGAGATATTTTGTTCATATCAAAAGTTCAGGTCATGTTTATATGATCATTTATCTGCAGTGTACAAATACAGTAGTTTGTTTAGCTGTTAAATCTGGTCATTCTTCCAGTTACAACATCTGTCCTTAATATAGCAGGACACGTAAAGTACACTGCGGGATTATTTTTAATTATGCAGGAGACACCGTTACTACATAGAAATAATCAGTTCCTGAAATAGACACTGAGTAATCCTTTTCTAAATTAACATTTAAAACGATATATATTCTTTTGCTTATAGTCATAAAATCATTTAAAAATGAAATTCTGACACTTTCATCAGACTAATCATTTACATAACAAAACATTAATAGCATTAGAAAAGACCAAAGCTCAAACGAAGATTATGATGATCTTTCTGACCAACGATTTTCATTGAAGTGGGAACCAAATGCAATTAACTTTGAGTTTGATGATACAGGAAGGATCCCAAAACACCCACTCACTCTCCAAACCAGCCTGATAAAATAAAAACATTTTTGGTTCGACTCCATGGTTGGTGCTTATGTACAGCAGTCTCTAGTGAGATCACCAGGACAGAAGTCAGTAAGGAACTGCGGTGTAAGCTCAAGAACAAAAAGAATACGGGGATCTTGCCAGCGTGGTTTACTTCAGCAGGCTAACAGTAGTACAATAACGTGGAGCGTAGTAGCTTCATCGGATCTACATTCAGTAGTAAAAACCGTATGATACTACGACAGTGCTGTCTAGTGGTATAATGTGTATGGTATTCCAAACCTTTCCATCATTAAGTAAAAAGGAGTTTGGGCCAATGCACTTTCTCACTGTTGCAGGGGAAGTGAATCCAGGGTGTGCTTTTGCAACATGAGGAGGATTTCTTATCCTCGCTGTCTCTCCTGGTCAAAAAGAAGGTTTGCGTGCGCCACGTTTAGCATCGTTGTAACGCGGCATTTTGTTTTGTCGTCTCTGAACTGAATGACGAGCAACAGCATCCATTGGAGACCTGGCAGACAGCAGGGGAAGAATGTCCAATTTGGTACGCATTTTTCTGCCGTAAAAGACCTTAAATAGTGAGGTGGAAGTTGTAGCGTGTGGCGTTGTACGGTACGCTTGAAGCCAGTTCATTACAGTCTCTTTCCAGGGTTGTGACTGTTGGATCGCAGTTTTAATGCAGCTTCTGAGGGCACGATGGAATCTCTCAATAGCACCATTAGCAACTGGGTAGTAGACTGATGCCTTACTATGAGATATGCCTTGGTTGTGCAGGAAAGAGGCAAAAGCTGCATAAGTGAATTGTGGACCATTGTCTGTGATGATGTGCTCTCTGTTGCCATGGTGACTAAAGACAGAGGTCAGGAAGTGAATGACGTCCTCAGTGGTAGCAGCGTGTGAAAAGGCAAGTTCAGGTCAGTGTGATGGCATACCTGCAGGCAGGAACAGCTGTTTCAAAGGGTCCAACAATATCAAGGCCAAGTTTCTTCCATGGTCCATCAGGCAGCGGGACAGGTTGCAGAGAAGCAGGGTGAGTACAGGCGATTTTATCATTGGTTTGGCACATTAAGCTATGCAGGACTGTACTTGTGAGTCAGTTTTTGGCCACTGAATACGTTTGCCTCTATTTGAGTAGTTATGTTAACTGTTAACTACCTGGGATTTTTGTTAAGTTAACTTTGAACTTTGAGTTTAGAAATGTAATTGTTTTAATCTCAAATTTAAATTTTTCCAATTTTGAACTTTGATTCTAAAATTATTTTTTCAAACAATTTTTTTTTTTGACTTTGATCATTAAGGACTTTGAGTTTTGATTGTCAAGCTAGTTGTAACATGAACTTTGATTTGATCTATAGCATTTAACTTTAATCCCAAATGAGATTTAATTTCATTTTTCCTATAGTTGCTTTTCATCCTAAATTTGATTTTTCAGTTTGGTCATCTAAGTCTGACTTGAAAGTCAGCTTTCTCCAACCTGACATTCCCTTTTTCTCAACTAGTAAACACACTAGCTGAAACTCTGTTCAACTGACTGGCTCAGGACACCTGTAGTCCACTTCTGATTTTATTAAAACAAATTGTATAACAGAGTCCATAGATTTTATTTTGATCCTTCTTTTCTTCAGATCCCAACCTTCCAAATTAACTTAAAGGAACATCAACAGCTCCAGGAAGCTATAGAAGCAACACCCATTTATTTTTGTATTATTATTATTTTTTTTTTTTAAGCATATCCTCTGAGTTGATACACTTGTTTGTTGTCTGATTTGGACTCACACCAAAGTCCTTGAGTACCTGCCTTTGAACATGGCAGACACACGCTTAGTGGCAGCCAGTGGGGGCGACCCACTGGAACACTTTGACACCATCTTGGCCCACATGACCGAGACCATGGTACTTGGCTACTCAAGTCAAATACAAGGCACCGACGCGGTGAACCTTGAAACAATTTTTGCAGAGCTGGTAACAACTGCTCTAGCCACTTCCTCAAAGGACAAAGCCTTGTCCCAGATGCTAGGAAAACTAGCTATTGTAATGTCTGCCCAGTCTAAGCACACGCACCAGCTTGAACAGCAGCTGGAAAACACCAGGCAGTCACTAAGTGAAGCGGAAGAACGCATCACTGACCTACAGGCTCCTTGCCAGCTCCCACAGGAGGGTGTAGTCGATGAGGAGAAAACTGAGCTGCAGGAAAAGACCAATCAGCTTGAACACTCTTTCAGCAAGAACAGGAGGTAGAGTGGACTAAAAGATAATTTAAAGACACAACTGAATCCCTTGACCAATCAGAAACCCTCCTTAGACAAGCAGTGGGGGAAATTAAAGAGCTAAAATTACGAGTCAAAGTTTATAGCAAACTTAGAGAAGCTGACCAAAAACGCTAGGGACAGAGTAACCCAATCCCTACTACAGCAGGAAAACAAGGAAGAGTTGGCTGATACCAGAAGAGAGTTCCAGCTCTCATAAGAGACGGCCCAAAACACTCCCACCAGAGAGAGACAAGGCTCGCTCCCCTTTGCCAGCCTCAAGAGGATGGTCTCCACGACCACTCCCACAACTGATCCCACAGGATCATATGACAGAGCGACAGGTGAATAGCCCTCCACCTACTCAGGTGAAGACTGCTTACTCCCCTCGGCTGCCTCCGCCGCCAACTGCTGACCATGACTTAAGCCCCTCTGACAGGGACTTAGACAAAATCGCTCGCCATATAACACGCTTCGAGCCTGAGGCTACAGGCTCTAATGAGACCAGTATCTATCTAAAAGATATTGAATACTACTTGCGGAAATTCCCTGCTGCCACCACTGACGACAAGATTTACCTGATCAAGGTGACATCTAGTCGAGAGGTCAGCAGCTTTATTGAACGCCAGCCCAGGCATGTCAGACAAGATTATGACTCACTCTGCCAGGCACTGGTGGAGGAATATTCTGATTTGACAGCACAATCAGGTCTAAAGCAAGGGAGGCCAGAACCTCCTCAGCAGTACTACAACCGCCTCAGACAAGCGTACTTTGGTACCAAAAATGAGCCAGATATGGAGGAAGAGTTAAACTTCAAATATCTTTTTATCCAAAACCTCCACCCCACTACCAGTCATCATCTGGGTGTGGCAGCCTGCCCACGCACCCAAACCAGTCGACAGCTACGCGAGTTAGCTACAAAGGGATTTGAAAAGCAGAGACTCACCATGACGAAGCATCCTGAGCCCCATGGTGTCCTCACTCTCAGTATCAATTCCCTACAGGTGGAGCCAAAACAAGCTCCTGGTCTTGAAACACCTGTGTCAACCTGCATCACCTCCCAGAATTACAGACCAAGCCAGAAGCAGAGGTGCAGCCTGCCTCAGCAAAATGAGCATGGTCGACGTAACTCAGAGCCATCTTGGTCTGACAAGAGCCAAAATCATCTGAGGCCTGAAACCCATCAGCCCAGGTACACGCCCAACCGCTGTGAAACCCACCTCTTTTCACAGAAGGGGGGACACAAGCATCACAAATCCCAAAATAATTGGGACAGGCGATCTCAGAGAGCTACACTCCAGAGATCCCACTATAGAGACACAAATAGCGATGACACTGAAGGTGAGTCTGACACACCCACTTTTATTAAGGAGGAAATTACAGCGCTTAAGCGCCTGCTCCAAACCCTGTCCAAACTGGAAGACAAGAGGGCAGAGCACTTGGCCGCAGCTGCTGCAAAGCCAAAGTCCCCTTCTCCTGACACTTTGTCAAAACGACTGACACGCTCACACAGAGGGACTGAGAGAACCGCTCCCTCCAGGACACTCCTGGTGGTACAGTCCGACTCAAAGCCACTCAGGGCAGTCCGCCCTCCCAACAGTTCTTGTGTCACCTGACTGAAAGGGGAGTTTCACGGAAATTCTACCTGCCTGTAACACTTGAAAACACTCTGGTGCAGGAAGCACTTCTTGATTTAGCCGCAGACATCACTGTAATGTCATCAGCCCTCTTCAGGCAGCTACAGGCTATGACCCGCTCTCACAAAGACCTGAAACTACAGACTTGTGACCTTGAAGTCCAGCCACTTGGCCCTGAAAACCTCAATTTGACAGCCATGATATTAATTTACATGTCTATCAGTCCCATGGACCTCATCCACCCGGTGTATGTATGTCTCACCATTTGACGCCATTCCTCTACTCATCGGCAATGACTTCCTTGACCGCTTTGAGCCACTGCTTGACTTTCAGAACTTGACGATCTGGGCACAGGTGAAACGACCTCTGCCTATCTCACTGTCTGAATACATCACAGAACGAGAAACCCGCCTCTGTGCTTTAGTTACCACCTCAAATGACGCACTGATCCCCAAAACCACTCCACTGGATTGGCCGATCAGCACCGACACTCATGACTGTGAGCTCAGGATTCCAGAGATGGGGCACATGCCTTCTTCCTTGCCTCCCGACCTCTCTATTAAGGAAGTGATTCACACTGAGCCTTCAAAGGCTACTGTCAGCCTTTCTTCTTTGCCGCCTACCAGCGACTCTGTTCCCACAGGCAACATGACCAATGACAGACAGATGGGTGCACAAACTGTCACCGCCTTCCCTGTCAACACTTCACCAGAGCCATCCTCCATGACTTTACATAAAGGCATGAGAGGGGGGTCAGACACCACATATAGTCATCCTACAGCTGAACTTGACACCAAGTTTACAGCACTAGGCAAACAGGGTGCTGTTAAAGACACACCCCAGCACTCTCAAGCGGATTTGCTCCCCACCCATCCTGCCCTTATGACTTGCAACGCCACCAGAGCCCAGGCAGCAGGCTTGTCTGTGACAGCCGCCCCTGCGCCACAAATCTCAGTCCCTGACTCTCTTGGTGACTCTGACTTAATTCGGCTTCAAACTCTTGATCCCGCCATTAGCAAAATGCTCCTCTGCCTTTCTGACACAGAGCCTGTCTCCAACACTGAGCTTGCTTCCATTCCTGGCTTGAAACACCTTTACCTGGTGCGCTCTTCTTTGCGGGTCGTCACGGGCATTCTCTCGTATGTCTCAGACGCCCGCACTTCACCTGCGTTCGTGGTGCCTCAGAGCCACAGGGCGGTGATGCTCATGCACGCCACAAAGGGTTCAGTGCAACACACAATGCACTTAAACAAGTAGCATATTGGCCAAACATGCAAAAAGATGTAGCAGACTTCATCAAAACCTGTAAGGTTTGCTGCCAGTCTCAACCAGCAAAACCATCACACAGAGCCTCCTTACAACGGAGAGGCATTTCTTTCCCCTTGTCAAAGACACAATTGGACAGGAGGGAACCCCTAACTGAACCAGCCAGAGGAAAAAAACATGTCCTCACAGGCCAAAATAATTTAGACAGCACACAAAGATGCAAAGTCTATAACGACCAAAACGCGTCTCACAACAAGCTCCGAAGGGGGGACAGAGTTTGTCATCACATCTCTGCTCCACTAAGGAAACAGGACGGCACACAAGTTCTCTCCCCACTGGACCAATCCTTCTGTGGTCACAGACAAACATTCACCTGTTCTGGACCGAACCAAGCTTCACAAAAATCCCATGGGACTTAATAAATTAATAATTAACAGAAATCCTCGATTAGGGACGATAGCTGTTAGTGGTTAAAAGGTCATATTAGAGTTCACATGCGTGCCTTGTAAAACAGAACTTGGAAGCCAGGTATCTTTTTATTTCGGTCCACCACCCACAGCTCTAGCCACTAATATGACTGTGTCTCCCTGTTGCAATATCACCTACCACTAAGTTACAAGTGGAGGTCTTTAACCAATTTATTTATAAAAAAATTTTTTCCCACTGACCAGGTCGAGCCGCTCTCAACCTGACCACTTAGTCACAAGTGGGGTTACTGTCCAAATTTATTGCTCCTTTAACCAATTAAGAATACCTGCTCCAGAGCAGACATCTTGTTGAAGCAACTGCAGAAATAGAATACCACTCAGAACAGTTCCTCTCAGGACTAAAAGCCGCTTCTTTTATAAAATTTGTTTTGAAAGGGCTAAGACCCTCAGACGAAACCAGCTAAACAACCCTCAAGCTCACTGCAGGTTATGGTTCTGAATATCAAAGAATTTTATGTTAAATATTGTTGGTCATGCTCACACACGACTTGTCATTTTAAGATATTTGTTTTGCTTCCCAAATTAATTTTCCAATTTATTTTGCTTCAGGTAATGAAGTAACACAGCAGGCACCTGCTACTTTAAGACTAGCTAATTGGGGTTACCCTAAGTGACTAGCAGAATTAGTAGCCTTAGAAGGACATCAACCTGATCACAGATGTTGTGTTTTGCCACCTGCTCTGCTCTGTTTGACTCCTTCCACCTCACCAGCATCATCAGCACCTGACCAGCAGCCGACCAACACACCATCAGCACCTGACAAACCACACTTGTTGTTTCTCATTGCGTCCAAAACGTTCCCTATCGGAGGGAACATTTTGTCAGAAGAGGGGAATGTAGTGAACAACTGTGTGGATTTGTGCATTTTATATTGAATAAATTTGGAGCTACTCTAAATTCCTTTCTCCTCCCCAGAGAAGAAGGGGGGGGTCAAAGTTGCTTTCCCTGACCATAAAGCTGGCACCCTTTTGATTCCGAAACTGATAATGCGGGGCCTGACTATTAAACTGACAAAGGGACACAAGCCAGCCATTAGCATTTCCCTGAACAGCCTATCAAAACTGCCGCCCCCCCACACATGTTTCTGTGGCAACTGACCTTATGCTCTGTTTATTATCCCATCAAAGGGATACTCCTTGTCTCACCTAAGACATGATCCGTGTGACATAATCCAGGACAGCCGAACTTTCAATGTAAAAGGGACTGCAGTCTCCAAAGACTCAAAGCCTTTAATTAAGTTTAATTAAATCCAAGCTTTCCTCATGTAACCTGAGCTCCCCCAAGTGGACAAAATAAGTATTACATGCCCTCGTTGGAAATCCCTGACTAATGTGACACTTGTTTCCTGTTACCAAATGCCTAGAACAGTACAACCGCTTGACCGTTGAGGTTCGATTGTGGAAAATATTTGATTATAATACGTGCAAATAGATTTCTTTTTAGACATTAAGTTTAGAAAGGCAGTCCCTCGGGAAACCTGAGGCGCCCCCTGGGGAACCACGCCCCAGGCAACAAAAGAGCGACACGCGACCTCGCTTGGGGCTCTTCTCTTCGCTGTCGGCTCTCTTCCACTCTGCTCTGCTCGCTGGATGCTTCGGCACGCGACAGCGTGCCTCGCCAGGCAGCGCCCTCAGACTCGGCCAGCGAAACAGGCCTTGTGTTTCGCCTGAAGCTACACACCTGAAGTGCAGCGACATCGATCAAGTTTGTTTTATTTTCTTTATTTCTTTTGTTGGTTAAAGTTATCAGTCCGTTAAGTTACACTGGACTAATTAAGGAACGACCAAGTTCCATTTTAAGCCTTTTTCGTCGAGCCACCTTCAGCGAGATCAGACCAAGCCACGTGGTCTCGCCAGCTACAACGAAGGAAACATGAAAACAGCCGAATTGCCAGACGGAGGAGGCGTTTTCAATCAGACACGGAGAACCCCGGAGAATCCCTAGCAAAAAGCCAGGATCGGCAGCTAGAGTGGGACCCGTGCAACAGGCCAAAAGCAGGCTGTCGACAAGCAGTAAGACTTAACACACGTTCTGTGATCAGATGTCCATTTTAACTCCTAAAATCATAGCATTAGTTTACTTTCATTAGCTCTTCTATGCTGTATGAGTCAAATGCTTCCCACAATCGAACCTCCAGGCTCATTGTTCAGCAAATGTTTATGTTCCCTGTATCCAACCATCTTCTTATCACATTAGTTAGAGAATAAATTCACTGTAATATAATCAAGAGCTGTGTGTGTTGCCTATTTCTACGTCCCTGCCGAGAGAATTGACCCTTTAGATATGAGACTGACTGACTGATTTAAGATAATTGAGCGATTATTAACTAACTGATCACTAGTAATAATTGTATAATTATTAAAACTACCTAGCGGTCCGGAGACTCCAGGATTATAACAACTCCAGTGGTGCCCTGAAATGAGGAACAGTGATTTTATGAATCTTAAAAATTCATAATTAGGTATCAATTCTCATAAATTTATTAAAATGCATAACTATAAATTTTAGGTTTGCTACAAAAGCGACGTCCCCACAAGTATGTTCTCCGTTTTTCTGCAGCCCACACACAAGCAAGTGCTTTCAGGTGGAGCAGTGGGTGGAGAAAGGACAGAACGCGGCTGAGGCAGTTATAACTCCTCTATCACTTTGACGTGTAGACAGCCAAGTACTGGGATTCTCTTCCTTGTCTAGGTCACTAGCTGACGAGTAGGTGGGAGCAGTGGTGTGTCACCAAAGTACTGATCATAGATATTGCGTGGCAAAATGGACACTGCAGAGCCTGTATCCACAACTAGTTCATGCTCGTTAGCAAGAGAAGCAGGTGTACTGATAAGAATTTTGCACAGAAGTTTCTTAGGTGCATGGCAATAGTCTCTTAAGTATAGCACATTCAGTTTAGGTAGCTTTATCTCACCTACATCACTGGTCTCAGATGAGCGGCAAACACAGGCAAAATGTCCAACTTTATGGCAAGTCTTAAGTGCAATTTATACTTCTGCGTCAAATCGACCGCGTAGGCTACGGGACTACAGAGGCTACGCTGTCGCCTGACGAGCACCTCCTCAAAAATGTAACTACACGTCGAGTCGACGCGGACCGTAAGCTCTGTGATTGGACCCCGTGCTTTGAAGTAACATTTGCTCACCTGCTTTGCGTTCACCTCAAATCGTGACAAGTAAAACCACAAATAAATAAACGGATGGGAAACACAAGCCGTGTTTCCATATAATTGTCGTGCAAATTTTAAGTGTACTTTTGAAATGTCGCAAAATAAGAAATTACAAAATATGTGCGTTTCCATTAGCTGGTTTGGAGCAAATAACCAGGCTATGGAACACGTAGTTACGTCAGTAGTTGAGGTCACACATAAATAATACGTATGGGTTCTAAACCAGAAACAAAACCAGTCGCATGAACCTAAGGGCCATTGATCTTAGAAAAATGGAGAGAGGTCCTCAGGAATGTGTTTCAAGCGGGCAAGTTGCTACCAGTCATGTCTCCGCACGGTATGGGAATATCCTGTGTTATGCAGAGGTTTGCATGCCGGGAAGTGACTTTGAATGTTGACACATCAAGTCTACAGTTTCTGGATGCTGAAGATAATAGTTTGGTAGAACATTGTTTCACTGCAGTCAGCAGCACATACAGTACCAACTAGATAAATATTGTGTTGCAAAACTGAACTTAATTGAACCTGTTGAATATGCATACCATTTGAAATGTATTTAGGACAATCCAAATTGCAAGTCAATCTATGGTGTAACTGCCCCATGTATTTTTAACAAGCGGTCATATTTTGATACTACCAAGGCATTCCCGCCAGATGTAATGCACGATTTCCTTGAGGATTGTTCCTGTTGTTCTGAAGTTTATTTTAAGGGCATTGCACAGGGACAAAACTATACACATCCAGGAAGTTAAAGACAGTTTAAGGAAGTTTTGTTATGGACAGAATGATTGCCCTTCCAAACCTGTTAAGATACCTGAAAAGGTTGTACTGGATGGAAATGTATCTGGATCTGCTGCTGAGAAGTGGACATTATTCAGAACTCTCCCTTTCCTCATTGAACCCAAGATAGAAAAGGACAATAAGTTTTGGCAGCTCTATCTTGTGGCTCGAGAAATAGGAGAAATTGTTCTTGCTCCGACCATCAGCACTCAGTGGATTAGTCGTGTACATGCACTGGTTACTCTGTTTTTGACAGATTTCAATAATCTGATTCCTGGAGCCTTCACACCTAAACTGCATTTCCTTGTGCATTATCCTCAGCTCATCAGAGGGGAAGGGTCAATTTGGTCTGAGGAGTTGCAAGAATCCCTAATAACTATGTAAAGATATGTCAGACTCTTGCAAAGAGACATCAGCTCCGTCAGTGCTGGGAGTGTCAGCCTAAAAGTCTCATAAAAGAGGATTATGCTCAAGCAGCTGTCAGTGAGTTGTCCCTTCAAGGAATTCTGGTGGACTTGCAGACTTGTTTGCTGAACTTGGAGACGGCCGGTGCCATGAATGAGAAACTCTGGAAGAGTAAATGCATTGTCTTGAAGTCTATCAAGTATGCAGTTGGGGATTTCTTCATTTTGGATCTTGTGCACACAGAGCAGATACCTCTGTTTGTGAAAATAACTTGTTGGAAAACTCTTCACAACAACAGAGTTTTTAAATCACTCTCATGCAGAGTTGAGCAGCAGTTATAAAACCAACTAGTTTTCGATGAGGTAGTCATTTGTCAGGTAAAATACATTACTTAAAAATAGCCCTTATAACTTCTCCATTTAGCCGAAATAAGCCTGACAACATTCATGACCATACCAACCCACCTGATTTTCCTGGGAGACTCTTGTTTTTCTTTGCCCTCTCCTGGTTTCCTTCCAGGTCACAGCAGTGTGTTTAATGTTACAGTAAGGGTGCTGTCATTACTCCCTGATTCATCACTTCTAAATATTCTCAAAATCCCTTACAGCAGCTAATACTGCCCGTTGCTACAGTAGATTAGCCACGACGCTGGCACAGAAGAAAAAGGACATTGTTGACAACATAGTTCCATGGATTAAAGTGCAAGTGCTAAAGTGCTAGTGTGGTTGTTGCACATTGCTCCATTGAACTGAAGTTTGTGTAAAGGGAATATGCTAAGGTACTAGTATATTTATTGCACATTGCCCTATTGCACCAAGGTTGCAAGCAAAGTGCTGTAGTGCTCACATATTTATAAATTGTTACACTATTTTACAATATTCAGCAGCTTAATGGAGGCTGGCACAAATGATAATTTTAGGCGATTGGATTTGCATTTTGGTACACGGAGTCTTCTTCCTGATGGCAGGGTGGTGTTGTCGTCCATTTTTTTCCCCCTTATGTGTAAATTGGTTTGGCCAAGCCAATATACAGTAAATGTCCCCTTGTGTCTCTTTCAGTTAGGTCAGTTTGTTCAGTTCATGTCCTGTTTTGCTGTATGCTGTTTTGAGTATAATTGTCTTTTGTTGACCTTTTTTAAAGGCCTAGTTGTAAAGTTGTTTCTATTGTTCAGTATTTTGGGGTAAAAAAAAAAAAAAAACATTTCCAGTTTTCCTCATTGCCCGACTGTTTGGTCCCTGACACAGAAGAAACACAAGATAAGGAACTGAACCCAAAAACAGAAAACATGGACTGAACTTATAACACAGAGTGGACAAAGTTGACAAGATAACAGAACAACACAGACTCCCCAACAAGACACAACAGACAGGATCAGACCAACAAGCAAAAACACACGGAGTAAACTGGACACAAGACACGAGACGGGACTGAAACCCAAAACACAGACTAAATAACAGACACCGAACTGACCAATAAACAAAACTCAGAGACCTAAACTAAACAGAGCAGATCAGACAGGAAGTGTGACAACACTCTTCAACAAAGCATGCAAACGTGAGTATTGTGTTATTCCTCTGATTTGATACGCATATTTGAAACAATCAATTAGTTACATTTGATAAATAGCACTGCTTCACATACTTTTTATTATTTCAGGCAGTCAAATATAGCACAAGTAATCCCTTTTTACCCAGTAAAGCTCCTCGTTAAGGTAAATATAACACTTACTACTGTTAAATATTGTATCAGTGTCTAGACTGTAAAGCCCTCTGAGCCAAATGATTTAATAATTTAGGCTATGAAAATATATTTGATTTAATTTACCAGCAGAGCAGGAAGAAGGTATAGCTGCCCTCAGACCCACAGGTGTTACCACATATACTAGAATCTTTCAATCCAAAGTGAACAAAATATACAGTTTCAGTGCTTCCACAAATACTACAAATAAAGAAACTTCCAATCCAAAATCCACAAAATACATCTTCATATTTTCTAGAAACAGTTGATGAGTTTATCTTTATGTAACGTGGGGGTTCAATGTGTAGTGGTTGGAACACTCTTTATGAGAAGAAACAACAGGATGGAGACGGATAACTTTCTTATGCAGCACTTTACTCTCCACACTTCGTCAGCTTTATAACAACCCGCACTTCCTTATTCTGCCTCTCACATGACTGAACTAACCAATCAGAAGCTAGCAGGAGTAAGACTGAAGTAAATGCAAGGAAAACACAGAGGTAGATTCTGCTTAATATCGTAGCTGATTTACAGATTCAAATGTAATGATTTGAACATGTAAATATGTAAATACCAACTGTGTAATACAAATAAAAATGTAGTGAACTGAGTAAACACTGTAAATATATTTTTAGTAAATTACCTCAAAAATATGAAAAAACTTAACTTCTCTTACATTAACTCTTACATTTAGATGATAGGACAAGTGATGGGAAACCCACAAAGGGGCAAGCAGACGATTTAGTAGAGGACGAGTGGCCCACCCTTTGCAGCTATAACAGCTTCAACTCTTCTGGGAAGGCTGTCCAGAAGATTTAGGAGTGTGTTCATGGGAATTTTTGACCATTCTTCTAGAAGCGCATTTGTGAGGTCAGGCACAGATGTTGGACGAGACGGCCTGGCTCACAGTCTCCCCTGTAATTTCATCCCAAAGGTGTTCTATCTGGTTGAGGTCAAGACTCTGAGCAGGCCAGTCAAGTTCTCCACATCAGACTTGCTCATCCATGTCTTTATGGACCTTGCTTTGTGTACTGATGCACAGTCATGTTGGAAGAGGAAGGGACCATCCCCAAACTGTTTCCACAAAGTTGGGAGCATGAAATTGTCCAAAATGTCTTGGTATGCTGGAGCATTAACAGTTCCTTTCACAGGAAGTAAGGAGCAAAGCCCAACCCCTGAAAACAACCCCACACCATAATCCTTTACACTTGGCACAATGCAGTCAGGCAAGTACCGTTCTCCTGGCAACCGCCAAACCCAGACTCGTCCAGCAGATTGCCAGACAGAGAAGCATGATTCGTCACTCCAGAGAACACGTCTCCACTGCTCTAGTGTCCAGTGGTGGCGTGCTTTACACCACTGCATCCGACACTTTGATTGCACTTGGTGATGTAAGGTTAGGATGCAGCTGCTCGGTCATGGTAACCCAATCCATGAAGCTCTCCACACACTGTTCTTAAGCCAACATGACGTTTAGAGGTCTGTGGCTATTGACTCTCCAGAGAGTTGGCGACTTCTGTGCACTGTGGGCCTCAGCATGCGCTGTCCCTGCTCTGTGATTTTATGTGGCCTCGTGGCTGAGTTTCTGTTGTTCCCAATCACTTCCACTTTGTTATAATAAAGCTAAGAGTTGAATGTGGAATATTTAGGAGTGAGGAATTTTCACAAATGCACTTATTGCACACAGCACCATCACACACAAAGCCAACCAGGCGATTTTTCAGGCCTTTTTTTTTCTGTGGGTCCCAGACGATTACTGCTATGAGTTCATAAATGCTTGATGTTTTAAGAAACCCTTTTGCTTGAGCTTTTCAACTAGAAGTTTTACGTTCTCGTGATCTATTCAAGCACGTGTTCCGATCACTCGCTTTTTCAGTGATGTGAAATTGCCTTAGGCTTAAAAACTGTCTGTAGGATATTGAGTCCTCTCTGGTCCCAGTGAACTCCCAAATTACAGATTTTTCTGTAAAACCAAAATGGAAAAATATTAATTTTGATATATAATGTGTCCGATTTGTGTAGCTTTGTGTGTTACCCTTGATAAACCTGCAGCAGATACATGTGGGCAGTGGAAGTGCCTGATTAAATGTAATTAAGATGAACATCAACAGAAGTGGGTTTTTGTTAGAAAAACAGGAGGCTCAACATTCAGTTTTTGACAGGAAGAAAAACGTCGCAGAAGTTGCCTGAGAATCCTCCGGTTTTTAACCCTCCCGCTGCCCTGGCTTTGTGTAGACATTCTGTGTCCTCCAGGTCAAACTGTCCCACGATCCGCTTCGTCAGTCGGGGCAGTACGGGAGTGCGCAGCTTTTACAGACAAATTTCATGCACCTGCAGCAGATAGTGTCCAAAATAAATCACCATGGTAACTTATGTGCTACTGCTTTTGTGAAACCAAGTCAGCGCTACATTCAGCCAGGTTATCTGGAAAATCCCGGCTTAAACTGCAATCTTGGTTTTGTGAAACAGTCCTCTGGTCTGTCTCTGCATGATAATCCCCCATCCATCAGCGAGGTGTATTAAAGCATCTCTCCTCCTCTTAAGCTTCCTCCTTCTTAAACCATCAAATACACTAAGTCAAAGACACATTTCCCACATATGATCTTCTCCATTTTTTTAATGTTGAAATATGCTTTGCATGTTCATCATATTACTGTGGTTTTTCAGTTTGAAAGGAGATTTTAGTGTGACAGGGACAAAAACTAGGGTCAACAAACATTTGGCTTCCACTGTCTTAGATATGTGGTGTTTGATGTCAAATGATAGCATAAATTATTACTTTTGGGGGGACATTACTCAAAATAATATCTGGTAATACAAATTTAATAAGAAGAACTGATGGTAGAGGTTTGTCTTAAGGCTTCACACCAAGATGAAGGTCACTGTTCCTGATCACTGCTCCTTCCAGAAAAAGGCAACAGACAGAAGAGAATGGAAGAACAAAATCTTTGTTCTTTGATAATTGATAAACTTGTTATAATTGAAGACTCTGGGAAAATGAAATTGCCATCGACATTTTATAGAAATTTGTTTTTTGTGTTTGATTCCTTCTGGCAAAGGCCACAGTTGCCACTGACGGTTATGGTCTGTCCAGGGCTTGACATTACCTGTTTTGTTCACTAGTTAGTGTGGCTAGTGGTTTTCCAAAAAGTTACTAGCCACACAGCATTTTCACTAGCCGCATTTTTGTTGTTAAATTTGACTAATGTGTGCTAAAATGTACTAATATAACACTGTTTATTTACAACAGCAGTAAATACTGTAATACAGAGTAGAAAATGATCTGCATAGGAAACAAGAGCAAAGAATAACAAATAATTTTTCTCTAAGAAAGAATCCACAATGGCAACAGGATTAAAACTTTATGTAGGCCTATATCATGTTTGTGTACTTTTGGATTGTTTCTCAGAGCTCTGACTGGATTTATGTTTCTCATCATGAAGCTCTGGTAGCTCTGACTAACTGGAGATCCTTCCATCTGAAATGAGTACACAGGTCTTTATTTTCCTGATTATTCCCATACAAATGCATCTTCAGCTTTCCAATGGCAAGAATGCTTTGGCTATAATGAATCAACTCTGAAAAGGTAGCCTAGTTGCGATATAACAATATGATGTGACATGAGGCCAGCTCTGCTAGTAGTTTATGTTCTTTTCTTTTTTAAACACCACTTCAATCTGACGGCCAGTCCGCTAGTTTAATCTCCACAGCGTCAACTTGTTTACAGTGTTGTCGGTCAAGACCATATGCTTCACGAATGGACCAATGAGCAAACACTATGTGCAGGTACTATTCTATTCTACTAACATGCCAAAGTGGCTAGTGGCAGTGACTGTGTCACCCGCCACGGCTGAAATCCACCGGCATTTAGTGGGTTGGCAGGTGTTTATGTCAAGCCCTGGGTCACACCCTTTCAAGTGGGCCTGGGCAAGGCACGGAGCGATCACACTGGTCTTAAGCTTGGGCACGGTACAGATTGCCTAGTGTGAGTACACCCTTAATTACTATACAAAGGAAGTAAGGCTCAATCATTGTAATCAGGTGCCGCAGATATGGGAAATACACAATACGTCAAAATTATTTAGTACTGTTTTATTTAATTTTGGCACATGTTGTTGGCAATTTAGAGCCTTTGGAGTGTGGGAGGACCAAAGAACTCTGAGATAACCCACACAGACACGGGGAGAACGTGAAGACTTCACACAGACAGAAGTGGGTGTGTGTTTTGAGTATTTCCTGTTTTAGTTTGTAGATGCCTACCTCCAGTGTCGTTGTCTTGTGTTACTTCCTGTGGTTGTGGTCTTACTGATTGTCTAGTGTGTGTGTGTGTGATTAGTTTCTCCCTCATCTGCATTTAAGTGGTTTGCTTCCTTCACTCAGGGCTGGTTCATTGTAGTAGTCAGATCCATGTCTCTCATGTGATCCCACTTTTTAGAGTAGTTTCATGTTTCGGGTATTGGACGTTACCTTTTAAGGACTCCACTCGTTTTCAGTTGCTGCTCCCTGTGTGTATTTGGACTGCCACAATCTCAACACTTGTAAGTTTCACCTGTTTGTTCCAATAAATCTCGCCAACTGCCTTTTTTCCATCTTCCGTGTCTGTGTTTGGGTCCAGGCTCTGATACTCCGTGTAGCCTCACAGCTACACATAACAGCCACAGTCCTAACCTGTGAGCCACTGTGATGCCCTGACATGCTGCACCCCGCCACTTGTATACCGCACTGAGCCAAGACATGGTGCTGCTATCCTGAGGAGGAGCTTTTCATGGGTCACGGGAGAAAGATGATTTAGGTACGGCAAGTTATATTTGTATAGCACATTTCAACAACAAAGTAATTCTAAGAGCTTTACATAAAACATAAAAGCAACAGGGAAATTGAAAAAATACACATTAAACAATAGTAAAAGTTACAGTGCAGTGTACAGTCAGGGCTGAAACAGTTAAATGGAAAATACAAACAGACTGAGGGGTTGAGCAAATAATTGAATTACAGTTATTTTGAAAAGAGAATAAACAGAGAAGTACACTTCATCTACTCTCTCTAGCTAGTCTGTACTCTGGTCCATAGCAATCTTTGGGTCTACTGAAACTCCAAAAACCCTTGGACACTACAGAGAAACCAGGACACGTCTGTCCGCAGGCCACTTTGATATATTTGTTATACTCTGGACCCACCTGCGCGTTTACAGGTGGACAGAGAGTCCTGCAAATCACTCAGGAGTGAGATTTAAGACCACTTCCTTCACTCTGTTCAATCTCACTCTCATTATATTTTCACTCAATTACCTGCTCATTTCTCACCGTGTAAATATTTAATTAAAAGCAATGGTAAAAAGCTAAAAACAAAGAAAAAGAAAACAGGACAGCAAAAGTTACAATGCAGTGCAAGTGTAACAGCCCCGGACGTGAGGTCTGTTTGCAGATTATGATTTTCTGTAGATAACAGGAAAATTATGAGACAGGCAACAGGTAGTGTGCTTCTCTTCCTCGCTTCTGTTGTACTTTAATACACATGTATATTTTAACTACAGTCTTCACACCACATGTCTCCTTTTTGTGCAATTTCAAGGTCACATCATGACAAACCAATCTAACAAAATTCCAGTTTCTGTTAGAATGGTAATATTCCACACTTCACTAGTCTTCATATAGAAATAAAATAAAATACATTGTTCTCCAAATGCCTTGGGCCTGCTGCTCACAGCTATAATAACTGAATGAGTAGTTGCATAAAGGCTTCCAGCTAACCTGGCTGCTAGGAAATAATACATGTTTAGCATAAAGCTAACAAAATACAATGGCCTAAACCCACAGGTGAACGACATGAGTAGCAAGTTAGCATTTTACTAATAGATTTAATGAAACAGTAAATATGCATTATAAACACCAAACATTATTCCCGAACGCATTCTTCACAAAGTTGCATTTTTTCAAGAGCCTAATCAACTCAATACAATCACGGAGCGTACATTAGCACTGGAGAAAATCAAGTTCAATACACACGTTATACACAAGGTGAGCCAAGCTAGCTTAACATGACAAGCAGCGTTAGCATCCCCGACTACGTTCTATTCACGACACTTCAAAACAACAAAGGAGAGGCTCAGATAAACGGAGCACAACAAGGCAATAAAATATACATTACACTTAAATATTCTTAAACCCCATGGATTTTTTGACACTTACTAACCTGTAGATAACAGGAAAATTATGAGACAGGCAACAGGTAGTGTGCTTCTCTTCCTTGCTTCTGTCGTACTGAAGACGAGGGCCGGCTGCAAGCCACACCAAGCTGTCTCGCTAGGGAGGTGATGCCCCCTTGTGGCAAAAATCGGTATTTCGCTCCTAATATGAACGCACATCAAATTAACTAAATTAGGCTCTGCTACAACAATAAACACCTGGAAATTACAGACTTTTCAAAAATAAAATCACATAATGTGACCACACATTCCTGTGTGTCACACAAGTTATCAATCTACTAGTTAAAGGCAGTGGTAAAAAGAAAAATCTTAAATATTTAATTAAAAGCAATGGTAAAAAGAAGAAAAGATTTCAGTCTTAATTTAAAAGAACTGACAATTTTGTTAACAGTTATCTGGGAGTTTGTTCCAGATAAACGGAGCATAATAACTGAACGCTGCTTCTCCTTGTTTAGATTTGACTCTGGGGACAGAAAGCAAACCTGCCCCAGACGACCTGACAGGTCTGGATGGTTCGTAACGAAGCAGAAGATCAGAAATGTATTTTGGCCCTAAACCATTTAGTGCTTTATAAACTAACAGCAGGAATTTCAAATCAATTCTTTGACATACAGGAAGCCAATGTAAAGACCTCAGAACTGGAGTGATGTGATCCACTGTTTTGGTCTTAGTGAGGACTCGAGCAGCTGCGTTCTGAATCAGCTTCAGCTGTCTGATGGATTTCTTACGGAGCCCTGTAAGGACGCTGTTACAGTAGTAAAGTCGACTGAAGATAAATGCATGGATAAGTTTTTCCAGGTCTTGCTGAGACAAAAGTCCTTTAATTTGTGATATATTCTTCAGGTGATAGTAGGCTGACTTTGTAATTGTCTTAATTCGGCTCCTCAAATTCAGGTCTGAGTCCATGACTACACCGAGATTTCTGGCTTGATTTGTGGTTCTTAACATTCCAGTCGAGCGCTGACTTTGAATCGTTCCTCCCTGGCTCCAAAAACAATAACTTCAGTTTTATCTTTGTTCAATTGAAGAAAATTCTAGCACATCCAGCCGTTGACCTGCTCAATACAGTTACTCAGCACTTGTATGGGATCATAGTCCCCTGGTGAAATGGTTATGTAAATCTGTGTGTCATCTGCATAATTATGGTAACATATTTTGTTGTTTTTCATAATCTGAGCCAGTGGAAGCATGTAAATCTTTAACAAAAGAGGCCCCAGAATGGAGCCTTGGGGAACTCCACATGTCATTTTTGTCAGCTCAGATGTGTGATCACCTATAGACACAAAGTAGTCCCTGTCCTTTAAGTAGGATTCAAACCATTTTAGTACTGTGCCAGAAAGTCCAACCCAGTTTTCAAGTTTGTCTAATAATATGTTGTGGTCGACTGTGGGGTGGTCGAAAACCTGACTGGAAGACATCAAAACAGTTATTTAGTGCCAAGAAAGCACTAAATAGCACTTTTCAATGATTTTTCTTAAAAATGGGAGATGTGATATGGGCCTATAACTGCTCATTAGTGACCTGTCTAGATGGCTCTTTTTTAAGAGTGGCGTAATGACTGCAGTTTTCAGGGCCTGTGGGAAAAAACCTGAGAGGAGAGACATGTTGATAATTTGTAGTAGATCTAAGGCCATGCATTTAGAAACATTTTTTAAAATACCTGTTGGCGGAATATCAAGGCAACATGAAGAGGATTTCAGATGTTGTATTATGTCCTCCATGTTTTTATGGCTAATAGAATCAAATTGTCTCATGCTATATAAATTGTTTTTAAGTGAGACATATCGTGTTACTGGCATGGAGGCACTGATTGCTTAACTGCAGGCCCTGGTAGATGGAAGTTCAGAGGCTACAGACACAGGAGGGTTGGTTAGCATGTCCACAGTAGCAAACAGGGCACGTGCATTATTAGTGTTTTTGGTGATGATGTCAGAGAAGAAGGACCGCCTTGCATTTCTCAGTTCTAAATTATAAATGCGAAGTCTCTCTTTATAGATGTCATAATGAACCTGGAGACTTGTTTTCCGCCACCTCCGTTCAGCTTTTCGACACCCTCTTTTTCAGCTTGGCATTTCTCCATGGAGATCTTCTCTTACCAGAGACCACCTTCACCTTGGCTGGTGCAATGGCATCAATAACATTTGTAATTTTATAACTGAAATTATCTACAAGCTCATTCACTGAGACCCGTGAGAGGGCGGGTGTCGAGGAGAAAGCCTCAATAAATTTTTCACTAGTGTGTTTCAGTGCCTCTGTTTGTATATTTGTGTGCACGCAGATAGCAACTCTCAAAGAAAACACAGGAATATTCAGAGAGAGCAACATCAGTCACCACAACTTCGGAAATGTCCAGACCCTTGGAGATGACTAAGTCCAAAGTGTGCCCCTCATTGTGTGTGGGCTCCGTCACATGTTGGGTCAGTCCATAATTTTCAAGAACACAACACAGTTCTTTAGTCCCTCTTTCCTGGGGGTTGTCAACATGGATGTTAAAATCACCAACAATAACCACACAGTCAAAGTCAACACAGATTATAGACAGCAGTTCACCAAAGTCATCAAAAAAGTTTGCACAGCATTTAGGGGGCCTGTAGATATTTAGAAAAATAGCTCGAGAAGAGGAATTCCGCTGAAGAGTCACATATTCAAAAGAAGCAAAATTCTCTCCACCTCCTCTTTTATGCACTGAAGCTTCACTCATGAAACTGAAGTTGGGAGGGGTAGACTCAGTAAGGACAAAAATGTTTTTCCTGCCAAAGACCTAACATTTAACAAAGCTAAATTTAGTGTGTTAAAAATATTATCTGGCCCACTTTTTTTCGACAGGCTGACTTGAATTCTGCTGAATTCTGAATTTGCAGGATATGTTGAGTGCTTCCTGTTTCTTAACACCTGTTGTTACCTGTCAAGACAGGGATGGAGAAGACTACCAGCACACTGGGCCCCGGCCCTGGTCCTGTGAAGAGTCATGAGTGCTATTTTCCTTGTAGCCTGGACCCAGCACATATCAGACAGAGCTTACTGGGCTTTTTCGCCATTGCGGAGCAGGAAGGCAGGTTGTGCGCTGTATTTGTGACACGTGTAAAACCTGGAGGACTTAGAACCAGTGGTGGAGGTGGACGGTGAGGGGGGTTTATGGTAGAGAAAATGGGAGTGGAGCGAGGGAAGGTGGGTGGAGTAAATTTTGTCCCAGCTGTAACCAGGTCTTCCATGTGATCAGTGAAGTCCAACAGGGGGGAGAAGGGAGAAAGGGTGTCTGGATGGGGATTGGGAGGGTAAAGATGGTGAATCCTCACTGTTGGTTTTCAGTGAGGGAGGTGGGGGCTCTTCCTCTTGGCTCAGTTGTGATCAGAGCTCTCTTCCGGCGGGGGCTGAGGTGGCTCTCCTTCAAGGTTTCTGGTGTGTTGTGTAATGTCTTCTTCTTATTTAGATTCCTCTTGTCTCTTCTCCTTGGCAGAGGGAACAGATGAGTGACGCAGAAAGTAAAACAGGTTGGAGCTGAACAATTTTACTCCTGACTTGTTAAGGCGAAGTCCATCTACCTTAAAAATATGTCTGCGGTCCCACAGAAAGTAAAAGTTTTTGATGAAATGCCCTGAATGGACAGTACATGGCGTTGAGAGCCACGTGTTCATTGTCATCAGTCTGCTGAATCTCTCAGCTCCTCATGATTGGCAGTATAGGGCCACTAACAACAACTCAGCATTCAAAGAGCTGATTGTGTTCAACAGATTATTAAAATCCTCTTTCAACACTTCACAACACAATTCACAACATCATTGGTCCCGATGTGCAGTATGATGTTTTTCACAGCAGGATGTTCAGCCACGATATGCAGGATTTTTCTGCATATCCTCCTCCTTAGGTCCCTGCAGAAGCACCGCTCCCATACACCTCTCAGAGGTATCAGTCTGCAGTATGAACTGTTTCTCAAAATCTGGATGTAAAACAGGATTCTGTGAGAGATTTTTAAATGTCTTTGAAAGCTGTTGTCATTTTGATACATTCGGTTAGTTTTGGTTTGGTTTCACACTGCAATTCTGTGACCGCACTATTTTATTTAAAATATTATACATACTATACATTAAGTAATTGGCTACCTTTGTACTTCACAAATTGACTGCTGTGTTGATGTGAAATGACATCGACAGTTGTTAAGAAATTCTGAATGTTTGTGTTATTTGTTGTACCTGTTTAATAACATTTTATCATATCCAGCTCCTTGGCTGAATGCACAGTGGTGTTCATGTAATGTTTTTGATCATGTTGTAATGGAAGACCTGAGCATTAACTGGGAGGGGTCCCTTGTGGAAAATCATTTCACCTGAACCTAAACTGTTAGCATTATCAGAACAGTTAGACATGATGTCACATTGTGTTTCAGCAGCTTTAAACAAAATAAAAAATCTGACAATGGTTGTTAATTAATTAAAGGTAATATTGCTTTGATATAGACGAAATTTTTCCTTTTCCCTCCACAGATGCTGTGTGATAAAGCAGTTTCCAAATCCCCTAGAGTCTGCAGTCCTACTCAAAGATAACCGACCCTCCACTCCAAGGATAAGGATTGTGACATTTTTCAGTTTCAGTTTGGTTCCACTATTTGTACTGTATCCTTGTGACGGAGTACCGTCACTACAGCTGAGTAAGCGCTTGGACTGCCATACCAACGAGCCTGGCTCTTTGGCTTTGCTGTCAGAGTTGCATGTTTGGTACCCTGTAGACCTGTGTTTGAATCTGAGCAGGGTGACTGCTCTCGCCTTTGGCCGCATATGGTGTCAGAGGTGGGGTGGCTTGCCGTGAGGTCATCTGAGCCGTGCCCAGAGTCCGAACTGTATGAGGGACCCCCATGGGATGTGTATAGTGTACTTTTCAGTAATACTGATCTTATGTCATAATGTTACTGATATTATTTTTTGAAGGTGTTTTGGTCAAGATGTGATACATCCTGCTGTACCTTTTTAATGTACAGGAATTTATTTTTGTAATGTACACAAAATTAAAGTTTTTTAGTTGTCTATATGTGTGTGTGTTGTAAAATACACTTTTACTGATTTTTATTATGCTAAAAGGGCATTTTACAAGGTATTTTCAATGCATTAATAATGCATTATTCTCATACTGAATGAATGGTTTCATAAAGCAGCTTCCCAAGATATTAATAGTGGCTCTTGGAGTATACTAGTAATAAATTACTAATAAGATGAAATGCTAATAAAAATGTTCAGGGAACACATTTTTGTGAAGTTTAAAATATATTTAAACTGTTCTTCAAGTATAGCACAAAAGGGTATTATAAGTTCAATTTAAAGAAGTACATTAAAATATATTGCAATTCTCTTAAAGTTGACTTTAAGTATTTCTAAAATGACACTTAACATACTTTAAGTTGTTCCAAAATGACACATTTAATATACACTTAGTATAGTACAATTAAAATGTGATAAGTGCATCTAAAAAAGTGCTACTTAAGTATATTTCTTTTTGACTTGGGTTTGCTCATTCTTGGTAAATAGGCCCACAAAATAAACAAATGACTCTAACACAGACTGCCCCTAATTGACTATGCTAATAAGCATATCAATTATCGGTGTAGCCATTATGTTCTTTATAACAAACCATTAACTTGTCTTACAGATTTCTTACAAACAAATATACATATTTGTTTATATATTTATTGATATTCATATTAATTCAAAACACATAATTACATTACTTTATCTTATTCAGTTTTATTTCAATCCTGGCATTGGCTCCTCCAAGAGGCAGATCTTAGTAATGGCTCTCTCCAGCGTGCTTGTCTTCGTCTTGATACAGATGTTGCGGACTGCTCCTTTTGAGTCAGGCAGGATCTTCACAATTTTTCCTATTATGCAATAATTGGATCAGAGGAATCCACAATAAGGACAACATCTCACAGGTCAAGCCAAGACATTTTTCATTGTCCTGGAGTCATTCTGCTGGCTCCTCATACAACAGTCCACCTTGTTCCTGAGATAGGCAATTTGATGTTGATATGCCGACTCAGTTTCTGCATCCATCCCCAGTTGCATATCATGGACGACAGTAAATCAGCCTTAAAACACTGCTGATATGCTTCCAGGTTGCTGACCTCAGCCCTCAGCTTATTGGTCTTCACTTTGTATTTTAAACAGTCGACAGTTTCCGTCAGGTTGGCAATCTCTCGGTGGGCCTTATTTAGCTCTTCTGTTGTTGTTTGGAGCTGGGCCGGTTCTTTCTTTTTTTCTCCGTCCTCTGGAGTCTGGTAGTTGTTCTTAATTTTGTTATACTTCACAAGTAAAATGTGAAGTCGGACCGTAAATAAAGCTCTAAACATAACAAACAACATACAACTGACATGCAACAAAAGAAAGAAAGGGGACATATACTGGTTGATCAGACCAGGTTTGACACACATGGGAGACAAACAATAAACACCAGTGTAACCAGCCCTGAGCTGTACTGCACGGTCCTGACTCGAACCGGCAACCTCGGGTACAGGAGGCAGACGCACTGACGAGGAGGCAAAAACCCATGGGCACTAGCGTCGGTCGTCAGTGCGTCTCTTAACATATCGGGGAGTGAGGTTAACACACTGCACAGCCTCGCTGGCCTGCGTTACTATCACTCCCATCCAGGTGAAGACACAAATGTAACCGGCCCGGAGTTGTATTGCACGGTTCTGATTCGAACCAGCAACCTCATCTACGGGAAGCGGACGCGCTGACGAGGAGGCAAAAACCCATGGGCACCAGCGTCGGTCGCCAGTGCGTCTCTTAACATATCGGGGAGTGAGGTTAAAACACTGCACAGCCTCGCTGGCCTGCGTTACTCTCACTCTCCTAAAACTCACTCCCATCCAGGTCATGACACAAATGTAACCGGCCCGGAGTTGTATTGCAAGGTTCTGATTCGAACCAGCAACCTCATCTACGGGAAGCGGACGCGCTGACGAGGAGGCAAAAACCCATGGGCACTAGCGTCGGTCGTGAGTGCGTCTCTTAAGTTGTCGGAGAGTGAGGTTAAGTAATAAAATAAAGATAAAATATGCTTTATCTAAGCTAAGCTCTAAACATAACAAACTAAACATACAACTGTCTTGCCACAAAAGAAACAAAGGGGACATATACTGGTTGATCAGACCAGGTTTGACACACAGGGGAGACTAACAATGAAACATTACTAAGCTGTCCCTTTTGCAAAGCAAACTGTATGAAGCCTTTGAGGGTGGGGAGAAATGAAATGTAACAGAAATGTACTCTCAACTAAATTAAGTATATGTTGTAAAATAAACCAGGTGTCCTGTACATTATATGTATCTAAGTAAATATTTGAAACAATCTTAAGGAGAAAGAACTGAATAAGTTAAAGAAAATAAAGTGTGAGATTACCACTTTTTAAGATGGCTGTGTGGCCATCACAAGGTAGTTTACAATATTAGTGTTGAAATTTATGAGTCAACTGGTGGGAGACCATCATCCACAAAGGGTATCACATGTATGATATCGTGATCATCTGTACAGGATTGCAATGGTGATGTGATATTTTCATTTGGGAGGCCTGGTGGCTGCCAGTCGTCTGGAACAAGGGTTGGTGTTTCCTCTGCACACTTTGTCACGTCTTGGGGAATTCAAAGGACTTTCTTAGTAATCCACGATATTACCCTCTCATGAGCCGGCTTTGTTGCCTTTTCCAGCAGCCTGTTCTTTTCCTTTACCAGTTTTTTTAAGTTGTGCACCTCTACGATCTTTTCATTTAATAACTTGATTGTAGCTTGACGTTGATACGCGGACTCAGTTTCTTCGTCCATCCCCACTTGCATATCATTGTCTATGTAGCGTTTTTTGAGATTGATGATTCTTCTTTTTAATTTCTGGGGCTCAGTGATCACAGACATGCACGACAGTAAATCAGCTTTAAAACGCTGCTGATATGTTTCCAGGTTGCTGACCTCAGCCCTCAGCTTATTGAGGTTTGGCCCACTGGTCTTCACTTTGTATTTTAAACAGTCGACAGTTTCCGTCAGGTTGGCAATCTCTCGGTGGGCCTTATTTAGCTCTTCTGTTGTTGTTTGGAGCTGGGCCTGTTGTTGTTTTTTATCATCCTCTGGAGTCTGGTAGTTGTCCTTAACTTCATTGTACTTCACAAGTAAAACAGCATTGTTGTCTTGTTCTCTGGACCAATACTCTTGAACTTCACGTTTGTCCATTTTTACAGCAGTTATCTCCTTGTTTTTGTTTCCAATGTCTTTGCTTTTTTCTTTTACAGTGTTCTCTAATGCCAACACCTTTGGAGTTAGATCTTCCTTATATTTCAGGTCAGTAATCCTCCTTTTTAAAGCCTCTACCTTCAATTCGAGGCTTTTGCGTTGGCGAACATTTTGACATCTTGTTTCTTCCTTTCTTATTTCTTCTTCTTCATAATGTTTTCTTTGTTCTTCTTCTTTTTCTGATAATAAGTTTCGTAAGTTCTCCACTACCATTTTGTGCTTCTCCTCCATCTCATGGTACTGGGTATTTAATTTTTTCACCTCACGCTGATGTACCTGTTCTAGTTCTTTAAAACGAGTGTCTGTTTCTTCTCGCACTTGCTGCAGCCTGTGCTCAAAGTCAGCTTTCATGACTGTTTTATTTTGTTCATGCTCGTGTTTAAGTTCTGCCAATGTTTTCTCATAGTCTTCTTTGTTATTATGTAGCTGCAGTCTTGCCTCAATTGCATAACTTTTATTCTCCTTGATCTGAAAAGAATCTTCCAAGATAGCCATCTCCAGGACAAGTTTCTCATTGTTATCAGCACTGGTCTTTAATTGGTTTACTAGTTGACTCTCCCTCTCTTTTATAGCTGCCACCTCTAATTGGACAGCCTGGATTGTGTCTTCCCAAATCTGGACATCTTTGCTGTGTTTAATACAGTCCCTTGACCAGAATTCTCTTTCTTTCCTATACTTTTCGTATAGCCTGGAGAGCTTCCACTGCAGGTATCTTTTTGAGTATTTTTTCATAGTTGCGCTTGACAAATTCTGTCTTGAATTCACTTCAAATATGTTAGACATTTCTGGAAACAGGAAAGCTACTTCTGTACTGATTATTATTGAAGTTGTGTCTTGAACAGCTCTATATAAACAGTGCAACGAAATAGCTGGCTCTATTGTTCAACAGAGAAGTCTAGAATGGATTTTCTGGTCTGTGCAGTTCTAAAAACCAAGAATCTGATGATGTCACAAAGGCGTTGATTCTACGTGTCACAAAGATCAAAGCTGTTTACAGGTTCCAAGAGACAAAACAAATGTAAACAAAAGAGTGTGTGTGTGTGTGTGTGTGTGTGTGTGTGTGTGTGTGTGTGTTTACTGTGTGTGTGCTTACTTTCAAATACAGGCACCATTCAACTATCAAAATTTATTCCTGTATTGAACTTTTTTACTATTTAAAATATTATGGTGTTTCCTAATTTTTTACAATGGAAGTCAATAGCGCAGTCAGGGTCAGTTAACAGGTGGAAGTACTCTGCGGTCCTGTCTGTCCTTGATCCATTTGTTACCCTGAGAGAGACGAGCAGTAACATCGGGTGAGGGGGTTGAGGGAAGACAGGACTGCAGAGTACAGTGGAAATGCAGGTCCTGTTGAGGACCACAGTTCAGAGGCAGCATTAGGGCCGTGAGAGACTGACATCGGAGTTTGGTTTACAAGTGAAGACATACACAGAGATATATATAGATGGAAACTAATTGTTTTGTGTTTCAGTAGAGATGTTTCTTTTCACAGCCTGCACTAAAATAATTCATTTACTATTCATGTTAAATGTGAGAATACCCAAAACTAATCTCTGTGCTCACCTGTACCAAACCTGTTATTCCAAAAAGGATGAATAAAGCATCCCTCAGTTGTGTCTTGGTTTTCACTTGGTTTACACTTTTACCACAGGGTGTCACCGACAGGTTTCATTATTGAAGCACAAATGCAAAACTAGAAGAACATAAAACCCCCATAACTCACTGACTTGGTTAAATTTATGACTTAAACTGCTTTAGTTAATAAAGAAATATAAGCAAGTATTGGATAATTTTTTTGAAAACGCTTGGGCTCACTGCATTAGAAGGTTGTGGAAAAATTACAGGCTAGATTTTATCGTGGCATCTGGCTAAAAAGATTTCTTCCCTCACTGATCAGACTTTTGCTTTCACTGTCAGCTGTTGTCTGAGCTGTAGCTTATAGCCATTTTGTTAAGTAAGAAGTAAATCCTTGTTATGTAATTTAGCTTTTACCTAAATAATCAACGTCAGCTAACTTTGTAATCTGTATAATGATTCCCAGCGATGTAATGTAAGCTTTCATAAGACTATAATTGGATCATTATCACTGATACATTATTATGTAAGCACAAACAAATTATTAACATATACCAAAAGACATATATATTTTTCATATACTTTACAAGGGAAATTTGTTGTCTGCATTTAAACCATCCTAAATTAGGAACACATTCCTAATGGTTGCAGCTTCCAGCAGCAGGAGCAGTTAGGGGTTTTAGGGATTTTCTTAGGGTCAAGTCCCACCACCCACTTTATTAATTATATGTAATGGTAATATTTAATTCAAAGTCCAGGGGACATGCTTCTTTTCGAAGCTGTATCTCCAGTGAAGAAGCAGGCCCTCTGCTGTTTGTGAAGAGACGTGAAAAAGCATCATAATAAAGCATTATACTAAATTGCAACATACAAAAAACTACACTTACCTTGGCCTCAACATTACATACACAGGAAACCTCAACATGGCTGTGAAAGATCTGAGGGACAACACAAGGAGAGCTTTCTATGCAATAAAAAGAAACATTCAAATCTATATTCCAATTGAAATCTGGCTTTAAATTTTCCAATTTTTACCAGAACCAATAATTCTATATGGCAGCGAAGTTTGGGGACCAAAACTACATAATAAATTTGACAAATGGGACAAAACAATACAGAATATTTCAACACCAAGTATAAGATCAATAGAGGCTGGGGTCTACCACACCCGGCAGGATCCCAGGTGCAGACTGTGCAAGGATGCCCCTGAGACAGTACAGCACATAACAGCAGGGTGTAAGATGCTGGCAGGAAGTGCGTGCATGGAACGCCATAACCAGGTAGCTGACATAGTGTACAGGAACATCTGCCATGAGTATGGGCTGGAAGTCCCAAGGTCAAAATGGAAGACACCTCCTAAGGTAGTTGAGAATGACCGAGCTAAGATCCTGTGGGACTTCAAGATCCAGACTGACAAACCGGTGATGGTTGGGATTTTTATTTCTTATATATATATATATATATATATAAACAAACACACACACACACAACACACACTTTTACTGTTTTATTTACTTTATTTAATGAACTGTATGAAATGAATTCTTTATATTATATTCCAAGTATTCCCAAGACACATAATGGTTCACAAAAAGGCTTTTTATAGACGTTGATCGTCATCACAAACATCCACATTCATTTAAATTACATAGAAACATTAGCTTGGACAAACCATCCACACAAACTACACCAGTGGGCAAATCATACATTTATTTTGCTTGCTTTTGTTCAGTTCATAACTCGGATCACAGACGCAAACTTATACTGGTGTGACATTGTCATGTCTTGGCTGCATTATAATCTGTTTTAATAAACCATATACTGGCCTACATGGGTCAGTTTGGGTCTGCAGGTCCCACAATGTTACATTGTTCTACACAGAGAAGGCAAATTATCCCTGCAGAGATTGCTGCCCCAGCAGAAGTAATATGTCAACTTTCTAATTCATAAGTTCATTTATGAAGCCAGCACTGTGGTGCTCAACTTGGAGCATGTGGATAAGGTTTTGGGGTTGATAGTCTTTGCAGTGAATGAACCAGGCTATTTTTTTTGTTAATTTCTTGCTGAGTATGTTGTTTAATGCAAAACAAAAATCAACATCCAAATGTTTTTAAAATAAAAGCACTTAATTTCAATGAGGATTAAAATGTGATTTACTTCACATTCTTTATTTACAAAAATACAGTCGACAGACAAAGGAAACAATTTTATTTGCCTCTCTTTATTGTCATCATGAGATATTTTGTTCATATCAAAAGTTCAGGTCATGTTTATATGATCATTTATCTGCAGTGTACAAATACAGTAGTTTGTTTAGCTGTTAAATCTGGTCATTCTTCCAGTTACAACATCTGTCCTTAATATAGCAGGACACGTAAAGTACACTGCGGGATTATTTTGAATTATGCAGGATACACTGTTACTACATAGTCACTCGACACCTGATTACACTCTCCAAACCAGCCTGATAAAATAAAAACATTTTTGGTTCGACTCCATGGTTGGTGCTTATGTACAGCAGTCTCTAGTGAGATCACCAGGACAGAAGTCAGTAAGGAACTGCGGTGTAAGCTCAAGAACAAAAAGAATACGGGGATCTTGCCAGCGTGGTTTACTTCAGCAGGCTAACAGTAGTACAATAACGTGGAGCGTAGTAGCTTCATCGGATCTACATTCAGTAGTAAAAACCGTATGATACTACGACAGTGCTGTCTAGTGGTATAATGTGTATGGTATTCCAAACCTTTCCATCATTAAGTAAAAAGGAGTTTGGGCCAATGCACTTTCTCACCGTTGCAGGGGAAGTGAATCCAGGGTGTGCTTTTGCAACATGAGGAGGATTTCTTATCCTCACTGTCTCTCCTGGTCGAAAAGAAGGTTTGCGTGCGCCACGTTTAGCATCGTTGTAACGCGGCATTTTGTTTTGTCGTCTCTGAACTGAATGACGAGCAACAGCATCCATTGGAGACCTGGCAGACAGCAGGGGAAGAATGTCCAATTTGGTACGCATTTTTCTGCCGTAAAAGACCTTAAATAGTGAGGTGGAAGTTGTAGCGTGTGGCGTTGTACGGTACGCTTGAAGCCAGTTCATTACAGTCTCTTTCCAGGGTTGTGTCTTGAAAAATGTACCACCCCCTTGTCTCTACAGGCAGAATGGAGGAGTTGCATGGTATCAGAAGAACATTTCACAACTGGCATTTTCTTCTTTTTTTTTCTTTTCGAAAAAATAAATGTTTGTGAAATATCTGTGTCTACATGTAAATCATTTTGATGGCTGTGACAGGAATAAAAAATATATGTTCTAGGAGCATTATGGAATACTTTGGATTTGATCAATGGGCCTTCTTCTCCTGAAATCAGACTAGGGTATTTATGTAAATACTGGTTTATCCCTCTCATCAGTGGTGCACCTTGTGAATATGCTGCTCACTGCTCTGACCTACCTCCACTTCATCCTATGTCTTTTGCTGACTGGAAACCCTGGAAACTGGACAGTGAGGCTCCTGGAGATGTGTGACCAGAATTCCTCTGGACTTTGTTCTTCTTGTTGGCTGAACTCACGGGTGGGAGACAGTCGTGATATGTGACCATAACCTCCACATCTGTTGCACTTTATTCTGTGTCGATTTGCGTTGTTGTGTCTGGGGTGTGTTCTCCAGCTTTTCTTCCCTCCGTTGCCACGTTTTCCCATTATAATTTGACTGTTCCAGTGGTGTGCCCCATTTCTCACCATCAGTCTTCTGCAAACAGTTCTGAGTCCCAGTGGGCGTGTTCCTGCCCTCCCGTCGGTCTGGGTTGGGTATTTGGAGGTGTCACTGTCTGTTTCTCCTGAGCCAGGAAGAGGCTGCTGATGGAAATAAAAACTTCTTGGGACAGTTAATTTGAGTCTTTTTCCCATTTTGTCCTTTCCCAGCAACTGGTATGTAAAATGGGGAGACAGTCCTCCGGTCATACATAGCACAATGCATGTTCTCTCCCCCGTCTGTCAGTTCTATCCTGGGGTTTCTCAGTCAAAAGAGCAGTACTTGCTATGTGTGTCTCTAATGACAAAAGATTAGTGGCTTGGAGACAACGTATGGAGGTGGCAACATCTGATCTGGCCTTTTGTGTGTTTCTTTCTTCTCATCATTTAAAACTGCATCCCTTATCTGTTGTTTTACCATTAACCCTGCCACTGATTTTGCTTCTCTCAAATGTGCTTCTTTTTCCCATTTATCAAAAGCTTGCCAATCAATCTTATACTTTCCTTTTTCTTTGTTTTCTCTGTCAACATAATTCTACATCTCTCTAAACAATCTGTACTCAGCGTGCCTAGGATAGGAAAAATGCCTTCAGTAACATCATGCCAAAGTGGAACATCAACAGCCACACCTTTTCCCCATTTCTCTACCATTATTTTAGCTGGACCTGAAAGAGTGTCAGGCAAAGAATTTGTTTTTTTCCCAATTTGTTCCCCATGTTCTACTGACTCAGACAACTGAAGCTGATTCAGAATGCAGCTGCTCGAGTCCTCACTAAGACCAAAACAGTGGATCACATCACTCCAGTTCTGAGGTCTTTACATTGGCTTCCTGTATGTCAAAAAATTGATTTGAAATTCCTGCTGTTAGTTTATAAAGCACTAAATGGTTTAGGGCCAAAATACATTTCTGATCGTCTGCTTCGTTACGAACCATCCAGACCTGTCAGGTCGTCTGGGGCAGGTTTGTTTTCTGTCCCCAGAGTCAAATCTAAACAAGGAGAAGCAGCGTTCAGTTATTATGCTCCGTTTATCTGGAACAAACTCCCAGATAACTGCGGGTCTGCTGAAAGTGTCAGTTCTTTTAAATTAAGACTGAAGACTTTTCTACCATTGCTTCTACCACTTTTTTACCATTGCTTTTAATTAAATATTTACACGGTGAGAAATGAGCAGGTAATTGAGTGAAAAGATAATGAGAGTGAGATTGAACAGAGTGAAGGAAGTGGTCTTAAATCTCACGCCTGAGTGATTTGCAGGACTCTCTGTCCACCTGTAAACGCGCAGGGGGGTCCAGAGTATAACAAATATATCAAAGTGGCCTGCGGACAGACGTGTCCTAGTTTCTCTGTAGTGTCCGAGGATTTTTGGAGTTTCAGTAGACCCAAAGATTGCTATGGACCCGAGTACAGACTAGCTAGAGAGAATAGATTAAGTGTACTTCTCTGTTTATTCTCTTGTCAAAATAATTGTAACTCAATTATTTGCTCAACCCCTCAGCCTGTTTGTATTTTCCATTTAACTCTTTTAGCCCTTACTGTACACTGCACTGTAACTTTTATTATTTTTTAATGTGTATTTTTTCAATTTCCCTATGTTGCTTTTAAACTTTTTTATATTTCCCTGTTGTTTTTATGTTTTATGTAAAGCACTTTGAATTACCTTTTTGTTGAAATGTGCTATAAAAATAAACTCGCTGTGCCTAAATTATCTTTCTCCCGTGACCCATGAAAAGCTCCTCCTCAGGATAGCAGCACCATGTCTTGGCTCAGTGCGGTATACAAGTGGCGGGGTGCAGCATGTCAGGGCATCACAGTGGCTCACAGGTTAGGACTGTGGCTGTTATGTGTAGCTGTGAGGCTACACGGAGTATCAGAGCCTGGACCCAAACACAGACACGGAAGACGGAAAAAAGGCAGTTGGCGAGATTTATTGGAACAAACAGGTGAAACTTACAAGTGTTGAGATTGTGGCAGTCCAAATACACACAGGGAGCAGCAACTGAAAACGAGTGGAGTCCTTAAAAGGTAACGTCCAATACCCGAAACATGAAACTACTCTAAAAAGTGGGATCACATGAGAGACATGGATCTGACTACTACAATGAACCAGCCCTGAGTGAAGGAAGCAAACCACTTAAATGCAGATGAGGGAGAAACTAATCACACACACACACACTAGACAATCAGTAAGACCACAACCACAGGAAGTAACACAAGACAACGACACTGGAGGTAGGCATCTACAAACTAAAACAGGAAATACTCAAAACACACACCCACTTCTGTCTGTGTGAAGTCTTCACGTTCTCCCCGTGTCTGTGTGGGTTATCTCAGAGTTCTTTGGTCCTCCCACACTCCAAAGGCTCTAAATTGCCAACAACATGTGCCAAAATTAAATAAAACAGTACTAAATAATTTTGACGTATTGTGTATTTCCCATATCTGCGGCACCTGATTACAATGATTGAGCCTTACTTCCTTTGTATAGTAATTAAGGGTGTACTCACACTAGGCAATCTGTACCGTGCCCAAGCTTAAGACCAGTGTGATCGCTCCGTGCCTTGCCCAGGCCCACTTGAAAGGGTGTGACCCAGGGCTTGACATAAACACCTGCCAACCCACTAAATGCCGGTGGATTTCAGCCGTGGCGGGTGACACAGTCACTGCCACTAGCCACTTTGGCATGTTAGTAGAATAGAATAGTACCTGCACATAGTGTTTGCTCATTGGTCCATTCGTGAAGCATATGGTCTTGACCGACAACACTGTAAACAAGTTGACGCTGTGGAGATTAAACTAGCGGACTGGCCGTCAGATTGAAGTGGTGTTTAAAAAAGAAAAGAACATAAACTACTAGCAGGGCTGGCCTCATGTCACATCATATTGTTATATCGCAACTAGGCTACCTTTTCAGAGTTGATTCATTATAGCCAAAGCATTCTTGCCATTGGAAAGCTGAAGATGCATTTGTATGGGAATAATCAGGAAAATAAAGACCTGTGTACTCATTTCAGATGGAAGGATCTCCAGTTAGTCAGAGCTACCAGAGCTTCATGATGAGAAACATAAATCCAGTCAGAGCTCTGAGAAACAATCCAAAAGTACACAAACATGATATAGGCCTACATAAAGTTTTAATCCTGTTGCCATTGTGGATTCTTTCTTAGAGAAAAATTATTTGTTATTCTTTGCTCTTGTTTCCTATGCAGATCATTTTCTACTCTGTATTACAGTATTTACTGCTGTTGTAAATAAACAGTGTTATATTAGTACATTTTAGCACACATTAGTCAAATTTAACAACAAAAATGCGGCTAGTGAAAATGCTGTGTGGCTAGTAACTTTTTGGAAAACCACTAGCCACACTAACTAGTGAACAAAACAGGTAATGTCGAGCCCTGGACAGACCATAACCGTCAGTGGCAACTGTGGCCTTTGCCAGAAGGAATCAAACACAAAAAACAAATTTCTATAAAATGTCGATGGCAATTTCATTTTCCCAGAGTCTTCAATTATAACAAGTTTATCAATTATCAAGTGTGAAGCCTTAAGACAAATCTCTACCATCAGTTCTTCTTATTAAATTTGTATTACCAGATATTATTTTGAGTAATGTCCCCCCAAAAGTAATAATTTATGCTATCATTTGACATCAAACACCACATATCTAAGACAGTGGAAGCCAAATGTTTGTTGACCCTAGTTTTTGTCCCTGTCACACTAAAATCTCCTTTCAAACTGAAAAACCACAGTAATATGATGAACATGCAAAGCATATTTCAACATTAAAAAAATGGAGAAGATCATATGTGGGAAATGTGTCTTTGACTTAGTGTATTTGATGGTTTAAGAAGGAGGAAGCTTAAGAGGAGGAGAGATGCTTTAATACACCTCGCTGATGGATGGGGGATTATCATGCAGAGACAGACCAGAGGACTGTTTCACAAAACCAAGATTGCAGTTTAAGCCGGGATTTTCCAGATAACCTGGCTGAATGTAGCGCTGACTTGGTTTCACAAAAGCAGTAGCACATAAGTTACCATGGTGATTTATTTTGGACACTATCTGCTGCAGGTGCATGAAATTTGTCTGTAAAAGCTGCGCACTCCCGTACTGCCCCGACTGACGAAGCGGATCGTGGGACAGTTTGACCTGGAGGACACAGGATGTCTACACAAAGCCAGGGCAGCGGGAGGGTTAAAAACCGGAGGATTCTCAGGCAACTTCTGCGACGTTTTTCTTCCTGTCAAAAACTGAATGTTGAGCCTCCTGTTTTTCTAACAAAAACCCACTTCTGTTGATGTTCATCTTAATTACATTTAATCAGGCACTTCCACTGCCCACATGTATCTGCTGCAGGTTTATCAAGGGTAACACACAAAGCTACACAAATCGGACACATTATATATCAAAATTAATATTTTTCCATTTTGGTTTTACAGAAAAATCTGTAATTTGGGAGTTCACTGGGACCAGAGAGGACTCAATATCCTACAGACATTTTTTAAGCCTAAGGCAATTTCACATCACTGAAAAAGCGAGTGATCGGAACATGTGCTTGAATAGATCACGAGAACGTAAAACTTCTAGTTGAAAAGCTCAAGCAAAAGGGTTTCTTAAAACATCAAGCATTTATGAACTCATAGCAGTAATCGTCTGGGACCCACAGAAAAAGGCCTCATGGGTGCTTCAGGAGGTCAGCAAGGCGATGGAGGTCTCCATTGTGAGGCAAGGCAACACTGAAGGCTACCACACAAGTCACATGCATTGGAGGCCTATACAGTATAGTACATACATACACTACATTGCCAAAAGTTTTAGGACACCTCTCTCAATCATTGAATTCAGGTGTTTCAATCACTTCCAGGTGTATAAAATGAGAATAAGAATGGGTCGCTCTCAGGAGCTCAGTGAATTCAAGCGTGGTACCGTGATAAGTTGCCACCTGTGCAATAAGTGCATTTGTGAAAATTCCTCACTCCTAAATATTCCACATTCAACTGTTAGCTTTATTATAACAAAGTGGAAGTGATTGGGAACAACAGAAACTCAGCCACGAGGCCACATAAAATCACAGAGCAGGGACAGCGCATGCTGAGGCCCACAGTGCACAGAAGTCGCCAACTCTCTGGAGAGTCAATAGCCACAGACCTCTAAACGTCATGTTGGCTTAAGAACAGTGTGTGGAGAGCTTCATGGATTGGGTTTCCATGACCGAGCAGCTGCATCCTAACCTTACATCACCAAGTGCAATCAAAGTGTCGGATGCAGTGGTGTAAAGCACGCCACCACTGGACACTAGAGCAGTGGAGACGTGTTCTCTGG
The DNA here is from genome assembly GCF_014851395.1 of Micropterus salmoides. Classification (NCBI taxonomy): domain Eukaryota; kingdom Metazoa; phylum Chordata; class Actinopteri; order Centrarchiformes; family Centrarchidae; genus Micropterus; species Micropterus salmoides. The sequence goes on along the minus strand of NW_024042261.1, from coordinate 8,954,795 downwards.
AGTGACGAATCATGCTTCTCTGTCTGGCAATCTGCTGGACGAGTCTGGGTTTGGCGGTTGCCAGGAGAACGGTACTTGCCTGACTGCATTGTGCCAAGTGTAAAGGATTATGGTGTGGGGTTGTTTTCAGGGGTTGGGCTTTGCTCCTTACTTCCTGTGAAAGGAACTGTTAATGCTCCAGCATACCAAGACATTTTGGACAATTTCATGCTCCCAACTTTGTGGAAACAGTTTGGGGATGGTCCCTTCCTCTTCCAACATGACTGTGCATCAGTACACAAAGCAAGGTCCATAAAGACATGGATGAGCAAGTCTGATGTGGAGAACTTGACTGGCCTGCTCAGAGTCTTGACCTCAACCAGATAGAACACCTTTGGGATGAAATTACAGGGGAGACTGTGAGCCAGGCCGTCTCGTCCAACATCTGTGCCTGACCTCACAAATGCGCTTCTAGAAGAATGGTCAAAAATTCCCATGAACACACTCCTAAATCTTCTGGACAGCCTTCCCAGAAGAGTTGAAGCTGTTATAGCTGCAAAGGGTGGGCCACTCGTCCTCTACTAAATCGTCTGCTTGCCCCTTTGTGGGTTTCCCATCACTTGTCCTATCATCTAAATGTAAGAGTTAATGTAAGAGAAGTTAAGTTTTTTCATATTTTTGAGGTAATTTACTAAAAATATATTTACAGTGTTTACTCAGTTCACTACATTTTTATTTGTATTACACAGTTGGTATTTACATATTTACATGTTCAAATCATTACATTTGAATCTGTAAATCAGCTACGATATTAAGCAGAATCTACCTCTGTGTTTTCCTTGCATTTACTTGAGTCTTACTCCTGCTAGCTTCTGATTGGTTAGTTCAGTCATGTGAGAGGCAGAATAAGGAAGTGCGGGTTGTTATAAAGCTGACGAAGTTGTTTCTTCTCATAAAGAGTGTTCCAACCACTACACATTGAACCCCCACATTACATAAAGATAAACTCATCAACTGTTTCTAGAAAATATGAAGATGTATTTTGTGGATTTTGGATTGGAAGTTTCTTTATTTGTAGTATATGAGGTATTTAAGCACTGAAACTGATGATAACTTACCTGTCTTTGCAGGAGGGAGTGGGAAACTCATTTTTCTTGGCCACCTTTTAGACCCTTCGTCTCACTTGTTTCTCCTCCCCTCCTGAATCATCATCTGATTCCTCCTGGGTGGGTTTCCAATCACCTATCCCATCATCTCCAGATAAGCTCACTGACAGTTTCTAGAAAAGATAAAGATATATTTTGTTAATTTTGGATGGAAAGATTCTAGTATTTGTGGAAGCACTGAAACTGATTTCACACAACTTTCACCCAAAGCACTCAGTCCCCTAACTATTTGTCCCATCATTGTTGGAAGAGATCACCATTTGTTTTTAGACAAGTTAAAAGAAGCTTAAAATATATGTAAGGTGTGAAAGCACTTCTCTCACTTCCATTTTCTGGTGCACCTGGTAAGTCCTTTGTGGCTCTTCCTCCTCCTCAGAATCCTGTTCTATTTCAGGCTCACTATCTGTTTATAGAAAAATATAGTATATTTTGTTCATTTTGGATTGAAAGATTCTCGTATATGTGGTAACACCTGTGGGTCGGAGGGCAGCTATACCTTCTTCCTGCTCTGCTGGTAAATTAAATCAAATATATTTTCATAGCCTAAATTATTAAATCATTTGGCTCAGAGGGCTTTACAGTCTAGACACTGATACAATATTTAACAGCAGTAACTTTGACAGAAGTGTTATATTTACCTTAACGAGGAGCTTTACTGGGTAAAAAGGGATTACTTGTGCTATATTTGACTGCCTGAAATAATAAAAAGTATGTGAAGCAGTGCTATTTATCAAAACTATCATGTATTTATCATGTAACTAATTGATTGTTTCAAATATGCGTATCAAATCAGAGGAATAACACAATACTCACGTTTGCATGCTTTGTTGAAGAGTGTTGTCACACTTCCTGTCTGATCTGCTCTGTTTAGTTTAGGTCTCTGTGAGTTTTGTTTATTGGTCAGTTCGGTGTCTGTTATTTAGTCTGTGTTTTGGGTTTCAGTCCCGTCTCGTGTCTTGTGTCCAGTTTACTCCGTGTGTTTTTGCTTGTTGGTCTGATCCTGTCTGTTGTGTCTTGTTGGAGAGTCTGTGTTGTTCTGTTATCTTGTCAACTTTGTCCACTCTGTGTTATAAGTTCAGTCCATGTTTTCTGTTTTTGGGTTCAGTTCCTTATCTTGTGTTTCTTCTGTGTCAGGGACCAAACAGTCGGGCAATGAGGAAAACTGGAAATGTTTTTTTTTTTTACCCCAAAATACTGAACAATAGAAACCAAAACTTTACAACTAGGCCTAACTGAATGAGACACAAGGGGACATTTACTGTATAGTGGCTTGGCCAAACCAATTTACACATAAGCGGGGAAAAAAATGGACGACAACACCACCCTGCCATCAGGAAGAAGACTCCGTGTACCAAAATGCAAATCCAATCGCCTAAAATTATCATTTGTGCCAGCCTCCATTAAGCTGCTGAATATTGTAAAATAGTGTAACAATTTATAAATATGTGAGCACTACAGCACTTTGCTTGCAACCTTGGTGCAATAGGGCAACGTGCAATAAATATACTAGTACCTTAGCATATTCCCTTTACACAAACTTCAGTTCAATGGAGCAATGTGCAACAACCACACTAGCACTTTAGCACTTGCACTTTAATCCATGGAACTATGTTGTCAACAATGTCCTTTTTCTTCTGTGTTTATATTTTCCTCTTGTGAAGTGTAACATGTTGATGCTTCTCAGGTTCTTGTTGATGTGTTTTGTGATGTATGATGTCTTTTGTGAATGTGTCCAATTTTTTTTTTTATGAAGCAACTCTGCACTGTGCCCAAGCAGAATTTCCCCTTGGGGACAATAAAGTAAACCTAACCTAACCCAACATAACCAACTACAAAGTAAAAAAAAACTAAGCCCAAAATCCCCCTCCAACATGGCAGCACATGGTACGGCTTGATTGGCAGGCCACAGGATATAACAGTCCTCCACCCTTAGCCACGGCTTTCTTCCACCAGGACAGACCATTCTCCAACATGGTAACAAGAAACAATGTTTAGTAGAACAGAAAATGTTTACATAACCTTGCAATTAGTGATGGATCTGCTGGTGAAGACTATGTAAAGCCAAACCCGGAAGAAAATGTATTGCTCATTGGTTGCTCTCTTACAGCAGGATGTGCACAAAATTGCGATTTCATCCTTAATTTTAGTGTTGAAACTCCCACTTGTCTCTCATTTTTTGGCCCTAAAATTCACTAGAAGAAACAGCCGAGACAAAGCATTTGGTAGCAGGAATCATAACTGAGACTTGATGGCGATACCTCACTCGGCGTCATATTGGCCATTTTTTTCTCTTAATAAAACAAGAGCTGCTCTGAGCAGGAATTGAACCCTGAAAGGACGAAAACTGCCTCTTCACCATCAACCCGCATGTTGAATGAACGATTGGTTTAAATACAGCTAACTTTTCCTTTATTTCAGAAAGGTAGAAGTATTATGTTTACCATAAAATTTGTCAAAATTGTACTCAAGTGAAGGTATAAAAGTATTCTATAGTGAATGTACTTTAGTATCAAAATTCGGTATGACCTTTTTATATACAGTCTATGGGTATGACGCAGAAAACTACAATTTCTCCATGGTTTGGCTTCAGTTTTGTGAGAATATCGCCCTCCAAGATTCAAATCTGTCAAACCCGGAGTGGCCTGTCAAAGCAGTCATGTGTTTCACTACCTGAGTGAACGTCTCGGGTTACGTATGTAACCCTGGTTCCCCGAGAAGGGGAACGAGAGACTGCGTCGGTTACGACACTATGGGAACGCCTCTAGGCGAAGCAGGTCTGAACGTGAGTGAAATCACTCCAATCCTATTGGCTTGTTGCTAGAACGGTAAGGTGTGACGGAATAACCGGAGGAGTATAAAGCACACCTGTACACACTCATCATTAGCTTAAACTATGAAGCAGGCGCTTCAGGCGGGGAGAGAGGTGCGGCGGGCCGACGCAGTCTCTCGTTCCCCTTCTCGGGGAACCAGGGTTACATACGTAACCCGAGACGTTCCCCTTCGAGGGAACTCGAACTGCGTCGGTTACGACACTATGGGAACGAGATACCCACTAAACCGTGCCGAAAACCCCGCCTGCCCCTGTGTGTAATAAAGTGGCACGACTAAGAGGAGAGCGCACGAGTGCCAGGTGCCGAAGGAAGGTCAAGACTGTAAAACCGAATGAATGTGTGCGGAGTGGCCCAGCCAGCCGCTAAACAACATCCTGCAAGAGGCCCCGGAAAGGAGGGCTCGAGAGGCCGCCATGCCTCTGGTAGAATGAGCCCTCACAGCCACAGGTGAAGGCAAACCGCGCACCTGATAGGCCAGGGAAATAGTCTGAACAATCCAGTTGCTAATAGTATGTTTGGATGCAGGGAGCCCAGCCCTGGGAGACCCAAAACACACTAGCAGCTGGTCAGCCTTCCTCCAACGGGAGGACCTCAGAGTGTAAATACTCAGTGCTCTGACAGGGCAGAGCAGATGAAGTCTCCCGTCCTCCGCCGTCACATGAGGTGGAGGATGAAATGCCTGCAGCACTGTGGACCATGCCGCACAAGAAGGCACTTTAGGGATGTATCCTGAACGAGGGTGCAAGATAGCCCTAATATTCCCCGGGGCAAACTCCAGGCTTTGCGGGGAAACCGAAAGCGCTTGGAGCTCCCCCACCCTCCTCAGAGAGGTGATAGCAAGGAGAAAGGCCATCTTGAGGGTCAAGTGCTTAGCCTCAGCTGACTCCAGGGGTTTGAAGGGGGCCTCAGCCACCGCCCCAAGAACCACTGCCAGATCCCAAGTGGGAACCTTGGACCGAGTCGCAGGTCTCATCCTCCGGGCACCACGGAGGAAACGTACAACCAAGGGAAGTTTCCCCAAGGACCCCTCCCTCAGAGGGGTGTGGAAAATAGCTGCCACCTACACCTTGAGGGTGGAAGGGGAAAGACCAGCAGAGAACCGGTCCTGGAGGAACTCAAGTACCTGAACCACCGGGCAGGTAACAGGGTCCACCGACCGCTCACTACACCAAGTGGAGAAAACACTCCACTTCAGGCCGTACATCCTCCGTGTGGACGGGGCCCTGGAGCTCAGGTGGGTCTCGACTGCTCCGGCTGTTAGACCCGCCTCTAGGTACTGTGCCCCCTCAGGGGCCAGACCCACAGTCGCCATATGGCGGGGCAAGGGTGAAGAACCCGGCCCTGCGCCTGGGACAGCAGGTCTCTCCTCAGAGGGACCCGCCACGGCGGGCCGTCCAGGAGTGACATGATGTCCGAGAACCACACCCGGGTTGGCCAGAACGGGGCTACGAGCAGTAGGCCGACATTGTCCTGGCGGACACGCTCCAGAACCCCGGGAGCAGAGCGACTGGGGGAAAAACGTACAGACGTAGCCTCGGCCACGAATGTATCATGGCGTCCAGACCCAACGGGGCTGGAGGAACGAGAGAAACCATAGCGGGCAGTGCGTAGTCTCTTGAGACGCAAACAGATCCACGTCTATGGCGAACTCTTCGCACAAGAGCTCCACCACTTCGGGGTGAAGTCTCCATTCCCCGGGCCTCAGCCCCTGCCTCAACAGCAGGTCTGCTCCTTGATTCTGCGTCCCCAGGAGATACATCGCCCTGAGCGATAGTAACCTCTGCTGGGACCACAGGAGGATCTGATGCGCCAGTCTGTCCAGAGGGCGCGTGCGCAGACCGCCCTGGTGAATCAGATAGGCCACCACCGCTGTGTTGTTCTCCTCAGAACGAACCAGGACGTGGTGGCCTTGGAGATCGGGCAGGAAACTCCTTAGAGCCTGGAACACCGCCAACATCTCGAGACAGTTGATATGCCACTCGGATCGATGCACCTGCCAGGATCCCCTTGCAAAGCGGCCGTCCATGACCGCGCCCTAGCCCGTGAGGGAGGCGTCTGTCGAAATAACCAGCCAGCGACAAGACCCTCCCAGAACGGGCCCCTGGGACAGGAACCAAGTTTCCTTCCAAACTGATAGGGAACAAAGACACTTGCGCGTAACCCAAATCAGACGGAGAGGATTTCCCCTCGGGGAAAAACCCTTGTTCCTTAGCCACCACTGCAGGGGTCTCATGTGCAGCAGTCCAGATGGTATTACGCTGGACGCAGCCGCCAGGAGACCCAACACTCGTTGAAAGTGTTTCATAGTGATGGCGTGGCCTAACTTCACCCCCCTCACGGCAGCCAATATGGTGTCGACACGTGCCGGAGACAATTGTGCCCGCATCGTTGCCGAATCCCATACAACCCCTTGGGTGGGCGCCAGCACGCTCTTCTTTGCGTTGAGCCTCAGCCCTAAACGCCGCAGATGAGCCAGAACGACATCTCGATGCCGAACCGCCAACTCCCGTTGATGCTCCCGAACGAGGAAAGGAAGCGTCGGAGCCAGCGGATGAAGGTCGGGAAAAAGCCTCAGCCGTCCTGAAATCCTCCGACAGATCACGCTGTGAACCCATGATTGAAGCCGCCGGGCCGCCTCAGCGGCCGCAGGGCCCGCACCACGGGGAAAACACATCCGACCATCCTCGGAAAGAGAGTCATGCTGTACCTCAGTACCCGCACGGAAGTGGCTTCGCAACGGGCGCAGGCAGCCCCCTCGAGAGCTGCCCGGGCGTGCTCCATCCCCAAACATGAGACACACATCTCATGAGAATCTCCATCCGTGATGTACCGAGGGCAAGAAAAAACACACCTTCTGTACATCTGGTTGCCGGACATGCTGGTAGACTTCTTCTTCAGGTAAGACACACTGCTTGTAGGACTGGAGCTTTCTTCAAACAACATACAGAGCGCCTGCTGAATAAAAAAAAGCTAATGATGAGTGTGTACAGGTGTGCTTTATACTCCTCCGGTTATTCCGTCACACCTTACCGTTCTAGCAACAAGCCAATAGGATTGGAGTGATTTCACTCACGTTCAGACCTGCTTCGCCTAGGGGCGTTCCCATAGTGTCTTAACCGACGCAGTTCGAGTTCCCTCGAAGGGGAACCAGTGTGTTTGCTTCACACGTCAATTTAACGTCACTAGTGATGTAACGATACAAGCTGCTCAAGCAGTGGTTCGTTGAAAGGACTTAACGAGTTTGAAGCAAGCATCGGAGCTTCGGTATCAGACGTAACATCACTACTTACAATGTGAAAATGTGTGCACACCTATTAACACTGTAAAACAAATAAATGTATATTATAACTCAAATAAACTGTGCTGCATTTCCAAATCATGAATTGTTTGGGGTGTAGCTAAATGCAAAAATAACTTAACCTGTGTACTTAAAACATGGCTTGAGTGCTGGTAGGCTTGTGTGCGGTATTACTGTTACGCTGTTACTCTGTGTGGCTTGGGCCATCACACTCTGTTTAGCCTTGTTATTTTCATTGTTCATTTGCACGTTCAGTTTAGCTCACTTAGTACCTGTTCTGTCTCATACCTTGGTTTATTCCTGTATTTTAGCTCTGTGTCTTAGTTAATGTCTTTGTATTTACTCCTTGTTCTGTGTCTGCTTTATTTTGGCTTTGTCCACCTGTGTTGCTCCCGCCCTGCTCGTTAGTCCCTGTGTATACATGCTTGATTGTTTCCTTCGATCTTTGTCTGGTCATTGTAGTGTGTTGTAGCTTGTAATGCTCTGTCTCATCCTGTGTCATGCCCTGCCTGTTCCCTGTTTGTTCCGTGGTTTTTGGATTATACCCTTTCTGGATTTTCTGTTGGATCACCTTGTTTGTTTGGACTATGATTATTTTAGATTTCTTTGGACTCAGCCACTCAAGTTGTAAGTGTGCTCGCTTTTTGTTTGCTTTAAAATAAATCTTTGAACTGTACCAGTCAGCTTACGTGTCCTGCATTTGGGTCCACCAACCTGCTCAACCATACACCCGTCGTGGCAGTTCTTGCACCCAAGTGAAGGTGACCTCGGGACAGGACGATTTCTTAGTAGCATAGTTAATCTGTTAGGTGTTATGGCTGGGGTTGGCACATCAGCCAACATCCTTGTTCTGTCGCAGGGAGCCTCGCTGTCAGAGTGAGAAGGGGGGTACATATTGGTGGTGGCATGCTCACAGGGTTCTAGGTTTACAGGAGGAGGAGGAGGTTGCATATATGGGATGACATGCTCACAGTGAGCCTCGCTTGCAGGAGAAGCATTTTTGGGGTGGCGTGCTTACAGGGAGAACCACTCACAGTAGTCGCAGGAGGTAGAACAGTGGCATGAGAGGCTGCAGGGGAAGCAACTTGTGACACCACCTGATGCCCATCATCACATCATCCACCTCATCAAGATGTGAGGTCATTGGTGGTGTGGGAATTTGAAGCCCTTAGGAGTGCCAGTTCCCTAGCAATGTATCTATCCTTGGCCTTTTGGAAATAAAGTGTAACCGTAGGTTTCTGAAAATGTAGGAGAATATTTAAAACATTTGTGTCTCATATCTTCCAGTATTATCAGGATTTTATTTACTTTTGGCATCATGCACATTTTTGCATCTTTGCCTACAAAATGCTGTCGGGAGGATGAGTAGTACTAAATACTGTATTTCTGACCCACACATTGACAACATAAAGACAAAATAAGGACCACAAAGCATCACAGTATTCTTCTATAAAAATTGGAAGAAGTCATCAGATTAACACATACCTAAAATCCTTTTACTGTAAAAATCTGCAGGGCTCTTAACCCAGTGCTGTATGTATGAACCTGCTAAGGAGGTGTGATGGATATCTAGAGCTGCCTCACCAACACACTACCCAGGGACCAACTTATAATACATACCTCATGGTGCTGGATCTTATGAAGATGCTTGTCAAGTCAATTAATTCTTTTAGACTGACAGAAAGTCCAGATTTACGGTAAAGCTGTAGAAGTAAAGCGTCAGAAATGTTGACTGGCTATAAGAAATCAATATGTATGTGTGTATCAATAAATAAAATACTGTGATAAGAAAAATTTGCATGGTCAGAAAATGCAAATTTATTAAGCCTCATTAAAGGTAAATACACTTACTGTCAATGAGAAAATTTGCTCAAAAGAGTCAACTCACTTTTATTTATACCCTTTTCAGTAACTTTTAGATGACCTTCCGAGACTTGGAGAGAGCAACAGCCTGCTGCTGTGCTTCTGATCTCTGTGGCTCCTGATCTGTACATGAAAATAAAAACACAATAATAGACACATTATTATAATATTGAATCGTATTATCAAATTAGGCTAAATTCATTGGGCCTGATTTACTAAATATCCCAAATAAGAGTACTACATTGCGTGTGCACTCTAAATTATATAATTGGTGAAGGGCAAGCATGTAACAGCCCTCCCTTAACGTTAGTCTTCAAATAACCCAGTGCGGAATTGAGCGGACTGTCAAGTCAATTAATTCTTTTAGACTGACAGGCAGTCTAGATTTACGGTAAAGCTGTAGAAGTAAAGAGTCAGAAATGTTGACTGGCTTAGGACTGGAATAGCTGTCGTAGTTCAAAATGAGTAAGAGAAGTAGTTGACGTAAACGCAAATGAAACAGAGAAGAGGGAGCCGTCTTTCCTGAGACATGTGCCATCTATTCAAAAGGAGCCAGGAGGATAATCAGGGTGAAGAGGTTGTGGAAGTGGAGCAAGCTAACCGTGTTGTGTTAGCAGCGCAACACAATCTTAAACCGAGGCTAGCAGCGCACCCATACGGTCTGTGAGCACAGCACAACATGGAGCTAGCTTTAGCAGCAGGAGCGGCAGCGCACCGTGGATTTATCAGGTGTGTACCCGGTACAATCAACAAAGATGTTTGTGCCGATCGTGGACCTGCTGCCTTTTGTGTGCGTGTGAATTATTGTCAGAATCTTATTTATAGAACTGGATTGGTAGAGGTGAGGCAGTATGTGCTTGCATAATGCCAGTGAGTTACATTAAGCAGGGGAATGTGTTGTTGGTATTGTTGTTGCTGGTCCAGTAAAGCATTGTTGCAATCATGTGGTGTAAATCCTGTATAATGGAAGATGTGTACAGGTGTTGATCAGTGTAAATCCTGTAGAGCCCACGCTATAATTTAACTGCTCATTAACGTTAGCGCTCCTCCACTGATAAACATGGCATTAGCCAGCGTCGTGGCTAATCTACTGTAGCAACGGGCAGTATTAGCTGCTGTAAGGGATTTTGAGAATATTTAGAAGTGATGAATCAGGGAGTAATGACAGCACCCTTATTGTAACATTAAACACACTGCTGTGACCTGGAAGGAAACCAGGAGAGGGCGAAGAAAAACAAGAGTCTCCCTGGAAAATCAGGTGGGTTGGTATGGTCATAAATGTTGTCAGGCTTATTTGGGCTAAATGGAAAAGTTATAAGGGCTATTTTTAAGTAATGTATTTTACCTGACAAATGACCACCTCATCGAAAACTAGTTGGTTTTGTAACTGCTGCTCAACTCTGCATGAGAGTGATTAAAAAACTCTGTTGCTGTGAAGAGTTTTCCAACAAGTTATTTTCACGTGTCCTGCTATATTAAGGACAGATGTTGCAACTGGAAGAATGACCAGATTTAACAGCTAAACAAACTACTGTATTTGTACACTGCAGATAAATAATCATATAAACATGACCTTAACTTTTGATATGAACAAAATATCTCATGATGACAATAAAGAGAGGCAAATAAAATTGTTTCCTTTGTCTGTCGACTGTATTTTTGTAAATAAAGAATGTGAAGTAAATCACATTTTAATCCTCATTGAAATTAAGTGCTTTTATTTTAAAAACATTTGGATGTTGATTTTTGTTTTGCATTAAACAACATACTCAGCAAGAAATTAACAAAAAAAATAGCCTGGTTCATTCACTGCAAAGACTATCAACCCAAAAACCTTTTCCACATGCTCCAAGTTGAGCACCACAGTGCTGGCTTCATAAATGAACTTATGAATTAGAAAGTTGACATATTACTTCTGCTGGGGCAGCAATCTCTGCAGGGATAATTTGCCTTCTCTGTGTAGAACAATGTAACATTGTGGGACCTGCAGACCCAAACTGACCCATGTAGGCCAGTATATGGTTTATTAAAACAGATTATAATGCAGCCAAGACATGACAATGTCACACCAGTATAAGTTTGCGTCTGTGATCTGAGTTATGAACTGAACAAAAGCAAGCAAAATAAATGTATGATTTGCCCACTGGTGTAGTTTGTGTGGATGGTTTGTCCAAGCTAATGTTTCTATGTAATTTAAATGAATGTGGATGTTTATGATGACGATCAACGTCTATAAAAAGCCTTTTTGTGAACAATTATGTGTCTTGGGAATACTAGGAATATAATATAAAGAATTCATTTCATACAGTTCATTAAATAAAGTAAATAAAACAGTAAAAGTGTGTGTTTGTGTGTGTGTGTGTCTGTGTGTCTATATATATATATATATATATAAGAAATAAAAATCCCAACCATCACCGGTTTGTCAGTCTGGATCTTGAAGTCCCACAGGATCTTAGCTCGGTCATTCTCAACTACCTTAGGAGGTGTCTTCCATTTTGACCTTGGGACTTCCAGCCCATACTCATGGCAGATGTTCCTGTACACTATGTCAGCTAACTGGTTATGGCGTCCATGCACGCACTTCCTGCCAGCATCTTACACCCTGCTGTTATGTGCTGTACTGTCTCAGGGGCATCCTTGCACAGTCTGCACCTGGGATCCTGCCGGGTGTGGTAGACCCCAGCCTCTATTGATCTTATACTTGGTGTTGAAATATTCTGTATTGTTTTGTCCCATTTGTCAAATTTATTATGTAGTTTTGGTCCCCAAACTTCGCTGCCATATAGAATTATTGGTTCTGGTAAAAATTGGAAAATTCAAAGCCAGATTTCAATTGGAATATAGATTTGAATGTTTCTTTTTATTGCATAGAAAGCTCTCCTTGTGTTGTCCCTCAGATCTTTCACAGCCATGTTGAGGTTTCCTGTGTATGTAATGTTGAGGCCAAGGTAAGTGTAGTTTTTTGTATGTTGCAATTTAGTATAATGCTTTATTATGATGCTTTTTCACATCTCTTCACAAACAGCAGAGGGCCTGCTTCTTCACTGGAGATACAGCTTCGAAAAGAAGCATGTCCCCTGGACTTTGAATTAAATATTACCATTACATATAATTAATAAAGTGGGTGGTGGGACTTGACCCTAAGAAAATCCCTAAAACCCCTAACTGCTCCTGTTGCTGGAAGCTGCAACCATTAGGAATGTGTTCCTAATTTAGGATGGTTTAAATGCAGACAACAAATTTCCCTTGTAAAGTATATGAAAAATATATATGTCTTTTGGTATATGTTAATAATTTGTTTGTGCTTACATAATAATGTATCAGTGATAATGATCCAATTATAGTCTTATGAAAGCTTACATTACATCGCTGGGAATCATTATACAGATTACAAGTTAGCTGACGTTGATTATTTAGGTAAAAGCTAACTTACATAGCAAGGCTTTACTTCTTACTTAACATAACAAAATGGCTGTAAGCTACAGCTCAGACAACAGCTGACAGTGAAAGCAAAAGTCTGATCAGTGAGGGAAGACACATTTTTAGCCAGCTGCCACAATAATATCCTGTAATTTTCCAACAACCTTTTTTCAAATTTTTTTCCAACACTTGCTTAAATTTCCTATTTGACCATTAACTAAAGTAGTTTATTAAAATTTTTAAAGTCATAAATTCAATCACTTCAGTGAGTTATGGGGGTTTTATGTTCTTCTAGTTTTGCATTTGTGCTTCAATAATGAAACCTGTCTGTGACACCCTGTGGTAAAAGTGTAAACCAAGTGAAAACCAAGACACAACTGAGGGATGCTTTATTCATCCTTTTTGGAATAACAGGTTTGGTACAGATGAGCACAGAGATTAGTTTTGGGTATTCTCACATTTAACATGAATAGTAAATGAATTATTTTAGTGCAGGCTGTGAAAAGAAACATCTCTACTGAAACACAAAACAATTAGTTTCCATCTATATATATCTCTGTGTATGTCTTCACTTGTAAACCAAACTCCGATGTCAGTCTCTCACGGCCCTAATGCTGCCTCTGAACTGTGGTCCTCAACAGGACCTGCATTTCCACTGTACTCTGCAGTCCTGTCTTCCCTCAACCCCCTCACCCGATGTTACTGCTCGTCTCTCTCAGGGTAACAAATGGATCAAGGACAGACAGGACCGCAGAGTACTTCCACCTGTTAACTGACCCTGACTGCGCTATTGACTTCCATTGTAAAAAATTAGGAAACACCATAATATTTTAAATAGTAAAAAAGTTGCATACAGGAATAAATGTCCTTAAAGAGTTGAACATTTTGATAGTTGAATGGTGTCTGTATTTGAAAGTAAGCACACACACAGTAAACACACACACACACACACACACACACACACACACACACACTCTTTTGTTTACATTTGTTTTGTCTCTTGGAACCTGTAAACAGCTTTGATCTTTGTGACACGTAGAATCAACGCCTTTGTGACATCATCAGATTCTTGGTTTTTAGAACTGCACAGACCAGAAAATCCATTCTAGACTTCTCTGTTGAACAATAGAGCCAGCTATTTCGTTGCACTGTTTATATAGAGCTGTTCAAGACACAACTTCAATAATAATCAGTACAGAAGTAGCTTTCCTGTTTCCAGAAATGTCTAACATATATGAAGTGAATTCAAGACAGAATTTGTCAAGCGCAACTATGAAAAAATACTCAAAAAGATACCTGCAGTGGAAGCTCTCCAGGCTATACGAAAAGTATAGGAAAGAAAGAGAATTCTGGTCAAAGGACTGTATTAAACACAGCAAAGATGTCCAGATTTGGGAAGACACAATCCAGGCTGTCCAATTAGAGGTGGCAGCTATAAAAGAGAGGGAGAGTCAACTAGTAAACCAATTAAAGACCAGTGCTGATAACAATGAGAAACTCTTCCTGGAGATGGCTATCTTGGAAGATTCTTTTCAGATCAAGGAGAATAAAAGTAATGCAATTGAGGCAAGACTCGAGTTGCAGCTACATAATAACAAGGAAGACTATGAGAAAACATTGGCAGAACTTAAACACGAGCATGAACAAAATAAAACAGTCATGAAAGCTGACTTTGAGCACAGGCTGCAGCAAGTGCGAGAAGAAACAGACACTCGTTTTAAAGAACTAGAACAGGTACATCAGTGTGAGGTGAAAAAATTAAATACCCAGTACCATGAGATGGAGGAGAAGCACAAAATGGTAGTGGAGAACTTACAAAACTTATTATCAGAAAAAGAAGAAGAACAAAGAAAACATTATGAAGAAGAAGAAATAAGAAAGGAAGAAACAAGATGTCAAAATGTTCGCCAACGCAAAAGCCTCGAATTGAAGGTAGAGGCTTTAAAAAGGAGGATTACTGACCTGAAATATAAGGAAGATCTAACTCCAAAGGTGTTGGCATTAGAGAACACTGTAAAAGAAAAAAGCAAAGTCATTGGAAACAAAAACAAGGAGATAACTGCCGTAAAAAAGGACAAACGTGAACTAAAAGAGTATTGGGCCAGAGAACAAGACAACAATGCTATTTTACTTGTGAAGTACAATGAAGTTAAGGACAACTACCAGACTCCAGAGGACGATAAAAAACAACAACAGGCCCAGCTCCAAACAACAACAGAAGAGCTAAATAAGGCCCACCGAGAGATTGCCAACCTGACGGAAACTGTCGACTGTTTAAAATACAAAGTGAAGACCAGTGGGCCAAACCTCAATAAGCTGAGGGCTGAGGTCAGCAACCTGGAAACATATCAGCAGCGTTTTAAAGCTGATTTACTGTCGTGCATGTCTGTGATCACTGAGCCCCAGAAATTAAAAAGAAGAATCATCAATCTCAAAAAACGCTACATAGACAATGATATGCAAGTGGGGATGGACGAAGAAACTGAGTCCGCGTATCAACGTCAAGCTACAATCAAGTTATTAAATGAAAAGATCGTAGAGGTGCACAACTTAAAAAAACTGGTAAAGGAAAAGAACAGGCTGCTGGAAAAGGCAACAAAGCCGGCTCATGAGAGGGTAATATCGTGGATTACTAAGAAAGTCCTTCGAATTCCCCAAGACGTGACAAAGTGTGCAGAGGAAACACCAACCCTTGTTCCAGACGACTGGCAGCCACCAGGCCTCCCAAATGAAAATATCACATCACCATTGCAATCCTGTACAGATGATCACGATATCATACATGTGATACCCTTTGTGGATGATGGTCTCCCACCAGTTGACTCATAAATTTCAACACTAATATTGTAAACTACCTTGTGATGGCCACAGCCATCTTAAAAAGTGGTAATCTCACACTTTATTTTCTTTAACTTATTCAGTTCTTTCTCCTTAAGATTGTTTCAAATATTTACTTAGATACATATAATGTACAGGACACCTGGTTTATTTTACAACATATACTTAATTTAGTTGACAGTACATTTCTGTTACATTTCATTTCTCCCCACCCTCAAAGGCTTCATGCAGTTTGCTTTGCAAAAGGGACAGCTTAGTAATGTTTCATTGTTAGTCTCCCCTGTGTGTCAAACCTGGTCTGATCAACCAGTATATGTCCCCTTTGTTTCTTTTGTGGCAAGACAGTTGTATGTTTAGTTTGTTATGTTTAGAGCTTAGCTTAGATAAAGCATATTTTATCTTTATTTTATTACTTAACCTCACTCTCCGACAACTTAAGAGACGCACTTGCGACCGACGCTAGTGCCCATGGGTTTTTGCCTCCTCGTCAATGCGTCTGCCTCCTGTACACAATGTTGCCTGTTCGAGTCAGGACCGGGCAAAAAAACTTGGGGCTGGGTTACATTGGTGCCATGACCCAGATGGGTGTATTGTTTAGGGGAGTGAAAGTAACACAGGCCAGCGAGGCTGTGCAGTGTGTTAACCTCACTCCCTGACACCTTAAGAGACACACTGGCGACCGATGCTAGTGCCCATGGGTTTTTGCCTCCTCGTCAGTGCGTCTGCCTCCTGTACACAAGGTCGCCTGTTCGAGTCAGGACCGGGCTATACAATTAGGGGCCAGTTACATTGGTGCCGTGCCTCACGTGTGGAATGTCTATCGGAGTGAGATTAACGCAGGCTAGCGAGGCTGTGCAGTGTGTTAACCTCACTCCTTGACACGTTAAGAGACGCACTGGCGACCGATGCTAGTACCATTGGGTTTTTGCCTTCTCGTCAGTGCGTCTGCCTCCTGTACCCGAGGTCGCCGGTTCGAGTCAGGACCGTGCAGTACAGCTTAGGGCTGGTTACACTGGTGTTTATTGTTTGTCTCCCATGTGTGTCAAACCTGGTCTGATCAACCAGTATATGTCCCCTTTCTTTCTTTTGTCAGTTGTCAGTTGTATGTTGTTTGTTATGTTTAGAGCTTTATTTACGGTCCGACTTCACATTTTACTTGTGAAGTATAACAAAATTAAGAACAACTACCAGACTCCAGAGGACGGAGAAAAAAAGAAAGAACCGGCCCAGCTCCAAACAACAACAGAAGAGCTAAATAAGGCCCACCGAGAGATTGCCAACCTGACGGAAACTGTCGACTGTTTAAAATACAAAGTGAAGACCAATAAGCTGAGGGCTGAGGTCAGCAACCTGGAAGCATATCAGCAGTGTTTTAAGGCTGATTTATTGTCGTGCATGTCTGTGATCACAGAGCCCCAGAAATTAAAAAGAAGAATCATCATATCAAAAAAACATTTGTACAATTGTAGACAATGATAAGCAAATGGGGATGGATGAAGAAACTGAGTCCGCGTATCAACGTCAAATTGCCTATCTCAGGAACAAGGTGGACTGTTGTATGAGGAGCCAGCAGAATGACTCCAGGACAATGAAAAATGTGCAGCAGCGGCTTGAGAATAAGCATTTAGATCACACCACGTCAAGCTACATCAAGTTATTAAATGAAAAGATTGTAGAGGTGCACGACTTAAAAAAAAATGGTAAAGGAAACAACTAAACTACTAGGAAAAGCAACAAAGCCGGCACAGGAGAGGGTAAAACTGTGGATTACTAAGAAAGTCCTTCAAACTGTGAGTGTGCAGAGGAAACAGCCATGTCCACACAGCCATCTTAAAAGGTGGTAATCTCTCGTACTCACACTATTTTCTTTGGCTTATTTGGCTTTGGCTTGACCTCTGAGATGTTGTCCTTATTGTGGATTCCTCTGATCCAATTATTGCATAATAGGAAAAATTGTGAAGATCCTGCCTGACTCAAAAGGAGCAGTCCGCAACATCTGTATCAAGACGAAGACAAGCATGCTGGAGAGAGCCATTACTAAGATCTGCCTCTTGGAGGAGCCAATGCCAGGATTGAAATAAAACTGAATAAGATAAAGTAATGTAATTATGTGTTTTGAATAAAAATGAATATAAATAAAAATATAAAAAAATATATATTTGTCTGTAAGAAATCTGTAAGACAAGTTAATGGTTTGTTATAAAGAACATAATGGCTACACCGATAATTGATATGCTTATTAGCATAGTCAATTAGGGGCAGTTTGTGTTAGAGTCATTTGTTTATTTTGTGGGCCTATTTACCAAGAATGAGCAGCTCTGTGTTTCCCTGGCTGCCCTTTGCTTAATTGGAACTAAAAACCCAAGTCAAAAAGAAATATACTTAAGTAGCACTTTTTTTAGATGCACTTATCACATTTTAATTGTACTATACTAAGTGTATATTAAATGTGTCATTTTGGAACAACTTAAAGTATGTTAAGTGTCATTTTAGAAATACTTAAAGTCAACTTTAAGAGAATTGCAATATATTTTAATGCACTTACTTCTTTAAATTGAACTTATAATACCCTTTTGTGCTATACTTGAAGAACAGTTTAAATATATTTTAAACTTCACATAAATATGTTCCTTGAACATTTTTATTAGCCTTTCCTCTTATTAGTAATTTATTACTAGTATACTCCAAGAGCCACTATTAATATCTTGGGAGGCTGCTTTATGAAACCATTCATTCAGTATGAGAATAATGCATTATTAATGCATTGAAAATACCTTGTAAAATGCCCTTTTAGCATAATAAAAATCAGGAAAAAAATTATTTTACAACACACACACATATAGACAACTAAAAAACTTTAATTTTGTGTACATTACAAAAATAAATTCCTGTACATTAAAAAGTACAGCAGCATTTATCACATCTTGACCAAAACACCTTCAAATAAAAATTGAATCAGTAAAATGATATATGATATACTGCAAGATCCATAAAGTGTTTTTTTTTCTTTCATGAAACTGGCACTCCTCTGGCCTGACTCCCTCACACAAAACAGATGCAAAGGCCAATCCAGTTCTGTCATCCAGATTTGATTCTTCCATTGGATTCTCCTTCCTGTGGATCTCAGATAAGCAAAACAAAAGGGGCCTCTAACATTTAACATATGTGCATATATATATTCATATATATATACATATATACATGTACTCTCACCTAAAGGATTATTAGGAACACCATACTAATACTGTGTTTGACCCCCTTTCGCCTTCAGAACTGCCTTAATTCTACGTGGCATTGATTCAACAAGGTGCTGAAAGCATTCTTTAGAAATGTTGGCCCATATTGATAGGATAGCATCTTGCAGTTGATGGAGATTTGTGGGATGCACATCCAGGGCACGAAGCTCCTGTTTCACCACATCGCAAAGATGCTCTATTGGGTTGAGATCTGGTGACTGTGGGGGCCATTTTAGTACAGTGAACTCATTGTCATGTTCAAGAAACCAATTTGAAATGATTCGAGCTTTGTGACATGGTGCATTATCCTGCTGGAAGTAGCCATCAGAGGATGGGTACATGGTGGCCATAAAGGGATGGACATGGTCAGAAACAATGCTCAGGTAGGCCGTGGCATTTAAACGATGCCCAATTGGCACTAAGGGGCCTAAAGTACATAGAATAAAAAAATACATACATACATACACACACACACACACACACACACATACATACATACACATACAGTACATATATACATAAATATATATATACACACACACAGTAATAGGTTATAACCGTTCATCAACTACAACGGGCCATCCATTGCAGGTACCACCCTTGGCTGGGCCATTCATGGGGAAGGCAAGTTTTGGGAGAATGGTAATTGTACATTGTGATGTAAATTGTTATAAAAAAATGTAGTTTATCCAGTCCGCATTTTTGTTTATTGAACACCACCACCAAAGTACAGACTCAAATCCTGCTGCAATTTGATTTTTCGCTTTATCCTTATCTAGGTTTAGTGACAGAGGAAATGTATTGGTGTGGTTAGGGTGGAGGAATAAGAACATTCACTCTGGAAATCCTCTAAATGTATTTCCTGTTATCTGTGCAAAGCCGACATTTTGGCCTGATGGTGACAGTGGACAAACACCACAACTGACAAGGTTTACACCCCTCGAATGATGAATTTGCTCACCAAATTTCATGTCAATCCAACAAATATTAGTATTGGAAGGGATAACGAACATGGCCATCTCACAAACATATTTTGGTCACACAAAATGCTAAAATAACACTAAAGTGATGTTTTATAACCATTACTATTTTCATGTAATTATTTCGGAGTGACTCATTAAATCAGAAATTGAAAAGTGTTACTCACCCAGCATCATACTTGTCCAAATCAATTAATTTAAACCAATCAAAATTGAAAACACACACCACAAAATGCCAACTGTATAAACTAAATATACAATAACTCGACCCAACCAACAAAGAGATGCTAAAACCGGCAAGCCCGCTTAGAGCCAAGACACAGCCGGAACTGGGCCGACCAGGCAGAGGGCAATCCCACAGGGGGAGAGACAGCTACACCCAAAGCCAAGGCACGAAAAAGACAGACTGAGCCGCCGTTCAAACCCCCGCCGAGGCAGCAGTGCAGCAGATCACTGAAGGGAAGGGAAGATTTAGCACCATTATATTGTATTTCGCATGGTATATATTAAATCAAATGGAATACAATACAAGAGACATGCATACATACCCCCACGGTTCCACAGCGCACACACATAATCAGCCACAGGCCAGATTGAGACAGCCCGCACAGCAAACGATTTGCTCTAAAACAATCAAGGGAGCATTGTGTTTAACCGCGATGCACTACCCGCACACAGCAGACAGTTCCATCAGCATGCAAGCAGACAGCACACTTACCACACGGACCGAGAGCAATGTAGCGTGCATACAGGGCGCCGCCCGGCGCCACTGCAGGTTTAGGGGTATTAACCACCAGCTAAACTGTTGCACTGCAGGCCATAACAGCTGTGACAGCACTCGCATCAGCACACCACAACGCCGGATCACCGTCACCAACAGCCAAACCGCCCAGTCCAGGTAAGAAAGAGACTGACACAGGTGCATCACCACCTGTACTTATAGGCCACGGCAGTGGCATCCGGTTGTCAAGGCACCAGCGCAGTGCCATAGTGGCAGGAGGGAGAAAAACCCTCAACCTGCCACATGTGGTTTTCAAAACTTTTAACAAAGCACATTACTTCAACTCATTTTTCATTATATATAGTGTGTACCTGAAGGTCTTCAGGAACAAAGGTGCTGTCATCAACAGCTTAGTCCCCCAATGGTTGTCAGCATAGCTTGAAAGTTGTGGAAGTGCTTTGCAACATTTTCAGAGCTGCGTGGACTTGAGAATACGACAGTGCAGCTGAGGAGAATTTTGTCAAACTCACCAAAGGAACTTGCTAATGTTAACAGTCCAAACTTGTGCATGGCCATCTTGTAGTTCTTGGGTGCACTCAGAAATAGAAATCTTCTCTGTAAGAACATTTTTTAAAAAGCATTTAACTTAATTCTTTTTGCACATACTTTTGGCACTTTTCATTAAGTGACTGAGACAGTGGTGGTGAACAGGATAACTGAAGATAACTTTGGAGCAAGGCATTAGAGGGGTCTATGTTGTTTTTCAATGAAATCACTGATTAATAAATTTAATTATTACTTCCTTTTAGTCAATGGGCCATAGCCTCACTTAGAAATAAATTACACACCTGTTCCCCTTCGAGGGAACTCGAACTGCGTCGGTGACGACACTATAGGAACGCCTCTGGGCGTGGCAGGGCTGAACTATGAATGAAACTACTCCAATCCTATTGGTGTTGCTAGAACGGTAGCGTGTGATGGCATAACCGGAGGGGTATATAAGCACGCCAGCACACAGGACACATTAGCTTCTTTCTATTCAGCAGGCACTCTGGCTGTTTGGAAGCTCCATCATCTTACTTGAAGTCGAGACGAAGCAGCAGATCATGTCGAATTCCGACAGTGTGTCTTTCCCTGTCAGCGCTTCATCACGGAAGGTGATACCCATGGAATGTGCGTCTCATGCCTGGGGATGTCGCACGCCCAGGCAGCCCTCAAGGGGGCCATTGTGAGGCCCTGCCCCTGAGGGTGCTGAGGTCTCGAGCGGCTCTCTTCCTAGAGGATGGTCGGATGCGCTCCCCCCGTGGCTCTGAGGAGCTAGATGTGCTTAGCTTGGAGAATGACTTCGGGGAGACGGAATTGTCATCAGCCCTCGCCAGGATACGAGGAGTTGTTGGAAGTGGTGAAGTGGGCTGTGGCCAATCAATATGCAGCTTGGCCACAGCCCGCTTCACCACTTCCAACAACTCCTCGTAGTAGGTTTAGCAGCCTTCGGCTGGCAGCAAACTAGACGAGCGGTTTCTGCAACACTGAGTGCCACCCCCGCGCCGGAGTGGAAACCCTTCTCTGCACGGCTGTCTACGTCCCCCCCAGCTGGACTATGGCAGCGTGACAGAGATCAGACAGCACGGCTACAGAGCTATGCCACGAGTGGAGGAGGCACTGGCTAGCTACCTCTCTCCCAACCTCGCCTCATCCCTCCGGACGCCGGCGCTCCCCACCAAGCCGTGTCGGATGACGTCCGATTTGGTGGGCAAGGCCTACATGGCAGCGGGTCGAGCTGGTGCCAGCCTGCACACGATGGCTGTCTTGCAGGCATACCAGACCGATCTCCTTCGGGACTGTGACGTAGGGAGAGGTCCCTTTGATGAGGACCTGACGGAGCTCCGTAGAGCGACGGACTTGGCTCTCTGTGTGACCTCTATGTGTCGGCGGGCCCGGGGGAAGAGGTCCTAAGACCTCGAGTAGGGGGATCCATCACCAACCCCCACCTCCTCCCCCTCCCTGCCCCCCTTCCCCTGAGAGAGGCCGATCGAGGTCCACTCTCTCATTGTGGCTCCAGCAACAGGCGTTGTTTCTCCCACCGCTTCAGCGCTCGGGATGCGCTAGCCGCAGGCGGCAGCCGGAACACGACTGGGCTCACGGCGAGCCTTCCCTGGCGGTCCTCCGCTTCAGGGCGCCACCAGCCCGAGGGGCTGGTCTCCTTGGCGAATTTCGCGGAAGCTTGGCGAAGGAAATCTTGGTTCCTGTCCCAAGGTCCCGTGTTGGGAGCGATCTGTCGCCGAACAATTATTACTCACTCACGGGATGGGGCGCGGTCATGGACGGCCACTTCGCGAGAGGCTCCTGGGAGGAGCATCATTTCTCTTGGCACATAAATTGCCTGGAAATGTTGGCAGTTTTCAGAGCTCTGAGGAGTTTTCTGCCCACCCTCCTCGGTCGCCACATCCTTGTCTGAACCGACAATACGGCAGTGGTGGCAAACTGGCACATCAGATTCTCCTGCGGTCCCAGCAGAGACTGCTGTCCCTCAGAGCGATGTACATCCCTGGGACCCAGAATCAAGGAGCAGACCTGCTGTCGAGACAGGGGCTGAGGCCTGGGGAATGGAGACTCCACCCCGAGGTGGTGGAGTTATTATGCGAAGATTTCGGCCCCATAGACGTGGACTCTCTCGCCCCCAGCCCTGCTAGGGCTGGATGCCATGGTGCAGACGTGGCCGAGGCTGCATCTGTATGCGTTTTCCCCCAGTCACTCTGCTCCTGGGGGTTCTGGAGCAGTCTACTACTAGTAGCCCCGTTTTGGCCAGCACGAGTGTGGTTCTCGGATTTAATATCGCTCCTCGAGGGCCCGCCCTGGCAGGTCCCTCTGAGGAGAGACCTGCTGTCCCAGGCGGAGGGCCGGATCTTTCACCCGCACCCCGCCCTGTGGCAGCTATGGGTCTGGCCCCTGAGGGGGCACAGTTCCTAGAGGTGGGCCTGACGACAGGAGCAGTCGAGACGCTGCTCAAGGATGTACGGCCTAAAGTGGAATGTGTTCACCACCTGGTGCAGAGAACGGGCGGTGGACCCAGTTACCTGCTCAGTAATTGTGATACTGGAGTTCCTCCAGCAACGTTTCTCCGCCGGCCTGTCCCCGTCCACGCTCAAAGTGTATGTGGCTGCCATTACAGCATTCCACACCCCTCTGAGTGATGGGCCCTTGGGGAGGCTTCCACCGGTCGTGCGCTTCCTCCGTGGAGCCTGGAGGATGAGACTCGTGACTCGTTCCAGGGTTCCCACCTGGGACCTGGCAGTAGTTCTCGAAGCGCTGGCTGAGGCCCCCTTCGAACCCCTGGAGTCGGCTGAGGCCAAGCACCTGACCCTTAAGATGACCTTTCTCCTTGCTATCACCTCTCTGAGGAGGGTGGGGGATCTCCAGGCACTTTCGGTTTCTCCCCGATGCCTGGAGTTTTCTCCGGGGAGGGTCAGGGTCATCCTGCACCCTTGTCCAGGTTATGTCCCTAAGGTTCCGGCCAGACTGGCAGGGTCCACGGTGCTGCAGGCGTTTCATCCCCCACCTCATGTGACGGCGGAGGACGGGAGACTTCATCTGAGTATTTACACTCTGAGGTCTTCCCGGTGGAGGAAAGCAGACCAGTTGCTGGTGTGTTTCGGGTCCCCCGAGGCTGGGCTCCCCGCTTCTAAACACACCATCAGCAACTGGATCGTTCAGACTATTTCCCTGGCCTATCAGGTGCGCGGTTTGCCTTCACCTATGGCCGTAAGGGCGCACACTACTCGAGGCATGGCGGCTTCTGGGGCCATTCTCGCAGGGGCGTCACTCCAGGATTTGTGTAACGCGGCTGGCTGGGCCACCCCTCACACTTTTATCCGGTTTTACAGTCTGTACCATCCTTCTGCACCCGGCACCCGCGCACTCTCCTCCTAGTCGTGCCGCCAGGTTCTGCACGCTGGGGGCCTGAGGCCTAAGTGGGTATCTCATTCCCATAGTGTCGTCACCGACGCAGGTCGAGTTCCCTCGAAGGGGAACATCTTGGGTTACGTATGTAACCCTTGTTCCCCGAGAAGGGTAATGAGACACTGCGTCGGTCCGCCACACCTCACCCTGCCTGGAGTGCCTTGCTTCATAGAAAGGTCTAATGTGTCCTATGTGCTGGCGTGCTTATATACCCCCTCCGGTTATGCTGTCACACACTACCGTTCTAGTAACACCAATAGGATTGGAGTAGTTTCATTCATAGTTCAGCCCTGCCACACCCAGAGGCGTTCCCATAGTGTCGTCACTGACGCAGTTCGAGTTCCCTCGAAGGGGAACTACATATTGCCTTTGTTTGACTGAAAACCAGTGATATGGCCTGCATGAGGAGCAAGGAGCCATCACATATAACCATGGAATGATGTTTCTGTGTCTGTATTGTTTTGCATGATCAGTCTGAAAAGTACTAAGAAAATAAGAAAATAAAGAATGTGGTCACAGGTCACAAATGTAAGGAGAGGAATCCTTATTTTGATTTCAGACCACCAGCTCATACTTGAAAACCATCACAGATGAGGTATGATTTTAGTATTCAGTTTTTGCTGTAAAGCTATGTATACGCACATTTGATTTTGAAGTGTCGCTGGCATGGCTGTGCGTCTTACAAATGCAGATGGTGCGCAGCAAAATAACTTGTACTTTGAGTCATTTATTGACCAAGTACTTTTATAGTTTTTGCCAATTGTTTGTCAAATAGTATTTTTTATGGGAGTAATTGTACTTTTAGCTACCTGAGTAAAGATTTTTACTACTCTACAACCTAGAACGCTTGAAAACGGTGGTCTCTGTCTGCTTCCAAGTGGACTCTGGTGCGATTCGCTTGTGATGTGAAAACAAATGAACCAATAGCATATGTGATTTTAGTATTATTTCATAAACTAAACTATTAATAAATCCATCTGCTGATTGTAAAATCTGTTCAGGAGGTGATCTTATAATTGATCTGTATAAACCATGTATAGGCTATATTGATGCAAATTGTTTGGTAACCATATATGCAATCTTTACTTGAAAAAATAAAAATATTGTACTCTGTGTAATTTGTTCGTTCATTAAGTCTATTAAAAAGTGTGTGACAGTGATCCCACAGTAATAAGCCCTAAATCATTAATGTATGTACTGTCTAATAATAGGCATAGCAATAATGCAATAATGCTAATTATTTCTTCTTGAGCTCTTTGTGACACCAAATAAATATAAATAAATACATCTACACATCAGACTGTCAATGGTGATGCAGGAGGACAACCCCCAAAACGACTTACCGTCACGTCAGTCTGTATGGTTGCCCCTCTTAATTCCTTTGTAAAAAAGTCAGTGTGAACATGAATCTGATCAGAGCTAAAAATGCAACAATTTGTCATTTTCACCTGGTCCGGACTAGATGAACCAAACAATGGTTTCTTCGGTTATTTACATATAGTAGGCTGAAAATCTTTCTCTGCCCAATCAACAGTGATGGGTCATTGGCTCTGCATCGACAGGTGGGAGTATTGTTATTATTAAAAACTGAGATTGATCACCATACAGTTAGGTCAAACTTGGATAGGGCTATATATTCTATTCTAGAAACCGCTAAACTAAATGGTGCAGGTCAGGAAACACTTCTTCAAAGGCCCTATCCTGTAGAAATCCCTAGCCTATAACCTAACTATCAATCACACATGTAGCTCTGCACACTCCTATATGTTAAGCCTACACAAATTCACATTGTATTACATACAGTTTTTGTACCTTCACTCCCCGACATTATGTATGTGTATACATATTTTCATTTTTCTGTGTTTTCTTAACTGCTCCCTGTGTCTAGTTGGTACAGCCTAGATAACTGATATCTAGCATGAAGACACTGTTCCCGCAGTATAATGAAGTCTCTCTCTGTGGTTCTGGGTTCACAGTTCTGGGTTGGTCAGAGTCGATCCCAGAGTAGACTGAAACCTGAAGAAACCATTATAGGAGAACTTAGGCGCCACCTTGCGGGAGATGCGTACGAACAGCACGCGGGGGTACAGATTATTTCACTTTCTGTTCTGGTGAATGGAAACGAACGTGTCAAGTAAGAAACTCCAGGTCAGTGTTTTTCTGTCCGTGGATCTTTAAAGATTTCTTTCAATGGAGAAGGAGGAAGCCACGCGCACCTGCGGCCAATGGTAAGAGTTAACCTTGTGTGGGTTTGTCGGGAGGAGGACACACCAAGTTACTTTAAAAATCTGGTTGTCAGAGTTTGTTTTGGTCACTGGCAGCTAACGTTCGTGTCACACACCGGTCATAGTTCAGCACAGAATTAGATGTAAGGAACGTGGTATGTAGGCTAACGCGTAGCGACAGTCCTGCTTGGTGCATTATGTAGGTTAACCTACGAAGATAATTTGTAAGAAATAGGAAGTCCTGTCATTCTAGGCCTGCCTGTAAATATCTTAGTTAAGTTGCCTTTCGCTTTCGGGCTACCTATTTTTAGAATCAGGCTCATTTTATGACAGGGGACACACGACCTGACCTTAGTCGATTGTTTACCAATGGGACACATGCTAACGTTACTGATACATTAGTTTGATCTCAGTTTTATCTGTGATGTGTCTTGGACGACGAGTCATGCTGTTAAAGTTAATAAATGCCTATGTTAAATAGCCTATATAGGCTATTAATTCCATAAAACATTTCACAGTAGCCACCAATGTTCAAATTACAAGGGAAATTAACAATATCCACCTTTATGGCAATAATTCTCTCTGTTCTGATACAGACATTCTAAACAAAAGGCTGAATTTGAAGTATACTATGGGCAAACACTTCTGTTATCATGCAGACTACAGAGAAGGAGCGAACACCTATAACATTAAAATCACTAATATCTATTATAGTTTTTCTCAACTGCTGTACAGTTCCTGGAATCAATCATCATTTTCTTAAATCTTTACACACAATTTTTGAACCACACCCAACGGTACAAACATCTAACTTTCCAACTCCAGGGTCCAATTCAAACATTGGCCCACAGACAACATGATAAACTATGGTGGCACAATTTAATAAGCGATTACTTGTCTTTATTGTTGTCCTTGTTTTCCTCTTCCTCTGCTGTATTGCAACTTTAGCATTGTAAGGTACAAAGTACACAGACATGGCTCTTGACCCTATTCATTGATCCTGTAATTCTGATTAACAAGTTTGAGGCTAAGTGTTTGCACCTGGGGAAAGGAGTTTAGGTTGTGATGACTTATATTGAGAGCATGTGTTTGCTGAATGAGTATCTAGCGCAATGAATAATTTATTTGGCCACTTTTGGGTATGGTTTTGTAGAAAAAGTTTGGAATAGTGAAACAGGTGAACAGTGTTTAAGGTTATAGAAAATGTATTTGTGTTTTTGGGAAGGAGGTAAGGGTTTAGGTTTTGTGTTTTAGCGAAAAACTGTAAGATCCAGGTGTATTTTAAATAATAATAAAAAATGTAAAATATTTTGTCTTTCTCAAAACTGACAATCCTTCAGCGAAAAGAAAAATACATAATCCTCCCCCTTTTCTGACCCCACCCCTCTTATAAAGTTCTCACTGTATATATTCAGTTGCTTACTATATCTTATTTCAGGACAGTTTTATTGAAACCTCTCCCTCTCTCTTAAAGCCACAGAGAGGTTGCAGAGACCAACTACGCTCTGCATGAAATGCACTGCAGCCGCTTCTTATGTCTCTGTCCTGACTGTGATGAAGCAGTTCCCAGAGACCTACTGAACCAACACAGGGAGGAGCAGCACACCCAGGTATACACACAAACAAACACACATACACCACCTGACAGTGTATTCTCTGTAGGTTTACACCTGTGCTTGTTTGCAGGTGAGATGCTCCAAGTGTAACCAGAAGATGGAGCGTCGGTACCTAATGGATCATGAGGTAGGCCCAGTGGTACTGTTAGCGTGGACCAAATGTATAGTATATTATTGTACAGCATATCAAGGTAGCAAGGGGATTTATTTATCATTATACAACACAAGGTTGGACAACGAAATAAAAGGAAAACATCTCTAACGTAACACGCATTATTATTTGTTTATTTTCATTTGTTTCCATTAACCAATAGTATAAGCAAAAACATTTTACTATTGAGAGAGAGAGAGAGAAAATAAAGACAACGAGGATGTCACAGTGATGTCACTAGGGTTATGTCACATTGGACACCACAATTTGTTGACCTGCGTAGCGCATACAGTCTGTGGTAGCGTTACAAACAGGGGACATGGAGTTTGAAAGATGTAGGTTTTCCAGGCAGGTAGGGGCTGTAATAAAAGACAGATCTTGTTGCATTATGGGGAGAAAAAAAGCTTAAGCCACACTAGGGACTAAAAGTTAGAATAGCAAATATTTAGTAATAATTTTACCTTTATTCTTGGTAATGTGGAAACGCTTCCGAAGGAGTAACACTGGCTGATATTAGCTTTGACAGATGCTAAGTATGGGTTAATATGTACCCTGGGTCTGACTCTCCTCTGTCTCCCAGTCTGATGAGTGTGTGGAGCGTCTGCAGAGCTGCCAGTTCTGCGAGCTGGAGCTGCCATGGAAGGACCTGGCTGCACACCATCTGGTCTGCGGGAGTCGCACCGAGCTCTGCAGGGACTGTGGCCGCTACGTCACCCTGAGGGACCTGCCAGAGCACGGCTTGACCTGCTCAGCCGCTGGCAATGGCTCAGGTCCTCCTCAAGCTACCAGCAAACCACCTCCAAACAAGAGTAAGTGCGTGTAGGCTGTTGACTTCCAGAATACTTTTTAAATCTAACTATTACTATGGGTATTCTCTTTAACTATTACCACGGCGGTTTTCTTTTCACAGCAAAAATAACAATGCAGTGCCGCAGATGTATGGCATCTTTTCCAGCTGAGGATAAAGATGAACATGAGGTATGTGATCTGTGCAAGCAGAAAATGATGAGCGCACATAAGAATGACAGTAACATGTCATGCAAATTGTTGTCAACATCTGTTGGATTAAGTGGCTAAAATCACTGTTTTTATAAAAATAATGGGTCAAACGAAAATGTGAAGATAATGTGATAATGTGAGAGGGAGAGAGAGATACAGTGAGTTTTAGCTCATTGTTTAGCTGTCTGGCTAGCTGTTTGGTTTACTCGCACGTTTTCAGTAAAAAAGTCACACCCATAGACTGTGTAAAAGAAGTGTTGGTTTGCCGATTACTGTTTTTGAAGCATCGGGTTTGGTATTTTGGCCGTCGCAATCTTGTTTTTTTTGGAACCATATTTGGACAAGAGGGTGGAGCTGGGGAGAGATACGCATTGCTACACCTGATGCCTTGTCACTCACAAGGTAGCCACGCCCTGCTTCATCGTCTAATTTCCGATAGATGGGAAAATAATTCACTAAATGAACGTTATGCTGTATTGAAGAAGACTTGAAATTTGCGATTGAGACCATAAAGTCATTAGGAGAGTGGGAAGTGGAGTAATTTTCTCATAGACTTCTATACAATCGCCCACTACTGGCTATTAGAAAGAATGCAGGTTTAAGGCATTTAGCATTGGCCTCCCTTTTCAGACCCGTAGCCTGTGGCTACTACTTTCATACAGTCTATGCTCACATCAGACCAGGTAAGGCTATAGCAGTAAAATTCCTGAATGTATTGAATTGAACAAACGTGTGTTTCACTGCGTAGTAATTCAGCTTTTAATTTGCAAGAGAAGTGTCATTGTCTCGCTTTAAGCCCACGTCCACTATACAGCCTTTTTCAACAAGCACTCATTAAAGTAATACCTTTGTCTGTATCCCCCAAACCAGCTGAAGTGTGTATCAGCAGCCACGTGGGAAGATGAAGAGGCTAATTCACAGGTGGAAAAAAGGGAGGATGACGTTGATTTCTCCAGACAGGGGGCCACGCCCTGGCTAAGCCGCAATTTTAAGGCAAGCTCCCAGTCAGGCAGACCCAGCGGTGGTCCCTGGGGTGATGCAGATGACCCACACCAGATCAACACCTGCCCCCACTGTCATCTGGCCCTGCCCCTCTGCACACTACAGTGGCATCAGGTAACATTCCCGCGTCACACAAGAGTTGTGTATACGTTGTTGAAAGGTTCCTATGTTAAGCGTTTCCCCCTCTCCCCTTTGTTTTTAGGCGAAGTGCCAAATCCACCTTCTCCTGAAATAAAGCGAGAGCTCCTCTGAATGGAAATGCTGCTTGAGAGACCTTTGATCAAAATGGTCAGGGGCTGGAAGACGTGTATTTGGGCTGTTGAAATGTAGTTTTGTTATAGGCCAATTTAGGATTTATTTAATGTTTAAATGAAAGTTAACATTTTCTTTGTAGTTTTAAGAAAGTGTTTTGTTTTTTTTAACTTCTGACACTCCTTATGACTTTGTGATGTTCCTTTTGTTAAATACAAATACCAAACTGTTAAATGTCTCTGTCTAAATCAATGAATAGCATGTTCAAACATAAACTGTTTACAGTACTGGCAGTGGTTGTGGCTGGGCCTATATAATATTATTTCTGCCCTGCCTGACTGACTCTTTATTAAAATCACACATAACAGGTAACACAAAGCTCTAACAGGCCCTGCCTTGGTTAACGTTCTTCACTCTGCCTTTCTGCCTGTCAAATCTCTCGTCATGTTCAAATATGCAGTCAGTCCAGGTACACACACACACAGACTCCTGTCTCTCCGTCAAAATCTGTTAATACAAATTAACATACAGCAGAAACAAAATCCAAGTGTGTAATTATCTTGGTCTATACCTGGTCCTGTGTTAGTAGTAGAAAAGGTAATAGTGTATTTAGAGTAAGAGGGCAATATCAGATTAAGCTAACATGGCCAATGTTATTTAAGCTAATGTTGTTAGCATTACGTTTTGCATGTTCTCCCCGCATCCGTGTAGGTTCTCTGGCTTCCTCCCACCATCCAAAGACAATTGGTATCTCTGAAATTGTCCTGAAATGTGTGTGGATGTGAGTGTGGCCCTGCGATGGACCTGAGCAGTTGATGATGGATGGATGGATGGATGGTATATCGCGTTGTCTTTGTGAAATGTCCTTGCTAACCAAGTTTAAATTGTTATCAAATGCCATTTTGTTAACAGTCTGATATGTCGATATTAACGATATTTAATCTTTTACTCATCAGTCTAGTTAAGCAAGTAATATTTTAGCCAGCTAACTACGCAACAGTTTACCTGTCAGTTAGTGGGTATAAATATGTAGTTATAGTTAATCTCTATGTAAGAACTAGAATTAAGTGCCGTGTAAATCTACACTTTGCATGCACAACTGCAGGTGCAGCCGGTTCCAGGTCATCTTTTCACTGGTTACTTTTTGCAGCTTCTGCCACATTACAAATCATTAAGTGAAATATAGAGATATTTTATAAATTTGATTCAGTCTGAAATGCAACAACACAGACAAGTGTGTAATTATCATCCACAGATCATTTTTGAAAATAAAAACTGATTATGGATTTTAGGTAAAATTCATGAGGGCCTCAGACCAACTCATAGCCTTGGAACAAGTGTAATTTATCAGACAGCACTAAAAACACAAAATCATACAGCTCTCAGACTGAAGACCTTAAATAAAGGAAACAAAATGTTTAGACCATATAAAAGAGAACTAAATCTACACACATATTTTAAAGAGAATTTTAATACAACTGCATTTTGAAAGTAATACTTGGTATAGGTGGACCTTTCAGAAGTTATGTATGATAATGGTTTCCCTGTGCTGGGCGCAGATGACCTCGTCAATGTAGAGAGAGTTGGCCTTGATCTCCATGTTTTCCTGCAGCTCCAGCTGGCAGCGGACCAGAGCCCTCTGCTCCTTCTCTGACTGGGCCACTGCCTCATGCAGTCTGAGAGTACAGAGATAAAGACATGCCACATGATGACCAAGTGGTTACATCTGTAAACATTACATCAGCTAACATGATGAGAACGGTGATAGAAAACAGGAGATCAATATGTCATCACATCTATGCATCCGTCCAAATCAGCCACTAACAACATGGTAGGTACTTTCTACTTTCTGTGTTTTCTTTTTCTACAAAACCTTCATTACGCTGTCATATACACTATGTTAAAAAAACATTATCATCATGATTGAAATCTTCTCATTTCTTGTATTTATATTCTAGATGTCTTGGTTATAGCCTCTGTAAACTAGCAGCTGTAATAGCTGTGTCCACACAGGTATCATTAAACTTTCCACACAACTTTCAACCACAGGTGTTTCTTTTGTCCCGCTGCTAATGTGGTGACTTTGTCTGTGTGTTGCAGCATTTATTAAAACATGTTCATGTCATATTATACCAACAGAATAGGCCAATAGTGTGGGTCAGAAAGACAGAGGTGTGATTCAGCCAGATGTTTGAGAAGGTGTTTCTGGACATCTCTATTGGAAACATTAGTCTCAGGTCAGCTGATAAAGTCTCATGCCAAATGCCATGCGCTTTGTTCAGATAATGCAGGAGGAGGGCAGAGATAATTGGGGAGAAGACCAGACCACAGGTACAGATCACATTATTAAGTCTTCTCCTTGGACTAGGAACGGAAGCTGCATGCTTATATTAAGAGAGAGGCTGATATTTATTTTGGCCTGTCTCCTAAGGAGGTCAGTGTAGTAGGTGTCAGTAAAAAGCACTCGAAATGCAGATCTCTCATACTGTTCTTACTAAAAAAAATTTAAATTCATCTCAAAATGTGACATTTGTATAGCCTAGGCCTATTCTGTAAAAACCTTTTCATTTTTTATTTTCATTTTTGTCCTATCTTTTTTATTCCTCCCTGTTTTAGGTGCACACATTTGCATATTTATATTATATATTTATAATATATCCTTAATATAATATGAAATATTCTAAACTTCAAGTTTGGGCTGTCAGGTTACTTTTGAAACTGAATATTTGAAATAAAAATGTAATTTAAATTTTAAAGATAAAGGACAAATGATGTCACAGTCACAAGGTCACAGTCATGTTTATTTATTAAATACAAAAAATCTAGCTTGGATTGTTGTGTTACTTTTGTCCCAGCTGATGGGGTCGTGCCAGTTATGTTTAAAGTGAAATTATACGGAAGTTGTTCTACATTTGTACAAAATACCACCTGAAATTGATAGACCACACCTGTGAGTTAGTGACCACAGCAAAAATATATCTCTGTCTGAAACATTATCTTTTAAAATCGGGTTTTTCTGAAAAATGGTACTTTCGCCCCTGCTCTCCCCTACATCAAAGTGTCCTGGGCTTACTTGGTGATGTGAGCCCCGAGCTGCTGGACCTCTGCGAGGAGCTGGGACTGTGCTGGATCGTAGCATTGCTCTTTGGCAGGCCTCTGGCGGCGCAAAGCCAGCCGGGCCTGGGCCAAACTCAGAACATGTTCATTCTCTGTGATGGCCACTTGGAGATCCTCTCTGACCCTCTGCTGGCTGGCAAGCTCAGACAGAATCTAGAGGGGATAGAGGTGTCACGCCAGGGTCAACCAGTATTCAGAAGTACATGAAGCTATTGCTTCTATGACACAAAACAGTTCTATAAATGTTTTGAGAATAAAAAATAGATGTATTTCCATGTTTTTGGTCATGTCTCAGGCTGGTGAACTCTGGACTGAAGTTCTTCTTATTTATTAAGAATGTTTTGAAGGTTTCCTTGCAAGAGAATCATAAGACTTCAATATTGAGTAATCTCTGAGGATTGTAGACATTCACATTTGCTGAATGTTCTTTTGGTCACAGCAAGGAAATGTATAACTGCACATTGGCTGAGTGAGGAAGCACCTTGCAGACAAAAAGGAATAGCATGAAATTACCAATATACTGAAATTACAGCGAAAAATAATCATTTAATATTTTATCTTATGTTAAGTAATAGTGCAACTTCAAGTCCGTTATTATTCACTCACTTTTTAAATAAATTTCTTTCTACCAAAGAAATAGTGCCTATATAAACCTGACTAGGAGAAAGGTTGTTTCGTTTTTTGCAATTTGGGTGTAGCAACTCTTTAAAGATTGTACGGTCTTAGCAGTATTACCATGCTAAAGTCTTTAAACCCACAGTCAGAGCCAATTACTTCTATATCCACCAATGATGAATTGAACGATACTTTACAGCGAGATTATAGATATTTTAAAAGAAGAAATATTACATTCTTCTTTCAAATAAAAAGTTGCATTAAATAACCACAAAACACACGTTTGCTTAATTCAGTACATTGTTAGCGTACTTAAGATACTGCAAAATAAACATTTTGTGCGTGCTATGTGATGGTACAAGAGGCAGTAACATCATTTCATGTGTATTAATTATGTAAATAAAAAACAATGTGATGTTTTGATGTTAAAAAATCTTATTCTTTGTCTGTTGGCAGGGTGGAAAGGCCTCTTAAACAGCATTTAAACCATGTGCTATTAAAGCAACATTAGTATTGACTCCAGTATGAGCCCATGAAATCCAATAGTCCATTTGAAAAAGTCCATCACATTATTACCCATCCTTAATGAAAGGATCATCTCTGGTCAGCTAATATCTGAATTTTAATAAAAACTCACTTCTGTTTTGAAAAATCATTCATTGTCCTTCTCTCACTTCATTATTATATCTGCCTTCCACTGTCTGACTTTTTTTCCCTTCACATCATTCTGTCTGTCAAATATATACCATATACTCGTCTGCCCTACCTCGGGCAGTTGATCCTCCATCTGGCCCTTGGCAGACTTGATCTCCTGGACGTTCAGCTGAAAGGCTGCTGTTGTGGCCTGGACCTGTTTCTGCATGTCTGCGGCCGTCTGCTGCAAGAGAGACTCCACCAGGGCCCGTAGTTTCTCAGAGTTGTTCTTCTGCTGCTCCGCTTTGGCTATGTTGATGTCTGAGATGTTCGCCCACTGCTTTTGAGTCACCGCCAAGCTGGGAGAGGGAGAGGTTTAAAAACGTATGAAGCCCTGGATCAAACAAAATTACTTTTTCCAGACTTCGCAGATCTTTTGAAGAGAACATAACTGATCCCCTTCTTGACACACACTGGCAATGATTTTAAATCATCCAAAAATGTTGAATTTCCAAAAGTCTTAAAAACGTAGACAACATATCATTTTCTTGTCTTTTTTGGAGTAAACAAGAGCATGGCAGTTCACCTCGGCAGAACAGTTTTGGTGTTTTTGGACTTCTGCAGGTTGTCGATGGAATGGGTGGTCATTAAGGCACAGGAGTTGTCGATACACTGAGCCTCAGATTTTGCCTTCAGATCCTGCTCTAGGTGGTACTTGGCAGATCGGTTCAATCTGGAACACAAAACAGCATGTTTTGTCTCAGTCTTACTGGCAACTCTATCCAGTGATATGATTTTACTTCTAGATTTCAAGACAATAAATGTTGAATACAAAAGGTCTGCATACTTTTGAAATCCCCTTCACAGAGTCTATATAATCATACCTAGTCCGTCTCCCTTACCGTATCTGCTCAGTGATCTGCTCTAATACACGCTGCAGAAGGGAAGCCACGCCTTCAATCACCTCCCTCTCCTTCAGCAGCTCTCTGTCCACCGCATCATGCAACTTAACAGAGGCCATGCGTTTCATTCTGCAGGCAACAGACAAAAAATAACTCACTCATCTGCTTGTCCTTACTGCTGCACCTTTCACATAAATACTTTGATCAACCCTCTTTCTTCCCTGAAAAAAACTAAATAGTGTTGGAGCCCTAATTCTGCCTGTGTCCAACAAAGAATGCATTTTTTACACAGAACACGGACTGCGGATTTTGTCCCCTATTTCTGACAGTGTAGTCATGCTACAAAGGAATCTTGGCACACAGACAGAGTATAGAGAGGAGGAATGATTACAGCGCCCAGTAACTCTCTCAACACACATGCCATGTGATAAAGATAAATTTGAAATATCCAA
Organism: Micropterus salmoides; assembly: GCF_014851395.1. Classification (NCBI taxonomy): domain Eukaryota; kingdom Metazoa; phylum Chordata; class Actinopteri; order Centrarchiformes; family Centrarchidae; genus Micropterus; species Micropterus salmoides. The sequence continues at coordinate 8,918,536 of NW_024042261.1, read as the reverse complement.
ACCTATGTTTAAATCTGTTTTTGAGCAATTTCCTTGTGATAAAGTTTTAAATGTTTTACTATACAAATAACAAGCAGTTCCTGAACACATTATTAGTTTTGGTCTAAGGTGTAGGGTTAGCCTGACCTTCAGGTCCTGCAAAGGACCCCCCATTGTAAACTCTGCACCCTTCGCAGGAACCAGCCCTTAAATTAGTCTGCAGGTTCTGTGTGTTAGCCCTGTAACAGACTGGTGACCTGTCCAGGGGTAGAGCCTGCCTCTCACCCAAAGCATCCTGCATTTAGGTGCCACACCATTATTAATAAATGAGTTACAATTGTGTTTGACAAGTCAAAACGTCTGCATAGATTTGCAGGTAAGCTTCACAAAAACAGAAAGTGGTGTTGAAAGTTTAGACTTTATGTATGGAGTTACTGAACACTAACAATAACTGTCAAATCTAAAAGACAGGTTAGATGTGAGTAGTAAGGGAAGTTTCAGAGGTTAAGTAGCAAAATATAACTGATCAACTGATTGTTCATGTTCCTCTCTTCCCGATCATTTTCCAGCCTAACCTTTCCTGCAGACAGAGAACGGTGACTCTCAGAGGCTCTTTGCAAGCCTCCAGGGCTTTCACCACTCTGGCGTTCACTGCTGTGAGGTCATCAATCTCAACAACAATCTCCTCCAACTTCAGCTCCAACTCCTTCTTCAGAAACTCAATGTCTCTGACCCGCTGATCTGCACAGCGGAAGAAAAAACACAACAGTCCACCTCTGTAGTCTTTGCAATATCATCTTTATTGCTAGCTGATGACACAGACTAGCTGATCTTTATTTTCTTACTCACCTAGACGCATGTTGTCATCATTTTGCATTCGTTTGCAAGCTTTGTCAGTTTCCAAGATCAGCTTCAAGCACTCTGCTCTGAAGAGCTCGGAGCGGTTCCGGGCCTCAACGTTCACTAGACTGGGTCTACCACCATGAGTGCGGTCCGGGACAGACATGGTTCTCCACTGGTGGTCTGTCACTGAGAGTAAGTTACAGGCAGGTAGGAAGAACATGGTGACAGAGGCTGAAAACATTTCAAAACCAGAGGACAATGGAGACCATACAGATTTTACTAGACACCCACTGATTGTTTATGTATGTGAAATAGCGTAATAAAGAGACTCAATATGTACAATGGTTCAGCGTGATGCGTCTTCAGTGTAAATGCTCATGTTTCAGCCTGCTGCGGCGTTTTAGTTGTTTTGGTGGGTCTGGTTTGTTTGTTTTAGTGGTATACGCCGCAATACATACCTTGTTCCGTGCGGCTGAAAAACACCGAGACGTCTCTGTTTTTTTACGTGTCTGACTCTCGCTCCAGCTAAACTGTAACTAAACAAATGGTCGCCGTGGCAACGGACGACGCAGGTCATTGGCGGTCACAGCGGAAACGGCCACTTTGCTTGACTGTTGATGATATTCAAGTGTAGGTCATTGGCTAGAAGCTACTTTTGATTGAACCTGAGGATGAAAAAGATCTAACGTTATCACTGGACACGAACAAGCTGCCCGCAATTCTGCTCCTAATGACTAATAATAAAAACAGAACGGAATAGATCACTAAGGCTTAATCAATAAACCACGCAAAGAATGCAGTGAGGCTTTAGAGATTTAATAGTTGCATTTGCAAAGCTATAAATGTATTGTTACAGTACATTACAACATTTCTATTTGATAAAATAAGCCACTTGTGACATCAATTGGCTGATGTAACTGATTCCAGCCAGCCAATAACACCACAAATCAGTACAGAGGCTCTTCACGTTTCAGCCAGCAATATCTTATATCAAGTGCATGAGTGGCGATGCCATGTTATGATAACTAATGATGAATATCAATAATATATATTGTATCAAAATTGAGCAGCATAGTACAGTACACTCAATGTAAAGCAAGAATCGTTTCAAAGGCACTTGCTGAAGACATACTGTTTTCTAAAAGCAAAACATTTACATTTTCTCTTAATAATAACCTTATTTCCTATAAATATTCATATTATAAACATTCACATTAAACAGTGCAACATATCTGTATGGTCTCTGCTGTGATACCACAATCAGTCTTAAAAAGGAATAATTCATATTCCAAAAAATAAAATAGAAAACTGCAAGGTGCTGGTGGGCTAATTTAATCAAAACTGCTAAATCACTTCCTATAGCGGCTCATCCACAACACTAAGGTGAGATATGCTGTGTGCTCTATAAATATTTTAAATAACATAAATTCAGCTTACATACTACAGTTCAATGCTTTCAGGACAGTACACAGATCAGTGCTGTAGGACTAATAATTCTCTGCATATTTCTAAATAAACAGCTCTTTATCCAATACAACATACTGTTTTTAAACTAAGAAATTGGAAAGGGAGGACAGAGTCCGATCATCTTCTCTTATTGAAAGGAATAGTTCACCTCTATAAATTTGAATTTCTCTTTATTTCTGTATTAAAGAAAATGTCTGTAGGCCCATCAGGCACACAGTACTACTGAATTACAACTCAAATTACTGAAAAAAAACAAACAAAAAAAAACAGTCAGCAAAATAAAGCAGAAAATGTTCATAACATTTCTCCTAAAACTGCGTAACACAAATGTTCTGGTCATTGCAGTGCTAGTAGATCACTGGTGGGAAGGAAAGGTTATTGGAGAGAGAGCTGGGATTGAAGCACTTAATGTTCAGTGGTCCTATGAACTTCAGAGTTTTAGGTGACGTTGGCTGACTATTGCCTCCTAAAGTTTTGAAGCTCTGATTATCTTCTGAACAAGAAGCACTTTTTTCCGTTTAAGCTTTAAGTCAGACAGAAATGTGAAAAATAATGAGGCAATTCCTGTTTTAGCTCCTTCTCCAGTATCATACAGGCTTTGCCATGATCATACAAATCAGTCATTTATATCTACAGACTGGCTTCAAGGGAAGCAGTCCCCTTCCTGTTTGCAAGTAAGCAGTGAACATTCATTTGCTCATTTTCCACAGCAAAATAATTTATTCCTCAGGAACACATTGATGTGAAAACCAAAATGGGCCAGTGAGCTTTGTTCATTTTGTTACTCCCTTTTCATAATTGTAGCAGTCAGGTGAAGTTTCACTGGGTTGCTTTTACCTGTCCAAACAAGCCAAACCTACATGTTCAGTGTTCCTGCTCACCAAGCCAGCTGTGAGAGCAAGTTCAGCATTAAAATATGGAGTTCAGACAAATATTTTGAGCCGTTACACAAGCTTAAACGTAGGGCTTCCTTTCATTAACGCAAACTGGACTGATCACACAAAACATACCTCACCTTCTATTTTAACAATACGTTTAACCTGTTACCTCCGAGTCCTTGTTAACCAAACCCTCATTCATTCAATCAGAGCCTTTCATCATATTTAATAAAGCTATCTTATACACAGTACAGTGTTTGTTTTTATTAGGCTTTAGGACACAAAGTTGGCACTTCTTTGTTCAATCTAAGGCCAATTTAAATATGAGTTTCTCACACACACACACACACACACACACACACACACACACTTAAGACCACTAGTTAAAAAGTGTACTGACCACAGATGAGTGAGTAAGTTTTAGCCACACCAGTAGCATTAGAGAGGTCTGTGAGGGTGTGTAACAGCATGAACAGGCAACACTTCCTAATCTGCTCCTTTGAGGACAAGTTAGGAAACACAGTAATTAAAAGCCTTGTTGTTGTTCAGGCAATCCAGGCCCGAATACATTTCTATATCATACCACATCTGTGACTCCTGATAGATCAGTTCAAGGGGTCTTCACTCGCTATGGTTTTGTCAAGTCCGTTGATCTTCTCAGGCACCAAGCCTTCCTCAACGGCTACCTTGGACTCATGGACCTAAAAGAGAGACCAGCAGACCACACTAGTGCTTATGCCAAGGAACTCAGTTCCAAGTTGTCCAACAGGTTTAAGGGAAAATGAATGTGTATCAGTGGATTCATCTTGGTATACAGTATGTGCACATTACTCACCTTGAATGGTTCACTAATTCCAATGATGCACCGCAGAGTGCTACTGTAGTAACAGAGCACACACTCTCCTCCCCGCACAGGGATTTCCTCTTTACTAACATATACCTACCAAAACAGAGGTACAGTTATAGCACCTGTGGGCTTTTTCTCCAGGTAATGTGTCTAACTCATCAGTGCACGAGTTACTACCTGTATGACTTCGTCATTGAAGGCCACCTCGTCGTCTTTGACCCATGTGTAGGTGATGTAGTCTGACACACAGGTGAATCCAACCTGAATTTCGTACACAGGTTCAAGACTGTCATTCTGAAATATCACATTTAAATTGCCAGTGGGAAACAGCTGTTGTGCGGCTAACCTTATAGAGTCCGATCCAGTCCCACGTACTGGAGGGGAACGGCTGCAGAGGGCTGTAGACAACCATAGCATCAATGTCTGCGCTCCAGTCGCCTTCTGCCTGCAGACGCACCAGTGGAGTATTGTACATCTTCCTCAGCTGGAAGGAAAAATTTTGTAGACATTTAAAGGATAAATCCTGTTATTATAGCCTGGATGTTTTTAAACAGGTTTGGCCACAGCTTCTATCAGTTATGATGGCTTAACCACATGAAGGGGTGACATTGCTAAAAAGAAGAAGTCAGAGAGGGGAAGAAACAGGAGAAGTCAGACAGTCGCATCAGTTTTTATCTCTGGATCTCTTAGATTTCATTCTTATATTTAAATTTTGACCAAGATTTATAAACCTTACAGATGATAAATCAGCTTGTCAGTGCCCTCTGGTGGACAAACTACACAAGGGTCAACTATTTAAAAACCTCAAACCTTGCATTTCAGTAATGTTGTTTCTTGGTCGACATAAACACTGATGCCATTGTATCTGGAATTAGATAAAATCGACCTGGCATATTTACTGTTCGACTGTTTCCAGATCTTAGCAATTACTCCGGTGAACATTATCATAATCAATTAAAAAAAAAAACACGGCCTCAGAATCTTTTTCTATGGACTGGATACATCCAGCAACATTCTACACTTTTGTTGCTGCAAACAAATCCCAAAAAAAGACCAAAACCAGAAATGTGCCAAGACTTCTCATCTCCAAGCCCATTTATTCCTACCAAGACATTTAAAAATAGGTCACAAATATATACTCTCATTTTTTAACAAGACAAAAACCTCCATATACTCCCTTAAACACATGAGCACAGTAGTTTGTACCAAAAGTTAGATAGGATGATAGTGTTTTTGTTGTGGATTGATTCAAATTAAATTAAAATGTGTGTGTTGATAGTAATGAAGGAATGTGTCGCCCAGTGCAACAGTGTGGCTCGCTGATGTGTGTTTGGACAGAGGAATGAGATGTATCAGGCTTTGAATACACAATACTTGTTATCAGGTTTGTTCCCATAACAAAACATGTGTTGATCAATGCTACAATTAATATGTAATACAATCAACTGCATCACCGTCAGAAGGGAGAGGATAAAGGGTGTGCGACAGAAATAGATCATGCAACAGTGTGTCACCTCCAGCGTGAAGACACCGATGACGGGCTTGTGGTCACTGATGCTGTACTCCATGTTGCTGGTGTACAACTCCTGCCTGATCTTCAGAGGGTACTCCTCATCCTCTTCCAGCTGCCTGACCATCTTCGCATCCAGTCCAACCCTGTTGTCATCTTGCTCGTCAGGGGGCGGGGCTTTGGGTCGGAGCCGCCACAGAATCCTGTCTGTCCAGGCAGGTTTACGCTTCTTACCGCTGGACGGACAGGGAGCAAAAAGGCGGGCTTTAGTCAGGAGACAGCCAACTCTTTACAGCAAGACTCAAAGACATTGTGAGGTGCATGACGGGGTGATGAAGAACAGAAGAATGTGATGGTAGATAATGTTGTACAGTATCTATTTCACAGTGGCCCTGAGGATGGGGTCATGTGAAAGCAGCTTGCAGTTTTTTTCAGAATACGTGTCATGCCTTTCACAAGCTTTACTGCAATCAGTCGTTCATTACATAAATACCAGCCTGATAATCGCACTGAATTGCCATTTTGTTTGACAGAGGTAGTTAGTGAATGATGTGTATGCCCCACTGATTGCATTTTCAGTAAACATGGAAGGTGCAGTAGCAGTTTATTTATTTATTTTTTATACAAAAAACTAAACAAAAAACAAACTCTTCCAGTTGTTGAGCTGTTAAGTTTCAATGATCAACATCAGACCTATTTGAGTCACTGAAAAAGCAGGAGATGTGGGTAGAGATTCAGAGGTCTGGAACCAGGTTACCAGCTGACCATTAAAGATTTGCATGATCAAATAAACAGACCATAAACTGAAAGATTTATCTAATTTTACATTATAGTACTATATCAGACAATGTGTCAAAAGATGTGGGTGCCTTAGCGCACCTGTGACAGATATGCATCCAGCACAACAGGTAACGGTTTGTTCGCAAAAGCTGCTATTGGAATTAAACAGATGAATACATTTCATGCTCATGTTTGAGATCCGTCTAAAAGATATTAAATCTGTGATTCTCGTCACATTAAGGCTTCTGCAGAGTGATAATCTGAAAATTAGATCACTAGTGTGTCTTAACGTACTTCACATTCAAGATACGGGTGTGTATTACACTTTGATCTCTGTTACAGGTAAAGTGACATAATTAAAGCACCGTTGAATTTACACAGTGATGCTTACTGGATGAGTACATACATGAGAATACACTGATGTATAACTTTTTATGCTGACTCTGCCTCTCTCATTGTGTCACACAAGCTCTCCCTTCAAGGTGGAAACAAACTTGGATTTATCTGCAGCACAAAAAACACTGCAAAATGTAATCTTCAAATGAAGTTGAAACTTCCTTGCAGATTTTTACAGACCAATAAAGTATCTGTTGTAAACTGGGTGATGTCCAGTTCCACACACATATTGAATTATCCACAGTCATAGTATTACCAAAACATCTATTTCTGGCCATGCATGTTATGTAGCAGCTGCTCTGGGACCCAGAGGGATGTACACACTGGCTTTACAAAGAAGCTCTGAAAGCAGTAGGGTGGTATCACACACTGCAGGTTAATATACACTACTCATATTTTGCCTGTTAAAAAGGTACCCTGTGGAGTTTTCTGTGAACAGTTTTATTTACATCTCATAAAACCCAGTTTTATGCATCCATAGCAAATGTGTTGACTATTTAAAAAATCTGCACTGTTTCCATTGCATTATATCCACCAACTGTCAGAAGAAGAAGAAAATCATTGCTCCATAGTGCGACTAGTGGTCAAAAACTCCACAAAGTAACTTTAACAGCAGCAATAGTGCCTCCTCAAACAACAGACCTGTGAGCTCAGACATCTGTAAAAAAAAAAAAAAACAAGCATTTCAGTCTTTTCCTGGAAGAGCCAATCTGACACTTGTCTTGAAAAGACTGTTAGTTTCACCTGCTGTTTGTTTAATGTGCAGTATGTTACAGATGAAGATAATCTTCAGTAACCCTTTGAAAGGTTGTTAAAACTAAGTTACTTTAACACAGAGGACACTACTTTTAGCATCTTGGTTAAAAGTAGCAAGTGTGCACATACTGAAGTGCAGTTAGGCGCATTAAAAAAAAAAAGGGGTGACATGATATTAAGGGAGATGTGGACACAAATGTGTTTTGAACCCTTACTTAAAGCCAAACCATGTCCTGTAGAACCTGTGAAGTTGTGAAGAGGTGTAGATAAAATATATACAAATGAATATTTGAAGAGGCAAATACTGAAAATAAAAAGTGATTTAAAAAGTATGATTAATTAGGATTGATTATGATGATGATGTATGTTACTTGGAAACGGTTACCTGCTGTCATAAGTATCAGAGTTTAAGTCAAACTTGTATGTGGGTTGAAAGTCCAGAGGTCCTTCCTCAAAATCCTGGAGCATCTGTTCTTTCTTCTTCATCATGGTCAACTGAGAACGGCAACACGCACATTTCATTACATCCTAAAGTCAACTATGCTGTAAACAGATGAATGACTCTGCAGGTGTCAAACCTGGTCTTTGCTCCACAGCAGGTGGTAGTTTTGATTGTTGATACAGGAGCGGACAAAGTGCATGCCGTGGTCCTGAATTCGGAAGTTGAGATCTCCAAACCAGAACACCAGCCTGGACCCGAGAGAGGTACAGAGGAGTGAGGACGGACAGCAAGAGAAAGCGTTTGATGGAAAAAGAAATATTGAAGAATTTGAAAGGAAAGAAGAAGATGAATGTGTGACAGTACAGGTTTTATACTAGCAGAACTGACCTGGTGCAGATACAATGAGATGAATGAAGCTTCGAGATCACCTCTAAGATCTGTTATGTGTTTAATTGGGTAAACTGCAGTTTGTATTCTGGGCATCTACTCACCTGTGATCAACAATTCTCTGAGCCTTTTTACAGTCAAAGGTCTGCGTGTCCATGATGTACTCAAACTCATCCACTCTCTCTGTGGCGAATTTCATATGAGCAGCCAGGTGACAGTTGAGGAAACAGAGCGTGTGGCCATAGAAAGAGAGACGGACAGACACGCCTCCTTTGTTACCCTGAGAGACAAACAGGAAGAGAAACAAAAGTTCTGTTAAACTACTGTGCAGTATTGATTTAGATTTTAAACTATGCGAGAGACGAACCAAAGCTTTTAGACGGGGGGAGGGGATGTCTAACATTTACTTCTGCTTCTGTGGTTCAGTTCACAAATGTGACACACCTAGTGCAACACATTCGAAACACATTTTATTCCATCCCTTATGGAAAAGGGAAATGCGCCAATTTTACACATCTAAGTTGTAGTTGTAGAAAGCCTTTCATAAAAGAGGGAGCTGTGTGTAGTCTGATAAATGTCCTCAAGTGATGCCACTTGACTCAGTGTCAGCTGGGGCTGAAGATAACAAAACAATCTGGGGTGTGGAGGTAGAAAGAAGTGAGTTTACCAGACCTCTGTAGCCCGCTCCTCCTCTCTGATAGAGGCTAGAGGCTTGACCGAGGGGGGAGGTGGAGTTGTATTGTGGGTAATGTAGGCCCCAGTATTTGTCAAAGAAGGAGCACGCGTGAAAATAAAAAGACGATATCTCTGGCTCTGCTGCACCGATGTACTGATTTTCTGTCCACCGTGAGTCTGACAATGTTGTAGAAGTGCAATGATAAGTCAGCAGAGTACTCTTTTAATGTGTGTGTGTGTGTATATCTTACCCAGTAACCGAAAATGCCTGTGCGCGTGTATGTGGCCTGGATGTCTCTGATGAAGGGGACGTGCTCCAGTTTTGAGAAAAAGAGCAGCAGCAGACCCTGCATTCTAATGGATGACACCTGAAACACACACACACACAAAGTAACAGCACAACATAATACTCTAACAGCCACCAAGGGCTCTCACATTCTTATGAGAAAAAACACTCCTGTACCTTAACGTATTTCCGTGGTGCCAAGGTGGACATAAACAGATGACTCCATGGGTCATCGAATACAATGTCTGACACGAATCTCAGAGGCTTTGAGTACACCTCCTGCAAACTAAAGCACAAACACACACGGCCTTAATTGTCGGGCACTCTGGCCCACATCCAGTTATATAAGAAAATGGCTGAGGCCACCTACCCGATGACGTAGAGGTCTGGACTCTTTGGGGAGTTCAGATGGAGAAGTGAGGTCAAGTCATCAGGAGGATCAGCTGTGGCCACGTTCCACGTCACCATGTGCAGCCTGCGGGCAGGGAAGACAGAGAAATCATCATGTGTGCAGCACTTGCGTCTAGAGATAGACATAATCCATCATTAATAAATGGGAATGTTTACAACTGAATAAGCTATAAAAGGTACAACAATATACCTTTAAAATATACAGTTACCACCTTACGACTGAAAGTCACCACAGAATACAACAGAACTATAGTTTGAGTTTCATTCAGTGTGGCAAAAACCAAACATGAGCACATCCACCGAGCATAAAAGCTGTTAAAGTAAAAGCACTGTGCTTCTACCAGAAGCAGGTCAGGCTGCCACAATTAACACATAATGAGGGCTGCCATCCTTTCCCCCAAACTCACAACATCCATAATGTTGCATTTTCTGTGCTCAGCTACGACAGTCAAATGTACGACAGGGATTCAGAAGGACAACGTTCTACTGGAGGTTTCAATCAGCAAGAATCAGTGTTTCTTTTGTTGGCCAGTGACAGAGCAGTTCACTGAACACAAAGAACATAACTGAAACACTTTAAAGCGAAAAGCAAAAGAGAAAAGAGCTGAATAAAAGGGGATGGAGGAGCATTACTCTTGTACAAAAACACAAACTCGGTTCCCAGCTTCAGCACACAGAAAGGGCAAGAGGTGACATTTGTTCTCCACCTGAAACTGTTCTTTTTCGGCTTGTTGGCTCTCTTGCCACAGACGAGGAAGGCGTTATCCAGCGTCTTCACCACCTTATCGTGCAGCTTGGTTTTGGAGTCCAGGTCATCCACACAGGTCATCAGCTGGTTGAGCCGGTGGCGCAGAACCAATTTGCTGGCCGTTGACTGTGTGGCATCGCTGGAAAGGCTGTCAGAGCGGACGCGCCCTGTGGTGCCTAACACCCGACGGATTTCATCCATCCTGGCTCAAGTGTTAAATGCAGCGAGGTCAGCTGTCTCCTTGAATGCCCAAGTGTTGAAGCGAGGAAATACGAACGCACAAAGTATTCCCTGAAAGGACCAAAACTGGAAGGCAGTGTACCAAGAAAAATCCAAAATTTGACAAATTTAAGTATGTTTGGATCGTGTGAACGAGGAGGACAAAAAGCTATAGACGGACGTTTTGGTAGCTTCTGCAGAATCAAACCACTGAGTGAAATAAGTCCTGGCTCAAGGATTTGGCTGCTCCAGAGTGCGACAGTCATTAGGGAATTGGTTAATTTGTCTACAAGTCTTGGTGTGTACTAAACTATGTATAATCTCCTTGTAAAATATTTCAGCATTAGGCCTCTTAAATATTGGGAAACCAACTTGCATCCATGAACATAAAAACGCTTTCTCTTTGCAAGCTGTTGAGCCCCCCGGCTGCTCTTTCCTCAAGCAGGATGGCAACACATTGTTTTGTTTTGTTTTGACTTCAAATCCGCATTAGGTGTGCTTTGTTGAGCAACCTAATCCCCCTGTCAGAATGCAGACAGATTTGTAGACTGGCAAACATTGCACTGTTTAGACCTGGAGCACATTCAACTCTAAATAAGGCAGACAATTATGCTTTCCTGAAAACATAATTGTCTGCCTTATTTAGAGTCAGTAAACGACTGATCCCAAACCTTTAATTAAATTAGATAACAGAAATAATCCTCAGCTGTAAACTAAAATGTCACATATAAAATGCAAGACTAAAGAGATGAAGACAAAAGGAGTCAAATATAATGTCGACATTGTAAAGCCTGTCTTTCTGATTGACTTTATGGCCAAACTTGAACAATGTCATCATCTCTATCTAAAGAAAGCAACAACATACTGTCCATAAGGACATATCTGAACCAGCTTGTGAAAATATCCCTCTTGCATAGTATTTGGTATTATAAGATATATAAATTGTGTTTGGAACAAAATCTGGGCTCCATTCCACATCCCATCATATTGACCTCCTAATCAGACTACCACGTTCAGGAACTGTTCTCTGACAGACACTTCAAATCACTTGACGCAACAAGACACAGAAGCAGCTCCTTCCCACATGCCATCACTTCTTTGAACAGTGGGCTTATCCATTTACTGTGTGTGTGTGTGACAGTATAAATGTGCAATATGTCCACTTTCCGTGCATAAGCAATACACACATACATGTACATAAGCTCACTGTACTTATCAACTCACATTTCAAAAGGTGTGCATATCGCATATATAGTAAGCCCAATCATTGTGCACTAACTGTTTGTTGTGCGTGCCCAGAAAGGTCTGATGAGTCCAGAGATAGTGGTTCTCAAACTGAGGGGTCAGCCCCCTGGAACTAAGCTGAATGAACACGGTTTATGTAGGGGAATTTAAAAAATAAGAGTTTGCTATTGTGCGGACTTGAATCATTTATTTTATTTGCAACAGAATTCAACTTGGCTATAATCTCATGACAGTAAGTTTGAGAACCATTGGTCTAGAGGAAAATATCGCAAGGTCCCAAAATCTGGCAGATTGGTGCAACTGCTCGTTGGCAACCCGTCTGATACTGCACCAACACAAGCTGACGTACTACCACCATATAATCAAGGAACACTTGTCAGTCTGTTTACTTGAGATATTTTTTGGCTTGTTGTAAAAGAATAGATGAGTTAGCCTCTTGTACGCCATGGTGGGCTCTGGCCCTCACTGACTTTTTATGCTGTATAATTGAAGACGTTTAGACTTTAGACAAACAGCAATGGTAGTCCCACCTGAAGCTCTCCCTCTCGTAGTTTCCCTTCCTCAAACTGAGGTCTGCCTGCTGGTCGTCTGACTGCTCCTCATTCTCCTCCATCATCTCCACACCTGAAAGGCAATGGGGCAAATCCACAATAACTCAAAACCACAGCGGAGTCTGAACAAAGTTAAAACTCTAATGCACAGAAAAGCACTTGCTCCGTTAATGCTGTTAGCTAACACTGCTAACAGGTTCAGTCTCCATTCAGGGATAAGACTGACAGATAACCACACAGTAACACATTTCATCTCTGGCTGGAGCAGACTTGATTATCAGATAGCGGGTAACGTTTACTTCCGTCGAGCTAACGTTACATCATGTTACGGTGCTGTCATCCGGTAATGTAACGTTAACGTCGATAACGCGCGCAACATTGCGCAGCAACTTAAACAAAGCTTTTTTCCCCCATCAAACACGTAACAGTGAAATTAAAAACCTGTAAGACTGACTATGTTTAATCGTACACTACCTGATTTGCGTTGGTAGTTCTTGTTTTCGGTGTTTTCTGCAGACACGTACAGCAACAGTGTGAGCGATTACAGTAGCTAACGTTTGTTGTTGCTGTTCCCGCCCCTTAACCGGATGACAAGTTTGCCGCCTTCAAAATAAAAGTTTTTTCACTTCAATGACAAGTTAACCCGGTCAGCTGTTATAATTAAATTTACTATAAATAACTTAACGAATATATTGTTTATCCATATATCTTCACTGGAGTTAATGTGCCAGTTGTCAACACTTTGGCCTCAAAATCTCACTTTTATACTTGTAGGCCTGGACCTGAAGTTTTTAGTCAGTTAATATAACAAAATTACACTATAGATTCGCAAAATTGAGTCCAATAACGCACTTGCTAAAGAGACCAACTCATCCATACACAAAAAACAAACAGTAACAGGAAGACAACACATTTTGTATACAATGTACAAATATACAAAAGGCAGGGAACAAGGAAATCGTCTTTAATATACTACATAATCATATAACTCATTACATTAAAATCCAGGTTACTGAATTAAACCCAGGACAAGACTTACAATGATGTAGGCCAAAAAGTTATCAAGACAGAAGTGCTTAATGTGTGAATTATATTGAGATCTGCTCAGAGTTCAGGATGTTCTGACAGATTATCACCAACAATTACAACCTCCACCCAAAACCATAAATACAAAACAGCAGCAAACATCTTTGTATGAATCTAAACCAACCACCTGGGGCTTTTCAAAGTAAATACTATATATGTAATACTTTTTTACAGAAATCATAAGCGGTGTTTAAATTACAAAGCCTCCAGCCACCATGTCATGATGAATCAAATTAAGCACAGGAGGGCAGAGGAATTTCCAGTGTGACATAACAGGGCAATAAGTGCACTTTGTGAGAGGAAATTTTGGAAATTAACAGAAATTTCTCAAAACACAGAAGCTTTTTCTGTTTTAGTCTTCTAAAATAAACATCCTCTGATCCTTGTAACTCTGGTGCTTTTGCGGATGTAGACAGATAACTTGTGGGAAATGTGCCTTGTGCTAGTAGATAAACAATAGATCACTGAGAACTAAAAAATACAAAAATCAAGAAAAAGAACAAAACCAGAATAATTAATAAAATAAGATAACAGTAATCAGAAATGTTTCTTCAGAGACAACCCTCACCTTTTCCCTAATGTTTTAAAATGTATGAGGACAGAATAGGCATAAGCAAGAACACTTCATCCTCAAAAGTGATTTGCAAACTTCTCTTAAAAAAAACTAAAAGCTGCTATAGTTGTATTCAAATGTAGTACATAAAGACACACAATTGCTTTAGAATAATGAGCTCTTATTAAGAGCAAATTTTATTAATAGGATGTAAAGTGTGGTATAATTGGTTATGCCTATCTAGCTGGTCTTGGTCCGGTGTCCTAGGAAAGGAGTCTGAGCTCAAAGAATGAAGATAAATCCTCCTGTTTCAGAGAGCGATCTGAAGAGGAAAACAGAACAAGTTAAAATTCAAAGAGACCTGATTAATCTTGTTCAAATTTAATTTAATTCAAAATGTTAAAATCAAACCAGAATAATAGTAATATACTCACTGAGTTAGCCTGTCAGCGGCCATCAGTTGTCATCACCTACCATGCCTTTAACTTGATCATTCTTCCTCATCTATAACATGGAGAGACACATGTTACTGAGAAAGGGACACAAATACTGGATTTCTTTTATTCTGCACAAGTAGTGCTACTGGGGGCAAAACAATAACGACAAATATTCAGACTACGACAACGTGTTGCTGCCATCCATAAAAATGCTTTTGCTCAGTTTCCAATTCACATTATACCACATTATTTTTCTTATTATTATTTCTCTCCATTACTACATACCAGATTATTTCATTTTAACAAGAACAACATTGTTAGAACAACATCTCATTATACCACACAATGTACTTGTTATTCCACAAAATGAACATGTCCTATTAAATGTAACTTTTGTCATTTTAATAACATACTGAGGTCGCCAGCCTCTTGTGGGTATCACATATAGACAGACAATCATAGTCCCTATTTATGTTAGATTTGTTCAGATTAAAAGACATAAATCAAACTTTTTTTACTGGTATTTTCAAGCAAAAAGAGTGGGTTTACATGGACAACTTGGATTGCAGTCTTGAGGTAGTTTCTCATATAGTTTATTTCAAGGACAAATACAGCAAAGAAGTCCTTTATTGGAGGATTTGTCTGCAGACATTTCCACGTGCTGGCGGCAAGAAGTATTTTAAAAACATCTCTCCTTAGCGATCTCTTGCCAATGTGAATTTTTAAAAAGGAAAGCCCAGAAAATGGTGGTGGTCTTAGCCTGCTTTCCCATATATCACTCCAATCACCCTCAGCTATCTCCAGGCCACATTCTCTCTCCCACTTCTGTTTGACGTAGACAGTTGAGTAGTTTTTTTATTTATTTTGTTAAGTTTTGTATTCTAATTTGTGACATGAGATTAGTGATGTTGTATTTAATCGTACATGCGTCAATGAAGATACTGACCGAATTAGCTTTACTTTCCTCCATTTAATTTATTATTATTATTTAATTTAGTGTCTGACCTGAAGAAACCTTTTCTGGATTGGTGTATCTAGGTAATTAACCCTTCTGCTGATAAATACCCTATATAGACAAACAGTGTCTGGTTCGGGCAGGGGTGGAGGATTGTTACTCGTCATTCAATACTTGTAGTTTGTCACATTCATTGAAACATAACTGTCTTGTTATACCAACATACCATGTTACAACACGAAAGAATTGTTGTTTTAATGAGATAACTTGATTTTGTGTATATATGTTTTATGGATTTATAGACTAGATAAATTGGTTTGTTTCTTTTTATTACAGAATCATTTGGCATGTAGTTGTAAAGAGAAACGTGTCGTTTTCACGCTGTAACAAGAAACTGACCCTTTTTTTTGGGGGGGATATGGCGAAAGCAACATGCTGCCATAGAGGACTGATGCAGAAGTAATGGGACACGAGTTTCATTAGGGTGATCAGTGCTACGCCCTGTAACAGTGGTGCAGTGTAGAGTTTACTGCGCTCAGTCACCTCATCTAGCTCCTTCTTTGTGTCCTCCTCCATGCGTCGTATATCATCCATCGTCAGTTCAATCCATTTGTCAATCCAGCAGAACAGCTGTCTGTGGAATTGAGTGAACAAACGCCTCTCCATCTGGACGTACAGACATGAGGGAAACAGAGGGAGATGAGACATCAGACAATAATTACGGGGTGAAATATAAAAGTCATCTAAACTACATGTCTAGTACTGTGGGGCATTTCAACACAAAGCAAAATACATTTTTCTTGGTACAGAAATTATTGGCCACCAGAAGGCAATATATATCAAAAACCATATCTTCTCCTAGAAAACAAACCAAAAAAAGCAACAACTGTATACCTTTTGAATGAGGCTTTCCACCTTGCCCTGTAGTCCCAGCCACTTGAATTCAACGGTGGCTAACTTATAGGCACACATGTGCGGCCTGTTCGGGTTGTTAGCGAGTTCCTTCTGCAAACACGTAGATGCACAGATAACATAAACGCACAAAGTCTCCGGGCCTTTAAATTCAATCATTGAATTTCTTTGATGAGTTGAACCACAGTGAAGAGTGACAGCAGGTGTAGTACCTTCCAGTCAGGTCCAAGAGGCCCTCTGCCTGTCTTCTCTGACTTAAAGATGGCTGGATCCTGATCTGGGTTGTAGTCCTAAAGAAAGAATGCAACCAGTATGATACACAGTGTAGCCATGACAAATATGAAGCAGCGTAATAAGGAGGTTTATTATACTGAATGTTTAGAAGATAGATGTGCGACCTAAACATAAAGAGTGTGGACTCTCAATCAAAAATAACTGGGTGGGGCGACCATTGGCTCACTTGGTAGAGCTCGTGCACAGTGTACAAGGCTCAGTCCTTACTGCCGCGGCCCGGGTTCGAGTCCGGCCTGTGACCTTTTACTGCATGTCATCCCCTCTCTCTCTCTCTTTCTGTCCATCTTCCACTGTTCCTCTCAAACAAAGGCAAACACCCCAAAAAATAAATAATAAAATAACTGGGTACTGATGGGAAAATCTGACCCAAAACCTGAGCTCGTTTCTAAAAAGATTCAGACTTTTTTGCCCTTACCTTCGGACTTATGCAGCTTCTGTCAGCAATGTCAATGTTAACTATCTCAGTTTTTTCCCACGAGCTTTTGTCCAGTCCGTGTACCTGCAGCGAGGCAAAAATCAAATCATCAACTTAAGTCAGCAAAGTATGAAATACTTAATCAGACTTCTGTAAGTACAGTTAGGGTTTGACCAGTGCAGGATAATGGGCCTCAATATCCATACTAAGGATTGTTGGTTTAATTATATCCAGTCTTAACAAACATGTAAGATTAAGACACCTAGTAAACACATTGAGAGGATTTTATCAGCTTCAGCTGAACTTTGTAATGTCTTTTAGCACAGAATAAGGATTTGTTATTTTGTCCCCAATCTCCTCCAGTAGGCTTGCATTACGAAGGCCAAAGGCGGACAATCTCCCATTTCCCAACTACCTATTATAATACTGCCACCACGTTAGCAACTCTGACTGCTAAAGTGTTAGCGTCTCTAATGCTAATCAGCATGGTTAATGTGACAATACTAACATGCTTATGTTTAGCAAGTATAACATTTACCATCTTAGTTCAGTTTGTTAACATGCTAACATTCACTAATCACAAATTACAGCTGAAGCAGATGACATTGACATTAGTTTTGCAGGTATTTGGCCATAAACCAAAGTATTGGATATGTTTGACCTGATGATGGCGCTAGATGAAAAGTCTTCAACAAAATCATTAGAGTTTATTCCCTAGGGACCTCTAATATCAGGCCAACATTTTTTAGGCAATCCAATCAATAGTAGTTGAAATATTTCACTTTGGATCAAAGTGGTGGGCTTTGACCCAAGGAGACCTAATCCATGATCCAAGTGTAAACAAAATGGCAGCCCACCATCAATATTAAAATCACAAGACTGGAACTTGCAATGACTTCCACATTGATTAACAGACAAGTTTTACTGTTTTATTACGTTAAGTATGGTTTGATTTGCATTAATTCTACACGTTCTGTAAACACAGTAGCAACATACAAACAAAATGCTTATTTCACATCAGTCCAACTTTTCAGTTATATATGCACCTGTAATGTATTTTCTTAACTTATATGGTGGGTAAAGTATGAACAACTACTGTCAGATCACATGACTTACATTCTCCTGATTCCCCATATCAGGCTTGTGCCACGTCTCGATTTTAATCATGAACTTCTCATTCATGTATTCATTCTGTAAGCACGGGAGAAACACATGTTAAGGTTAGTCAACAACCTTAATGTTTGCACACACAAAGTTATTGCATTACAGTTTGTGAAAAGGCACTGTGCATTAATGTCTGCAAATAAACATTGGTCCTGCAGCATGTGAACACACACACACACACACACACACACACACACACTTTTAACTCAAAATGAAAGAATACTTACTGTAAGGACTGCATCACAAGAAATGGTGGGCCGTAACGGAAAGGGGATGGACCAGAGAGAGAAAGAAACAAGGTTTTACTGGTCTTTACTGTACAATCAGACTGCAAGGTGCTGACTGAAAATGGGTTGCAGAGCTGTATGCGGAGTTTTGATGTTGGCCAACATGTTGTGTGTATATTTTGGACTCACTCGTTCGACAGTAAGGATATGCATTCCAGGCCTTCTCGTGGATCATGAGAGAACCTTTTGGCGCTATCATGCGAATAATGCCTGGCACTTTACTGCAGAGACAGACGCAAACAGGCATTGATGTATGTA
Organism: Micropterus salmoides; assembly: GCF_014851395.1. NCBI lineage: Eukaryota > Metazoa > Chordata > Actinopteri > Centrarchiformes > Centrarchidae > Micropterus > Micropterus salmoides. The sequence goes on along the minus strand of NW_024042261.1, from coordinate 8,899,755 downwards.
GGTCACACAAGTACGCACAAAAAAACAAACCCATTCCTGCAGCTTAACACACACACACACACACACACACACACACACACACCCACCCACAACCACACCCACTTTGTAGTTTCCCATAGTGTTATCATCCTAAAGTCAATTTCTGGTCTTTCAATGCCTTTCCGCTACAATCCTTTAATGTTTAGAGTTTGAGAGAATGCAAGTACAATGCAAGTGTGAGTGTACAGTATGCTCCCTGTCCAGGATATTCTGATATGGGTCTGGTGGCATGGCATTTAAACCGGCAAAATCTCGCAGAAATCACTTTGATTCAATGGGATCAGTAGATTTTCTCGCAGAGCAATAAAGTCTGCACAAATTTTACACTTTGAAGTCAACTTTGGTGAATTCTGACATGAAAATTTACCCTGCTGTCTAAAAGCATGTCTTTACAGTTTTAAATGGTAAGGGAGGTAAGTCCAAATGGAAGAAGCAGTTTAACTGTGTATTCAACCCTCCTCTGTTGAGAGTATAGACCAGTGGTCGGCAACAGGCGGCCCGCGGCCAGATTGCTTTGATAGCAGAAAAATTCAAATATAAATAAATTGATAGCCCCCGCGACCCTGTACGCAGGATAAGCGGTTGACGATGGATGGATGGATGGGTTTACGAAGGCGGATCAAACGCCGGGACACGCACACACACACACACACACACACACACACACACACACTGCAGCACATGCTTTATTGTGAGCATGTGCTGCAGTGTCTTTATAATCCATTTGTTTAACAAGGGAGAAAAAAATATATCTGCCGTATGTTGGGATCGATCATACAACTCTCCCAACGGGAGTCCACGCTCCTACAGACTGCGCTAAACAAACACATAGGTGATTAAGGATTTGAAATAATTTGACTATGTTCTGGCTCGCCATGTAACTACTTGAAAAACACTTTCGCCCGATGCCAGACTTATTTGCCGACCCCTGGTATAGACTATTCCACAAAAGAGGCATGGTTTAAGACAGTGACAAGACAGGAATCAATACAAATAGACCTTTTGAAGAAACTGTGTCAATATGTTGTCCCATTAGCAAGCTTTATTAAATGAAATGATATACAGTTCAGAAAACAGAACGCCAGGGGTGAGTAAATGGCACAGTAGAGCTAGCTAGTGTGTTATCAGTTAGCTCGACAACTACTTCAGTTCTTTTTATAGTAGTCAGAATGTCATCAAACTTCTAGAGCCAAATATGTAGTGTGAGGTATGCACTACTTAGCGGTGTGAACGTAGCAGTGCTGAGCTGCCTACCTCTGCAGGTGGTAGATCTTGTGGGTGTACTGTCCTTTCTCTCCATCCTTCTCATAGGGCTCGTTGACCAACACCTCCACACCTTCTCCTCCACCCGTCTCACTCTTACTGGCCTCCGCTACTGCAAACAGCTGGCCCACTTGGTACTGGAACGGCAAAAGAGGAGAACATGGTTATTACAGGTGCATTTATACAGTATTGAATTCAATCAAATTTGAGATTTTAGAAGGAATAACCTATTCCACATTTTTACTTTTCATAGCAGGAAAAATACCGGTGGAACTAATGCAATGGAGGTTTAGTTAATAACATTAAACCTGATCAATATTATTAAGGTAATATATATATAATATATATATATATATATATATTATTAATTAATATGCTAATTACTGTTTGATCAAATTAAATATGTAACGTGAAAGGGGTTGCCCCAAGTGAAAAAACCACAGGAATAATCAGCTCTGTGAAGCATTTTAGCATCTTTCAGCTCAATGTTTTGGTTTATGGGCTTCTAGCTTAGCAGTGGCTTAGTAGTGACCATTGGCGAACTAGCACACTGGGCAGCTCAATCTTTGAAAAATGAGATTCAGATGATTTCATTCTAAACAATTTCAGTGTTGGATGTTAGTGTTGTTACACTATTACAATAATAACCCGAGAGATACACAACAGAAAGGAAAGAGAAAGTTCAAAGACCCCTGTTGAGAATCCTTCTGTTATGACCTTAGTTAACCATTCACAGAAATGACTGAGTTAACCATTTTCCTTTTAGGTATCCCAGACACTGACTTCAGCATCAGGAAACCAACAGAATAAGCCTTTTGTTTTTTCCCCCCCTTGTCTCTTCCTGTTCTTCTTCCTCCTCCAACCCCCCTAGTTCAACGCCTTCCTGAGTCAGGCAAAAGTGTTGTGACACTGGAATAAGTGACTCACATCACTGGGGCTGTCAGCCTGGCCAGGCCCAAACACTCCCACTTAACAGACACAGACTTTTTTGGAGGGGCCTAAACGACGTGTCAAACAGTGAATATGGCTAAAATATGAATTTGAAGTAACTGAGAATCTCTTTGTGCATTTGCCAAAAAACTGGAGTGGGTCAACAACAATGCTGTAGAGTGTTACATTGAGACAAAAATACATACAAACACTGTGGAATGTGACTTGTCGTGTATAACCAGTGTGTCTTCTCTTTGACAGTTACAGTCAGAGAGGTAACGCAGGCCTTTATGAGCCACTCAGGGCTGGGAACAAGTCATTCGGCTGCAAACAGGCTGAACCTGAGGTGGTCACCAAAATTGGATAAAACATGTTGAGGCAAAGTGCTCTGTCTTTCAAGTTTGTCACAGAAAAGGTGAACCTGCTGGTTCACATCATGCGATATACTGAAACAAGGTGTGGACTGTGAATGAAGGTAGAACAATCGTATGCAGCATTTCAGGCACATGTGAATAACCGTCACAATGACTTGACCGCTCCAAGCAGCAACAACATCTCCAAAGTGTTTGGAGCCATCATGATCCACCACCTTTTACAGAGCTTCTGTTCTAAAAGAACCATATACACAATTAAATGAATGAATACAATTTCAGATGCTTGTGAAAGCATGCTCTGTGAGTTTATGTTGATTCATTATAAAATATTAGGGCAGTTAATTGTTGATGTTCTACTAAAGATGCCATCAAGTTGCAATATGGTAAGTGTAGGATCCAGTGTAACCCGCCCAACCTGGTTTCCAAAAACTGTGAATGCAGCATCACATTTGACATGACGATTAATTTCAGACTACGGATCCCACCCCTGCTTCATTCAGATATGATCCAGCTCGAGCTGTTGAAAAAACTGTGAATGCAACTTGTTACTCAACTACCTCAGGAATCCAGCTAACGCTTCACACTGAAAGGGATCAGAGGAAAAGCTGGTCAAACAGTGATTAGGTAGCTTAGTGAAATACTGGATTCTGCTTTGTGTTAAGAAGTGGAAAAAACAAAGAGTACAGTGTTGTATGGAACATTTGGACTGAAACGTAGAATGAGCTAATAGGCCTAGCTATTAGGTATTAAAAAGGAAGGGGTTCACATGCAAGTGCAGAAAGGAAGGTTAATAAAACCCTGATGGTTCTTTCATAAAGCACACACAGAATCAAGGGGAAAGGTAAAGAGGCTGAACCTGCTCTCTTGATAACACGTAGCAGCCAATAGTATGGAAGACTAAACACAGCTAAATACATTCTGGACTTGATAGCCAAGTGTTTCAACTGCAAGGGCATCTACGTGCCAGCCTAAAGTGACAGTCCTGAGAGTGGCTAACTCCAGCAACAACACATGTCTGGGCACATAGTGTGCGGAGTATCCACTGGAGGATGGTCAAATCTAATCTAAATCTTTGGTATGTAAAATACCATCTGCTCTGTTATTCCTTTAATCGTCACTGAATGCAGTAAGATCAGATGCAAGGCGATAACAAACACATAAGGATGGGATACAGGATGCTGAAATATGTAGATCAGCATCCTGGAGAATTATAGGCAGCATTTCAGTGAGGGAAAACTAAAGAGTAGGTACTGTCACTGAATGAAAAAGAAAAAAAAAAACATTGGAGAGAAGCAATCTCCACAAGGAAACTCATGATTTAAAGGAAGTGATAACAAAACATTGTGAAATATGGCAAAAATAATACAAACCTCTGTAGTCATGTTGACATGCCTTTATCAAAATCAATCTTTTTTTTTTTTTTTTGCCAAGACAGTATGCATAATTCATTAAAATGTGATGTAACTGCATTTCTAATAAATTATTTGTGCAGATATTCTAGGTTGTGATGGATGACAATCATGAGATAAGGACACTAAAATCAAATCTTTGCAATTTAGCTAAATCTGAGACAGTACCTTCATGTCAATTATCATGTTATCCGACTGTACTTGTAAAGCGCTTTCCACTACATGTCACATTCACCCTATTCACACACTGTGGCAGTGTCATTCACACACACTCAGACACCGACGACACAGCTGTCGGCTACTTTGTTGCTCAAGGACACTTCGACGTGCACACTGGAGGTCCCCAGCTGGAATGTCCATGATAAAATAAAAGTAAACAAATTAGTCCTTACCTCCTCCACTGAAATGGGCAGGACAATTCGGCTGCAAGACAGAAAAAAACAAGATGTCATTAGTTAGGTCACGGATAGCCCAGTCAGAGATACAACAGAGAATAACTATAACTTTTGGACGACAAGAAGTGGATGTGGACACATAATCAGAGGTTAACATTTTGTTTTTAGGTTTAAGATACAGACAACAGCCTTCAGCTTACATGATCTCAGCACATAAATAATCACATATATAAAAAATAAATAAATAAAAAAAATAATGATGAACCTGCAAGAGATATAACTTCATAACTGCTTCTAGACGTGGAATTTAAAGAAATATTTGGAAATTTACTTTTTTGCAAAGAGTTGGGTGAGACAGTGGATAACGCTATAAAGTCTGTACGGTAAATATGTAGTCCTGGGCCAGCAGTAGGTTAGTTTAGCTTAGTGTAAAGTGTGGAAAATCCAGGAAACAGCTAGCTTGGCTGTCCAAAGGTGCTGGTCCCCCAACCAGCACCTCTTAAGCTCACTAATTAACACATACCTCTTCTTATATTTAACCTGTACAAGAAGGACAATTCAACTTTTTACTAAATGCCCACGTCTTTCGGAGCCCACACACCACAGTTGAAATTCAGGTATTCTATTATAAATTTGAACTCTCAAGACCAATTTCAACTCTCTCTCCAGAACCACAGAAAACTTCATAGAGTTGTTTTTACAGGCTGGGTGGTACTCCTCGTGACAAGTAAAATGTGTCAGTGAAGTGCCTTCTTAACCAGTCAGCGGTGAGGGCACACCTGCACCTTTATTTAGAGGGTGTGGGCTTGGGTTTTTTCTAGATGAATGTGACAAAGAAAAACACGATCTCCCTGCCCGACAGAGGCGACTGGTACAGAAAATTTAAACAAAACAGTTTAGCAAGGACCTAATGAAACTACTAATGTCTGTCAGCACCCGGGGACACAGCAAAGATAACAGTATGCTGTTCCTGCTCCCCAGGGCTCCAGCCTTTCCACTCCCTAGTTATATTTAATGAGCACTGGCAAGTAGAAAGACAGTTAGTTCTCTGCTTGTATCCCACTAACATAGGAACCATGAGAAGAGGAAATTATAAAACTGCAATAAAGACTGCCAGTGTGAGAGAACAAATAAGCCTGGGACTGTTGGTAAAAACCCTGCATGTGTGTTATCTGTGTATCCTTTTCTAGTGTGCCTTGATACAATAGCCAATTAATCGCCACCTGTTGCCAGTCTAGCAGGGCCTGAATATTTCATTAGAACAGATCAGAGTGAAACAGGAGCCTTCCCTGCATGAACTTGATGGCTGGTGTGATGAAAAAGATATCCGTTTGCCTGTTCTCATCCACTAACAAACACTGCACAGTTTACACGTTCTGGCATGATGGGTACTTTATCTTATATTACAAGCAGTTTTTTTTTTTTTAAGGCACACGCCTCCTCCAAAGTATAATAGTTTAACATGGCTACCCTTTTAATGTACTTTGCACCATGGTCAGATGACATGACAATCAAAACAAAAGTTACAAGAATGTAGATGTAAAAAAGGTCACTACTTCATTCACTCCCTCAAATCAAGAACCTTTGAGCCAAATTTGTGATATTTGGCTATGTAAATAAAATTGACTTGACATCATAAGCACCGGTATTTGCCAAGCTCAAAAACTCCAAACTCTGTCCAAACTTTTGCCAATTTGAGATGGCTTTCCTTACTAATTCGCGCATGCCTTGTGAAATGTGAAATTATACATTTTTGAACACTTGAGAGGAATTCTCCACTTCGGCATTCATCAATACCTCAAGGAATAAATTAAGTCAATGAAAGTTAAACTTTGGAAGTTGTTTCGCCGCACCCATAGCCTCCCTCTTCCTATTAAAGTAACGTTAACGTTACAGTCTAACGTTAACTTTAATGTCAGCAAGTTAGTTTAGGTCGATAGCGGCAGTGACAACCAAACCTAAATGTTTAGTGGAGTTACACTGCTGTTTCAGATACACAGATCAACCTATCTATGCCGACATGACTGCCAGTGTCATAGTAATCCATCTAGCGTGTAAGCACTTTTGCTAACAACCAAATCAATTTTAATTTTCCAGAACTTTACATGGAGTTCTGTGCATTCCAAGTTGAACCAAGCTAAATACAGTGGACACAAATGTAAAACACTGTAGCTTAGCAAGATTTACATACACGTTCACCTACGGTATCAGCCGATGTAAATGTTAATAATTCATAAAGTTTCATCGCAAAGTGCAGTGACAGTGACAGTGCCTGAACTCTCCTCTCTCTGCTTAAAAAACAGCGCCGTATCAGAAGTACAGATACTCACTATTCTTTAATCAGCATGTTGACTGTGCCTCCGTCCAAACAGCAGCATATGAAAGAGTGGGAACCCCTGAAAATCCTTTTTAAAGCTGCCAGGAGCCGGTCAGTCAGCGCTTGACGCTGTTTCTTCCTGAAAGATGCCGTGTGTGCGCGAAAAGGCGCGGCATCGAAAGAGGAGGAGACCACCTTTAGTTTCAGGTAACTTGACGTTACGTTCAAGTGCCGCTGGTAGAACGTCGTCAGGTCTTCACAATGTGAACTTTATGTTGGGGTTATGTGTATGACAGTGTCCCTACAAGCTACAGTCACTACTACAGCTGTTTTTAAGTACCACCCTATCATAATTTCTTGCTGTTGTATCTACTCTAGGGGGACAGAGCGTTTGCTGTCAGGGCCCCGAGGCTCTGGAACAGCCTGCCCGAGGAAATCAGGTTGGCTGAGTCAGTGAACTCTTTTAAGTCCCTTCTTAAAACATACTTTTATAGGAGAGCCTTTCCCGATCTTATTTGACTTTATTTTATCCCTTTTATTTTATTGTATTTTACTAATTTTATATTAATCTGTATTTTAGTCTTTTCAATGTTTTCATGCTCTTATCTTGTTTTTTTGTATTATTCTTTACAATTGTTAAAGCACTTTGTAACTTGTTTTTGAAAAAAGCTCTACAAATAAGGATTATTATTTTTATTATTATTATTATTATTTATTACTCTACTGCTGCTATTTCCACTGCTACTGTTGCTGCTTCTGCAACTTATAGCCTACCACTCAAATAACATTCATGATAATCATAGTCATGGTGTTAACAAGAATAATAAGTGGTAGCCTACTTTAAACAGTTGCCTCTACCTTGGAACGTGATGTGCTGTGATGTATAGCATAAAGAATCACATGTCTTTGTATTTGCACTTGAGTGAACTTTACCATATTTCCAGGCTCACATGAGACAAAGATCCTTATGAACAGATGTTATGTTACGTGGCATCACACTGGTAAAGATTACAAGATGGCCCATACTTATATTTACCACTGAATTAATGGTTACAGCTCAGTGAGCATCAGTTCCCTGTCTTCCCACTAACCCAGTCAACACTGTGTGTGTGTGTGTGTGTGTGTGTGTGTGTGTTGTGTGTGTAAACGCCCCAGTGTGGTCAAACCAGTACAGGTGAAAAAAACTTCAACTCACTTGTTCAACCTGTTGATTAGGCAGCTCTGACAGTTTACATCCACTCAGGGTGTTCCTCTGTGATTAAAACAGTGCTGAGGAAACTCTGTGTGGTTGCAGCAGGTTTGCAGACAAAGTCATCTCATGTATCCCTGGCACAAGCCCCATCCAAAAAACTAGGCATGCTTCCAGACCCTGATTTGAATTTTTAATCAGCAATCCCAATCTCACTAAAACTGCCTTTTATCACCTTAGAAATATTGCTGCCGTTTCTCTCCCAGGCAGACACTTGCACGCTTTCATCACTAGCAGGCTGGATTACTGTATTGCTCTCCTTTCTGGTCTACATAAGAAAACTCTAAAAAAGCTACAGATCAGTCAGAATACAGCAGCATGTGTACTGACTAAGACCAGAAGGAGAGCACACATCTCACCTGTCCTTTAGTCCCTTCATTGGTGGCCTGTCAGTTTTAGAATACATTTAAATCACTCAGTGGACTAGTGCCTGAATACTTGTCTGACATGCTTTTAAACTATGTTCCCTCTAGGTCACACAGCTCCTCTGGCACTGGCCTTTTAGATGTTCCCTGGGTGAGGACAAAGAACTACAGGGAGGCAGGGTTCCGTGTCTACAGTCCTCACCTCAGAAACAGCCTGCCAGAGGAGCGGAGGGCGTCACCATCTGTAAACACCTTTAGAAGAAAACTTAAGGCACTGCCTACTCGTTTAACTTAGCATTCCCTTAATCCATTTAGTATCGATCTGCCCTCTTTTACTGTGCTACACTAGTCTCTCTGTTCTACCATCTTTCTTATGTACTATATTATTATTTCTTTATATTACTCTTTATTTTCGTTGTATTCTTGTATGTCATTGTATGTCCAGCAAGTTGTTTAACAGTTTTGTACAAAAGGCGCTACATAAATAAAGTCTGATTTGATTTGCATATTGTATAAACAGCTTTATGTGCCAACCAGATAATTCTACTACCATGAGTATCAGTATTATAGTGAGTCTGACCTCTGCTGCTCTGAAAAGGCATTGCCCTCCCTCTTCAAGATCACAGAGGTGCACACAGTGATCATTTCTGCCATTTGAAAAAAGAGACAGGTCTGTACAAATGATTGTGTTTATTTTGCTTCATATATTGATCTTTTTTTTCTCCTTTCAGTTGAAATAACATGACTTTAAAATGTCGATGGCTATACTGTCGTACAAGATGAAAGAAAACCGAATGTACAATACAAAACCATGAAAAGACACATTCTCGTAAACATCAGAGAAACAAGAGCTTAATAAAAGAAAACAAAATTAAAATGGAGCAAAAAGGTTGGAGAAAAAGAAAATACAATGGTAAATGCCGGGGGGGGGGGGGGGGGGTGTCTGTTACAGCTGAAATCTTCATAACCTATTATCAGACCATAAAAACAACCATAAAAGCACAAGCTGACGCTAGGATTCATCTTCAGAGAATAAACAATTAACTAACACATCCATCAATAAACCAAAGTACTGCTGAATCCCTATATGAGGTTGGGCTTAGAGCAGCATGGTGATGGCATTGAGTACAGGGCGAGTTGTTTAAGGTATGGCAGTGAAGGAAAGTTCTGATTAGTTTCCCATTTTGAGGGAATGAAGATTTCACCCAGTAACTCATCAATCACACACCCAGGCTCAATCATTGCTGTTGCAATCAATAATGTTACATGTTTAAATTCACAGAAGTTTGTGGCTTAAGACAGATGGTCTGTAAATGAGCTAAATTTACTTTCAGCCACAGAGTGAGCTCACCATGGGTTACCAGGCAAATGAAAACTCAGTGTCAATCAGGAGTACTAGTTACAGACACCAGCCCACTAAGAGATTCCAGCTATGGAGTTAAATAAGTGCCATAATTATTACGTGTGTGTTAGACGAATGGCAAATGTGAATAAGGTTTTATGAAGGGGAAACAGAAATTGTGCACTTATAATAAAGATATGTGCACTGCAAATAAATTTGTACATTTCTATGCACAAATTTACATTGTTGTTTCTCACAAGTATTTTTTTTTTTAATTATTTTTTTACAAACAATGCAACAACACGCAGCTCCTTCACGAGCTCTAGTACAATGCACCTGTCTACCAGGTGTGCATTAGACAACATTCAGTTTGACTTGCATAGAAATGCACAAATGTGATATTAGTTTTCTATGCATTATATTATAAATGTACATTTCTTTCCCACTTTACATAAGTGTATTCACATTTGTCATCTAACGAACAACAGTTAAAAATAATTTCTGCACCAATTTTATTCCATACAATTCTCTTTGCCCCTTTACAGATAACAAACTCATGCAATTTAGTAAGGATGAACATGTGTAGAGTACAGTGAAAGTTCCTGAACTGAGAGACAAGACTCCGCTGCACTGTCGGGGGACATAAAGGCCATATAATGAACATGTGAAGCAATACTTTTCTGTGAATATAAAAAAATAACAGCATCTTTCCATTCCCATACCCTGAATTAAAAATCTACATCTGAAGCTCTGAGTATACATTCTTTGCATCATGCACCACTAGTAAGCAGCCATGCACTGCGTGTACGATACAGGCCGTTCAGAAATACATGACTGAGGTCCATTTCTAGAGGTCTAAAGTGCATCATGTGCCATTCATTTCTCACTTAGTCGTTCACTGGGAACATCTGATAGCAGCAAAGGCTTGTCTCTCCGTTCTTTCACCTTTCATCAGTAAACATTTCAAGACGTGTTTGTAGACAGCTGGGTGGATGAAAGCGCTAGATAGATGGATAGATGGATAGTTGGAGGGAGAAAGGGACTGGGTGCGCTACATCCTGCCTGGATCCACTCCTCCCATCATCTGTACACACAGAGAGGCACTCTGAGGGTCATGGCTGTCTTTGGATGTGCCTCTGAGTTACTGCCAGGCAGGAAAAATCTAAGGAGTTCCACTGTATGGTATTTGAAGACAGCAGGCTGAATCAAACAGCAGTTATTATCTCCCTATACTGCATTGACTCTCATCACACTGCGCTTTTTTTAAATCAGAAACTGGAGGAATGTGTTTTTATCAGCCTGCTACCTTCAAGCAAATCTCCCTTTATGTCTGTAAGAGGTGAAATAAGGTTTCCCAGAGCTGCTGCTGTGGTTACAGGTTGTGTTATGGTGCAGAATTGCCAGAAAACTGACAAGAAACTGAGAGCAAAGTAGTAATTTCAAATGGTAACTTGATTGGTTCTTTGGACCCCACTGCGCCGAAGAATAAAGAAACAGCTTTTGTAATTTGCAATTTGTTGCCTTTGTGGTAAAATGACCTCAACTGCCCCTTAAAGCAAAAACGCAAAACAACAACACATTTCTATGATTCAACTAGCACCTTTTTGATTTTCAAATACAGTCCATAAAATGCACACATTTGCCTGTCTGTGTGTGTGACTGGGTGTCAACACGTTGCCCAGCACCTTGCAGACCCACTTATTGCTAAGACGAACGGAAACTCCAAATTCATGTGTGTAGTGAGTAGAATAACGCAGGGCTCCGCCTCTACGCCACTTTAAAAACACTAATATATCTAATATATCTTTGTCCCGTCCACCTACTCTAAACACAGTCCCTCCTCCACATCGTCAGTTCATGTTTAGGGAACAAAGATTTATCAACACATCTGTGACCATATTGCAAGTAAATACACTTGGAAAAACCCAACAATATTTCAAACACACCAAAGGAATTCATGAGGAAAACCAAAAAACATGGCAAGTTGAGCGTGTATCCCCGCACTAGTGACTGAGTGAAACAATAATACAGGGCCAGCACTGTCTCTGGCATCGTGCCCTGTAGTTTTGGATTCTGTGACGCTCACGCAGAGATGCTGCAGTGTTTTCTTGCCTAACTTATCTGTGCATCATGTGCTGATTTAAAAGCCATCATACTGTGTGTTTCAATCCAAACTGCTACCAATACTGCTGTCGTGGATTCGTCTTATTCAATTAATGCCCTCGACCACAAGAGGAAGCAGAGATGCCATGATGAGGGGGTGTGTGTGTGTGTGTGTGTGTGTGTGTGTGTGCAGCCCCATTAAACACTGGTTGTGCTGTCTGAGAGAGACCACTGGGTGAACGGCACCCCAGACAAACCTGGACCAATCAGAAAGCAAAGGTCTTCATGGTTACTGCTGTACATTTTCACAACTCTTATCACGGGGATTTTTTTTTGTTGTTGTTGTTTGTTTTTTACAATCGCCTCCCCCAAAATCTCCTCACTGCGGCTTTCCGCATCATCTTCTTCTTTTTCTCGAGCGAGAGAAAAAAAAGTCGAATGACGAGTGAAGATAAGATGTGTAGAGGAGTCACTGCTTCTTTCTCCCAGTAGTCTATTTTCCTCCCGGTTCAGAGATGCAGGTGAGGGAGTGGGAGCTCTCCATGGGGCTTGAAGAGGCGTGTGTGTCAGGATTCTCAAAGTGTGTCGTACCAGAGAGGGTGAAACTGGGTGTCACAATTGCGTGCAGTCATATGTGACCACGTACATGGCATGGCAGTAAAATGGTGTGAGTGAAAGTGTGTGTATTGGGAATGTAAGGGATGAGTGAGTCGCCTGAATGCAGATGCACTGCAAGTGGTGTTAGGCAGGACAGGGTGGAGGAATTCATCACATGTGTCACACAACCACTCTCCCCTCCCGTCTCTTCTTATCTCTGTCCTTCTCTTTTTAGTGTAGCTCGCCTTCTCCAGTTTAAAGAAAATCTTTTTCCTCTCCGTTCCTCCTCCCGGTCTAGACAAAGGCCTCGGGCTTGCTGCCGTCGTTAATTTTGACATAGATCTTGGGATCTTCGTCACGCTCGTCTCTGAGGCGCTGGAGGTGGCGGCTATGGAATATCAGGTAGCAGGGCAGGCAGAATCCCAGCATGCTCAGCACTAACAGGCCCACGTTAACCTGAAGATAACAAAAGAGTCAGGCCAACATAATGATGCAGGTCTAAGTATTTCCACAGCGTTTGCTCGTTTACTCATATATGCTAATGTCTATATATTTGTGTTATCTTACCCACAGAGGGTCTCCCTCCAGGGGTCCCACCATGGCCATGAACAGAGGCTGCTGGAGCAGGGCAAACAACGCGCTGATCAGAGACTGCATGCCTGTCAGGCTGCCAAACTGAGAGGATGGGTACCTGCATCAGAGAAACAACATGTCTCAGACGGTAAATTCAAGTTTCATAGCTAACCTGAGGTGGTACTTTAGTTTAGAACATCAACTCTGGGGTGAAAAGGTTCTTTTTGTTTCGTCATTGTATTCAAGAAAGTCAGTTGTGTTTATATAGTCCAATATCACAAATTGAGGGACTTTACAATCTGTACAGTATATAACATCTATGTTGGACCTCATAATGCACTTGTGGCAGAATGGTACCTATTCCCTGCTGCCAGGTTCCAAAATCATGTTATAGCAGCAGATTAATACTCATGGATTCGGAAAGAGATGTTTAACATACACATATAATGTTTGTTTGGTGTACCATTTACTGCATACATCACATGGTACATAGTAAATACTATTACTATACAGTATTATTGTGCATTGTAACGCTATTATCCTTACACACACTTACACAGCAGCATAGAGGCCTCCGACTGCAGAGTGGATGAAGCCTCTGACAATAGTGTGCAGGATAAAAGACAGAATCTGAGGAGAAAAACAGATACAGTTTCCATTAAGTACCTCGCTGAGAAATGGCTTTCATCTTTGATCAATGAGATTCAGAATGAGTAAATAACACGCAGTGACTCTTTTGTCCAGTAGGTGTCACTAAAGTGCTGAGAAAGAGCGGGCGCTGCATTGCCATGTATGTCTCTGTTTTTTGAACATCATGTACATCTCTCAGTCTCTCTTTAGCTCTCTGCAGTGTTAACTCTCTCTGTGAGGAGACTAAGGGCTTCTGCAGCACATGCTGGGAAATGTGCATCCCCGAATAAGCTTCAAAGACATAAAGTAGTTCAATATCCCGTGTGTGTTTGTGGACCTGGAGTGGCAGGTTGGAGATGATACAGGTGAATCCAAAGCCAACAAGGAGTAGGTTGGTGAAGATAAAGGCTCTGGTGGCGTTGACAATCTTCTGAATCTGTTTGTCGGGGCGGCGGGGCTGACCGGGCTCCCTAATGGAACAGGAGAGAATAAAATAAAGTCAAGCTTTTTCCAGCTTCTCCTTTTATTTCCTCGTCTGTGCTGTCTGTCTAAATGTGTGCGTTTATGTGTGCGTCCTCACCTCTTGGCGCCCTTGTCATTCTCTTCCTCACAGTCTTTGAGTTTCCAGTCCATGACGTAGCCGATCACAGGGGAGGTGACCAGACACAGAAGCTGGAGCACGCCAAAGATGGACGTGTAGACACTCACTGGGAGACAGACGACAGCACAGAAACGAGTGTTATTATTTAGTTCTTTAAGTTATTGTTATCCTTGTGATGCACATAGAAACAAACAAGCAGCAAAGAGGACAGAAAGCTGAGCAGAATGGCCGAAGAGTCTAGGCGGTTAGATCTTTGCGATTTAAGCCTGAGGTCTCTTACCCACTTGCATCCTCTCCACTGCAACAGCAGCATGAAGACAGCGTGACAGGAAAAGGGAAAGAGCAAGAGAGACAAACGGAAAAGGAAAGACGAAGCAGAGTTAACAACAAGCAATAAGGCGGGGCAGAAAGCAGCTGACAGAGGACTGTTAGGTGTCAGAGAGCAGACAGACGAGACAAAGTCTTAGGAAGAGATGAACATCCACAGTTAAATGTCTGCGGTCAGATGTTAAAGATAAAAAGCAACCGCTCACGGAACACCATCTTCGTTTTCACATACAGTTTAAATCACTATGTGCTGGCAAGAACACGCACCTGTGCTGAGGTCGCCCTCTGTCAGAGACTCCAGGATGGTGTTCATGGCTCCCATGTAGAAGATGAGGCGCAGCTGGGTCACACACATGGTGATGAGGCTCAGCAAGAAGATGGGACTCAAGACACTCTTCATGAAGGACTGAGCTGCAGAGGAAATAAAAGCAGAGAGGACAGGGTCAGAACAAATCACATGCTAATACATCTAGTTTCTTATTAAATATCAGATCAGCGTTATTCACATTTCATAGGAGCAAGATATCCCCCTGAACACATCAACTTTATATTATTTCACGTACTTTTTCACTACTGTTTTCGTAAAATAATGATTCATTCTAGTGTTTGCTAATTAGCAGTGAATACAAAGAACAGCTGAGGCTCATGAGTGTGTCGTTAGCTCTGCAGGTATTTGGTCATAAAACATGTATTGGACAAATGGAAATGACATGTGTCTGCAGCTTGTTTCTGCCAGGCACAACATCTCAACACACAACCTACAGGATCTCTTCTAAGGCTCCACAGCCTGCAGGTAAAGCAGAAGCAGCAGCAGCCAACTTTCATGAGCTCTACAGACGGCTACAAGCCTAAACCTGCCCGTCTCTACACAAGACCTCTTTTTTACTTTCTAATCTCTTTTCATAGGATGGGAAACTACAACAATACTTTTCCACTGTTAAGGTGGAGGTAAGAGGCTGTTATCTAAATGAGCCCACTTGCCCTTGGGTGCCACAGTAACACGTCTTATCATGGAGTGGCTTGGGGATTCAAGGAAAGGTGGGTACTAGGAAAGGTTGTGAATATAAATGGAAATTGGACACAACGGCCCATATGGTGAAGAAGTGGACAAACCAATTAATTGTTAGTGCACAGATGGAGCACATGGGTTTATTACCTAGAACAACAGGTATCCATCTGAGACTTAATTAAGGGAATAGTTTGGTAAAAGGTATAATGTTTTATAAGCACTTTTACAAGCATGTCGTTTGATAATGCATTGATCCAGCATTGATCAAGGCACTTGTGGCCATAATGTCATGAAAGGAAGCCCAGAAACCATTCTGTCCCAGACTAAAAGGAAGAGGCTGAGATTCTTGAGACAAAAAATATACAGCATGTATTTTATTTTGACATTAAAATCGCAACAATCAATTAGTGTTTCAGTGCAGCTACATGATGTGTGCTTGTTTCTGATGATAGAATAAGAGAACAAAGTGCGTTTAAAATACAAATCCGGTCTTCCAGATCTCAGGAGGCAGGAGGAGGACTTTCGCAGCTGCCATCAAATTAGAGACGAGTGAGAGGGGAAACAGGTTTGTGTGTGAGTGTGTGATATGGGCCTCTTTAACGCTCCTGACAGACGGAACCATGTCCAGCTGTTATGAAACCAACCGTGGGCATCCTGACTGCTCTAAACACACACACACAGTAACACACACACACACACACACACACTTGAATTGGCTGATGCTTGGCCTTAAACTTATAACAATGCTTCTCTGTAGGGCTCCCTGCCAGAGCAACACACCTGCTGAGCGGCTTTTCTAAGAACGGGGTCCGAAACAATTCCACAGTCCATTTGGTACCAAAGAGGCCGAGAGGGGAGCAAGCAGACACCCCCATTGGGAGTCCCTGACCCCGGTGTAGAAGAGTCATAAGGGCCCGAGGAAGCCTGGAGGTGTAGGGGTAACAGGTTTGCTAAGCATGGATGTAGGGCAGAGGTAAAGTACCATCGGGATGCTTCTGCCTAATTGTTGTGTACAGATGTAGGTCAGGCCCTGGGGTTTTAGGTTTTTAAGAAGGTGAGAGTTTTTAAGAGGTGATTCTGCCAACTTTCCAACAATACAATAGATATACATGCAACAGTGCTCTGATTACTGATAGTTGTCAGTCTTAGCGAGGCTGTAGCTACTGTAGGACACTGAGGTCCTTTGTAGTGTTTCTGGGGAATGTGGGAATTTTAATGCCCGAAGGAGCAGTTTACATGCTACAATTACACAAAAGTAACGCATGGTGGGTTTTTTAAGCCTGCTTCTGATCTTTCTTAGATGCAAAATCTTTAAATGTGACAGTTTTTAGGGAAAACAACTGCTAAGTTAAAGCTGTATTAATTGATGGCATGTTTTGGTCCACCTGACATCAGCATTCACTCTCCTTTTAGCTCTGTTTTAGTCTCCACCAACTCCTGAGAAAAATATCATGTTCTGTAGAAGCTAAATGCTCCACTATGTTCGCCAGCTGGCCGCTAACTGTGTCTGTCTGCAGTTGGGTGCCTTGCAGATAGTGTACACCTTACTACAGATTCCTAACATTAGAGACGTCAGATCTTTCAGACTTACTCTCCTCCTTGGCCTTGCACGTCACATCCAGGTCGACGGTGGACAGGCACAGCTTGCTGGCCTCCTGAGTGGCCAGGTCTCTGGGTGGCTGGTTCGGCTGCTTCATGGAGTTGCCGACACTGAGACGGCGCCCCACGGTGGTAACCTGCCGATAAAACTGCTTCCCTGTGATCTTGTGGTCAAAGCCCAGCCAGCTGAACTTGATCTTCACCCTGAAGGAACGGTGGAAAGAGAGAGAGAGAAGGTGACAAGATGATTGCGAGCACAAAATACAGAGCAAAACTGTCAAACGAGAAAAGGAGGAAGAGGAGGAGGAAAACAAGTTAGAAGGAAAAAAGAGAGGAAAAGGGCAAGGATGGCAGGAAACAAAGGATCCAGGTGATTGAGAGCAAAGCCAGCTGATTATCTGGTTTTATGGTCTTTCCTGTCTCCAAGGCTCACTTGGGCTCGGCTGCATTACACAGGGATTTACTCTGCATGAGCGTGTGAGCATGCATGTCCATGCGATCATGTACATGTGGATGTAGTGATGCAGTGATCTCTGTGGAGAATGCAGGCTGTCTGGGCTCAGTCTGAATCCATTTACAGCAGGTATAACCTGGGGTAAGCCAATAGCGTTACAGTGGCTGTTTAACAGTGATAACTGGAGGCAACAGAACTGTGTAGATGACTCTAGTGTGTGTGCGGGAGTGAGTGCGTCTATCTGTCTTACGTGAAGTCCATGTCCTCTGGGCCGGGGAAGGGCTCAAGAGGCCAGTTGACGAAGCAGTTGAGGAAGACGAGGCAGGCGCAGGCGGCCCAAACCACCAGGATAGTGATGAAGGTGGCACCCAGATCATAGATCACCTACAGATGGGCAGACGGCACCCGAACAGACACGTTATAATGGAGAATCAGAGTTAAGTTTAGCGTTGCATTCACTTTGTAGGAGCAAACCTTATGTGATGGATAAGGATAGAATTAGATAAAAAATAAAGAATATTTTGGGGTAATCAAGAATCAGGGGATATAAATTGTCGTGGAAATTATATTCCTTGTGAGAGGTTGAGCAAATAATTGAGTTACAACAAACTGTTGTCTTTTAAGAATTTATTTAACAAGTACTACAACACAAATCAGCTGGACCAGAGGTTCTGTCTCCTAAGACAGTCACTAACGTCTGGCCCAGAGCAAAGGGCTGCATAATCATTTACACAGTCTGGGTATCTATGTTTTAGGGAACAAAAGATCCTCTACCAGCTCTGACTGGTCCCAGCCAAAACAGGAGAGGAACAAAAAACAACTCCACATCCCTGACCTAAACTCTACACATGTGGACAGACTCGCAGGATGAGAATAATAATAAAAGGAACAGGTTAAAGATTAAACGATGTATAAGACATAATAATAATCATAGAGAAATAGCACTCTTATAAGTACTTGCATAAAAGATTATAAGTATACGAAGAAAACAATTTTCTGCCGTCACATAACTGAAACCACAAATCGAAAGTTACCTTGATGCCGGGGAACGTGACAGCAGAGGAGGCGTAGGATCCAATCATCAGAGCAATAAAGGTCGACCTCAGGTCTCCAAACATGTTGGGGAGCTATGAAGAGAGCAGCGGGACCAGATTAGTTTACTAACTTCAACGTGATACACGGCAAGTTCACATAAACACACAAACACGTGAAGTCTAAAGATACACTCAAAACACAGCGGGCAATCTCAATCATGACCTCTTTATAACATGTGAATATGATTTAAATCACTGTGAAACACTGTTAGCCTGGGGCTTACGGAGAAAAATCAATTATCCACTTTCTAACACACCATGCAGAAGCAGTCTGGTCTCGAATTTCACGTTGGAATTAGAGAAAAAAGGTTTTCTGAAGAGCATGGCGTCAGGGCTTTACCAGTGAAACAGGGAGGTTTTTTGCCTTTGAAGGCCCAAAACAAAGTGGCATGGGCATTGCACATGGTGCTGTATTACCTAGAAACACAATATTTCTTAATGACTGTGGAACTTTGACACAAGACATAGCATTTATACATTCTCTTGCAAATTAAAAGTTGGAATTCATTAGCAATAAAACACATTTGCTCAGTTTTGCTGTTACAGCCTTACATGGTCTTACTTTTTAGCTCATAGTTGCTAATATTGGCAAACTTTAGAAAGACATTCTTAACTGTAACACACATTACTGAGTCCATTTGCTGACTTTGTAAGTGGCAACAGTCTGAACCTTTTTAACATGTATCCAAGGGACCCAGTGTAACCTGTGTGTGACGACAGCTTGACTTAGAGCAGTCAGGCTGCTGCTAGCTCTAATTATATCTATAATTGGATTTAGTTAACTACAGTAGATTAATTCACTCATTTTTGCTCTGCGGTATGTTAGCCTGCACATTAATCTTTGTTGACATTTTTGTTTTGCTACAATCCGCTTAAAACCCCTAAAATCACTCGTTGTATCAAACTGCACACATTCAGGCAAATACCTGTGTTCTACTTTATTGACTATTAATAGGTTTGTTGCCACAAAGTACACCCTGTATTGTCTGCAGCAGGGTACTTCTCATACTGTTTTTGTTCCAGCATTTGAAGTGGAGCAGAGACAGCAAAGCCATCGTCTTGCATAATGACACTCAACTCCTCAACTCGAAACAAGAGCACAAGCTGTTCTTAACCATACGTCAGCAACCTTCTTCAACAAGTGCAAAACAAAGAGCAAAAAATAGTAACAGAGAGCACGAGAGCAACTTGTGGCTTAAAGATTTATTGTCTCAATCAATGTGGTGTTTAATTTATGCCATCTGGAGAATATATTGTTTTTACATGGAGGAGAAGAAATCAAACTCCAAGTCAACAGCAGTAAATGAAGTGGGTCTCTGGTGAAAGAGTAGGGGCAGGGAACTAAAAATTAGGTTTATCTTTATTATGGGTCATAAATATCAACATTGCGCTCATAATTCCTCTCCAGTCCCATTGTCCTCATCAGTCTGTCCACCCGTCCATCTGGCCACTGTGTTCCCCACAGGGGTGCAGCTTGTTAGGCAGCTGCTTGAACCCTCTCACCCCACAAACACTACACTCCCCTGATTAAAGGTGGGGTATGCAATTCTAATCCAATACATGCTGTTGTGGCAGAAAATTGTTATTATTAAAAATTATTATTACAATTATTCTGTCTTACATACAAACACACACACACACACACATATATATATAGTGTTTTTTTATACCTTAACCTTTTCTCTCAATATTAACTGTCTGTTCACATTTGTAGGGTTTAGGTCAGAGCTGTGAGATTGTTTAGTGTTTTCCCCCTCTTGCTATATTTCTCCTCTCCTTGAATGTTCATTCAAGGCAAGGAGATGATCTCTGTTCCCCAAAACATAGAAACCTAGACTATGTGAATGATTATGCATCATTTTGCTCGAGACCAGACGCCTGATGCTGCCCTAGGCGGCAGGTCTCTGGACCAGCTATACATGTGTTTTAGAACTTCTCTGTTTATTCTCTTTTATTAATAAATTCTTCAAAGACAATGGTTGGTTGTTACTCAATTATTTGCTTAATCCCTTACCAGCAAGATACAATTTCCACGACACACGTCTTTTTGTCAAATTAAGCAAACGTCTCCTCGTGGTCCGCTAGCTATGTTCTGTGTGTGCCCTGAAATAAAATCCAGTGTTTGTACACAACCCTGGCTCTGTAAGTGGGAAACAAACAAAGTGGCTCAGGCCAAACCATACAACTCTATTTCAGAAATGATTTGTGTGTCAGATAACACACTCAACGTACTTTCTAGTTTGCCAAGACATGTTGTTGGTGTGATGTTATCTATCTATAGTAGCAGGAGAGTTTGTCTGGAGCTGGATTTCTGGCTCTGGGACCTTCTTGTCCTCTCTGCTTGTTAGCTTCGCAACAGTAATTGTAGCGACAGTTTGCAAACCCACAACTTAGGTAACATTAGCTACGTTATTTGCTTGTCGTTGTTTACTTTATATCATGGTATTGGATTTTTACAGAATCGCATTCCCCTCCTTTAATTGGACCGAAGCTAAGCTACAAAAAATCAGTACACCCCTGCCATGCCATCCAACATAACGAGGCCCCCAAAGTCCTCCACTCCTGTTTCCCGGTAGCAGCACCGAACTGGAAGAATCCAGTTATGACACTTTACAGGAGGAGACAGACTGACTGACAACACCAGGGGAAAGATAGGTGACATTTGGCCCAGTTGGTGTTGAGGAGACACAACAGACGTGCTCAGCTTGTATCTAGCTCAGCAAACTTGATGTGGTCGTGACGAATCAAGGCCTTGATAGCTATGCAGAGTCAGAGTCAACAGGTTCAGATTTCCCCACTGTTGCTGTATCACTTCCTCTTCCTCTAGTCTGTAATGATAGATAATTTTTCACAAGAACTATTAATAGTAAAGCATCAAGTCTGACTTTTTTTTGGGAGAGGGTCTCTTGTTTTTTTTTATTATATAGTCCTAAATTTATATTTATTTTCCGTTACAGTTAATAGTTACATTTCGTCCAAAGTCAGCTGGGATTGGCTCCAGCCCCTCCGCGACCCTGTACGCAGGATAAGCGGTTGACGATGGATGGATGGATGAGTTAATAGTTACATAAATAGTTACAACAAAAAAGAGAACCAATATTCATAAAGGTGCGCTTTGCAATGTAAAGAGGACATCAGTTCTATCCCTGGATCAGGGTTGGATTAAGTCTACATTGGTGGTGTTTTGTTAAGTTTACATTGGCATTTGATGTTCGATTAAGATAGAGTACAGTGTAGTAGAGTGTAAACCAGGTTGTGCCAATTTAACAATGTGAAACCAATTTGTTCTATTATTGAAACATTATTTGTGTTGCAGTGAAGTAAAGAGTTAAAAGAAATATTAATAACCCTGTGGAGGGCCTTCCTCTTTTACAAAGTGAAACCAGCACAATCATTCTCATAAGTCACTAGTTCAAAATGAACATTTTCCATTTAGATGGAACAGATATTCAGTGCAGATAAAAAGGGAATGCATCTACTGCAGTGTTGATGAGTCAGTCCCTAACCTCTCAGTCAGTCACTTCCTTGGTGTCACTCCCACTTATATACCGTCTCGTTAATTCAGTCTGGGAGCAGGTTCATTTGGAAGCAACACTGTTGCCACTGGCGATAATTTTTGAGCGTGCACGGTTGTGTGGGAGAAAACAACAAAATCGAACAGGGTGCGCCAGAGCAGAAACTTCAAACCATCTGTGTGAGCAGCAGCATACCCAAACCAGAGTAAAAACCACATCTAATCCTTGTGATGCTGAGCGTTGGCAATTACGTCATACGGGGAGCTACCCTGGGTTACTAGTTCTGAGTCACAGTCAGCTGCTGAGACCACTGTTTCCCAAAAACATGTCGCAAACCGGTTTGGTCTGCTAATCATGAAAGAAGAAATAGGGATTAATCGGTTCAGCAGCATGAGGCCAGAGTCAGAGCGAGTGTGTTGATGGCAGGAGCAGCTGTCAGGCTTGACGAGGAACAGATGACAGGGTTTTTGTAGCTGGAGTCAATAACACATCAGTCAAGCAGACAGGTGAGTTTGTGAACATTAAACTCCGGAGGACAAAGAAGCTGCTGTGGCTTCAGGTGCTAAGAGACACACAACAAGCACCTCACCGCACAGTAGCTACACCGTCAGAAAATAACAGCCATGATAAATATACTGCCATGAAATATGACTGAACTTTTGGGCCGACAAAAACCTGCCAGCTATAATAAAAATGCAAAAACGCAAGGAATCATAATCACTTACGCTTGTGAATCCGACTGAAATTAACTGGATTCTACAAATGTGTTGATATCAGTTAAATTAGCTCTGTGAGGTTGAACGTTGCTTTAACATCCGCAATGTTAACATACTCACAATGACAATGTTAACACAATGTTTACAGGTAGATGATGATGTTAACCATCTTAGTTTAGGATGTTTGCATGTGAACACATGCTAATTATCCATGGCAAGCCATCCAATAGTTGTCAAATATTTGGACCAAAGTGACCTCACATTGCTAGCTTGCTAAAAAAAGAAAAAAAGAGCTAATCCCATTAATATTAAAACTAGATTTTCCTCCAGACAGTGGCAGTCTGTTTCTGTGATTTTCTAATCATCAAAGGAAACTCTTGCCTGTGTTTACACAGTTCCTAATCAGAGGCATTCCAGAGTTTATCCTGGAAATTTCACCTTGTTCCCTCACCTACACCCTTTTCTACCTGATTAAAGACAGGCTTTACTAATCTAACTACTTCTACTAGTAGCTATTAATAACGTATAAGAATGAATATTTAATAATCAGTACATTCAGGGGAAAATCCAAATAATAATAACGACCACCATCTACTTTGTTATTGCTTCTTCCTTTCCCTTTTGTGCGCTGTGATCACAGTGTATCCATGCAGAGAGTGGCAGGGCACACGCGCAGATGGGCTCAGTGTTTGAACAGCCACTAAAGGTCTATTTTAGCTTCAGAGCAGTCACCTGGATATAAGAGCGTTCAGCGGCAGGGTTCGGTTATTGTCATTTTGTTTTATGGGTTAATCTGCATGTGCGCAAGAGGCCAAACCTGAACAAAACAAGAAAAATACAAACTGTCAAAACTCCCTTCGGCATGGGTTATGTAGATTAATTAGTCTTCTTTAAGAAGACGTTCTGGCAAATCTAGAGACAGTGGGCCACTGCCAAAATGTCCTGGAACAATGTAGCTGCTTGCCAGTAAAAGAGCAATGTTTGACGTGTCTTTACAGAGAACAGCAATGCAGTGAAGGAGGTTAACTCTAATGAACACACTTAACACAATCTGCTAATTACTAGATGTGACCATGTTAACATGCAACAAGATGGTGAACATGGTAAACATTAAAGCTGCTAAAGCATAATCACATTGTCATTGTGAGCATGTTAGCATGCTGACATTAGCATTTAGCTCAAAGCACCACTGTGCCTGACTACAATTTCTATTATTATTATTATGACTATCATTATTTTTATTGATACTTGTACTATTACCACTACCATTACTATAATTCTATTATAGTATCATCAAGGTTCTGCCACTGGTGCTATATAAAAAAAATTGAGTTCAATGGCAGTAGACTCTTGCTAATCCTGTAGAAATTGTTACTTCAAGTCACCATATTGGCCTGTTGAAACCTGTTCAGCTGTGATTCGATTTTGTTTGAGTGAGAGTGCTGACTGCAGTCAGTGCAGGGAAATGAGATGAATGCTGTGTACACTGTACACCATGTGACCCACTTATTCATGAGTATAGTTGCTTGCTTCTACAGTCTGAGTCTGTCTTGTTTTAATGTCTTCATTGCGAACATTTTCTGTGTGTAATAAGATGTAAATGTGATATGTAATGTTTTTGATTTTTGAATGAAGTGTAAGATAAGTCTGGAGGACCCTAAACTTCTGATGTTGTACTGTTATTTTATGAAAAAAACAGGACTCTAGCTTTTCCCCCAACTAGTTTAGATACTTGCTTAGTTAAGTTTCCCCTGTGACTGCAAACGTCACTAAGAGTATGTGCTTAGTGTTGAAAGTGTAAACGTGAACAGTAATGTGTCAGATGACAAAGAGGCCAAGGGTGTGAGAAACATGCTGAGCCTAAAAACTGGATTGAGCCGTTTCAGAAAAAAAGAGAGAAATGAAAGAAGGAAGAGGGTTTGCTGCAGCAAGTGGAAACTTCATTTGCCTGGACCACTGAGAACCAGCTCTGACCGGCCCTCTCCTGACACACACGATAGGACTCCATCCATCATAAAGAGCAGCCAAGTGGTCTGTAAGATTAGCAAACACCAGCTGATGCACACCAGACTGCATACCACCATTGACCTGACGTCATCGGTAGCTCTCTGCTATTATGAGTCCAATATTTTGAAGGCTGATCTATTTTGGACTGAAACCAGTTGACCTTCACGCCAAAAACAAATTGTTGGTAGGGTGGAGATGTCTCTGAATGAGTGCTAAGACCTCTCTGTGTCTGGAAGGGATTTAAAGTCGTCCGCGCTACACAGAAACCCCTAAAACCTAGATCCAGCAACCACCTCGAACAGAAATTCACACAGCTACACAAAGCCACATCCACATGGGCCTGACATCAGCAACTGCTGCTCTGTCTGACTAGCGCCTATCTCAAATTACTGAGAAACTCTTGACCTTTGCCATTCATTCATCTTTTTTTCCTCCCCAAATCTCCCTTCCCTTCATTTCATGTGGCCATGTGCAGCAAACAGAGCATATACTGTACTTCCTCCATCTCACCCTGTCATCTTTGGCATAGTCAAAATAGCCCACAGACTGAGCTTGCTGGCTTTTCACCGAGTAGAATACAAGAAACCACTCCTTTTTTCTCCTTCAGCCCTGTCAGCCCTACATGTTTCAGTCATCAGGGGGAAAGATGTGCAGAACATATAGATTTCTCAGCTAAAAATTGCATCTGTGGCCAGTTTGTTGACTGTTTCACGCAGGGAATCAGTAAGCGAGCCTGTAAGAGTGTTCCCAGATGGGAACAGAGGAAATACACATTTCAAGGCATCCGACATAAAAGTAGATTAGGGCAGCGAACAGAGCTTCAGACTGGAAGACCAAACCCAGGAAACAGAGGAGGCTCCAACACGTGCCACGAACTACATGAAGAACAAGGAGGAGGAGCTTCTGCCTGTTGGTGTGGATATATGTATAGATGTGTATGTAGAGGGGCCTGTTCGGGAACATTTCATGTGAAAAGACTCTCTGTAACGTGAAGCTGTTTACAAGCAAAGAACGTGAGGAATGAAGAGCAGAAAGGGAATAAATCACCGCCCCCTCTTCTCCTCAGCTTTACTCATGGCTTCACTCCCTGTTTTCCGTAGCAGGGACACAGAGTGCTGAGTGTGCATCCACAGGAGAGAATGAGGAAATGAAGCAAAGATAGATAAAGAAATAACAGGGAAAGAGTGGAAGGAGCCTAACTGTCCACTGATCTTATTAGAAGAGAGCAACACAGGAGCAGAGACAAAGAAAGACAGAATTTGGTGGGTCAACCTGAGTTTCAATGACACCTGATGCCCGAGATGCTGTCTCAGAGCTTTTTACGCCCTGAGAAACAAAGGTTACAGGTTTCTTAAAATAATTATTTTCCTTGGTAACAACTGTTGAACCAGAGACTGCAGAAAAAGCAGGGAGAGGGAAGGCATCCACACAATAACACTTCCTCTCTCTGTCACACACACAGACCAGGGTATTAGCATGTTTTACCAATTTAAGACTTAAGACATTTTTAATAACACATAGAATTGGACCAGGATAAGCAGCACAAAATGAGAAGCTAATTAAAATTTATTAACATGGAGTTTTTGCTGAAATGAACAGTCATCCATTGTGCGGTAATTAGCTTCCTAGCTACTGTAGCTAGCAGTAGTGACAATGTTTTTCTGTATAGGTCTGATGGTGCTGACTGAAACTGCACAAAAAGGCCACTGTCAGTGGAGTGTGCATGTAATGTGTCCCGACAGCCTGCAAACATTTTGTAGATTCAAGAGTTTTGTAAATAAAAGATGTTTTAATACCTTCAGAGGTAAGACTATTCAAGACCCCTGCAGATACCTTGACACACACACACACAGACTGAGGCAGTAACATTTGTGGAGGCCTGCAGGGAGCTGTAACGAAGCCCACTGTAGGTTAGAGGCGGTCCGCAGCTAAAACAACACACACACACCCACACACACAGGCTGAGACGGTGTTGATATACAGTAACATACAGTTCCAGCCCTGCTGAGGGAGAGCAGCTGAAACTAGAGACGACAAAAACAACCAGGCAGAGACTAGACTGAAAGGTTTGAGTGGGGGATGCAGTGGGATGAAACCAGCTGAGCAACTTCTTTCTTTGTGTATGTGTGTGTGCGTCAGTAAGGGTCCCAGTAGGCAGCCTGAATAGGAAACAGCGAAGCATGGGTGGAGATGCACATGCAAACACAAATGCACACTCAGTTCCCCTGTTGCTGTTTCCTGTTTGACTCCTCAGTGACAGCCAGTTAGCAACACTGTTGTAAAGAAATATCTAGCAGGCGTTGACAAAGTAACTCACATACTGAACATTCCCCCTCTGATCTAATGGCTAATGATGCAGTTTGGTGACATGGTTATCGTAGAAACTGTACCCCTCAGTTTGCGTAAAACAGACACCAGCTGAACCCTAAAAATGTATTTTCAATACACACTCTATTGTGTTGTTAGAACAATCACACATCTATAGTCGAAACACAAGGGATTCATGTGTCCTTGGGTGGCTGAAATAGTAATGAGGAGAGGTCTTTTTTTGGCTCCCAGCCAGAGAAGCAGCACGGGAGTGAATAATAAATGACTAATACAGACTTGCTTCTCTTTAAACCACTCTCTGCTTATGTCTCTCTCTCACATCCCTGTGATGCAGCACTTTGTCGGGCTGATGAGATCATCCTGACCACTGTCTGTCCATATCCACTCCGTCCGTCCCTCTTCGCCACATCACTGCTCATCCTTTCGTCCCAGTAGTCTCCTGTCAACTGCTCAGCCATCTCTGTCTGTCTCCCCCTTTGTCCATCTTTTTCAAATGTTCCCTCTCTCTGATGCAGAGGCATCATGTCTGTCTGCCCATCTCTCTCTATCTCACTGACCTTCTTGTTTCGTCCTCTTTCCATCAGTGTCTGATGCTATCACTCATTTCATTTCCCCTCATCTCAAATTTATATACTGTGCTATTCTGGTTTGCTGACACTGACATTGTATTAGAGGCTTTCTGTTATTCAGTGTTGACTGCATCCTGCTGAGGATGTTGTCACTCACTAAATAAACCAAGTATGAACCTCATTTAAGTGATTTTGTGTCAGGTCATGAGAGAATGTCGTAGGCTACCAAGAAATGTATTTGTGTGTCCTTGCAAAAGAGTTGTGAAGAAGCTTGGTGAGTTGCAGGACTTGTTAGCTGCTGTGCCTTTCCAGCTAACTGCTAACATGCTAGCCAGCTGTAGCATGCTGACAATAGCCAGGCAAAATATGTTGATTTTGCGCTCAGCTAGCTGGCCTTCTTCCAGTTAGGAAGCTAGCTAACTCATCACTAACCAGGCAATAAGTGAAAACAGTCAAGTGAATGTATATATGTTTGTGTTATAATTATATTTATATGTTATGTAGAGCTGTAGCGGAGTAGGGTTGTATAAAATTAGATGATTACATAAGTAATATTATAGCTTTCTCCATTTTGGCCTCCCTGGCTCTCCATTTCCTCAAATGTCAGCACTGTCAAGATGGTTTGCTATTTGTCAACAGCACCAATTTGCATGCCTAAGTTCACCACCGTTGAACACCACATAAAGGTCCTGTGCAGATTTACTTCGCCTCCTTAGGCAAATCTACCGATCACAGCACTTCCATTGAAATGAACGAGTTTGGTCAAATATTTTGGTGTTAAATATCCCTGACAAAAATAAAATTACTGGGGCATAAGTAGCATCATTTGACGCAGTGAAAGCAGGCATCAGCTATACACAGAGAAAATATAAAATAAGTTCTGCAATCTTAAAGCGTTCCTACTCACCGTCAGAGAAGTGAAGGTCATGCACATGCCTCCAAACCCATTCATCGCCAAAGCAAAGAAGATCAGGATGGACAGATCT
Organism: Micropterus salmoides; assembly: GCF_014851395.1. Classification (NCBI taxonomy): domain Eukaryota; kingdom Metazoa; phylum Chordata; class Actinopteri; order Centrarchiformes; family Centrarchidae; genus Micropterus; species Micropterus salmoides. The sequence goes on along the minus strand of NW_024042261.1, from coordinate 8,870,964 downwards.
GCAGGTGGAAGAGCAGATTAGTGACAAAACTCTGATTTGGTTACCCAGCTGACGCAAGGCAACTCCCACACACCCTACCGAATTGATTAAAGTGTCACCACTGCATCGACACGCTGTATGTGTCTGCGGGGAAATATGCTGTACACTGTGGCTCGCCTACAAAAGCAACATGACTGAGAGCAGTGTGTGAGGCACGATGTATGTGCGGTGACATGAGTAAGGATACTTACTGTTGGGATCACTGGCACCGTAGGCGATGAGGAGGCAGGAGAAGGCAAAGCAGGCACTGGGAACACAAAGCAATGGGTAATGTATGAATGAGGCAACAAATAAAGCAAACAATATTACACTTACGACTTCTCAAGCCTTACCTTCCCAGAAGTCGTAGCTTCCGTGGACCATATTTGTCCATGACAATGCCCATGGGCAGGGTGATGGCAGACAGCAGGAAGGAGCCCACAGTGAATGCCAGGTTCAGCATTTCGTCCTGGTCCTTACAGATGGGCCAGCCATTCATGTCCAGGTACTCCTCCGAATCAGGAGGCGCGGACATGTTGGAGAAGTTGAGGCGTGAGCTGTTTTCTGGATGGAAAAGAAGAGCAAAGAGAGGAAATGACTAAGATTTAGACTGTCAGTTTTTTAAAGCTGGATTTCTTTTCTGAAAGCTGCACACTGCAGCTATATGGTGATATCAGATGACAATAATATAATAACTTCACCTTTCACCACCTTGTGATTCGGTAACATCATAATATTATGTGCACACTACATACTCAAGTGAACCAGATGTTTGACACTTCAGATTATCCCTTAGATAAATAGGGTTAATCAAGGCTATGAGCGTGTTTTTACATGAATAAACAGGCATATATGAGCTTTAAATGTGATTATGAAACATAACCGGAAAAGAACCTGCTGACTTGCTCAATCATTCTAGAGATTTCTGTGTGGTCTAAAATAAATGCCTTCTTGGTATTTCAAGGGAGCTCAATTTCTAATGTTGCTCTCTGAGGTCTGAGCTTCTAGATCTACCCCTCCCTCTCTGAGAGCTGAGCTGCTGACCGAAAAGCCAGGAGACTCATAAAAGGTCACGTAAACAAAACTGTAGGCAAAACAACAACAATCCAGGGTAAACAGGTGCCAGAAATAGTCACAACTGAACCCCTGCATAGTGGAGGGAAACTCCATGAGGAGGTGGTGGGGGGTAACTGTAACAGTTTAACACAGACAGATACCGAACAGACTGCTCAGACTGAATCAGTGGTAAACATGTGGAGTCTAATTTTATCGTTGTGCTCTTTTACACTGTTGCCTCTGGTGAAACTCTGCTGGTATCAGCAGACAGACAGGTGACAAAGAGGAGGGACACAACTCCTCACTCACCTTGACTTGTTTTTGCTCAAAGTGCCACAGACAGACTCAGCAGTTTCCACATATTTTAAGTCTGGAGGAGGCGGTATAAAGGACTTAGTCATCAGAGTGTTTTCTTCATTTCAGTCCTGGGGGCAAGTCGACAACAGCAGCTACAGTCTCTGCTGCCTCATATAAACAGCAGAAGTGAAAATCTGCTTTCCCACTGTGATCTTAAAGGGGTATGTGATGTTGATTTCTGACACTGTTGAGCCAGCTTACAGCTGGGGTAGGTAATGTATCTCATAAGGATTTTTTGTTAGATTCGTTGAATTTCTCTCAACATCCTGCCAACAATCAATAAATCAAATACTACTACTAATAAAAATCCTCTATAGGATGCTCTCACAGGGCTGTAAAAAGCCCGGCCCAGTGTTTTGGGGGGAGTGGTTTCGGTTGGATCGTTTCAAAATCTGTCTCTTGCAAGTTTCTCCAACGTCGCCTACCCTAGCTTTACCATTAGGAGTGAGAGTCACCAAAGTATTTACAATTGATCTTGAGGGGAACATGAATGTCTGTACAACATTTTGCGCCAACTCCAACCAACACCGTCGGGGGTTCTTGTCTAAAACTCAAATATATGGGCTTTGGAATGAGCTTTCAAAAGCCCTTTGTGATCAAACCTTTCTGTCAATATGGAGATTATGTTAGACTAACAGAAGATAGCAGCGTTGCTCCCCCCACCTGCTGACTAACTGGCTGCAGCAAACCTGAGTCAATAAGGGAAGTGCCGGACAACACACACACACACACACAAATACACTGTAAAGGCTGGCTTCTGTGAAAGTCCTTCCTGATAGATCACACCGTGTGTTCCTGTATCCCTGCTGTCCTTCAGAGAGTGTTTCTCATTCATGTCAACGCCATTTTGTGTATATGTTTCGTCAAATTTTTCTAAGCCACTCCTTCTATAAGCTTCCCCTATACGTGCAGCTGATGTCAAACAGACTCACTTCCTACAGAGTCATTTGGTTTAATGATTACCAGCATGCACTAACAGCTTTGTTTCCTTGGCCCCATAGTTGTCCCTTTATTTACCTGTAGATAGCACCAAGACACAAAACTCAACCTGATTATCAGCATATAAATACACTGATTAAAAACAGGGGATGTTAGGAGGAGTAATGCTGTTGGATTCTACAGCCACAAACCTCATCCATGTATTAGCGATCATATCAACAAAGAATTAGTAGGCAGTGATCTCTCAGATGGAGGCTCTGTTCATCATGATTGTAGGCCGCTTATATAAGGAGAAGGATGCAGTCATTAATGTGTATGGTGATGAGGTCAAGTGACGGTTAGAAGGTTGTATTTATCAGCCTCAGGGCAACATGATCCACATGACAAGTGGATACACAACGAGCATTTGAGGAAACGAGAACAGAAAAACAGCCACTTTAAAAGTCCTCCTCCTCTAGGCAATGAGGTACATTGTTTTCACACTGGCCACAATCAAGCTTTTCTAGTGACAGAGCAAACAGTGACAACACACACAAACTTTATCTTTCAGAAACAACCTGAAGAAGCTCAGCAAAATAACAACGCTGACAGGCCGAGTTGTGAGAAAAGAAAAGGGGAGGTGAGAGCGGTTTGATGAGTTACACAAAGTAATGTACACCTTTCTCGCACCTTGTAACACACTGACACATACACACACTTCCCCCCACCAGAGTAACTACAACCACAACTGTGGGCAGTTCATGTGAACCGAGCAACAGCAGAGTTTCACTAATGCGAGGAAGGACACGTTCTTTAAAACTGAGGCACAGTGTGAAAATTTACATTTATTTACACATGAAAGTCTGTGTACAGGTGTTGGAGAGTAGTACTGCATATGTGAAAAATGTTGTAGAGAACTTTTTGTGAGAGAAACTGCCTCAAGTGATGTCATAAAACTGTCTATCATAGGCCCAACAATGCTGCGCTCAGTGGGTAGAGCGCGATTTAAGACTTAACATTCATAGAATTCTGCAACAGGTAGTTTTTACATATAGACAGATGACAATTACAGGAAAAAAAACCTGATTCAGAGAGTGGGGAATGCAGAGGTTTTCATACTGATCACTAACCATGGATGAAAAGTCCCATATTCTGAAGTCTTCATCAGCAAACAGTGAATAGCAAATGAGGGAACAATTTCAGAAGCATCCCTCAAGTCTCCAGGGTAATCAGAAAAGTTTAAGCTAAAAACTCTGGAAAAAGCGGAACTTTATTAAAGAATTGGGTCATGTTTTTCTGTACCAAAAACAACACTCACATTAAAACACATTTTTAGTTGTGGTACTTGTTCCTATTGTCACTACTGGCCAAGAAGAGATCCATTCCTTGTGTAGTTCTAATGTATCAGATGAGACACAAAATATGCAGTCCTTGTTCTGTGCAAAAACACATTTCAGTTCAGCCAAAGCTAATGAGTTAATCACATTAGGTGGAAATCACAGAAAATGAAAACGTTTTTAGTATGAAATGAATTTAAGAAATGTTAAATCTGAACCCTTCTTTAATTCAGACTGTAAAGGCAAGCACAGTGGTTTACCACAATCTCAAAATTGTCACGACGGCATTTAAACCTGATAATGATTGCAGACAGCTCCTTTGCACACTAGAAGCAGGATAATGGGACATGTTTGCACATATTTTGCCCTGAGGACACACACATTGACTCCATTGTGAGAAAAGACACACAACAACATCAACAGATGTTGCGCCTTCTTGACCTGATTCCACACTTCTCTACACGCTACACTACAAGTAAACACCAAAACTGTTGATTTAACGCCAAGGAGCCGGTTAGAGAGCGGGGACGGGAAGTGACGAGGCTGGGGTCGGGTCACTGTGGAAGGAGCTGAGTCAGTGGCAAGAACCCTAAAACCTAATCCAATCAAATAATCAACAATAAAGCGGAGCATCAGCTTTCTTTCACGTTAGTTTACAAGTGCTGTATCCACTGGTAGACAGAGAAAGGAGAGCTGTCTCCGAGCAGTTAATGCCACACCTGCGGTAATGTTTTACGCGCAGTGAAAATCAGTGCTCTCAGACAGGCTCATGTGATGGTGTGAGTGAATGCGGAGAGAGCGACGAAACCATCAAAAAGGCTTCACATGCACAAATGTACCCTGCAAGGCTTTCATCACTGCTCCTCCGTAGGATACTAAGAGGGCGACACGCACACAGAGACACAATCTGAGGATCAAAGACAGAAAAGTCAGAAAACAGCTTGTGCGATAGTCACTGTGGAGGATGAAGGGATGAATGGTCTCATTCACATTCACCATCCGCTGCCTGGAAAGGAGGCAACTCAAAACCCCACTGATGGTGAACCGTCGTTTTGGTTTATTGTAGCCGTTCTGTTTAATCTGCCCTGCAGTATGTTGCTACTGTGACAATGAGTGGTTACCTAATCCTGACTAGGGGGAACCGAAGTCCTCGTGTGATTAGATATTCCAAGCCAAAGCAATTTTGTGTCATAAAAACACAGCTGCATCGCCTTTGATCACAGAGGAGAATCAAATAATGATAAAACAACCTAATCTGATCCGTCTCTTGTTGTGCAGGAGCACTTCATCGCTGCTTTTGAAGCTTGTTCAGATCCTGCCTGCCTGCCGCTGGCATATTGACTTGTTCTCCGTGAGGAAATCCCAACTGTCGGATCAATAAGGATTCAGCGTGTTTACTAATACGCAGGTAGGTGCTTCTGTCAAAGGTCGCTGTCCTTGCCAAGGCAATAACACTCGTATGAATGAGAAGTGTAGAATACTAAGAGGTTGAGGCTGTTTTTAAGATGAAACCTGAACACCCCCCGGAGAAGCATTTAGTACGCTTGTTTGCATATCTTTAAATCTCCAAGTCCACCACACCCACTCAGCAAAAAAGTACCCAGGAGTGGTGCAATCAGTTTGTTGAAATCTTTTGGTTTCTCAGCAGCTCAGAGATACTCAGGGAGTCATCATGCAAGGTCATCACATTAACATCCCGTTCAAACTCTGACTAAATCCAAAAAGCCCAGAATGAGGCTGTTTTTGACTGTTAGAGCTCAAGATGAGCTATGTGTAGTTTATCTGCATGACAAGTATGTTAGCAAAACTAGTGGTAACAGTATAGCGAGTCGTTCATGAGATTTACAATTACAGTTTCCAGTATGATTAACTAAAATACATGTAATCTAAAGGAGAGAGAAAGAAATGAGTTTAGTGGACCTCTGCAGTCCGCTCCTCATCTCTGATTGAGGCTTCAACCTGCATTAGCTGCTATCAGCTGATTTTGAACTGTCAGTGAGCTAAAACGGTGAAGTACTCTAAAAGTACCAGTACAACAATGTAAAAACCCTACTAGTAAACGTGTTGCATCAATAATCCTAATTATCTCGAAGTACAGAAGTATTATGTAATGTATATGTAATGTAAATGTATCAGAAGTAAAAGTACTCGTTCTGCAGTAAAATGACCTCTGTGACTGAAATATTATTGTATATTAATTATTAAATTGTTAATACTGGTGCAACAATGTAGCAGTAACAATGAGTAGCATTTTACTGCTATAACTACTTTATATACAGTTGGGTATTTTTAGTCCGGTGACTCGCAACCTAGGGGTCAGGCCCCCTCTAAAGGGTCACCAGATAAATCTGAAGGGTCGTGAGATAATTAATGGGGTAAGAATAAAAAAAATGTTCTGTTATGCAAATTGAATCTTCATTATCAAATCTTTATGTGAAATATTGGATAATTATACCTCTTTTGGGTTTTCATTATTTAAGTTAAACCACCTGAGAAGTTTAGAGGGAAGCAACAGCTGAATGTTGAACAATACAGTGTATTTTCTAAGCTTATTTTTGTACTAAAGAACAGTACTTAAGTAAATGTGCTGAGGTACTTTCCACTACTAATGGGGTCAAACAGTTCTGCAGCCTCCCTCATCTAAACCCTTCTGAAATCCCCACATCACCTCCCCCAGCTTTGTAAAATATGACAACCCATGTAAAACTGACTCACCCAGTCCTCTGCACAGGTAGGAGTAGAAGCCCTCAGACTTGAGCATGATGAGCAGGGATCCCCAGCCCAGCAGCACAGCAGAGAAAAGCAAGTTCTCTATGACCGCCGTCACCGCCATCCACCAGCGGCGGGAGAAAGCAGTGGCCAGGGTGGGAGCCATCTCTGCTGGATCGGGAGGCAGCACTTCACTGGCCTGACGGGAGGTGAGGGAGGCTGCTGGAGCCTGGAAGACAAGACAGGGTAGGGAGGGGAGGTGGGGGGGGTTAGTGATGAGAAGATGACCATAATATTAAGGATTCTTCTGGGGTTAAATATTCTACAGACTAGCAAATTGCATGCATGAAAATGCAATGCTGTATTCCTTTTTTGGTACTCACTGGAACTGATTACAGATCATTTATTATATACCATAAACTAACAGTCTTACATGTCTGCAGTCCTCTGCACCCATTCTTATTTACAATTTACAGCAACAGTTGACTTGAAAATAGACATTATATGTTGTAGTGGTCATTTTATATATAGGCCTACTGTATGCATCTGTTTTTTTAATTGCTTGTATGGTCATAATGTTTCCTTTTTCACTCTGCTTTGTTGTCCTTGTCGTTTAGCTGCTTGTCTTCCTGAACATTGTTCTTGGATCTGTGTGTAATTGTGAGAGTATCTTAAAACCAGAATCAAATTCCTTGTAGGCTATGTGTACACATAGGCCTACTTTGCATTTGAAGCTGATTCTGATTCAGAGGTGCTTAATTTCACAATAAAGTGTTTTGGAAGACTCTCTGGGCCTGATCTTTAGGCTCCTCTACATGTCTTTGTTTTTGCCTGATGATGATGATGATGGTGGTTGAGGTGTTGGTGGTCTAGAGGAAGACTCCCACAAACAGGAAACAGCTGAAGTGCACAAATCCCTCCTACAAATATTAAAAACTCCCGCCCCCTGACATATCTGATTGGCTTAAGGGTTTAACAAGTCTTCTTCTATAGGCTGCCAGTGACATAGCTCGTGCAGCAGCTACACGTGAGGTTGATGTTGCATTCAGTCCCTGTGAGGGAAGCCTACTGAGGGCTCTTTGTTACCAGAATGTGTTGCTTCTGTTGAGCTTTCACATTTAAATTAAACGACCTGCTGGGTTTCTCTTTGTTTTTATGAAAATAGAAAACTGTTTAAGTGGGTGTCGACTGTGACAAAGCTACTTTGGTAAAAACAAGATTTTTGTTTACAGAAAACTCAACCGCACGTGAATGCAGCGCGAGATCCAGCCGGTTCGAACCAGTGCGGCGCGAGCTTTTCTGTGTCATCTGGCTGTCAGCGCGCGTGCAGCTGCCTGTCTGCTCTGAGACACTTTCTGTTGTAGCCTCCTTACACTGTGCTAATGATTAGGTTCATTACACATCACATCAAAAAACATATAAACAAATAAACATACAAATAATAAAACGCTGGAACACTGTAAATAAAAATGCCGACTAATTCAAATAAAACCCGAATATCTAAAATACATAGTCTAAACTTTAGGCAACTGCAAAAAACAAAACAAAAAAACGAACAAGATAATGAACCTATTTATAGCTATTTCTAGTGTAATGTGGGGATTGTGACGCGCTTTAATATTGTGCAGAGGCAACCTGACTACAATTGAAGCAGCTATTTTTATTTATTGGATCTCAGTGGGTTATTTTGGCCTTCTGGTAATATCTGCCATACTACTTCGGATAGCCTGCTGCTTTTGTCTGAATACAAAGTTGATGTCACTCATCGCCTCCAGCACTGAGGACCGTGAAAAATATGACATGACTCGCGCTGTCCAGACTTCACTTGGATTTCGTGTGTTTTTGAGGAGCTGATCCGCAGATCGTCTCACTGCGAACAATAAGACAAAGTATATTGCGGTGAATGAAGAGCAATGCTGGAACTGGTCTGAACTGGACTGAAATCAACCGCACAAAACCCCCCCACCCCACCCCAATCTGCATCTCTCCGCACAGTCAAGTTAGCCAGAAAAAAACATCGCAGTTCCGGTTGCTGGTTTCAAAGTAAAAGTCTAATGAATGTCGCTAACTTACGAGCCTTAGCGAGTCAGATAAAAGTGCCAATGTAGATATGACAGCCCCTTTACCTTTCAGTTTCCCATACATTGAACTTTACATGATCATAATCAAGAAAGTAATGAAAAATGAAGATAAAACTACGTCTACAGGCAACAAAATGCAGCAGCTTAGTAGGATAAGCTATAGAACTACCCGTAGCCTATCTGTACGTATATTAGGCTAATAAAAGTGATGAACGTAATTGATGCAGTACGTTTCACATTATATTAGCCGAATGCACTGAAACCTGAGTCTGAAAAAAGACAAAGGTCCTAACGCCTTAACAAACTGGATGGTTTTCGCAACGTGTTGTTGTGCTTTTATTTTGAAGGTAACCCCTGCACTTTTCCGGATTTATCCGGCACCTTTCTCCGTGACTTGACGCACATCTACACAAGAGGCGCTCAGCTGTTCAGTATCAACAACAGCACGGGAAATTACCATTAAGCTGCTGAAACAAAGACAGTTAACTAGACGCCAACTGGCAACAAAAAGCGTCCACATACAAGAGTCTCGGCTGTTATTCTGCTGCCTCCCAACTGTTTCTGTGAGCTCGAGCGGGATTTCCTTTAGCAATTAAAGGAAAGAAACTTTCATGCAGCCGCTGACTACATGCTCGACTGGCATCCCTGTGCCCGAGCAAAATAAAGGGAAACGGAAGAAGCGGTCGGTCTTGATGGTGAAATGAAAGAAACAAGTGTAACAATTCCGCTTGATCTCATCCAATCTAATCGGCTGTGTGTGTTTTGCAGTACATTTACAGAATCAACATGCTCAGAGACAATGGCTGTGTCGATAAAAACACAGATAGTCTTAAAGTTGATAACAGTGTTGCAAGCCTCAGTTCCCTCTCTGCAGCCATGACACAAACGAAATACACAGAGAGGAAAAGGCTCAAGGAGGAGGAGGAGAGCACTTTGCTGCAAAAATGATGCCTGTGATTAACTGTGTCATTGTGAGATGGTGATTCCTCCTATGATGCACGCCAAAATATGAGTCAGCCTCTCCTCCAGTGCAGTGCAGTGTGTCAGAGCTCCGGTGTGGAGCATCCTTGGTGCGGACAGCCTACCTGAGTCTGTGGAGTCAACAGAGACTCTCCGTCCTCGGTCAAATCTTTCTGTCCCTCAGATGTCTCCCGACACACAGAGCAGCGGTGGAAATTCACCTGTGGAGAGTCTCTTTGGCTTATTTGAATCGCTCTTTCCAGTCTCATCCCTCATTGCTGCCGTTTTATAGCAGCGCAGGAGCGGTGCACAAACAACACCGCCTCCCTATTGGCCCCTGCCTGAGCTAGAGACGGGCCGGAGCCAATCAGAGCGCGACAATGTTACATGTATGTTGTTTCTCAACACTGAAAAATTGTTGGGGAGACAGTTCGCTTTGCTATTTAAGATAGCTTTTACTTTGAAAAGTAGTCAATGCGATAATTAAATGCAGAACTCCATTTTATTATGTAGCTATTATAAAAACAGAACTACATCCAATAAAGCCACTGAAACTTTGGCAGAGGGCAAATGGGGAATATAAGCAAAGGTAGTTTTGATGTTTTTCTATGTTATTCACCGTAACTGATAAAGAACTCACTCCTAAAATGGCCTTTAGTACAACAAAATTGGTATTTAGGCTCGTGCAATTGCAGAACCATTTTTGGTGAATGTTGTCTGGGCTTAAATGGTCCTATAGTCGACTTTCAAGTAGGCTATTTTTAAAGAAGAGAAAGACTGTGTCAGGGTTAAAAGTCTCAAAACCTCAGTGGGTATTTGCTCTGATTTATTCTGATAATTTAGTGGCCTAGTCTGTGTGAACTGCTACCCAAGTCCTTGTTTTCTCTGTGTGACAAATGCCTATAGATCTTCTATAAGCACTGCAGCATCTACAGTTGCATATAAATCCTGTCAACATATGAGGTGACTCGCTGTTTACTTCTAACTTCATGCCCAACTTGAAATTCCTAGAAGTACAGGAGAGGAGGACTCACATGGTCCAGTGGAAAGGGTTGTAAACAAAAACCACTGGGGGGGGGGTTGGAACACCGAGGGCGACACCTAGTGGCTGCTTTGAAGTAGGATGCTGAGGGTTTGTACTGTGCAGGCCTGATGGACAGTGAAGAAGTACTCACACTAAATGTGTCTGCTACTGAGTGGGTGGTGTACTCAGCGTTTTTTTAGAGCCTTTTAACTGAAAACAGCTGCATGCTGCTGCCAAGGATGAGAACAGTGAGAGTGAACCACAACAAGTTAGCTTTAAAGTTTAGCCGGACAGATGAGCAATGAGCTGAAACTCACTATAAAGCTCGGTAAAGCAGGTGGAAGCAGCAGACTCAGCTGATCCTTCTCTGTATTTTCATCACTGCAAGCGACCCCTCTCACATCTTACATTGTTTTCACATTGTCATCTGTAGCAAATATATTATCTGCAAAATAACAAGCTGTCAAATAAATGTATGGAGTAGAACTACGGTTGAATAAAATGGAAGTAGCCTACAGTACAAATACTTTAGAACTGTATTTAAGTGCAGTACTTAGTAAATGTTACATTCCACCGCTTTTGAAGGATTAAAACACGGGACTGCCGGTCACAGATCCGGGGCCCCAAGGGGTCAGAGGCCCCTAAACCAGAGCCTCTTTCTGAAGAGACTGTTTTTTAACTGTCTCATCAAATATTCATTTTATTTTATTATGGGGGAGAGAGAGCGGGTCGTCCACTGTCGGCGGTCTGATCCTCCTCCAGTCTGCATGTCGAAGTGTCCTTGAGCAAGATACTGAAGCCCCAATTACTCCCCGATGTTTGTGACATCAGTGTGAAAATGATTAGTTTCTGTTTCCGATGAGCAGTTAACACCTTGCAGGGCAGCTTTGCCATCACTAGGACACTAGGACACACACACACACACACAGCTGAACAGGAACGAAGAAAGAAACCACTAACAGCCATTCATCGGTTTGTATTTACTTTTCAAATTTATTTTTCAAATCTTTAGTATCTTTTTTTTTTTTAGTGTGTTGTCATAATTATACATTGGTGTGGTGCATACAGTAAGTCAGGACTGATAACAGGAGTGCATCTGTAAATCAACAGACAAACGCAGGACTTGTTTTGAATAAAGCTTATACACAAACAGGGAGGAGACCTTTAGATGATGCTGGGAAACTTTTAGAAATGGGCCGACACCCGTCATCAGCCAGGGACTAGATTCAAGGAGGTATTTCTCTTCTAATTCCACTCTAATCTGTTGTATTGCTATATCCAACAAGGCACATTAACAAGTTTGCGTTCACAAACAATACTAAAAGCTTTTTCCTCCCCATATGTTTCACATCAAACCTCGCTTGGCTTGAATCTCTCATTTATAACACAGAACACAAACTGTACATACAGATCTCCCTCCTGAAAGAAACAAGACGACATTCAGAACTGACATCATTACATCATATAAATCGTACAACACAGAATCACTATAAATCAACAGGTTCTTTGGCTAGTATCTCGTAAGTGCGGTCGCACAGTCCTGCCTCGCCATATTGCACCCACCTCGCCACCCAGAGCCATGCAGAGAAAAAGTTTTGTCAGTGAGCGAGGTCTGGAGAAAAGAACAAAAATAATCTTGGAAACATTTTGGAGCTCCTCTCAAAAGTTTTCAATAACACAAGTTTTTCAGGGTCAGTCTTTGGTCAGAGTAGACGGAGATGTGTTTTGTTGTAGAGCTGGTCTATAGGAGACCCATAACCTGGTGTTAAGGATGAATAAATATTTTGCTGTTAATGAAGGATATTAGGTTCCCATGACAATTTAGATGCTACTGTATTTCAGAAGTTTTTCTATTGTTAAAAGGGCAAAAACTGTGGATGTTTATACTTGGCACTAAAGGAATAGTTTGACACTTTGGAAAATGCACTAATGTGCCTTTTTGTCCGAGAGGTAATGAGAAAATTGATAGGACTATCTGTGTGTTCAACATGATGCTGGAGCTTAGCTTAGCATAAACACTGGAAAGAGGTGGAAACCGATAGCCTGGCTCTGTTCAAAGCTTATCTGCATACCAGCACCTCTAAATCCCAATAATTCACATTTAATTGTGTTTCTTTCATCTGTATTATAATCAAAATGTTTAGGTTTTTACCTTTGGATAGAGCAAAGCTAACTGTTCCCCCCCTAAAATAAGCTAGCTTCTTATTTAGCTTACAGACACGAGGATGGTATCAATCTTGTAATAATCTTAACTCTTGGCAAGAAAGTGATCCAGCTGATTTCCCAAAATGTCAAACTGTTGCTTTAAAAATGTCACATTTAAATCAGTCAAACATCTGGACAATATCACTTTTTTTTGGCCTTCACATGTATTTGAGCTAAACACAGTTTCAGTCTCACATTTTGGTCTAATTGCAGCTTCAAAGGCGTAGCATTGTGAAAAGCGTTTTATTGAACATCAACACTAAAACAAAAACAGGTTATTGCAGCTTCAAAAATACTGGTCAAACCCTGGTGGGGTGTAGCCATCTGACCAGTTCAGAGAGAGAGAGAGAGAGAGAGAGAGAGAGAGAGAGAGAGAGAGAGAGAGAGAGATGCTGGGGCCGTAGACAAAGTCAGAGCGTGTTACTTTGTTCTGAACAAGGGAAGACTGCTGTACAGCATTCCGTCAGAGGACATTCAGGTTTCTATCTACACTTAACTCGCCTCATTCTCGTGCGGAGTGTCATGGTTTTCACACATCAATATACAGCTCAACTCACTTTAGAATAAATTAGTCAAGGGGAAAGGCACAAACACCTGGGGTCAAGGCAAATGACCGCTGCGTTCTTTCTTTTCACCTTTCTCTTGCCTTTTCTCGCCCACATACCTGGTTCCTTTTGCAGCATCTACACAGCTGTTTATTTAATGTAGTGAATCTCTCATGACAAGCTCCCTTCTTATTCTGACACAGCACAAATAGATAATAAAAAAAAAACAAATTCAGTAGCACATCCAACTATTTATTCTGATTTAGTGAGCCAGTCTGAGACAACCAGCCTTTTGGTGCCAAAGCATCACCATTTGAGTTGTTCTTCCTCGTCTCTGATCCCGTCAACAACTCTCCTACATACTGTCACCCTTGTTCTACACACCTTCATGATTCAATACCAAGCCATTCACCCCAGTTGGAAAAGCAGTGTCAAGGAGACAGTCGAGGCTATGAGTCAAGCAGAAAAAGTAAACGGTGGAAAAAAAGGCAACAGGCAAGAACTAACCCTGATTTTCATCAATCCCCTTCTTCTCATTGTTGTCTCTTATTCTGACTCTTCCCTCATCATTTTCTTGGTCATGTTCCCAAATAAAGCACAATAAACACACATGGTGCAAGAAAAATGCACCAAAATATTAGTTATTTCTTGGCCTCATATATAAAATCAGAATTTTCAAACAGCAACAGTATTAATCCCAAAAATATAATATATAAACATAAATATATCAATTAGTTTTGCTGGATTTATATTTGTTTTTGTTTTTTTTTTAAATTGGAAGCACATGCCACCCGTGTAGTGACAGCTGGCAACTGATTGGCTTAGGCAGAGCAACGTCTGCGGTCGTGTGATTGGAGGATGGGAGAGGTGAGCAGTAAGTAGGTCCTGGTGTATGTGTGTGGTCAGAGTGGCCATCATCTGGAGTTCAGTCTGGGAGCAGTCTGGAAGACATGGAGGGGGAAAATAAAATAAAATTGCATCAGAGGTCAACAGAGTGACTTCCACTCTTTGGACAGAAGCAGGAAGTAACCACACAACAACAGGAACTTCAGTAAGTAATGTGTGAAGCAACACAACACTAATATCTCGACTGATAAGAGCGTTTTGTAAGAATTAAATATTAACCAGACAGCTCTAACCCGCAAGCACCACCCCAACAAAGAGCTAGCTAGTAATATTATTAATTATTATCAGAAGTCTGGTTTGAGAATTATTTCCAGTCTGGTGCAGGAGGATTTTACAAAGAAAAAAAACACCTAACTCATCTTCATAAGAGTAGAATTATTTAAATAGTTCAGTCAACAAAACTGTCAAACTTAAAGATGTTAAAGTTGCATTAATGATATTTTTGCCACTTGTTGGCAGTGCACTAAAGGCCCTGAAAACCTATTTTCTCAATCAGCTTAATGTGAGCGGGGAAGTTTTACATAAACAAATGTTCACTGTCCTTTTAGCTCTGTTTTTGGTCTCCACCAACTCCTGGGAGAAATATCTGGCTGTTTAGCTGCTAAATGCTCCACTGCAGTCACCAGCTAGTTGCTGTCGTTGTCTGCCTACAGTGGATAGTGGGTGTATCGAATCAGTTTCCCTGGAAAAACATCTGCCGGCTGCTGGAAACAAGCTGAAAACAAACAAGCTACAAGAGGCTAAAAGGCTCTGTAGAACGGAGGGGAACTGCAGTCAGGTGATAATTCATTAGCCCCCCCTATCCCATTTGACACTGATATGTGACCCATCGTTAAAATAAAATTATTCAATAGTACAGCTTTAAATAGTATTGCAATTTATCAACTACTGGATGCTGCTATCGTAAATCCTTATAATCCCAGACTATATGGGTAACTTGACATAGGACGGCATTGAAAAGCACATCTCATGCTGTTCTGTCAGTTATGACTGAATAACATCAAAGGAAATAAAAGGTATTTGCATAGCTTTCAATTTAGAAAAACTTTAGAGGAAGATTTAGCAGACTCACCACAGACAAGTGTCCGTTCTTAGCCTTGGCCACCAGTAGTTCTGATCCCGGCGTGAAGTCTATGATCCCTTCTTTCCCTTGACCCACTGTAAACTTTATACTGGAGGAGGAACAGAAGGATAGTTAGATATGTCTCGCTGCTTTTTACCACTTCTCACCTGTAGATGCTTGAGAGTGTAGGAGTAGAGATTTACTTTTAAGGAGTGCTATATAGCTGTTAGCATTATGGAAGTGCATACACACACACACACACACACACAAAAACAGGGCAAGTGCACAGTGCACGTTCAGGGTGTCTCTGCTGCTCACCTGCCCTGGTTGATGTTGATGCTGTTTATTTTGTCGGCACAAATCCCAATCTTGGTCAGGGTCTCGATCACATGGTCACTCTGCAGGATCACGTCTCCCTGGGAAGAAACCATCAAACAGTAAAACGCATTTAGAGTTATACAAAGCAACATGACTTTCTTTTTATTATTCATTTGTCATGATTCATCTACAACAGATCCTTGGGTTCACCTTCTGTTTGTTGTCGTCACTGGGCACGTGCAGAACGAACAGGCCGTCGCTGAGAGAGCTGACGGAGATACCTGCAGGGGAAGGACAGTTTTAATGAGTAACGAGAAAAAGAAACAACCCCCTTTTGCAAATGATGGCCGGCAGTTGACCTCTGACCTTTTAGAGCTCCATAGTCGATGCGCTGCTTGAGTTTGGCCTCCTCTACGATAATGACACTGTTGGAGGTGAGCAGCAGCTGGCGGGGCCGAGCCTTGTAGCCTTTTCGGTCGTACTTGGTGACTGGCACTGCATACTGGGAACAGAGTGATGATGGTCAAAAAACGGCTGATGAATACACTTAAGACAGCTTTTAAACTGCCCTTTGTTTGTGACTTTGCTGGACTAACCTTCATCTTCTCACTGCCCAGAGCCTGCAGCACCTTGGGGTTAATGTCCTCACCATCTGAACGAGTGGAGACATGCTGTTCAAGTCTTTTACATACTATGCGATAGGAAGCCTGCAGAAGTTTCACAGCTAATTTGTTGTAGCAGGAAACATGTCTTACTGAGTCTGGTGCCGACAAACAGTTTGGGCACGCTCTGTGGGTAGTTGTCCTTCTTGTCCTTGAAGATCTCACTGGCCATCATCTTCTGCTCCATCTATTTAAAGACAGATTTACCGACAGTGAAGCAAAGGAAAGAGGCGGCAAACCAAAATCCCGACAGTCAGATTACAAACAGCGCGTCTTGGCTGGTGATGGGACAATATTCACCTGGTGTTTCCACTCAGGACTGATCTTCTTGCAGTAGCTCCACACCATGTTCTGCATGCACAGCTTACGCAAGTGCTCTGAGGCCTAAAGACACAGACACAATGTCTTCACATTAGCTCCGCTGGCAGTGTGGAGTCATAATACATACTGGATATGTGAGCAGTCTTTTCTTTTTTTCTTGACACTCTTTAGATAACATAAAAATTGACAGTATTTGTAGATACATATATTTGAAATAAATGAATGCTGAATTATAGTGTCCTAAATTAATCAAATTTTCAGAGAGTTTCCCCAGTCTCCAAAATCTAAACAAGGGAACAGACATTTTATTTACCATAAAAAGTTTATAAATAAATATTAATAAATATTAATATGAATATCAAAACAAAATATCAGGTTTGATCTATAAATATCACTACAGGTCTAAAGCTTTAACCATACATGGTCAAACCCTAATTAAACCCCCTTTATCTGTGCTCACAGAAGAAAGTGGTGTTGTTTATGTAAACCTTTTACAGCTCCGTTGGCACAGTCACTCAAGTCAAGCGCATTACAGTGATGACCTACATACATGTGTGTGTGTGTATGAGCATGTGCTGTAGCCCCAACCTCAGTGAGAGCAGCCGGAGGCGTCGGCCAGCTCTTGTCCAGGACGTCCTTGGGCAGGTTCCTCCGCAGCGTCATGAGGAAGGAGTAGCGCACATAATCCAGGAAGTACTCGTTCTCTGGACAGCGCTCCCTGTGGCGGTAGATGAAGCCTTTGATGAACCTGAGTATTGGACAAGGAGTGGAATTTAAGATTTAGAAAAGGAAATTAAAAGGGATTACAACATCTGTACATATTATGCTCCTTCTAAAGTCACATGTTAGCAGACATCAGAGTAAGCTGCATTTATATTTATCACACAGTGGGTGTATTGTGCCATCTGCTGGCCAGTACCTGCGGATAGTATTAGCAGCCTGTCGTCTGTGCTGGGCTCTCCTCCTGGCCAGGATCCCTCTCCACCACGCCTGGATGGCAATAGCTGCAAGGCACATGACATACGCAATCACAAACAAATACATGCCAAATACGTGCAAAGAAATTGTTACCGTAGCTGCAGCAAACTATAAATTGACATTTACTGGAGAAAATGCTAAATGAGCCCGGTGACGATGAGCGTGACAAGAAGTTTCCTCACCTGAGGTTCTGAGTTTTTGGTATTTGGACTTCTGGCGGTAGCCTCTCCATCCTGCCTGCAGCTTGGTGGCTGTGGGGCGACAAAGAGAGAAAGGAGACACATGGTTTAAATCTGTGGAGATTCTGAACATACTGAGCACAAATCATGAGTCGTGTCAGAGGCTCTCACCAAGACTGTGTTTCCTGGTCTCCAGTGCATCCTCGGTGGCAAACAAGGTCTTTGGGAAACGGATGAAGATTTTGGATCTAAAAGGTGGAGGTAACGGTACATTTACAACTCATAGTGATTTACAAACAGGGTTAAGAGCAGTTCAGAGTCAAGAAGAGGGATAAAACATCAGAACGGGCAACGAAGGAAAAGCAAGTTTAAAAATGTAAAAATAATGAGGTTTAACGCTGCTTCTTAAGCTTGTACTAAATGATCTGAGACAGCCATTTGACTATACAGTAGTATACACTTAGGTATTGTGTTGCTGACCTGCCCAGTTTGTACTCCTCAGGCTTGTATCCCAGGTATTTGACCAGTGTGGCCACTCCATCAGACAGTTTCCCCTGCCAGTTAGGCCATGTGTCTGGACACAGGGACTTATACCTGAACAGACACAAAACACAAGTAAATACTAGAATATAGTACAAGAAAACACGAACAGCAACAGAAGGAACCAGGTTTAGAGCAGAAACTAACAACATTTTTCTAACTAGAAAAATAATCTGTAACTATTCTGATAATGGATCAATAGTTTATGTCATTTTTCCAAAGCAAAAATGCCAAATGTTGCATAATGTTATGGCAGAAAATTGTGACCAGCCTCTGCTTATGTCAGAGTAAACAGAACAGTGTGAAAAACAGAAATTTGATGAAGTCATCTTGGGCTTTAAAAAATTGTGAGGGGCATTTTTAATATTTAATATAACGAACCATTTATGGAGAAAATCATCAGCAGATTAACCGACAACAAAATAATTGTTTTGTTGCAGCTTCAGGCTCAGTCCCTAGTGTCGTCTTTGTCAAAACTGATTTCATTTAGATTTATAGTTTAGGAATAAAGCTGGCACTCTTATTCAAAGCAATGAATTTGCTAGTAGGGGATCAGCTCAGGATATTTTAACAGGACTGGGGACTGATCCTGAACCCTTCCTGAAACCAAGAAGATCAGAAAAAAAAAAATCAGTTAAAAGACCAAATCAGTACTTCTTTGATGGCGATTGCACTTCAGTTACCCAGGAGTCAAATAAGTAGAGTGGGGTAAACTAACAAACACTGCGTTGACCAAGAAACCTGTATACTTTACTCAGTATGTTCTCACTTCACATCTTGTTGTGTCTCCTCGTGTACAGCGTAGCTCTGTATGTCTAATCTGGACAATTTGACTAAATTGAGAAAATCATATCGGTTGTGTACCACAAGAAAGGGAACATATACTTGATACTGTGCTTCCATGTGATTGCACCTTACTGGTAAAAATAAGAAATAAAAAGACAAGTAGCTGATCACCTCTGCAGGAAGATCTCGTAGCGCCGTCTGTAAGCAAAGCCGGCTCTCCTCACCCTCAGATTCTCCATCAGCCCCAGGTACTTGACCTGGTGACGGATCAACACCTCGTCAAATCGAACTGGGACGGGAGGAGAGGGGGGAAAAGTGGGAGAGAGGGAGATGGATAGCTGGGTCAACTCAGTCTGCGAAAAATGTAAAGTCTGTTGGACCAAAATGAACCAGTGAAAACCAGTAAATGCTAAACAACAAGAAGTAGGAGTGACAAAGGACAGAGAAACAGTGTGAAACTAACAAAAGGCCAACTGTGGAGAGAAACAAAGGCCGGCCCGATATACTGACGACCACACGGAGAGTTCCACTGCGGCCACTCATGCAGCCAAAAACAAACTGTTTTGGCTGGTCTTAGCTAAAGCACAGGATTAACATGATGTTCCTGGGAAAATATTAGCTTGTAGAAGCAGCTAAGCTGCTTCAACCGTGTTGACAAGAACTGTTACATAAAACTGGGCTCAACCATTGAAGACTATGAGTGTTTAGCAACAAATAACAGCCATTATCATTTGAATCACATGAGTACGTCACTACATGTCGTGGAAATTTGATTGGTCATATTCAGACATCAAAATGCAAACTTGAACATCTGATCTATGAAAAATAATCAATCAAGAATGAACTGAATCCGTCAGTTATGTGTCTAATGTGTGTTGACACAAGAGGAACAATTTGACAGCTTGAATTGAAACAACTTGAACATTGTTTTTTTCAAATATCAAACACTTGAAATTATCTTTTCAAAAACCACACGAGTACAGTTTTTAAAGTAAAACATTTTAATGTTATAAATTCAGTGATATTTAATTTTAGACTAGTATTTAGCTGCAATTTCATCGTCACAATTTGGTATTCAGTTGCTTATAAGATTACAACTATTAAAGCTATTATTTGCTCCCATGTAAGTGTTAGACTTGCCAACATAGACCTAAAACATTGGAGAAGTTGGGACCATTGGCACGCATTTCTGGATTCTATACCAAGCAAAAAACAAAAACTTGACTTCATACCTGCTTGCTTGGCGTCATTGGGCTTGATGCAGCGGACGTACGACGGCTCCTTCGACATGAGGATCTCCATGAGTTTCGCCAGACTTGCTTTGAACTGGGTGGCTGCCTGGAGGGGCAGACACAAACAGACAGGACAACGAACGAAAGCTGGTTAGGAAGCGATGAAGAGGTGAAGGTAAGAGGGCGGGAGAGGCAGCGGGTCAGTAACCCGAAGGAACAGAAGGTAGAAACTGAAGAGGAGCAGAGAGGAGTGTGTACGCAAATCAAAGCCCGCAGACAGAGATGGTGACCTAAGAAGAGCTACGCAAGCAGAGGGGCGGCTGATGTGACTGGCAGTCCAGTAGAGACTGAACACTGGGCCCAGTGTGGAGGACTAGGACTCCCAACATGCCAGCCTGTGACAGTACCCTGTTCAGCTGTTTGTGTGTGTGTGTGTGTGTGAGAAGTGCATACAAGTGTCAGGGCATTCCTCAGTAAGTGGGAGGCCGCAGAGAATCCCCATCAAACCGCCCCCCCACCCAACACTGTAGAGAGGAAACACACCGCTGTTTGTTTGCTTGTGGGAAAGTATGTTGGGATGTATGAGAGTATGATTTATAAGAGTGTGGAAGACAGGCAGAGAAAACCCCAGGACACCAAGAGGGAATACAAACACACACACACACCAAGATAGCTCACCGTTTCTGGGCGTTTCTTGTCACTCAGCTCCTCCCTGTCAAAACACTGGGTCAGGATCTTGTTCTCTGACTTACACATAACCTGCAAACATAGAGGACACAAAGGACATTTTTTAATATGTGAATGAGGCAGTACACTGTACAACGCATCACACTTTCCAAGTGAAAACCAGTTTGCAGTTTGCTGCTTTGTCTCCTGTTGATTTTAAATTCTCACCTCTTTTAAGTTCCTGAAGAGCAGGTCGTTGTTCTTGTCCAAAAATCCTGAGAGAGAGAAGATTTGAGAATTAGAGTTTTGATAAATTTACTGATTAATCACTTCCATACTACATACACATGGTGCTAAAAGATGGAGGCTGAAGCTAGCACTGAAGAAACATAGTTCTAGTATTCCAGTGTAGAGCTGGTTAGTTGTTACATAAGTATGATAAGAAAAAATGTCAGATCTGACTGCTCTTTCATGTTTAGCTGCTTTTCTTAGACAAACAAGATAGAGATTAGACTTATGGTCTTTTTAAGTAATGTTATATTTTTAACGTTTTAGGACGGTGACTAACTGATGTATTTGCTAGTGTGGACTGTAAACACCCCCAAATCCAATAGAGTAGGATAAAGACGCTATCGTTACTCTAAACTCTGATATAGGAGCAGCCGAGATCGGCTTCCACTCAATGGGGAAATACTAAACAGTGGACGTGCTAGTCATGAACAGGACTTTTTTTGTTGTTGTTCTAACGTAACCTGTAACCCCACACAATAATTGGGTGTGAATGCTGCAATATCATATACATATGTTGTTGTACTGATGAAACTGGTGTTGGTACATTTACAGTACATTATGCTGAGTTTATCCTGGGAAGTTTTAGAGTTCAGGAAACTCTCCCCAGGTCTTTGTTGGCAACCAGCCTTTAATCTGTTTGTGCTGGCCATTGTTGGAAGGCGGGCATTTACATGGGAACTTACAGTAACTCCTATCACATTGTGACGAGGTTGTTTTGGTTTGATGACGTGTTATATTTAACAAATGGTATTTAGTACTGTATATTAGTTGGACATGTCTGATCCCCGTGCCAAATTCACTACAACACCAAACATCCGAGGCAGCCGTACATAAATACACACTTTTCTTTATGTCGCTTTTAGGTTCATAAGATAAACTTACATTAATTTCCTGGAGACTTACCACTACTTGCCTAACCTTAACCTTGACCACTGGCCCAAAAATCTGCCTTTTCCCAGGTGGGGGCACAGCGTTTTCCCTCGTCCCAATCATCTGGTCTTTAGTGTGAAATGTGTCCCAGAAGGTAGCATAAGTCAGACACACACACACACACACACACACACACACACACCGTTGACATTGTAGTTGACCTCTCCAGCGTAGTGCAGCAGTCTGAATTCGTCACGGCCCATTACCTTCCGGGTCTTTGCATCAGCCAGCTTGTGACTGCAGGGAAACACACACACACACACACACACACACACACACACACACACACAGCATGGAAATATCAGTAAATGGACTGGACACATTTTCAATAGTTCACAGTCTGGTACCACAAGCCAGTCAACAGCCAGACTTTGAAGTAGTGTAAAACAAACTGCTTTAGGTATTTTTGGGGCATTGCAGTAATTAGAGAAGACAAAATTAGGAATCCAACTAACGTGACAAAGTGTGGGTGTCCTCCCACAGTGTCCTCCAGCTTCTCTAGGAAGGTGAAATCACTGGCGTCTCCAGGTCTCAGACACTCCTCATCCTGCGATAGGAGGACAAAAAGAGCGGCAATCAGTCATTGTCTTACAAAATCTAAAATACCCTTCCGAGACCATGTCCCTGTATCAGTGGCTTTCCGTACTACAATCCAATCAATTCCTTCATTTTTTATTATACAGATAATCCCAGTTTTTGCTTCCCAGTGACTGAGCTTTAAACAAATGCTTTGGGAAACAACTTATTCATATTCTTGCAGAGATTCGATATCCCTCTCTGTCTTTATGGTAAATATGGAGCTGGAGCCAGGGGATGGTTAGCTTAGCTTATACGCATACCAGCACCTCAAAAACACACTAATGAATACGCTGGGTTTTGTTTGATTAATCTGTAGAAAAACCAAAGTGTAAAAATGACTACATGTTCTCCTTTAATATGACATCACATCTTGCCACATGTTCTTTGGGTATTTTATATTTTGGCTGAAATCCACTTCCAGAATGAATAAAATCTTGTAAGAGCTCTGTAGCAGAGACAGAGCGCAGTGTGTCTCCTCACCAGTATGGAGATGATGCCTTTGAACTTTTCCTCCACCAGGTCACAGATGATCTTGTTGTTGAAGTACTGCACCGGCTCCCACTGCAAAGACGCAAGCACCATTTCAGTTAGAGATCACGAGAAAATACACCCTATCATGGGCATTATTTGGCTTTGCATGGCATACAGAATATAATGAAATTGTTTTTGAAGAGCCACGTTTTTCCTCACAGCTTGAACTTAGAAAACGTCTCGGACAGAATTCATCAGTCTAACCCTGATACAATTACAACTATTATAAGCTATTTAATGGCCGTAAAGTCAATCATCTGCAGAATCCCTAACAGCCACATCATTTCCACAGAGAGGACAGAGTGTGCGGCCCACGGCCCCGATCTCAGATGATAATGGGCTCTTTGAGAGGTGAGTCCAAGTTACTCCCACAACCTGCTCTCCGACCAGTGCATTTAGATTAGACTGAACACAAGAGGCCCTTGTTCCAAAGGAGCAAACCAATATAAATACAATGAATATAAAATGGTCGAAGACAAAAGGGAGCAACTGAGGAGAAAATTCAAGAGAGAGATCTTGAATTAGACATCATCTTTAATTTAATTTCTTTAAGAGGTTTCATTTAAGATTTTAACTGTGAATAAATAGAGCACTACAATGCCAACAATAACAGGGATAAAGGCTTAATTTCTAATGGGGCAGTATCTTCTAAAAATATATGCACTTAACAGCAAATCAGCTTAAGCAAAAGCCTCAGTGAAACGGCAGAGTGATACATTAAATCACCAGTTTCACATTGGAAAACAACTGCAACCGCAATCACATTAGGAGCTCTTTGCGAAACCTAAACCCTGGCAGAGGGAGGAGAAATAGGGTGGTAATGGATGGTGAAAAGAAACCGCATGAGACTGAGAGGACCAGAGGAAGCAAGTAAAATGAAAAAAGAGAGCCATAAACAGAATCCAAGTGTAAATGCAGTGAAGGTGCAATAACACCTGGATTAGAAAATGGAGGCGGGTGGGGGTGAGAGAAGGGACACTGAGGGAGAGAAGGAAATGATGTCTGACCGTGATGCCTTCAGCCTCGTACTCCTCCTGCTCTGACTTGAGGGTGAGCTCAATGAAGAGTTGCTGCAGCTTCTCGTTACAGTAGTTGATACAGAACTGCTCAAAGCTGCAACGCACAACAATAAACACAATGGCTGAATCAGAAAAAAAGACTGACTCAGTGGCTGTGGGCTGATCTTTAACTAAAGGCTAATATTACCCACATACAGGGGTCATACCATAATTGATTCCATAGATAAACATAGGTTATATAATCACAATGTAGGTTAAGGTTGGAGGCTAATTATTGACCTTAGAAATAGGGGTCTGACAAAAGTCTTGGCACAAGGTCCACTTACTGGGAATGTCAGCTGCATCTCACCATATAGAGTTTACTCAGGTTGTTCAGCAACCACCTGAGCAAACTCCTACAGCTGATGAAGGCCACAAGATTGAGCTGAAAGCTCTGGAAAATTCAAGAAAGAGGACCTTGTGCAAATATTTTTTTTTTAAATCAAATTGTGCTTGAATTACTTTAAGGTTTAGATGGATATGCAGATGTTGAGTAAATCTCATGAAGTTAAATGTTTAAATTCAGCATGTAATACAACAGGTACAGTATTCATCAGTAATAATGTACCTGTTGTTCTGGAAGACCTCAAAACCATAGATGTCCAGCAGGCCAATGACAGAGTAGTTCTTGAAGGATTCATCCTGTTAGAGAAACACAACAAAAGTCATCTTCCTGTCTGCTTGAAAGGGAAAACTCTTGTACAGTATCCAAATCCTGATTTAAGGATTAAAAGGAGAAATAAAATGACAATGGCATTGACATCTAATCTACTTTTACTCCGGGGTTTAAACACATTGACTGATTTTCAATAGCTGAATTCAGAAAAATATCCATTAGTACTTTATTTAGAATAATATTGGTATACCGTGAGTACATTGGTCTAGTTAGTACATAACAACTCCACCTTGTCCACCATGTGAACTTGTACATGTCCACAAGGTGGAGCTGTGCTGTAATATATCAAAGGGGAGACATCACCACGCTGTGCAATACAGTGTTGGATAATGTCTGGATTTATTAAGACATTAAGATGAAGTGAAAATGTATTAAAAAATTTTTAATCCTTTAGTGGAAAGTTGTGCACTGTGCAGTCACACTAAGGCATGCTCACTGCAGTGAGTGACTAAGTTTGTGTGTGTGTGATTACCGTGTATGCCAGCGAAGCGTTGATCTTGTTAACCAGCCAGGTGAAGGTGCGTCCGTACACTGCCTTGGCCAGGGCATCTCGAGCTGATGACGCTTGCTCTAGGTTCAGCGGGCTCATCAACTGATGAACACACACACACACACACACACACAGGAAGGAGAGAGGCCCAGTAGACAAGTTACAATATAATTACACTGGACCAGACTAGACATTACACAGACAGGAAAGCTTTGTATACAAATGCTTATCACACACTCGCACTACAATGAGTTTGTGTATCCAAACCTACCTCCTCTCCCTTGGCAATTATCGTCTTGTGCGTGAGTGCCTCTGTCAGCACTGTCCCATTCACTCCTAACAACTGGAAAAGCACAACAACATTAGCGCAGCCACACCAATGACAAAATGATGGGGGAGGGGGGAGAGATGTATCTAGGGAAAGTGTTGTATGTAACGTATGATCCAGCAGCGTGCAGACTATTCAAATGGATAAGTCTTCACCAGCATTTGTCAGACATATGGTTATGTATTGAAAGTGTGTGGATGAGGATTATTCGCAGCCCTGTGAATTTCAAACTCAGGTCGAAGTCCATATTTATCAAGCATCTCACAGTATGAAATCAGTCATAACTGGCCAGAGGATCTCAAAAAGCATAGGACCTAACCTGTTAGGAATTACTAGGAGAAGGCACTCAGGCAGAAACAATGAGAGGGGTTACGCAATGCTTAACCCCTTTTTGTAACCGACTTGCAGAAGAGAACACTTGCTGTCTCTGCAACAACCAACAGCTTCTGCAGTTACAAATTAAACTTCGCTCTTACAGCACCTCAGATATTGTGCACAACGTAAGGCTTAATGAGCGCGTTGTGTTCTTTCATGGGCAGTTTGCAACATCAATGTGACGTGTGCAGCAGAGCGTGGCTGGATAGGTCTGACCTGGAATGGCTAAAGATTTGAAAAAGTTAGCTAAAAGTAATGGATAAATCATTAAAATGAAAAGCTTACAGTAAAAGAACGGAAGAAATAGTTAGCTAAAGTACTGAATAAATGAATGGCCCAGTGGGGGAAAAATGTTACGTTGGACACTGAATAAATGGAAAGCTAAAAGTAACTGATAACCAGCTGAAAACATTAGCTTAACATGATGAATAGGGCTGGGCGATATGGCCAAAAATGTTGGCACGGTAACATTTTTTATACAATTCAATATCGATAATCATCACGATAAATGTCAAATCATTATTTCTTTCAAGTTGAAAGCAGGTGTTTGCTCCTGAGTGAAAGTTGAAGAAACCAGGCGGTTACTTGTGGTTTTAAATTCTTCTTCATGGTCAGAACAAACACCTGCTGCCAAACAATGGATCACTTCACAAATCTGAGGCAGAACATTCAAAACAATTATGATACAATCTTTTTACAACAAATATGCACGAGTCAAATTAAGTAAAATCTTTTTTTCAGTCCCTTTATTTCAGGAAAATCAATACCTTAATAGAAATTAAGCGCTAATTTTTTTGTGATTCAAATGAATTATATCAAACATTTATTGAACATTTATTATTTTGTTATTGACGAGAATATCATAATATCGATAATCGATAATTATCATTATTGTTTTATTGCCCAGCCCTAATAATGGATAATCAGCTAAAGATAATGGGTAAACATTTAAAATAGTTATAAGCAGTGGAAAAATGGCTGAAATAGTTGGAAAAGTAATCAATAAATGGTTAAAATAGGTATATATACTGTAGATAGATTCTGCCTTTCTAAGTGGTGGTAGTACGAGTGCAAACTTGACTAAACCAACCTAAACGTTAACAGTTCACAGTTGTTTGAAAAAGAATTATGTAGTCAGTAGTGTTAAATAACAGCAGATCAGAGGAACACATTGGTGGTGTTGATGACGGGGCACTTCTGACAGGGCGGCAGGGGTACATCAGACGGAAAAGGTTGGGAACCACCGATTTACTTATTTGCTTATATTCATAACGCCTATGAGGCTGGTTTCTGCATTCCCAGGTCTCCACATGTTTAATAACACAAAAAGCAACTGTCAGAAAAACTACAATAAGTCACCATAATGTTTACTCTGTAGCTGAGAGTGTCATAAAACAACGAGGTGTCACAAATGCAGGAAGCTTCATAAGTAACTTCACGACTATTCTTAAGAGAAATTCTGAGATACTTGATAAACACAGCCCATCTCCCCCCTGGCCTGTTACAAGTGTTTATGAACCTGCTTGGTGCAGCATCTTACCCTGGCCAGGTACTTTATCTGTGTGTCAGAAGTGATGCAGGCATTGCCCTCTTCTCCACCGTACTGCACATTCCCTAGGTGGAGCACACTGGCGATTATGTTCAACAACTCCTGCACAGAGAAAACATACACAGAGAGGGGATACACAGAGAGGGGAAGCAAAAATAAGGACAAGAGAGAACAATATGGGAAGAAAAAGGAAGTACAAATAGTTACAAACAGGTGGAGAGTTGGGACACAGAAAGACCTTCAGGAGGAGGGAGAGAACAAAGGTAAAGGGACGATAAGATTACTGCCGTGGCTCTCTTTGAGCGACTTGGCAGATAATGGTGGCTTTGATGAAAAGTACCAAGTATCATACTAGACCTTGCGCACACTCACGCCTGCTCGGCACTCTATAAGCAGTGTGAGATCTAAAAAGCTCTGGCAGCAAGCCCAGACTCATGAACATGTAGGAAGACTCCCACGCTGAGCACAAATAAGTTCTGACCATTATAATAATAGCCACACACAATTGCTGTGGCTCGCGCACACACACACACACACACACACACACACACACACACACGCACACACCCCTCCCGTCTAACAATACCTGCTCCGTCTACTTCAAGAAAACAGAGGGTTTCCTCCTCCCACACTACTTTGGGTGACAGAACAAACATGTCGGGCTTTATTTACACGCCTTGGACTTGGCCCTTACCTCCACCTCGTCTTCGCTGAAGCCAATCACAGTCAAGGCTTTCCTCACCACCTTCCAATCACTGCGGTCGTTGATGGAGCTCACTTTGGGACAGTTACCCTATGGAAAACACACACACACACACGAAACGTAAAGCACTCTGAACACATTAGATATTTATCATCTACTTGAGGTTTATATTTCCCAGTAAAGTTGGCAGCACGTCCAGGAAAATCCAAGTGGCTGATGTGTAAATAGTTGTTTACATGTGAAGTAAACACCTTTTTAATATGTGATGTAAACACCTTTTTGCACAAACACACAGATGAGGTGTTTTGCTCAGTAGCTGTTGGTGTGTGTGTTCATTAAGGGGAGGGTTCAGCTAGTGCCTTAAGCCAGATTTGCCCCCTGAGGAAAGCACCTTTCACTGCGCTGAGAGTCCCTGACTGAGAGCCTATTAACCCGAAATCCTACTGGGACACACACACACACACACACACTCCAGAGCAATGACTTATGACAGGATAGAGAGAGACAGAGAGAGAGAGAGAGAGAAAGACTTACTGCAGCTTCCCTGCAGATGGTTACAGATGGTTTATATAGGCAACTATCTAAAAACAAATTGCAGACACAAGAGAGGCTGAGTAAGGAAGACTGTCCAAAGAATCCAATATCCCATTGCTGCATTAGTTTATTACAGGCAGGTGATCACTTCCATGCAGCATCCAACTAGATTCAAACAGTTTCACAAGTATGTGAGTGTCCAAAAGCAATAATGTTGTTAAAATATGATAATTAGTGCGAACAGCGGTCAGCAAAATTAGGCTATCCCCCCCCCCCTTTCATCCAAACTGTGAACAGGTGATATCCCAAATTACTACACCCACACCACGGGACCCAAAAACCGTAAGCAACCACAAAAGTGTTGTTGTGTTCAAGAACCCCACACCCCAAACCTGACTCCTACAGTTTATATACAGCTACGTTTTTTCTCCAGGGCCAAATGTGTGGCTGGACAATGATTTGGAATTGTTACAGGATGGAGTCATTTCAGTTAAATTTCATGGTCCCCAGAGGATGAATCCTACTCACTTTTCCTCAAGTGCCACCATTAGGTTCACATGCGTGGCAGAGATTCAAGTTCCACTCAGGATTCAATGTAACAACTCTGGCAATCCCTTAACTTTTCATGTAGTTCCATCACCAAGTCAAAATGTATTTATAACTTTGGAAAACCATTGACCACTGTGGATGGTGAGCAAAAGAGGGAAAAATAAATAGAACTTTTACTTCAGGAACCAGTGACTCCTGAATTCGCTCCTTCCACTTCGCAACTCTACAAAAGTACTAGATACATACTTTGACCAGGAACTGGTACTGCTGAGGGTTCCTCTCCAGGCCCAGGCGTCTCAGCAGGTCCTCTTCCCCTCCCTCGATCAGCTGATAGAAAATGTGGAAGTTCCTCTCCCCGTGGTTCTGGTGGACCACGCGGGACTTCTCCAGCAGGTAGTTGATGATGTGGCCTCCCACTGGGGCGCCCTGACGACGGGATAAAGACCAGGGAGGGAGGGGGGAGGAAGGGAAGGAGGAGAAGAAGGTAAGGCTGGAGAACTGAGGTGTGATGTAGGGTTGATTTAACATGCAGGTCGACAGGGATTTTGTAGTCCATGAAATATTTTGTGAACCCACAAAAGAGCGATACAGCAGGGAGGAGTGATCACACAAAAAAATCTATGCCTGTGACAGAAAACAAAGTATATTTACACTGTTAAAAGTGGGGTAAGCGATTCTGGAGAAATCCAACACAATGACAAATACCCTGATACAGATCACACACCCACAAAGCAAGTAACGTAACTAACGTTGTGTAAGTTGTGAGTTAGCAAACTGACGCTGCAGTTGCTGCTGTGACGCTAACATGCAGAGACGGTCCCAGAGCCGGCACACCAGCTCCAGACAGCGGTACTCACAACTCTCCTGCTGCTATGGCTAACATCACAACAACAGCATGTCTTGGTGAACTAGTAAGTAAGATGAAGTCATTTAATGTTACCTGACACAGAAATCATGGCTGGAGTACTGCTGTGTGGTTCGGTCCGAGCCACTTTGTCAGTTTCCCATTTACAGAGCCAGGGCTGAGTACACACACTGAATTTATTTTCAGTGCACACACAGAATGGAGGAGCTAGCAAACCGTGAGGAGATCTTTGCTGAATATGAAGACTTGGATTAGAATCGCTTACCTCACCTTTAACATTACCATGCAAAATAACAGAGCCTTGAGTTTCTTGCTTGGTTTCAATAGGTTGAAGTAACAATATTTTCGGTTCTTGCAACAACCTGTTTCCCTCTGAAGGAAGACTTGTTGGACAGTGTTTACTCTGGTGTAAAGTAGCCGTCAGTATAAATTAGACAGTCCTGCTCACCTTGAAGTCAAACTGAATGTCCATGTACTTGCCAAAGCGGCTCGAGTTGTCGTTGCGCAACGTCTTGGCATTGCCAAAGGCCTGGAGATAGAGAGGGATAAAGAAAGGAGAGGAGTGATGACTGACAGAGGTAGAGAGATAACAGATTTTTTTTTTTACAGTGATAGACAGGATGGCAGATAAGGACGTAGCAGTGAAACAATGAGAAAACAACAGGCATCAGAGGCCCCACAGTGTTTGTCTACAGACAGTAGCACAGATTACAGGACATAGTGTACACTCGCACACATCTGGAAAGGATCTGGCAGAGACATCCCAGACATCAAAACAGGCGCTTCTGTAAACTAGAACCTCTCTAGTGCCTTCATCCTCAAAACCACAGTTACACAATTACAGTTTTGCCCACATTTCCCAAAAATATGTAATGTATGTGTGGGAGTAGGACATGTCCATCCTGCTCAGATGCATTATGATGTCTGTGTGTATTAAAACACGTGTGTCTGCATATCAAGTTTGCTCAGCCGATGTAGGTTTTAGAAAGCACGTAGCAAAGTGATTATGTAATACATGTACATACAGATGATAATGTATTAATTCAAAGAAAACTGAATCATACAAAAATTCACTGTTGTTTTTGATGACTCTTGTCTGGGTGGAGAAGCCTCTGAAGAAGCATTCAAACACTCCAATAAGAACCAAGACAATCAAATAAACTGCATTACATCTGTCACAGTGGAGGTGAACAATACTGGCCGCAATTTCCCCTCACTGAGTCCAGGATGTTAATAGACTTTATGTTTGGCAGATAAATCAATAACAGTCACTAAAAACACTGGAAATTAAATGGATTTCCCTCCATCTTCCTCCATCATCCTGTGGGCTGAAAGCAAAACAAAACAAAACAACGCCTCTTTATCTGACTGTCAGGTTAGTGACTGGCTGCTATACAGTTATAACAAAAGCAATTAAGATGAGAAATCTCTGCTCCAATAAAAAAGATAATGAAACATTAGTCATGATAGTATGACATTTAGTACTTATTTTGGTCTTAAAATATTAGGCTTATATATGTTAGCTGATAAAGAATACTTAGTCTTATTTCTTTATCAGCTCAACACTGCTGACAGGTTGATATCTTATTTTTATAAAAAACAAATACGCCCCAAATTTATCAACAAACCAATTTACACCATCTATTGTATTAAGCCACATTCATCAACACAGCATCAACCAGCAGTCTATCACTCAACAGTATAATAAATTAAGCCAATATGCTGAAAAGCTCCCTGCTCAGTGTGCTCCAGGATAGGAGTTCTCCCAGATTAATGACGTGCCGTGGCATCTCACCTCCAGCACAGGGTTGGACTGCAGCAGGCGGTCTTTGATGGTCTGCACCTGCTCGCTGGCCGGACAGGTGACGGCGTAGTACTGCAGGATCTTTTTGGATGCCTCCGTCTTCCCAGCGCCGCTCTCCCCAGAGATGAGGATGCACTGGTCCTTTCTCTCTGTCCTCAAGGAACGGTACGAGTTGTCTGCCACTGCATAGCTGGAGTGGAGGGAAATATGTGATGACATTTGATTTGAAAATATCATGGCATTATAGTGGGAAGGAAAAAAAACATGAAGTACGCCAATATATGGATTTGGTGATATAATTCAGCTCTGATGAAATTTGTTTGAAATCATTATAAACATCTCATTAAAAAACAATATCCTTGCTGGCTACAAGAAGACCTTAACGATACCCTGTGGAGTTTGTGGTAACTATTAGCACCACAGAGCAAAGCTTTACATGTGGCTGCCCGGTTTCTTTGTAGCCACTGGTTTCACGCTACTCCACTGACCTAGTGGCGGTGGTAGCGTGTCAGGCAAAGCAGCACTGCGCCACCAAAAGGCAGTGAAGAAGAAAACTGCTAGCTTGTAACCATGGATGTAATTAACGCAGGTTGCAAACAAAAATCAGCTTTACAATTGTCTTGAGTAAGATCTAAAACAGTGGGCAAAATTATTTTCCACTGGCAGCTTTAATCAAAAATGACTAGAATGGGTACAGAAAAGCCAGTATCATCAAAATATCATAAAAGTGTACATTACATATGTATTAAAGCTGCAGCTATGCAGCAACATTACATGACACACCAACTCCTGAGTAAAAAAATCTGTCAGCTAGTTCTTAACTGTGTCTGCTGTGTTTTAAGAGCTTTTTCACTGAAAACATGGCTAGAAACAGTAAAGCTGAATTGAGGGGAATATTGGTTAATGATTCTGTGTTTGTCGCCTTGACCCATTACACAGTCATTTCATCTATTGTTAATATAAAAATATTGATAAGATCAGCTTTAAATATTGGCAAAGGTATTCTGTATTGGCATTTTAAATCCAAAATGACTTAAACAGGTACAGAGAAACCAATAGCAGTCAAACAGTTATCACGTAATTAAAGAGAATAATAAGTATACATTAAATATTCATTAAACATTAGAAACTTAGGTTTACGCTCAACATTACTAAAGTCAACCCTAATTAATGGGTAGAATAGAAACAAACAGACCATTACTCATCAGGCATGGTGATGATGTTGCATGTCTATTGGAAAACTTGAGTCTGAATGGAACATATAGCATCTCATACTGTGTGAAGATGGAAAGATGTCCAGTATGAATCATAAAGTCCAGAGTGGAGCACAGTCTGTTTTAGTTACAGTATCATTTGTCAGCCCCGCTGCTGCTATCAGCACTGATATGTTGTTTCAGCCTGTTTGGACACATTTCTGACTCAGGAATAATAACTGGATGATAAACCCACCAGCGAGGCCATATTTATATTGCACTGTGTGTGCGTGCGTGTGTGTGTAATGTATGTATGCAATATAGGGCTGGGGGGGGGGGGGTCAGGCTCAGTTCAGAGGAATTCCCTCTTAAAGGAGTAAAGCTCTTGCCTGGTACCATCATTTGCTTACTTTCCTTTCCACCTCTCCCTCCCGTTTTCTCTCTGCGACCCTCCACCTCTACTTGCCAAAGCACATTTTTCTTTCCACTCAGAGGGAGCGAAAACATTCGTCCCTACCTATGCTCAAGTGTTAAAGTAAAGAGAGAAAATAAATAACTACCAGCGGTTAGAGCAAAGAGCGAAAGAGCTAGAGAGAGATTCTGAAATATTTCGATGCTGCCACTCTCCATAATGAATCTGATTGTTTTGTAGCTGACCTGTGGGGTCTGGGAGGATTTAATAGGGAATTCCCCAACATTCCTGTGGTAACCTTTCAAACAAACACTCATACCTCATGCCGTGACGTCTTGCAAACAGTGACTGATAAAGGCAAGGAGAGTCAGACCATGGGAGCATTACGTAGCTAGTGTACTCTGTGAGAGTGGCGCATAGGACAAATATTCCCATGCTCTCTGAACATACAGACTGTGACAGCATTAAAACAAATGTTACGTCATCCGAGGGTAAAAAGATTCACCTAGCACCAACAGACTCCTACTTTCAGGCCGCTGGAGCAAAAACAAGGCAACAGTGAACATGCTGTCCGCCGTCAACAACGCAGTCAAAATATATGTTTCACCTGTAACAGCAAACACATGCAATGAGTCATTCCTCCCTCCTCCTCATAATGCTGCATTCATGGTCAGGAGCAAAGAATGCATCCCGTATGAGACTGTCTAAAGGTTTATAATAACTGTTTGTTCTGAAGGCTTATTGGGCTTATTATTCGTCTTTCATCCTTTTTAAGCAAGTAGCTTGACTCTGCACGTGTGAGTTCTCAAAATGGAAAGTTGAGCTGCATACTGTAGGGTGTGCAGAGGCTGAGTGCTTACATGTGTGGTGAGACCTCGTAGAAGTTGACTCCACGGTATCGCTCCATGTGGTTCTTGGTGTAGATCTCCAGGTCTTTGTATGGGTTAACTGACACCAGCACTGAACCGATGTACGTCTGATGGAAAGGGAACATCCAGTTACATTACATGACAAAAGACTCACCTGTATGTTGCAGTGAGAATCTAAATGAACCAGATATGCAAATACAAGTTTATCACTTTGTCACTATGACTCTGGACAAAGGAAACTAACTGTAGGTATACTTTTGTGCCACACTGTCGATGTTTCCACATCACCTAGGCTCCAGGCTGATTTCATGTTAGTTAACTGTCACTGACCATTTTTGGCGTTTTTCTTTCAAAGTTACACAACACAATTTACAAAAAGAAGAAATATATGTCGGCCAATAAGTAACAAGAAATAGACAAATGCTAAAGGTATGTTTGAGGACATTTAAAAGGCCTCTCCCCTTTACATGGTTTATGCACCAAAGAGCTATGGTAGATACTACGATTTGCGATATGATTCACAATTAGTGACACTTGTTAGGGTCTGTACCAAAGAGTCTTACATCTGGAGAAGAAGATCTGTAGGCCGGGGCCGCACTACAGTACCTCATTACAATTCTGTTCCGTGACTGTCATTTTACCTTCATCAAAAAATTGCAACTTCTGTGATTTGGATATCTGATTTTGATAATATTTCGACTAATTGTGAAACCCTACAAAAAGCACTGACAGGTTAGTTATAAAACATCATGCTCATTATATATAGAGGCCACAATTCTTTAATAATCAAATGTAAGGAAATTCTAATTAAATATATTTATGTTACATATACTGGTACACAATAAAAACTGAATTTCAGCCACTATAGTTATTGAATCTTTTACTCTTAAATATCAATCTCAAAACTCCAGCAATGGCCGGGCTCTAATACATACATGCGCAGCTAAACCCCCATCCTCCTCACCACACCCACTCACATAGATGAGGTTCTCTTTGAAGCGTTTGCGCAGGTTCTCTATGAAGGCGGCCTCGCTGGTGTAGTTCTCCAGCAGGACAAAGTCCTGCACGCCCACCCGGTCTCTGGCTGTCAGGGCCGACTCCATCATAGCCCGGACCCCGTCACTAGCCACCACCTAGAGGAGAACAGGCAGGGAGCAGGTGGTTTAAAACACTCAAGACACATAGAACATATGTGCTGTAACACTTCATTGATGAAACTCTGCTTGTCTCATGCAAGGAATAATTGGAGAAATGAAGGAGGGAGGCAAAAGCTTCACATCACACATTATCCATCCTTATTAGGGTCAGGAGGAAAGAAGAGGACGAAAAAAACGCTAACAATTAAAATCATAAATCAGTGTGGCACCAACTATTGCCAGTAACAAAATGCTGATAAAAAGATGTGGAAGTAGTGTACTACGTTGTTTAACAACAAAAAGAAGTATCAGCTGGGTGTGATGCCAGGAGGTCATGAACAGTTTCTAACAAACATAAGCCAGTTACGGTGTCTAGAAAACAACGAATAAATCAGCCGGGCCCACAAATCTGCTCATGTTATCTTACTGCTGATGGATCTATATTTGCACACTTGATTGTATGAAGAAAGTGGACAAATGATATGTTCGAGGTATTAGTTCACAAAATGGTAGTGAGTTGACCTCGAGTAAAGATTATCTGTCAAGGTCAAGAACTTCCATGCATTTGTAAAAAGAAATTTAAAATCTAGATTTTAAACATTACATATGAGCACAAATTGTCACCTGTCATCAGCTGCAAACCGAAACATTTTGCAATCGGCCTCACCAAAGACCCAATCAATGTTTGTTGAGATATAACCGCTTTTGTGTGCAAGTACATCTCAAAAGATTCACCAAGTCCTTCCTGTCCCATAAGGACCCCCCACAGCTTTCTACCTCCAATAATCCAAATGCAGACAAATGCCATGAACCATTCAGAGCACCACATTGATTCATACACACACACACACACACACACACACACACACACACACACACACAACAAAACTAAGTGGAGATTTTAGGTTTTATATCACCCAGTTTTCTTTAGAACAGCCCCTGAGTGATCTTAACACCTCTAAAAATTAGGTGAAGCCAAACCCAAATGTGGCACAGAAAATGTAGCACTTCAACCAAAGTGCGCCGAGCCCCACCCAGGTTGCACATACTTGAAAATAAACAGCACACATTTAGAATCACAAGTTAACTGCAACACTTACAAGTTTAAGGTCATCGATGCGGCTGCCCAGAAAGCCATTTTCTAAAATAGAGGCTTGAGTTTTACGCATAAGACTGCGAATGTTAGCCACATCCATGTTTAACATGTACTTGAGTTGGACAGAACTAAAACCAAGTCAAGCTGTGCTGGAGGGACAGACAACACGCACACACAAAGTACAGCAGGTGTTGTTGTTGTGCTGAGCAGTACGGTAGTCCGCATCCCTCAGGATAAAGAGACAGAGAAAGAAAGAGAAGAGAAAGCTTGAGGGAGGAGAGGACATATTAATTAGCACTGGGTGAGACAGGAGGGAAAAACACAGAGCAGAGAGGTGTGAGAGGAAGGAGAGAGAAAAAAAGAGAAGGCGAGAGAGGAGCTGATGGATGCCAGGTTATGACTCCAGCCCTGCACCATTTAAACTCCGTTGGAAAGTTAACAATACTCCCCGAAATTCCACACAGCAGCGCCCTCAACACAACAGCGAGCCCTTTAAATCATTACTTCCCCTGTCTTTACACGTGCACAACATCTTGATCAGATTTCACACAAGTATGCATGAATATGTTTGATCCTGGATTTCAAAGGAGAAGTACAGTGTCCCATGGTGCTTCACACATGGGGAGAAGCAATGGGGTCTATGGCTGTAGGACCACAGTTCAGGGAAACAGAACTTAGCACTGCCTAATTAACAGAACCACCCCTTCACTTTAATCTTTACAGCCCTTCAAAGTGGCCTGACTAAGAGGGAGGCTGTTAGAGCTGACTCATCTCTCATCTTTTATGATCCGAGAGTAACTCAAGCTTCCACTGGTGCCCCTCTTTTACTTCTTAATCCAGGCTGTAAAATCTGCGTGAGCATACGTGTTTGTGTGCGCACATCCTCACTAGGACACAACAATGACGCAATTTAACTTCATCCCTTTAACTCCCTGATTAAAGTATGCAGAGAATATTTGTGTTGCTTTTTATTACCCATTGGTTACATTCACTGCAGGCTTCTTCAGCACCTGAGGAGGCTTTACAGATGCCTGTCTCAGACTAAACGCTGCCTCAAGGCAAACCACATTAAGCAGAGAGGCACGGGATGAGGAAACGAAGCTGACACACTGACAGAAGTGGAAGGTGTTCACAACAACGCAGCTCAAACGGTTGCATTTAAGGTTAAAGTAGTCAAAAAATCTCATTTTTGACACTATTTATGGTCGGCCTTTTTTTCCAGCAACAGCCATTCTGTGTATTTACATTCACACTAGCTCTCTATATAGTAGATTCCATTGTCAGTGGTGGAGTCCGGCATTCCCACACTGGTTTCAAATTGCGATTACATGCACCAGGAATTCACAGGAAACAATGCATGCATGTAATCCAGTGTTTTAATAAAGTTTTTAATTAGATCTCACTGACCGGCCTCAATATTTACTGTTCACTCTCCTACACAGGAAATGCAACACATTTCTCAGAGGTAGCACTACCTGCAATGGATCAAAATGACTTCTACAAATGACTTCTGCAGTATTGCAGGGTGTAATGACACAAGAAGTAGCAGTCAGGCGATAGACTGCACACCTCCAGCTCCTCAGCGAGGTAACCAATTCACATCACTGTGTCCTGCTGCTGTGTGGGAAACTACTCACAGCGTGTGCAGAGCATGAACTCAGATTTCAATGAACTCACAGTTTCAAATATTGTCGACTGACTTCTTTATAAAAACAATGCCAGATTGTCTGGCTGCTATGTAAACAGACACACCAGCTGCTCTTTACCTGCTCGACTAGGATTTGTCTTAGTATTAAACCATACTCACTGTTACCACAGTAACCACAGGTGGGTCAACAAGGACTGAAATCTCAAAGTTTATTATTTGAAGGGAAGGAAAAGAGCAAATAGCTTTGGAATACATTTCACCCATGTGGTATTGATACATGCACCATATTATTAATAGTTAAGCATTAATACAAGCATATGTCCCACATCCCATACATCCGTGTTTCTCTCACCACTGGATGAGTTCTAGTGACCTCTTGTTTCACACATTTCTACAAAAAGCAAAGAAGCTGCAGCTGTGTGTGTGTGTGTGTGTGTGTGTGTGTGTGTGTGTGTGTGTGTGTGTGTGTGTGTGTGTGTGTGTGTGTGTGTGTGTGTGTGTATGCTGAGAGTTGAGTGTGTAGGACTCAAACAGTCTCTGTAACCAGTCCCTGCACTTCTCACCTGTCAAACAGTATGGGCAGTATTTTAACCTCTTCACTTTGATTTTCAGGTGATGATAGAACAGATATCTTCCTGTACTTATCGCTGCTCATGCTAAAGAACCACTTCTTTTTCTGAATCCATACATGCTGCTGTTGCTGCAGCTGGAAACATATGACTTCCTGTGTAGCAGAGAGATTTGTCCTGGCAAAGAACTACAAGTAGGGATGGGTATCGCTACTCGATACCTTTATGGTATCCAGCCCGGTATCGAGTAGAATTGAAACGTCTCCAGTCAAACCAGTAATTCAAATTGATCCTTTTTGTAACCAATTCGCAGCAAAAAATAACTATTTGTATGGTTTTGCTTGCAGCCAAACTTGCAAGCAACACACCAAAAGAAAGAGAAGAGCACGCCTTTTTTTCCTTACTGCCTGCACCATAAACTGTATTTAAAAAAACTGGACGCTTCGTGTCAATGCTGATTTTTACAGCCGCTCACCTTCGGCTGCGGTCTCAGGCATGTTCCTCACTGTTGCAAGTTAATCACCACAAGCTTGGCTTTCCATTGGTTTCATTTTCTTGTATCATTTAACACTTCTCTGTACATTTTTATTTGCCATTCGCATCACATGTCACTGATCGATAGCTCCGTTCCATCACATCA
Organism: Micropterus salmoides; assembly: GCF_014851395.1. Lineage (NCBI taxonomy): Eukaryota > Metazoa > Chordata > Actinopteri > Centrarchiformes > Centrarchidae > Micropterus > Micropterus salmoides. Next base: position 8,831,278 of record NW_024042261.1, on the reverse strand, counting down.
GCAGCGATCAGCTGATTTTACTGACGGAGCCTCCGGCTGCACCTGCGTCTGCTTCAGGTGTAGTTAGTTTGATCGGCTGGATGTGCAGACTCTCTTTTCCTCTGGCTCCTTACTCGTTTTATAGTTGTGACTGTTGTTCTTAGAGGTTTGCGACTCACCTCTAAAGGAAAAAGCACTCGCAGAGATCTTTCAATTCAGTTTATTGATCGAAAGTTAAAATAATTTTCCAGTGTTTACTTTCAACACAGGTATCAAAATGACCTTAAATTCATTTCCCACAACTCATTTGGTCACTAACTATTTCACTCCTCCTCTTTCATTCAAATATAAAAAAAACAAAAGCTGAAGTCTTTCCCCTTATTATACTACCCATAAGGATGAACTAATTGGGATGAAGATCTGATACAGTTTCACAATACTTTTATGTAAAATAAAATAGACAACCTTGCTTGTCCATAACAACAATAAAAACACCAATCAACTACTATGGCTTCAACAGGTGCCATTTTATGCAAGGTATTGGCTGAAGTACTTTAGTGGTATCGGTATCACTATAAGGGTACTGGTTTTGGTACTGGTATTGTAAAACTTTAAAGGATACCCAACCCTAACTACAAGGCAGCGGGTGTTTAGACCAAATGTAAAGGAATTCATCATCTGGGAACAGATTAAATCACTGTTAGGAGTAGCACGCCTGACTTACATTTACATTAAGATATCATGGTTTATAACAAAACCCTGCAATATTATGGCGCCTGGTAGGAAAGAAACCAGAGCCTTATTTCCTCACCTCTCTCCTCCCCTATACATCTCTCATTCACTTTCCCTCCTGACAGTCTCTCACCCTCTCTCTCTCTCTCCATTACTTCATTGTTTCCCAATGGCTCTTTCAGTGTTTGGCTTTCCTGCGGCACACCGGACCTCCACCCGGTCTCAGGAACACGCCAAGTACGTGCCTACCCAGTTCCTACATGTCGTCATATTTTCCAAATACGTTACAACAAGGCAGCTTGGAGCCAGGTTAGCGGGAGGAGACCTGAAGAGGCACTACTGTTTGACTCGAATGAGTTTCTGAGGCGAGGCACCAATAAAAGTGAACAAACCATCTCCTCTTTTTAGTCCCTCATCCTCTTTCAAATGACAGATTGAAAAAGCGACCACATCTAAGAGAAGCCGAGAAAAGGGGAGAAAGCAGAGGGATTGAATCATCCAGCCGGCCTGTGAACAATAGCAGCCTGACCTTTACATCGCCCCGGGTGCACGCACAGAGCTCAGATGTCACACTGTTGATGCAAACCACATCTAACCTGCTGCTTACAGTGCTCATGATGGAAGTCTGGATGGATAATGATGAGGAACAGCATTCTAAACTTGCACAAGCAGGTTTGACATACTTTGTGTTATGGTGGCTTGTATTGCACCAGTGCTGCTTTGTCTTTGCTAATCCACTAAACACGTACCAATCTTATCCATTATCTTATCCACTGTGTGATAAATGTTTCTAAATTAAAGAGCTACAAACTTGTATGCATTCCCTACTAATTTTAGAGTGTGTTTCCATGGTAACCACAATTAAAGATTACGGTGGTCGTGGATCTTGCAGGCGCGTTACTCAACTCCACTTGTTTACGCCGAAGTTTTACTGTTTCTAGCTTCACAAAGGTGAGGATCTCTTCTTTTGGTGTGTGCAGGTGGTGGTGCTGGTACCCTTGATGTCTTGGACGTGACATGGACGGGATTCAAAGAAATAATAATCAAATCTGGCCCCAGAGCACTTAAACCAACAGTTAAATATTTGCGTACGTAAAAGATCCCGGTTCAATACGAGTGTAGCATTCAGTCCTGTTGGGGGGGAAAAAAACCAACTTCTTCTGACTTTCACATGATTTGTTAAAAGTCTATAATGACAACCAAATGAGTGAGGCGTGTGGTTCTGATAAAGAAATGGTTAGCTACTCGCAGATTGTTTTGCCTCATTTTTCTACATTTTTCCACTATGAATCAGTTGTCTGGCACTGATTTCTCCTCTTCTCTCATCTATTGTGCACTAGCTGGTAGAAAGAAAGGGCCATGAAGTGAAGAAACACTTAACATCAAGATTCATTTTTGACACATGAATGTTCATGTCCTTGTGAAAATATACTGAGGTATCAGAAGGTGCTGGTTTGTTCTGATGGGACCACATGTCAACCACAGACTTTTTTAGGGTCGAAGTGGCCAACAGGAACAATCAATCAACGCTGCTGAAGCGCTTTCCCCATTTCACACCTGTACAGGATCCAAGCATTTTAACATTTTGATTACGATTACCATGGAAATGCCCCCCTAGGCTTAGCAGTGAGCATGTTTAGGTTCATCCCAAGAGGCTGTGGATTTGCTCTGCAGAGCAGTCAGACAGGTGGGACGAGCTAGCTGAGTCTCCCGCAGGCTGCAGAAAGGAACGGGACTATTTGAGGACATGAGGGCCAACGCGACACGACACGCAGCGGGGAGTCTGGGAGTACTCTATGTATCATATTTAGTCACTACTTCACAAGGACCCACCTTTGTTAAGTGTTCCTGAGCAAGTCACTGTTGCAACATCACCTTGGTTTCACTAAACCTAGCTTACAGCAGGCTAGTTAACTCTAGTAAGCATGATCTCAACTATAAACTGACATGAATCGTCACTACCTTCATGTTTAACCTTCAAATCACAAATTAATCATTGTTTCTGAGTCAGTCAGTCAGAATTCAGCAACACTAACTTACCCGAGTCTGACGATACTCCATGGAAACACACTGTCGAGGTTTTCAAGTCAGTGGGGTTTGTACTCCAGGTACAATGAGCTAGTTTATCAAGCCATTCAGAAATTTTTTACTTGTCAGACTTGATCGCAACTTAGACTTGACACAGTCTAGAAAGTGACGAGTGTGGATAGCCTGAAGAGTGAGGTGAGCCCAACATAAACTACCTATTGAAATGAGGTCAGATGCCTCGCAGGCAACAATGACAACTGTGTCAGGAATCTCTCAGTGCCCTGTTCTGTCCTCATCCTCAGTGCATTGCACAATCTGTCAGTCCTCCATCTTCCACATGCACCGTTGATCAAATACGTATGGATGCACGTGAATGTAAATATTGCTCTACAAGTTTAACTGTAGGAGAACGAGTTCCAACATATTTTACTATCAGTAAGAGAAAATACATGCAGCACCAAAAAGGAGGGTTTAGGTCCCACACATACATCAACACACACCTTTTTGATTAACGTACTGACTCTCAGTCAATGCCAAAGAATGCTGCCCGGCCACACAACCCCACCATGTGATTGCCTCGCCCCGGGGCGGTGCAAACAAACACATACACAGTGATGAGGACACACCTTCTTGGATATCAAATAGATTTTTTACAAATTCAATTAAAATAGCTCTGACATCAACATGGCAAATGCAGAGTCAAGATGAAGAAGGATGCTGAGATCAAGGAGGAGAGCGGCTAAAAAGCAGACACGTCAGGTGAACCACAAACTCGCCACAATAGCAATGCTTGTGGCCCTGGCCTTCACCTGCCTCCCTCCCACCTGTGTCCTTGAAGTTCAAGAGCACCCTGTCAAGGTTGTTGCGCAATTCCAGTAGGTACTTATTACAAATACAGCAGCTCTTAAAACCTCCTTCCACTTCAATAAACTCCCCACTGCAATAGCCTGACCAAAAGCAAACCCCTCTCACACACAACTCCTCACCTTTCACACTCTTGAATGCAAACCTGTGTGTGCAGAAAAGGAATTACTGACTTACACTAAACCATGAAAAAAGATTTCCCCCCGCCTCACCTCTGACTGGCTTTTTCTGCAAGACAACTGTGTGGCGTTGTGTCTTACCAAAGGTCTGTACTTCATGGCTCCCGCCCTGCTCTTGAGTAATTTGGACAGGGCTTTTTGTTCCCACCGCGCCGATAGTCCAGCTATAAGAATGTGGCCTCCAACGCCGCGTCCGATCACTATTTAGCCGAGAGTTTGTTTTTAGAAGCTCTCCCCTCCGTCCTGAGAGCCAGCTGCCATAGCTTCTCCTCTTACTGCCTCTCACACACGCTAAACACACACGTCTCTCTTGCTCGCCACTCGTTCACCCACTTTTCTTCTTCTTCCCTCCCTCCCTCCAGAGGAAATAGTCCCTGTGTTAGGTGACACATAATCCCACTCTTCCCTCTCCCTCTCTGTGCTCCCCCCCCCCCCGTCGCCCTCTCCCCAATCCACTCATGCTAAAAGACCAGAGTTCCACATATTTTCTCTTGTTTCTTACTCTCCATCAGCTCTTAAGAGAACAGAGAGGGTATAAAGGAGCTAACAGGTCTCCTATCACACACAAAAAAAAAAATGTGAAAAGAAAAATGTGTCCTGATACCAAAGGTTTAAGGAGTGTGTGTGCGCATTCACTCGTGCGCGTGCAAACAAGGGAAACTCTTAAGTAGTAAGTGCAGGATGAAGCCAATAAATAATCATCTACTGGAGCCAAAAGCGTTTCCTATTCCTTCCCTTTCTTCTCTTCTGTCCCTCCCTGCTCTCCCCACTCCGCGATTTACAAGCCGAAGCAGAAACCAGACAGAGCAGCCAAGAGTCCCCCTGTCATCAATCTGGCTCTCCATGCATGCTGCATCTAGCTCACACACATAATACACACCCACCACATGCATGTATACAATGATGCATGCATGCACGCACAGGGGACTTAACATCATTAGTCCAATATCATTACAGGGAGTATAATTGCTCCAGACCAGTGTTGCACACGCACGTGCACACACACACAGCAGATCAAAGGCCTCAGCAGTCTAATGCGCCTGCTTGTTAAAACTAATAACAACTGACATCGTACGGGCAACGGGTGCGTGTTGTTGAGAACAAAGTTGAAGACAAGTTTCCACTACAGTTTCTGGGCTAATATACAGATATTAATGTGGGATAGTTAGTGATGGTGATCTGTTGTCTCAGTCAAAATCACCTGTTTGTACGCTTTGTACGCCTTTTACTGAACGTCTGCTTTTGTCAGTTTTTCGTTGAGGTGAGAATTTGATTTGAACTTCAGTAGCCCCAACTTAAAGGAATAATTTGATAAGGCTTATCGGCTTTATTGGCAAGAGTTAGATGAGAAGATCGATACCCCTCTCTAAAGTACATCAAGCTGAAGCAGGAATATGATTAGCTTATGTTAGCATAAAGACTGTCGGGGGTAACTGCTCGCCTTGCTCTGTCCAAAGGTTAAAAAATAATAAAATACCTGCCTACCACCTTACTCTATCTTGGTTGTTGAATTCATACAAAAAACAAAGATTAAAAAGAAGTTGCATTTTTATGGAGGGTTATGTGCTGGACTGTTTCCTGGCCAGGCGCTGTGACTTCACTTTGGTTTTGGACAGAGCCTGACTAGCTGTTTCCTATAGGTTTATATTTATAAGACAGATGTGAGAATGATATCAATCTTGTCATCTAACTCTGATGAGAGAATTGCCAATAAGTGTGTATCCCAATATATTGAACTATTCTTTAATGAAAATTGGTAATTTGTCAGTGTGACAGCAATGCCAAACATCGTAGAACAACAAAAACACAAGGGTATGAGTATAAGAGATGGGTGTCTGTAGTAGCATGTTCAAAATCCTTTCATTAAAATATAAGGTAGGAAAGAGACAGAAACAATATGACAAAGTTTATGGACAAATCTGAATCCAAAGGGCATATTTTCAGCACGCTTCAGACATGCACAAGAGACCCCCAGAGTTACTAAAGCTGGACAGAGTGGGATATTCTGGTCTACAAGAGGCTACAAGCTGCAGCTTCAAAGAGTAAAAGCAACAGCAGGAAAGCCAGGTTTTACAGGCCTCATTAGGATGACCTGCTCCTTCCTGCTGATCTAAGAGAATAGGCCCATAAATCCACAGAAGTGGAGCATGCTGATACTGGTCCACCTTAGCTATCTCAATCTTCAGCCATCACACACCTGAAAAAGAGAGAACTGTGTGTGTACAGCAGGGTCTTTATTATGATAAGAGTAATTACGAAAAGAGGAATGGAGCTGGTGGAAAAGTAGAGAGAAGTTGGAAATAAGGGAGGAAAGAAAAAGTAAATGAGGGCAGGTAAACCTAGAGACAGAGAAAGGGTTTAATTTCTCTTGTTTCAGATATCTGAACTGCAGTCATCTTCCTCATCATCTCCATTTCCCTTCAGTCGGCTCTGAGGCTCACAGAGGTCAGGCAAAGTCAAGGTCATTCCATTCACGCGTCTATCCATGTTTCCTTGAAGCTGCTCTACTCTACTAAAAATATTCCCTTGAGGGTTTTTGAGTTAGCACGAAGGTTCTTTAGGAAATGGTTATTTGTAAATTTAGCAAAAGAACCAAGTTTTCATTAATCATTACAGTTCTTCACAGCCGCACATGCCACAAAGCTCTAAAGAACCATTAAAAGTGGGCCGTAATGGCAGCAAAAAGGCTCACTGTACTCATTCACAGACAGAGAGCAGGTGTAACTTCCACCTCTTATCAAAGACTACTGCAGAGAGGATGTAGGAGCAACACCCTGGCAAAACAACACACATAAACTCGTTCTCTTCCACACTGCCCTCTACGGGTCACCCCCATCTAAATGAAACTCAATAAGGGGCCATTAGGTTTTTGCTGAGGAGGACACGAAAACGCCTGAAAATAACTCCATCCCCCTGCATGCTCAGAGCCGCTCAGCAGTGTCTGTGTCAGATTAAACTTTGTACACCTTGTCTGATGCCCCCCCACTCCCCCCCCTCTTCATTGCCTGTATAATCAGAGCCCCTGCTGCAGTAATGTTTTCCAGATGCTCTCTCTCTCTCTCTCTCTCTGCTGTCTGCGTGTGTCTCTCTCTCACCGCTGTGTGAGAATACACTGGACAGACAGCAGGAAACAGGCAAAGATACAACTGAAGATAGAGGGCTGCAGTTGTTACACACACAGCACACCAACTAGATTCATTCATTTATTCGTCTGTGCTAATGTCTCTGGCTAAAACTGAGTCCTGGCAAGTGTGCAGACGGTGAAGGTGTGTGTCTGAGTGTGTGCTTCTGCGGGCTCATGCTGAGGCAGCATATTTGTGCTGAGTTGGAGGAAGGAGGGGTCGAATCTGACCACCAGTATCATGCTCAGCTGTCAGACTTTAACCCTTTCTTATCCACTTCTCTTATCCCTCTTCTACTTCACTTCAAAGAGCTAACTCTTTAAGGGCAAGTGGACGTGGCATACACTGGAACAGACTTCATAAACACCACAAATGTGAATAAATTATCATCAGCCTAATGATGGTACCGCATACAGTATCTGTCCTCTCCTCCCACATACTGCCATCACATACTAGCTGAGGCTACAACACAGCATACTCTGTGATATCTGTCTTTTACAGCGCTGAGGCTGTAAATGATAGGACATAAAAAGCACTATGAGGGGCATAAAGCCATGGAAACAATACAAATATTGTCTTACATCTGCCAGTGTAGGAACTTTTCAACTGCCAGCAGCACCAAAGCAGGTGCATCAAGTTTGTTATTGTGGTTATATAGTCCAGGTTCGGAATTACTGAGGGGTTAATGATTGGGGAAATACTTCAAATATGTGTGTTTGGGTGTGTGTCATATAATTAAGAGAAGCCAAAAAAAATTACAATCAGCTTGATATCCTTCCTTCCCTATTCAAAGCATAGTGTGTTGATTCAAAGCGTAATGTTGATTTGCCTCTCTATCTCACGCACACACACGTGTGCACACGCACCACTTTGGGAAAAAACACCAAATTAAACATCATGTTTAGATTTAGGGAAGAAAAAAAGAAAAGCTTAAATCCCACTGACCACTTTCAAGGAAACGCATGTGACCATAACTCCGTGGGAAATCACAAAATGGGAACTCGACTTTCCCCTCCTGCTCCCCCCCTCTCTCTTCCCCTCCCCTTAAATTCTTCTGTCCTCTCTCACTTCCTCTCCAGCAAAGTTTGTTCATAATGATCTTGGATATATATAGCAATTTTCCACTCTCTGTCCATTGCATATACGGTCCAGAAATAAGGCTGGGAACGTGTCGTCATGTAACATCACGCCACACTAATCTGCCATATTTATTGGAAGCTGATCACAAATCGCACCGTGCTGCTCTCGTGTGACTTGGCCTGCAGAGGGATCATCTGCAGTATTGTCTTCTCTTTCTTGCAGCTTTAGCCAGTACAGATAAAGAACGTGTGAGCTTTTCTTCCTAACTCCATGTCATCTTGTTTTTGGATCATTCATTAAGTTTTCATGAGAGGATTTCCCCATTTCAACATGCGAAACACCCGATGTTAACATATCAATGCTAAATATGCGGAGCTTAGGGGTAGAAATCCACTTGAACAAAGTGGGGTGTGACAGAAGCACTGCACTAGACAGATATTGATCTTTTAGTAAACATTACACTAACCTGATACACCGGATCAGTGGTAGCACAGATACTGACCTTATTTAGCAGACTGGGTATTGGTTATGACATGACCGATCCACATTACAGTCTCTTTGTCAATGTCTTTTCCTCTATTTGTTACATTCATTCAGTCACAGGGGCCTCTCACTGAATGCCTTACCTACATAAAAATGATTCCAATGAGTTCCTCACAGACTCGGATCTTAATTTTTCAGATACCTCTGAACTGAGGTAGGGCATGGGAATCTGAATCAGGGACAATCAGTTGGATTGCTGGATTGTTAATAAATATCAACAACCAGTGTCACCCACCTCAAAGCCTCTAAATTTAAAAAGGGACCCTGTGGGTTTTTTGACCAGCAGCAGCGCTATAGAGCACTGCTCATACGAGTGGCTCCCTGTTTTGTTTGCATCATTCAAACGCAAGAGAACACACGTGCTGTGTGAGCATGTGGGCGGTGTGACTCAGTTGGTAGCTGTAATGTACCGAGATGCATAGCAACAAAGCCAGTGAAGAAGACTGCAGGCAAGTAAACATGCATAAAACAATGCAGAATTTGGACTACTAAAACTACTACTAAGGAACGACTACTTTGCAGATGTTTTATGAGGACAGAAATTAGTTTGTTAGTATCTGTTGGTTAGACCTCAAGGATATGTTTTGGTGAGAAACACTGAACATGACAAAACATTTTTTACAAGAAAACTCAGTGATGAGCTCTACTGCCTCATTATTTTCAGAATAATACATTTGTGTTTTGGGATTTTGTGGGACTTTCAAAAAGGTACTGAATATGCTTACATACAATAATCAAGCAAAAATCTTGAGTATCATATTATGAGCTTTTGGGATTAGCTCTCTGTCAGTGCCGCACTGTTGCATCATGTTAAGCACACCCTTGATCCCGAGGTTGCACGGGTTCATATTCAGCCTATTCTGTAAGGTTTCATGAGACTACATGGGACAGAATAGCACCATTACATCTGGTTCCTACACTAATGTCCTTCTCCATGAGAACACATACGGAAAGTAGAGTCCATATGATGACTCCACAATTTGCTCAGGGCCTACAATCACTCCTTGTTCCACCAACTTACCAACTACTAGAGCTTTGAGCTCCTTTTTCAACATGTGTTTAACAAAAGTGATTCCCAAGTGGGTTGCAATTTAGCGCAACTCATCCTTCCGACAACTAGCTATTTGATTCAATGTAGGATTAGCTACAAAGTACTGTAAATCAAATCGCTCAGCCATGGTGCCCACTTACCCAGCTGCGCTCTCTTACAAATTGTCAAACAATCTGTCAATCAATGGAAACACTCTGCCAACAAACAACTTGCACTGGGACCTCAATTAAGGTATCCCGGACAAGCCCCCTCATTTATGTTACGACCCGGCTCGTGGGGAAAGGGAAGCAACATGAACCAGAATGTTTTTGGCAAAAGTGCCAGTTGTTTTTTGCAGGATTTACAAAAGAACAGAAAAAGGGCTGGTGGATGCTGCTTAAATCAAAGAAACAAATATAACTTAAAGAGGTCTCTCCAAAATGAGAGACAGCCACTTGCTAACTCAAAATCAAACTAAACGAAACTCTCTGACTTGTTCAGCAAGAAACAAAACACAAAATGACACCATCTAAGCCTAGTGTGTCTAACAAACGTAAACTGCAGGTGTCTAGTAGATATCAGCAATGCCCACTAAGATACTCGCCCTGCTTCCTGAACATACTTCACAAGGTAAGGTAACACGCAGACACTAAGATCTAACACTTATCACTTGAACAAAAGCTTCTACAGCAGTTAACACAATTACCACAATAGAGCACAATACAAACAAGGTGAGTTGATCAAGGGGAAAATGCCAAGTTCACACAGTAAAAGTAAATTACATAAAAGATAAATAATGTTGTATGTGTTTCTCATATCGCGTAACATGAAGACTTCACAGCCTCTCTTCAGGTAGGACTCTCATACTGCAACACTTGTCTTTGTAAAGAGCGAAACTGACAGGATAAAGTCACTAACCTGCCTGTCAGCTCACTCTGGTCCATTTCAGTGGATTTACCATAAAGGCTTGAATACGTGTGCACTCTAAATTTAGGTGCGGCTAGCTTAATCGCCTTCTCAGAAACACTCAAAGAGGGTCAGACCGTTTGTTGCCTTCTCTAAGAAGTCAGCCACAGATGGAGTGGATGTGCTAGGAGACAATTCAGCAGAACAGTGTCTGCAAACGGCCATTTTTGCGTCTTTCTCAGACACTTTAAAATGCTTCCACACTGCCGACATGACGACGTAATTGTTTGGAAAAATTTATTTGGTCTTGAAAGTGCTTTGTTTTTTTGTTTTTTTAACTGTTTCCGGTCAATTAATTTTGGTGGCCGAACATTCGGAGCATTCCTATAAGATGTCCAATAATCTACCAAGGAAGGGTGTCCTTGGTAGATCACTGGCTTAGAGGTCTTGATACCGACAGTTAACCACAGTGCAAGTGCACCATAAATCTCTATTCTGTAATCTCCTCCTTGCATGTCTTTCTCTCGTTGTTCCTGTGCATTGTTACTTTCAGCCCTCTTCCTGACACTCCACAGGTTCTTCCACCATAACAAAGCCAGTCTTGTAATCAGTACTAATACAAGTCATTACAATAGCTTTAACAATAAATATTGCATGAACTTTTGGCCTTTCTTTGCTGTGGAATAACAGCAATAAACTGTCAGCGTGAGAGAAAAGCCAGAGATGGATCAAACCTTTACCGACTGGCTACAAATCAAACAATAAAGAAACTACAAAAGTGTCTCATAGTGGCACTTTGAACCCTTAAACGCCTGTTCAAAGTTGCTGTAAATCTGCATTTATCCCCCCACAACCGAAACACACCCTTGCAAACAAGATCCTGACATTAGCCAGACAGTCATTCCATCTCCATCTCCTGACTTCACCTTTCACTGTCTCTCTCTGGCACGCTGTTCACCTCTGTCTTTTTTACACACACAAATTGGTGAAGGGCATCAATAATGGGTTGCTTTGGTCTGCATCAGCCTTCAAACCACCCGATGGTTCCTCACCAATATTTAGAGAAATGAAATGCCAAAGGGGAAGGGAGGGGAGGGATCCACGACTGGCAAACGGTGCAAAGGACCAAAAGAGAGAGACAAAGTTAGACAAAAAAATAAAAAATTATGAAGAGAAAAAATAAATGGCAGCGCAGAGGCGGCTGTGATGTCAGAGTGAAAGAATGCAAGCCATGTGGGCGGCAAACAAGAGTCGGGAAACAGAGACGAGAGGGCAGAAGAGAGAAATACAATGAGAGAGAAGTATCGAGAAAGAGGATGAGAGGCAGGAAGTTGGTGACAGATGGTGAAAGTGTCACAGTAATGAGGAATTAAGATAATAAATGAGGGTGAGTGTGACTGCGGGTGTGTGCATGTGTGTTTTTGACATAACTAGTGGTCTGTCAGCTTGTGGCGGCCAAGCCCTTTATTGACACAAGGGGTTTTCCAGGGGCCAGATACACTCAGTCAAACTCTCTGCTGCCCTCTCTGCTCTGGGTTAAGTGAATCAACACAATGTGGTCTGTGTGTGTGTGTGTGTGTGTGTGTGTGTGTGTGTGTGTGTGTGTGTGTGTGTGTGTGTCTCTCCATGTGTACCAGACCGTAGCAGAGCGAGGTGTTTCCATTGTGAACACATGTGAGAGACTAGGAGACAAAAGACTAAAGCAGCAGGCTTGAAATTAAGTTAATAAAAGGAAACTGGGCTATAGGTTGGTTTTTTCTTTTGTTTTTTTTTCTGGTTTCACACACACGTACACACCAAATACGGAGACACTCCCTGTCCTTCACACACATACACACCCACTTTTCCACTGTGGCAGCACTTTGGTCATGCAGGCATTTCCTAGTGTCTAGTGTCTTCCATAAAGTCATAATCCTAGGCTGAGTCTTTCAGAGGAGGTTTCTGTGTGGATGAATGGAAGCTGGTGCCGGCTCTTCTACAGACCCAGATCCAGAATGACGATAACATCTGATATGAGGCTGCGACCACGAAACACTTTAAATTAACACCCTATTTTCAACTTGGGTTTATTACAGCTGGTGTTGTCAATGTGATATGGGTGCTGTACACAGACTATGAAGTGTGACACTTCATCGTCCTGTAAGTTCTGTGTGTTTTGAAAAGTCATATGCACTGTAATGGGCCTTTTTCACAGAAGAAACTGAGTAGGACAGCAGGATAAGCAAAGGCTGAATTCCATTTAGCCGCTTCAGGTGCAGGGTTCGGCACGCTGTCATGGCTTACTGAACAGAACAGAGCCATCGTTAATGTTAGTAGTAACACTATTGAATTGGTGCTATGTAAATAAAATCAAAGTGTCTGATTTGAAGGTCTATACTCAAAGGGCTAGTGTGAAGAAATGCAAAAGCAGGAATCATTTTGTTGTCTTTAAAATATGTATGTCCTCATATTGATCTCACCAAAAACTTGTTTTTTCTTTAAAGCCCCTATGTGGCAAATGTTTGTGGCTGTAGCATCTTTATTCTTAAGCCAAAATCTATGGTGAGAATTAGTGGTTTATATGATTTCATCCCATTTATCTCAGTGTCCAAAGGTCAGAACCAAGTTCTTTCTGACAATATGCCTGGGTGGCTCCAAAGTCAGACCTTTTCAAATCCAGCACATATGGGCTTTACACACTGTTATTTACATTATTACAAAATATTCTACACTAGTGAGTGAAGAATGATTTACTGGTGAGGTCAATATGTATAGAAAATATCAGTAATAAAGAAGTAAAGGGAAATATATGGTGGGTTAACAGTGTGTGGACACGCACATAAACCATGATATATAACTAACTCCTTGCAGAAAGCGGGGACTGTCTAATGTCGAATATTCATGACTGGCCCTTACACAGACATGGAGGTGAAAGAAAACACAGACACACTAGTCTCCCACAGTCGACAGGGCAGGTGGAGACTTGCTAAGAGCTCAAAACATTGGGAACATTCTACCTCTCCAGCCCTGCTGTGCACAGGCATCCTGCAACTATCTACTATCCCTACTCCATCTCCCTTTATCTCTTAGTCCTTTCGCTCTCATTCTCTGTCTCCACCTCCCCTCTTGATTGTATTTATACCCAGCAGGCCTTATAAGGAGAAGAGCTATAGCTGTACATTAAAACAATGCTGGCCTTCCTGCACCCAGCAGCTCAGCCTATGTTACAGACCAGCAAATAGGATGAATATATATATATATACACATATACACACACAGAAAATAAGGAAATGCAGATTAGGTTGTGTTATGTTTCAGGGTCTAAAGGCAATTTAATAATGTTTTATCACTAAATTTTAAAAAAATGCAACTCTGTACTCAAAACTGGAATACTACCCTTTAAGAAAGCAATATAAAATGTTCCTCCTCTCTACTGTCTTCAGCCCGGACCACCAAACAGAACTGCAGCCAACAATGTTTGGATTGCACATGTATCCAGTCCACAGTTATTATTATTAATAGCTTGAACTAAGTAGCTAAATTTCCAAACATTGAATTTCCTGTTTACTCCGAGCACTTCCTCTATGCTGATTAGACATTAATACCAGCTGAGCCGCAGGACAAAACAAAACCAGAATATTGGAACAAACACAGGCACTTTCCTTTCGCGCTTTACATCATTTTGGAGCCCTTGGTACTTCTATCTATGCCTCAATTTTTTTACTTTTCAGATAACATTAAGCTTACATCTCAATGCAACAGGACAGGATTGTAGCGTTCCCCTCAGCTGGCATCTATATCTGAACCCACTACCTGTTAAGTACACACACACACACACAGAGTCATTCAAGTGCTCAGCTGTCTTTTCACATGGGGAATGACTGAAGCATATGGGGAGGCGAGAGAGGCGGGAGGAGTTTTTTTACAAAGAGAAATAAAAGATTTTAAATGAAGGTGTGACACTTTGGAGAGCTGACTCAGAGACCATCGGTTGTAAAGTACTGCTGACAAGTCAGCATCCACTTACATTAAAGCTGACAAATGGATGAGAATTTATCTGTGAACTGCATTCACTGAGAGGAATCTCTGGCTGAAGTAACTTAACACAGACCGTCTCCCGACACAAGACGATAGCTTGGCAATTTGGGCACACACACAATTCATTGCAACATCTCTGGAATCTTCTCCTTGGAGATTTATTACCCAGGGTTGGGCTGCTGAGATAGAAAATACACACACAACTGCTCAATGGGCAAACACACACACACAGACTGCGCTATCCTTAAGAGGAGCTTTCATTCACTACACACATTTACAAACATATGAACATTCCACTGACACGGAAACATCTCACACACACGCACACACACACGCACACACAAGTTCAAGATGTCGCAGGTCATTTGGCTACAGTAAGCAAGCAGTGACCAGACAGCTACGCAACCCTTACAACACACAATCACACACATAGACACACCATCCTTCCAGCTGTCCTCGTGATAATGATGACATGATACACACTGCCAGGCATGACCAGTGTCTCCTGAGACTGAGAGACAAACAGAGAGGCAGAGGAGTTCTCTGAGAGGAAGTGTGTGTGGGGGACCATGTGTGCATGAAAACATGCTGGAAAAGATGACAGCCTCTATCACACACCTGTGCTATTGTTAGCATTACATTACTTCTTCCATGTATCCATTTATGGGAAATGTAGTGTAGAGGCCGGTAGAAGTTGCCTTCCTTCTGACGATGTGATGTTTTCAACTGTTTACAGTAATTGCTAGGAAATACTCCGTTTTTGTATGGTCATTTTTATTGTTTGTTAAAATGTTAAACACCTTGCATTTTTCTACTGAAAAAAAGAAGCATTTTTGCTTGTGCACAAATAGATAAACAACAATGCAACATTGTGGAATTAATGCAAAACTGGGGGACGCCATCATGAACATAAAATATAAAATGTACATTTATCCCTTTTGGTTTATGATTTTTTTTTTTCCTCCAAGGACACATGGAACAAGTCATTTACAGAGCAGATAAGTATGCTTTTGTAGACAAAAAAAACCGCAATTTAAATTAGGGCTGGGCAATAATGATAATTATCGCAATATAATTTTCCTCAATAACATTATAATAAATGTTCAATATACCATCAATAAATATTTACTTGATTTCATTTGAATTACAAACAAATAAGCACTTAATTTTTCTATTAAAATATTTATTTTGTCCTGAAAAAAGATTAACAAATTATATTTGTTGAAAAGATAATAGAATAGTTTTGAATGTTCTACCTTTAGACTTGTGAAGTGATCCACTGTTTGGCATTAAGTGTTCTGACCATAAAGATAAGTTTAACCACATAATTAACCATCTGGTTTCTGCAATTTTCACCCAGGAGCAAAAATCAGCCTTTAAACTTGAAAGAAATAATTATTTGACATATATCGTGATAATTATCAATATCGAATGATGATGTTTTTATCGTGATAACATTTTTGGCCATTTCGCCCAGCCCTAGTTTAAATTCAGGTGGACAAGAATTTCTTCTGAGAAGTTCTCCTCAGTGCCACACCCGCAATTTAATCCCGCTGGGGACGGACCTTAAAGAACAGTTGTTCCAACTCTCCCTTTAAAATAGCAGAGGATTCTCACACACACACACACACACACACACACACGCGTCCATCTAACCACTTGTCATAGTTGGACTGGGCAGGGCTGCTGTGGAATGTTAGATAGTGAACATGATTATTTGTGTTTATTAAGGTGGTATGCGGTTCACAGCTGTGTTTAGGGTAAAAATACATTAATTAGGAAACATTTTCGTGACCTAGGAGGTTAACATGTTGACCATGTAATCACACTGTTCAGTCAACTAATGCAGCTTCTCAGTGAAAGCAAATTTTCAGGCACTTCGGCAAATTCGTGTTTTGAGCTAAATGCTAACACACTTGCAATGAGAATGCTAAAACCAAACAATGTGAACCTTATGGAGGCGGATGACATAAAGTCAGGGAATCACAAAGTCAATAAGATCATCCTCTGGGGACAATGAATGTCTGTATAATATTTGATGCCAACCCATCTGTTAGGATATACACTCACCAGACACTTCATTAGGTACACCTTCTTAATTATTCGTGGCATACTTTCAACAAGGTGTTGGAAACATTCCTCAGAGACTTAGGTCCACATTGACATGATAGCATCACGCTGTTGCTGCAGATTTGTCGGCTGGACATCCATGATGAGAATCTCCCGTTCCACCACATGCCAAAGGTGATCTATTGGATTTAGATCTGGTGACTGTGGAGGCCACTGGAGTTCAGTGAAATGTAAAAAACGAAGATAAATAATTATTAAATTGAAAAGCGTATCAACCATGGACTGGGGAGCAGAAGCAAACTAGTTCACACCAAAACAGTGCACTGTGGACCTTCAACATTAGGACCTTTAACATTGAATTTATGACATGAACTCCTACTTAACTGTACCAAATCTTAAAAAAGGAGAATTAGACACAAAGACTTTCACAACCTGAGGAAACCTCACTGACACAGGCAGGCTTTTGCAGCCCAAACTGTACACTACAGCAATGGGAAATCTTACAAAACAGGTGACCATTATCCTCCTCACCCAGAGTACAACAACATTAATGCAGCATGGAAAGAGGGGCTGCAAGTGAGAATGGTCTGATAAAAATTTCACACGGCAGCATGGCCTAGGCTATCTATCTTTTACACTCTTCAATAACTGTGTCAACTTTGCCATGGACAGCTCACTAGTCCAGGATGTTACCCTACTTTACATTCAAACCATGCTGGCAGGAGAAACCCCTATCAGGCTGTACCAGCTATCTTATTCACATTCATCAACTGTGTTTGCATTGCTCCGGGCTCTATAGGCCAGTTTCTTTTATGCTTTCAGGTCACATTTACTCTTTAGTCCCTCAACCTTATAACGCAGATCAAGTTATTTATACACCACTTTTTCTGGCATTTACCATATTCCACCTCATGCTCTTCCTTCTTCTCAACCCCCTCCGGGTCCAAAGCCACACCTGCTCATACTGTACTGACATTATCAATGCTCCATGGAAACATTCAGTTAAAGGTTAATAAAACGTAGGTGACAGATGAAGCCTTCATAGTCTTAACCAAGGATGTTTGTATTGTCACCATAGTCAAGGCTATGGAAAACACACGCAGTTTCTTTCTACTAAGTTACGCTGCCCAATCAGAGAACTCCTATTACTCCTCGTATTTTCTAAGAACTTTCTTTTGGTAATAAGCACAATTTGAGTAATTTTGAAAATACACAGCAATGGTAACAAATGTGTTACTCATAGACTAAAGGCCGTGTCACACCCGCATTTTAAATGACTGAATTTCGTATATATCAGTGGAATAACACTCAGGGGGAAAGTAAATCCCTCCACATTTTTTCCATGTTGAGTTCAAGTGTAGTGAATTTTGATAGCATGCCATCTTGACAGTACTGACCTTTGAAGGAATGGAGAGCTACAGACCAAATGGATGAAGCCGTCACAGCTTGTTAGCTGTCCTGCATCATCATGTTTGTATTTAACCTTCTTGAGAAAAAGCTTTTCCACAAAAGGCTTTTTAAATGGTTATGAAACAGGAGTCGATGGTACAAATATCTCTCTTCAATAAACCTAGCTAACAAGTTTGCTTTTATGGTAAATCCACTGAAACGGACCAGTGCGAGCTGACAGGCAGGTTAGTGACTTTATCCTGTCAGTTTCTCTCTTTACAAAGACAAGTGTTGCAGTATGAGAGTCCTACCTGAAGAGAGGCTGTGAAGTCTTCATGTTACGCGATACGAGAACCACATACAACATTATTTATCAAATTGGGTTGGACTTGATGAATTTAGCGCGAGGATACACGTGTGACAACATCCGGTTTTCAAAACAAGGTCTCTATACAGTATGGAAATAAGATTAACTCGATTATATTCACAGCAAGTATAAAACATATTACATGTGTCCATTAAAAGAGTCTAGCACAGCTTCCACTTTGTGGAGTAAATCTTTATCTAACTATGTAGAAAATAGCGAGGCATGCATATGGACAAAGGGCAATAAAACTCCTAATCTACACTTAACAATCAAAACAGACTGGTCTGATAAGTTCACAATATAAATGGTGTATTCAACATCCTAAAGGTTTAAGTCAGAAACTGCTCCAGCAGGAACCTTCCTGATAAGGCAGCTATTAGTCACCCACAGTACAAAGTATGGTCAATGGTATTTAAGTCAAGCCACCCACCTCCTCACAGCCCAAACTTTATTTTCTCGTGTCTTTTCCAGTCACCAGATTCCAGTTTCTCCTGACACAAACATGCCTCACTCACTCTACCTTCACCTCATTCTCGCTTGCATGCGCAAGAGATATGGAGTTAGCTAAAAATAGTAAAACTGGAGTTTATCTTAGTTTAAAAAGGGGCCGGGTAGGGGAGGTTAAGGTTTTATTTGGTGATTTCCACCTGCTGAATTCTGCTGGAGTATGAGCGGCTTCACATTGTTCCAATGTTCTCCAGAGTCTCAAAATCAATCCAACACTCACACACACACACACACACACACACACACACTATGCATCCTTGTTTCAACAAACACCGAGATTTGCTTTTGGTGTCGTATCACAGCAAACACAGAGTGGTGGGTGTGTCAAAACGGACAGTATAGCTGCAGTTGGAAAATCACAGGTACACAGGAAGAGAGCTGACATAATTGCAGGCGTGATATAGTACAGGATCCAGAGGGCTTAGGACAGTTTGTCATGATTACAGGGATGGATGGAGAGGGAGAATGGATGATCACGCACACACTGAGTGTACAAAACATACAAGACGCCCACAGGTGAACACAGATCATTCATGGAGGCCGTGTTAGCTCTAAGTCATAAACCAGTATCACTAAAGGTATATTTACTGGTGTAATATGCCTATTTTGGGATTGGTATAGCCTACACAGTTTGCCTTGCAAGCCATGTAGGCAAGGAAAATGTTTTTTATTTCTAACGCCGAGTGACATGCACATTTCTCAACAAAAATAGACAGTGAAAAATTATATGCTAATAGTCATATTGACATCATAGCAGCACTACACTACAGTTTCAATGCCTGTAATATGTCACAGACATGAAAAAAGTATTATTTATTTATTACATTTGACCACATGCTGCTTAACCTTTTTCTGGCTAAATATTTATTTAAAATATATAATGAAATAAAATACACACCACACGCGTGCGATTGTCAGCAGTTCAGCAAGGCAGTTGTCACGAACAGGCGGCAGGCAGTGCAGGAATACAATGACTTAATGGATATTAAAATAAACATCATAGTCTATTGTTGTATGAGGTTAAGGGCCAAAGTAACAAGCAAATAGGTTTCTGGAAAAGATAATTATTTTTTAATCATTCTTAGCTGTGCTCTGTGTCCTGGTAAAATACCCAGAATTTTATAACATTCATAAATGAAATTTTTTTTAAAAACCCAGAAATGTAAGCACACATGTTCCAGACACAGAGTTCCTCTCCTACCGGCCAGAAGATGTGCAAGAGCAGTCGAAATAGGATTACTTGCGTTATCTAGTTAATCTGAGTGAAGTTGTGCAGGTGAGGGTGTGTGTGAGATGTGGAAGACGATTAGGAAGTGAGCTAGTCAGCACTGTGGTAAGCAAACATGAATTAGCAGTTCTGCCCTCAGCTCACACCCGCTTCATCCTGTCAGACTCGAATGAGGGACAAAAGCAGTGAAATGTACTAAAACTGTCCTTCAAGTATTCTTTTAATACATTGCCAAAGATACATGCAGTTGTCTCTCAAAAACCAAACCACAAGAAGAAATTCATGTATACTCATGTCTTGATTATGTTGGTTAAATCCCTTGACTTCCAGTGTATATGTTTATGTCCACTCCACTGATTTTTAAGGCTCTGGATTAACATATCCTAAACAGTTTCACAAGTCAAAGACACGCCAACTGAAAGGACTCTAAAACAGTGATAGCAATGTGAAAATGAATAAAATGCAGTCCAGTATTAACTGTTTTTCAAGCCTTTGTCATAAGCATTAATATTCAAACCCCTTGAGGATTTCCAAGCTCCTGCAGTCACAGTGCATGTACAAAAATGGCAGTAAAGCTGGTGTGGAGTTTGACTCACTTCCAGGCTGGTTTCCAGTCCCAGAGCAGTCAAGGCTGTAATACTGAGCAGAAGCAGGACTCAGTCACTCATAACGTTTATTCCCAGCAGGGCGGGGCTCGCTCTGCCGCTGGGCAAGCTTTGGGATGTGGGAAAGAAATCGCATGGAAAAGCTTAAACAGCTGCCCACAGCAGCAGGCTAAAACTAACCAGGCACACACACATACTGTACATACACACCCTCAAAGACTGGGAGTCATCAATACAGGTAACGCAGTCTGAATCACTGCCAGATACAGACCCTCACTACTTCTATTCTACTAGACCCTCCGCTTACTTTATAAAGCGGTTCTGTACACACCACATGTAAAAACACAGCAAAGTGGTGCTGCAACAAAAAAAATACTAATGCTGCTCACTACTTGAGGTGGCGTACATTAATTTTGAATAACCTAAATAAAAATATTTGTTTGGCATTACATCATTTTAAAAAGGCATACTCCATAATTTAACTTTAAATATAGCTATCATGTAGCCCCAGCATGAAAAATGTACATCATGACACTGGAACATGGTTCAACTACTCTCAGATGTTACACTTCAAATGATTTCAGCTGCTTACAGCACACACTTGGGACTGTATTCAGCTCTTCCTCTTCAACCATAGACAGTCTATAAGAAGTGGACGTAGTCATCGTGACGTCCCCCGTTGGTTTGTGGACTGCCGTTTTGAAGCCTCGAGCTTGGCCGATAGGGCGCTGCCATGTTGAGTTTTTGCAACCAGCAGCACCAGTTGTGACCATATTTGGACGAGACGGTGGAGCTAACGGCCGTGTGCAGAGCTAGTTAGCTTGTTTAGCTAGGTGCATCTGTTATTCACGTTAACTGTCCTTTTAACAGGGCTGACAGCTTTGTCTTAAAACTAAATGTACTTCCCAGAGAAAGTGAACAGCCGACTCCTAATAAGCTTTTTCAATGGCCCTGGTTAAATTTACACGAGTCACTCTCACCTGATTGACAGGTCGCCATGGTAACGTCTTGTCAATCAGATAATCCCGCCCTGAAGCACACTCTGCTTTATGGTCTATTTTCCTCTAAATGGGACCACAATTTACTAAATGAGCATCAGGTTGTGTTGAAGAGGACTTGAAACTAGCGACTGAGACCATAAACTCATTACGAAGTGTTTACTGAGGTAGTAATAAAGCAGCTGAGAAGTAGGGTCATTTTACCTTTATTTCTAATGGAGCCGGACTTATTTTTGCACACCAGAAGAGTCGCTGGCCGTTTGATAGAATGCAGGTTTAACAGACTTCCACATTGGATTTACGTCTCAGACCAGAAGCTTCCCGCTTGTCTTCAACTGAAATTCCAACTACTTTTACCATTTTCACACAGACATTTCAACTGCATTCATCTTTTACTGCTCCACTGACATTTAAACCGCTTATTTTACACATTTTACACTTTCATTGCTCACACCTCAACAGATACCTCAAGACCTTTCAGGTCACAGGTCTTCACCTCTGAATGACAAAAAAACCCCGAAACACAAGTTACTTCAACTGCTTTCAATGCTTTCTTGCACGACTTTCACTTCAGTTGACACTTCCAGCTCGTTTATCAACTCGGCTATACTCTGGCTGACATTTCAACACCTTTCAGTGCTTGGACTTTAATTGAACTTTTAACATTACATTTCTGCTTCATTCAGTGGTTAAACTTAAACTTTTTTCAACACTTCCACTTTAACTGCTATTTCAGCAGCACATTATTTATATTTCAAATGTGACTTCAACTAGTTCAGTGTCTCAATTAGTAAACTTCCCCTTTTCTAGTTATTGATTCCGTCTTTGTTTACAATCGTAATGTTTCATGAGCAGTAATTATTAGGTGAGAAACAAAACAAAACATAATTTTAATGTAAAAGTCTGTAACTATACCTTAGACATTACTGATTCCATGAATGCGCCTCTTCAGTATCTACTGAATATGAAGCTTTAAAAAGGTTGACTCATGCTAAAGAACAAAAAGGTGAGTGAACTGAGTTGATATAAATCCCCACTTAAGACAATGCTCTAATGCTAATTACGCTACCTCTCATCATATATCTGTGACTCCTGCTTGTCTGTCTGGCAAACTGCCTAGATCAAAAAACATTCCTGTCTAGTGTCTCCAAAACATTCCCATCTCTACATCTGACTCAACTTCCCATACACTCGCAGTCTCTATCTGCAGTAGTCACCATCTAAACAACCTCCCACACATACCACTGACATTACCTAGTAAAGCTCATTTTATTCACTTCATTGAATTGTCACTTGACCTGATATTTGATTTATCTCAGTCAGAACAAATTCAGTCACTCTTGTTCCTGAACATTTGTTGAACCCTATCATTTTAGCAGTACCCCAACCAACTTGAAACATTTGAATATCATGAGCCTTAGACATAAAATCTGATTTTTCCCTCCATAACCCCTGTCTTAAGAAATGATGACAAAGGCCATGAATCCACTTTGAACTGGAAACTGCTGTTGCATTAGAACCTTATCAGTCCTATCCCTGGCTAAGTCTAGTGTGATATCTGTACCTAATGTTATCAGAGCAGCATGTCCAAAGCCCTGACCATATTTTAATGCTTGGGTTCATAGTGTAGTCACAGATGCCGGATTTTATACTGGGCATGTCTATCTTAATGTGTATGACAAGGAACAGCTGTATAGCTTAGCATAGCATAAAGACCGTTTTCAGGGGGAAACAGCTAGCCTCACTCTGACCGACTAGCCGACAAAAACTGCCTACCAGCACCTCTTAAGCGGTCAAACTATTCCATTTACATCTATAAATCATTTCCACATTATGTTTGCAACGTAACTAAAAACAAGCCTGTAACTAATGCAACCAGTAGGACTCACGTGTGCAGTTACAAGGTAATGATCCCCCACTGGCTTCCCAACCCAACCAACTGTGCTGGTTGACAAGCCAGATACACCGCTTCTTGGAAGTGAATCCTGGTCTGTGCTGTGGTGGCAGTGTTATGCCCATTTCTTTCATTTGTGTTCAGTGTAAACTTCCTTCTGCGTGACAACTATATCTTTAGCAGCCATGCCATTTGTTGATACCCACAAGTCTGATATGACAGCTTCACATTAAAATGAATTGAAATAAGCCCCCACCCCACTGAGCATTTCCTATAACACAGAGAGTCTTTCCTGTTGTAGAGGTGAAGGTAAAGGGCCTGCTGACAGCCAGGCAGTCAGGTGTATCCTATGGGTTCCTCCCAGGATGCACACAATATGTAGTTGAGATATCACATGACCAGGAAAACCTTCACCCTGTCAACAGCATGTCCTATATCCACCAAATAGAAAGCAGTGGTTCTCAAAGGGGGTTCATGGGAAGGTGCTTGGGACCCCCTATTCAATTTCACTACAATGTATTTTAGTAGTTCTTTAGTTCAACAGATGAACTCCTTGAACTGTTAAGGTAAGGACTGCCATGAAGGAATCTACCATAACAATGGGGGCAAAGTCAGACTGGTATTTGATCAGATAAGCAGTCAAACAGCAAGCCAGTGCCAATGAACCAACAGTCTCCTCAATCTGTGAAATCTTAGGAGCACCTCAAATAAAATGAAAATGTGGGAAAAAACATTATCTTAGTTGTGTAAAATACATGCAAACCCATTTCACAAGCCATGTGACTTTGCTTACATTAGTAGATAGAGCCAATGGGGAAATGCCTAACCATGCAGAAGCAGGCTGACATTTGGGTAAAACCTCATTCTAACCCCACACTACCCAACACCACTCACAGCCACAAACAGAAATATCACCAAAACCCAGCCCATCATGATTAAAAAGAGCTTGAAGCAAAGCACTGAGGGAAAAATCTGCCTTAAAGCATCTGCTCCACATCAGTCCAATGGAAACTGCAGCTAAATAAATCTCACCAGGGAACAGGGGAACTGCTTTGGAAAAATGTATTGACAACAGCACATTGATGTGTACTTTCTGCCAAGTTGGATAATCGTGCAGACTATGCATGCAGAATTTTCTGCTCTGTGCATTTTCTCCCAGGAGCCACTGATGTTCTTAAATTAGACCTATTCATTGCAGGTGAAAATAAACACCCAGTCAGCACAGCTGTCTTTGCTACTCTGCAGCCCTCCTTCAAAGCCAATCATCCCCAATAACAAGCTGCCATTTAAAGGAGCTTACATCAAACTTATATCACAGTGACAGTCAACTCAGTGGCAGCTGCAGGCAGCCAGTGGTTGCTGGGAGGTCCTGCCCTCCAGGTGACCTTAAAGCAACAGGTCAGCTGATCTAAGTAGCTTGACCCCTGAGGAATATGCTACTCACGATTACTTATTTCTTCAAACTTCTTTGTTCTGGTTTCAATCTTCTCATGCATCTTCCCAGTGTACTATTCTGCCTTTCCTTCCCCGCTGGGTGGGTAATCTCTCTCACTCATGATCAGCTTATAAGACCAAAAGGGACACTTTCTCCAACACAGGGGAGCTGAACAGCTGAAGACCAATGTAAACAGTGGTGACCAAACCAGGAAGAGAATATAATTCCAATTACTAATCCCACATAATCATATTATTATATTTTCAGTTATAGCATCCCACAAGGACAATTTCAATCATTAGATATGATTTCCCCCGTTAATACCATAAGCACCATGTTTATGTGGGCATTAAATGCCAGGTGCCTCCCTTGTTGTTTAAGTCATGCGCACGCACGCGCGCACACACACACGTGGACAGGCATGTTGTTGACAAAGCCCCTCACAGACACCTTCTCAGCCACAGTCAGACAGCTGAAAAATATATATAGGAACAAAACACACAACATAGAAAGATCTGTGGTGGACAGGGTTACAAACAATGATTAGGCTTATATTGCACAACACATGCTCCACTCCATCTAGTAACATTAGAGCAGCTTTGTACTCACAAGTGTGATGATAGGCTGTGAGGTTAGATATTTAGTTAACTATCTTAATCTGTGTCTGTCTGGCGTCTATAAAAAGACAACCCCAACCTGACGAAGGATTTGAAGTTGTAGGCTACACGCCAAATCAGTACGTGGAGAGCCAGAGGTCCTGATAGCCGTCACGTAAGGGACAGAATTAAACTCAACTTCATTCAAAAATATAACCAAAAGTTTGATTTATTTCTCTTTGCTTAAGGCTACATCCCAAACGGAACACACATTCAGAACTCACAAGCATTAATTCTTTAACCCGTCACAAACCCAGTGTAACAGCGTATTTAAACGAAGTTATCACCTCTGTACTTAGGCAAATTCACAATAGCCTCTGACGTGATCGTACCACTTTTGGGGGAAATTACGGAGTGACGTTAGCGGTAAAACTTAGACAGGTCGAGTGTAAATGCTTAGCTGTCGTCAACGTAACACAAAATTAACACGTTCAACATAAGCAGAACTGAACAGTTGCTCTCACTGATTTGTTCCACGTCCTGACATGTGTTTTACCGAGTAAATGAGTTGCCAGCTGGCTGAACGACATTAAATTGCCACGTTTTTGAACGGAATTCGGCGTAGCGTTTTTCTCCATATGGCACGCATCAGGGCTTTCCGCCCACTCACTCAAGCATGCTGCAATGTCACACAAATTACTCTGCAGAAACTTTCCAAAATGTCACGACTGTAACTTACACAACGCCCCTGCCATTACAAGTAACACTACCGTTACCTGGCGTACCGAGAGTTCACAGTTAGCGTCAGTAACGCTGTCGTTACAGTAGGTAACTTAACGCTGAAATAACGCTAACGTTAGGTGTAACATGACATACCTTAAAACAGCCGAGGTCAAAACGGTGTAACGTTAGTAGTCTCTCTTCTTTCACTGGGTTTCTTATGGTCCAGATACTAGCGGAGATGTGTGGTTCAGTCCCTACTCTGTGTGTCAGCGGAGTCACTCGGTCAGTCAGACTGGTGTCTGCCAGGAGGTAACAGTACTCAGTGCGAGGAGTCGTGCCGGGTTTCTCCTGACCCTCCCACCACTCCCACTGTGGGCTCTGCTACAACTGTGGCTTCTCCCAGAGCGCAGCAGAGGACTTCACCTCCTCTAGTGATTCAGCGGTATAGTCATAGTACCAGACTCTTCTTTATTAACATCTCTGTGGTGAAATGATAGATAATGGTGTTAATATGGAACAGAAATCTGACTGCGGCTTTGTTGGGAGTCAGTTCCCCTAAACCCCCTACGGGAGTGGTGTGGCATTTCTGCTCTTCCTTTTCTTTCAATGAAGGGTGCAGTGCAGCCTTGTAATACCAGGAAGTTAAGAACCCATCCGTAGCTCCGGCATGAGTGATATAGGCCCTAGTTTATTTTAGCGAGGCCACGCACCATGTCGTCATTGTTTTATATGGAAGCTCGTTTCTGCCAATGTGATGGATTAAATATCCTTTAAGTCGTTATAAATAAAGTC
Source organism: Micropterus salmoides (assembly GCF_014851395.1). Classification (NCBI taxonomy): domain Eukaryota; kingdom Metazoa; phylum Chordata; class Actinopteri; order Centrarchiformes; family Centrarchidae; genus Micropterus; species Micropterus salmoides. The sequence goes on along the minus strand of NW_024042261.1, from coordinate 8,804,194 downwards.
TTCTAAAATAGTTTAGTAGCCGATCTCAAAATAATGAGATAGTATCTCAAAACAATGACAAACATTCTCAAAATAAATAATTACATAGTCTCTCAGAATAATGCGATTAATGAGTTTCTCATTATTTTGTGTTACTAATTTAAAAATATTTTGAGAAAGTTTCTGATTATAATGACCAGTTCCAGTTTTCTCTACAAGCATGGCAAACTAGGCAGCCTGTGGACAGAAGAATGCAGCTGTCTTCAGATCTCCACTTCCTTCACACACTTTGGGTAGGCCGAGTCCTTTAAATGGCTCTTGGTTAGATAACTGGTAGGGTGCTAGGTTCCCGACAAAGCCCCGTCGGTGCTGGGATAATGTAGAACAATATACAGATACCTTTCTTGAGTGGGGGAAAATAATAAACTGGCCCTTAAATGTCTACCGTTTCAAATACAGTTTGGCTTTGATATGTATTTTTTATAGGAATCCGCAAACGTACAAACCCGACTGAGCACAAGTTAAAGCCCTGAAATGCCAAGGAGGAAAAAAATGGGCATTCATCAGCACTTTTTAAAACAACAAAGCAATAAATGATAAATTGCCCCTGACGCTACTTTCTCTTCAGTTCAGGGCGCGTTCAGTGTAATTCAGCCGCAAACTCCAGCATAAACCACAGCATTACAACTGCTCACAACTAGTGCAGTCAGTTCAAAGAGTTCTCGTACCCTCTACCGTCCCTGAAGCTGCCACTGCACCTTCCCACTGCCACTGCAGACTGTGAGCTCCTCCCCACAGCAGGAGGAAGTCCCCTCCTTCATGAAAAGCCATTTAGAAGCATGGTTAGAAGTAACGTGGGCGTGGATTGCAGTTTTAACAGTCTTGTGTTCTAAAAATAAAATCTCTTAAAGCAGTAACTGAGTCCGGACACCTCCAGGGGGTCCTTGGAGAATTTTTTTAAAGTGTCTCTAGTACCAAGAAACAGTTTCACTTTCACTATAATTTCACTCCCTAGAGTTCACAGTGACAGGACTGGAGAGAGGCTATATGATTAAGGTTTTTTATAGCAGCAATCAACCAGCTGGACCTCTGGGATCTACTGCAGTACAGTAAGCTAAAACTTATACTGAGGTCATGGATTCAACTCTCCCTAATCCCTTTTGTTTTTAATTATTGGGATGTTTCATAGTTTGGTTATTCAGTTAACAGTTCAATTATGCTTTCTGTAAATTTTATTTTCCAGCATGAAGGTCAACTGAAAAAAAAATCTAATAAAAATGATTTTAAAAATACAAAAAAATGCCCACAATGTGTATATTTTTTATTAGTTTAATGTAAACGTTTTGTTAAACCAAATACTAAAGTCATGACCTCGTGTCCTCAGTAGTACCCACAGCCCTGGTAGTGTGCATCTGTTTGGGGGTCCTTCACATAACAAAGATTGGGAGTTCAATGTACTGTCCTTTCAGATGTTGTTGCAGAGTTATGCAACACATGCCGTGTCCATGTGAAGGTGACCTCAGGCAGCTGGTCAGCAGGCTGTCAATGCCAGAGATGGACTGTAATATAACTGCACTGCCAGGGGGGGGAGTGATCAATTCAGCCTCGAACAACCCACAACCAACTGCGTTCACACACACACACACACACACACACACACACACACACACACACACACAGGTTGTATCCTGTTGACAAGGCACTGTTGGAGGGAAAGACAGACTGTACTGGACAAAAGGCTCCCACCTCCACCCCCGAACCTTCACCCTCCCCACTCCACATCTTTGGAACCAAAACCAGGAAACTCTGCCAAAACACAGCCACACTCACTTCTTTTCATTTGTTTTTCAGAGCCAGTTAACTCCACAATATTTACTTTGTTTAACTTACCAGAATATTACCTGACATCCGATTGTTATTGAAATGTCTGTTTTTATATAATTGCAGAGAGGAAATCCAATGAGTCCTACGTGTTTATCAGTCATTGTCCTTACAAGAAGGTTACAACGCTTTGATGTTAAATGACACACATAGGTTAAAGGGTCTTGGTCATAGCTTAGCAAAATAGTGAAGACTCCAACACACACACCTTTCACACACATCCAGACACGCAGGGTGATTTGACCTTGGAGGAATGTGGGAAGGAGAAAAATGAAGCCGTGTACAGGAATGTCTTTGTCGTTTACTCCCGTCCAGGCTACAGTACATTCCACACCTCCTCAATCATCACTGACCAGCACGAAGCCGGCTGCATTAACTGCACCACATTCCTCTTACTATACATCCTAATCCTGTGTCAGCCCACGCTTTACTGTACCAAACGGCGCCTTAATGGGAGGATTGATTTTAAAAAGCCAGCTCCCTTCATTCCTTGGATACTATATAGATATTAGATATCAGCTATCTTCATTACTGCGCACCTACAGAAGAGCATCAAACATGTAGCACATGTCAAAATGTTATAGAGCAACGGATGTCTCTTGTAATTCCTGCATGGAAACATCACAAAGGCAAAACTGCAGAACAGGTTAAGTCTAGATTTTTAAAATGAATGTAATCCAAATTTTGAAGGGGTACTCCAGCAATTTAGTATTGCACTTCCATAAAGCTGGGGGACTCACAGCTGAGAGATTTTAAAAAACAAAAAAACATCCCATGTTATTTGATCCGTTGTTGATATGAAAAATATTGATTATAGCAGCTTTAAAATGCCGCAGCCTGTGTGGCTGCCTTTAGATTCTGGTCTGTTGTTACAGTTGGTGAAGAAATCAGTATCTCTAGTTCTTCCGTAACGGATCTGTCCGACATGAATGAGGATTCTTGGTTTCTTACTAAGAACTGATGTCTGGAACAAATCCAGTTATGTTACACGGCTTGAGACTAAATTTCATCCTATTCATGACAATAAAGTGTTAATATCACATTCTCTATTAGTAGAAGTCCAGAGCATCCAGAGGCATTTTTACATGTATAATTAACTGAGTACTGCTTATTATAATTCTGAGAGCTCTGCTTAGAGCCAAAGGGGATTTAAATTTATTTACTAACCGCAGCTGTTCTGATTTATCAATGTAATTTACAAGGCAGACAGTATTCTGCAATTTAAAGTTCTTAAAATATGTAAATGTTTCTCAACCTCATCCCTGTGGGAGACGAACCTTATAACCTCAGCTGTGTCAGCATCAGTTTCTACCCACTGAGCTGCATAAAACCCATTGGAATGAAGGATGAGTGGAAAAATCTGACTCCAGATCTGACCGCAGTGTGTGAACTGACCTTGCAGTTGTGGCAGTAGTTTTCCCCGTTCTTCCCCGGAGGAAGGATGATTTCCCCTGTTGGGATGAGCTGGATCCTCAGTTCCATCATTGTTCCCTTTTCTCGTTTCTTTCCCGTCCCTGTTTTATAGTGACTTTGTCTTGTTTGGTGGTGTGTGCACCTCTTACACTTTGTGTGATGAGTGTCAGAGGAAAAATATTCTTCTCTCCTTGGATCGTTCTGGCAAATCCTTTGGTCAGGCAGTAAGAGGATCTGCCTAGAAGACTGTCCCAGGAGATGCCTGAAACTAAAAAACATAACAGTTAGAGACCTTTACTCTCATCACAAGTCCATGCAAGCCGGCCCATGAATCCCTCTCCTACATGCATGTGAAGGGAAATGCCTGGGAGCTCTTACCTGACGGAAATTTGACTTCCTGACGCGACGATCCAAAAGCGGAAAGCGGTGACTGGAGGTTTCGAGTATAGGCGCGGAGATTTGGAGTTGAGCTGTTACCTGTTGCAGAGCCGAGTGTCACAGTGAGGCCAGCTTCCCCTCGCTGCAGCCAGAGGATGTTGCCTCTCTAGCTGAGGGATCATGGGGAGGATATGGAGCTCAGCCGGTCCCGGGATGGATGTCACATGCAGAGGATATGTGTCTTTTGTCTTACCGGAGTGTGTGCGCATGGGAAGATAAAAATGTGCGTGCTTATCGGGAGTGGAAAACACCTTTGTGTCTTGAATGAAAATATTACCATGCTGTCTGTAAAGTCTTAGCAGTCTTGCATTTAGCTGACAATTTTTACTTTAAGCTAACAATTCAAACTGTTTATCCATTACTTTTATTTTGGCTATTTGAACTGTCCATTGTTTTTAGACTTCTCTGCATGCTTGTTCATTTTGTAGTGCTCAGGTGTGAGTCGATGACCTGATATGTGGATGTCTATTTGTAAATCAAGAAAGAATATCTATTTTTCTTTATATAAGTTGAGCTACTGCACAATCTTTCCATGTGTGACCCTGAAGTACCTCCTGATTGGGAATCACTGGCCCGCTTCATCTTGTTGTTTCCTCTTAGCATCTGTTAGATTAATGGCACTGTGTCTAAGTTTTTAACATCACACACACACACACACACACACACACACAAACACACACAGGGCTGGTCTGAACAGGGTTTCCTCCAAGACCCAGCATCCTGCCTCAGACAGTCCCAGTACCAGCCCAGTAGATTGAGTGTGTGTCCTTGAGCTTCCCTTAGGATACACAAGCAACAGGCAAGTGTATGCACACACTTTCTAAAAACAAATAATGGACTTGTGCTCTCGTAGCAGTGCACATCCTGTCCCCAAGGACTAGGCCAAGGACCAGGACCTTTACACTCATTCAAACACACACACACACACACACACACACACACACACACACACACACACACACACACATATTATAGAAGGGTGGTTTCCAGGGTGAAGGGTTAACATGTGATACTGTGGCCATATATTTCTGTCTTTGTGACAGTAAAATATAAACAGCTTCCATTCATTTGGATGATCTCCCAGACCTGTCTGATGACTCCAGACCCCTCCCTGCATTCCTGTTCGCTCACTGTCAGCATTGTGGGACTCATCCAGTTACTTGTGCACATCATGCAATGTGTCTTTTTAAGGGAGCTTAAATTTGATCTTTGAGAAGAAAGCCTAGAGAGTGGTAAGAACATGCAAGTGTGTGTGTGTGTGTGTGGTCCTTTCAGGTATCATGTTTTTAGTTTTCCAATATTAGTATGAACATTTAAGAGCCTGGCCTGCCTTGTCCCACTCCTGTGAGCTCATTTATTTGCATTGTTTTATATATCAAGCCATTCCATATCTGTGCTTTTGGAAGCCCTTTAATAACACCGACTGACAGTAGCTTAAGTTGCTCAATTGTCACCCTTGGGATTTCCACCCTGGTTGATTTTGCAACACCTGTGGTTACTTTGGTAACAGTAAGAGCGGTTTAATACTACATGAGACACTTGCTGGTGTATCTGTTTACAGTGCAGCCAAACAAACTGGCATTGTTTCAATAAAGAAGCCAGTCAACAGTAAATGCAACTGTGTGAATAGTTTTCCACACAACAGCAGGACACAGCAATATGAGTTGCGGATCTTGCTGAGGAGTTGGAGGTGTGCAGCCTGTCGCCTGCTGCTCTTTATCCAACAGCTGACTGTGGCTGCTCCTGACTGTTTCATTACTCCCATCTAACAACATATGAAATTAAAAATGTGGGAAATGACCGGCTTTGATTTGTAGGCACATTTTTGGTGAACTGTGGCAGTTAGCACTAACTTCAATGACAAATACTTTTTGTTTCCTGTGGCCATGTCACAATAAAATCCAACCCATGTTTTCCAGAAGAGGGCTTTTAATGTGAAGCAGCAGCTTTTTGCAGCCTTTGCATTAGCAGCACCCCTCTGATAGGGCTGGAGGAGAGTGAACAGTAAACACTGACACTTACATACAGTGACGGTGGATCACATACATTGTTTTCTGTCAAACACTAATGTGTAGATTTTTTTAAACCAATATTCTGACTTTACAGTATATTGCAACTTTGTTTGTCTGAAAGCTGCTTTCTTGGGCAGATAATAGTTCATACAATGATTTTCACTTCAAACATATCTTGGTTGAAATAAATATTAAAATGAGCAGCAGTATTAAAAAATAAATAAAAGCCCTGAACTTGCATATTCCACGAATGGTGGTGTCTTCCTTTCAGTGTGAGCGTAGCATGGAGGGGCATCCCAGGTTGCTGGTTAGGGAGGGGAAGTGGCAGTGACACACATCCTTTGACCTCTGACCTCAGCAGGAGGCATTCCAGACAGCCTGGCATCAACAGGAAACCTGTGACGTTGACACACACACACACACACACACAGCCTTGCAGCAGACAGAATGTGAAATGAAACAACACAGTGTCCACAACAGGTCACTTCTAGTGAAGTAATATGGGGGAAATATTTTTACAGGATCCAACAGAGGGCAATTTTGAGGGTTTGAGAATTCAACGGTACCTGAACAGACACATTCTAGTAGTTTCTTTAGCTGTGTATTGATATTTATAGTTACAGACATTCATGTTTATGTACTTGGTGCTTTGTTTTATAGTTTATGGAGATTAATATTATCTATCTGATACCAAAAAAGAAACTTAATGATGAGGAGTCTGAATGTTGATCAAGTTAGGCTTTGGAAAAAGAACCTTCCTCTCCAGTTACTGTAAACTGAATTGGTTGTAAAAGTAGGGTGTTTCCTACTTTCCTGCCTAGATGATCGCATCTGTTATTACCCTAACATGGTGGAGAATACACATCCTTTCCTTTCTACTGCCTTTGAGAATTATCTGAGGGGTTACAGTCATGGATGGCAGGCCAAATGTCACTACAAAAGAGTCTTCTCTGCATTTGCGTGTATATGTTTGTGTGTGTCACTGTGTGGTTCCTTTGTTTCAAAAGACTGAAGATGAGTCACGATAAGATGACAGAGGCAGCTCGTGTCCTGCCAAATACACACACACACACACACACACGCTGATATGGGATTTGCAAGGCCTATACCGAATTATCTGACTCACACTACCAACAGCTGTGAGAACAACAATAATCTAATGACAGTAATTATAATCAGAATTATTATTGTGATGATTGTGATAATCATCCTGTATCGTGGGTGGGTTCAACTACTAGAATTAAAAAGAAGAGAAGGAAGACGAAGTTGTCAGAGGAAGCGAGGAAGAGGAAAAAAGAGACTGACTGAGCAAGAGACCTCCCTCCCCCTTGTGGTAACAGTCTGGATGTAAAGTTGACCACACTGACGTTAACATTTACAGTTCGATTCTCACCTGAGACTGTTTATTTCTTTTTTATAATCCTCTTCAACAAACTTCTTATGAATAGACACAATAAAGCACGTGCTGGACTGTGTGCATCCTGGCAATTGGTCCACATCCATCAGCCTACGGACTTTTCATTCACCCATCATTCCCAGGCAGAGGAAATTCCTGTGCTTCTCATTCAGGGGAATCCATTTAACGTTACACATTTCCTGACGGCTTTTTTGGAACCCCTGAAAAAGCTGTCCGGAAATGTGTGTTTGGATTCCCCTGAATCTCTTCATAACAACTTTGTAGAAAAAGAAAATTGTGGAAGTCGAACACACAATCCTTGGATTATTTATCTACCAACTGAACTGACCAGGGACACTGAAAATGTATCTGAACTTGTCCTAAAGAAACACTCCTGACGTACTTGAGATCACAAGATAATCGTTATCATGGGAAAATGGAGTAAAAAATATATTTGAATTGAAATTGAACTTAGGGCTTGTGTAACTGTGGGCTCTGGGCAATTGTGACAACATATTTCACTATTTTCAGTTGATTAATGGAGAAAATAAATCCAAAATGAAAATAATCATTCATTTTGATAGAAATCTACAACACTAAAATCCTGCGTTTACATTAATGCATGAGTAGCAATAATCTAATGATATAATATATACATACATTTTCCTGATTATACTTCCATACATACATACTTACGCCATTGGGGGTACGTCAGACAAAAGGTTGGAAAGCAGAACCACTTTCACAAGCAAGTGCTTTGCATCTATTACCTCTGTGATGAACAACAGCGAATCACAGATTCACACATTTTTAGTAAGACAGTATACTGGTTTAACCCACACACCTTTCCTGTTTGCTAGAGAGAGAGATGGACTGTGGGAGAACAACTGTGTGCTCATCATGCACAGATCCACAGAAACACACTTACTTTTCTGTTTGAAGGGTGCGGGGCAGGAAAGTTCAGACTTCAGTTCACAGTTTCATCCTGCTGTATGTTTGTGGTACAGTCCTGCAACCAGATCCCACATGGAGGCTCAGACCAGACCAGATCAGAGCTGGGCTGAGTGTTTGCCTGAAAATAACCCTGGCTATTTATAACTGCTGTCTCAGCAGCAGGAGAGGAAGTTCCTAATATTTCATTGACGCTTGTTCCCATGGGTCGCCCTTTGCCAGCAGTAATCTTGCTCTGACAACAGAACACCGCGGCAGTTTCCAGTTTCCACAGGAAAGCAGAGGAAGCTAGAGGACGCCGATCAGGCTGCAGATGCAAAAGAGGAGGCCCCGGACTCTACAACCAGAACACACCCTCTGAAGAACAGATAAAATGAATGGAAATGTTAGGTTATGTTATCTTCCCTCACTGCACATCCACCACCATCTCCCGTGGAAATGATTTTAGGGTGAGTGATTTATTTCAGATTAGCTAGAACCTGCTGCCCTCTTCAGGTTTCGTGTTAACAGGCTGCTAAGACAAGATGAGGGTCTGCTAGTGTGACAGCTTTTTAGTTTTAAGAGAAGTTTTGCAGCATAATCTGACTGAGAAAAACCTCCTTTCACCACAGATAAATGCAGAAGAACCCTGGTATAAAAGGCTCATTAAAGAGCTTTGTATTGCACAGAAGTCTCTAAAGCACTGGATCCCAAACAGTTTTTTGTCTGATGTAACCGTATCAGAATAACGTGAGATGAACACGTGTGAAAGGGAGATGATGTTGCCCCAGACCTTGAAATCAGGCAGCAACCTTCATTAAACAGGCAGATCAAATCGAATAGTACAATCTGGTTTCTGGTTCTTTCTACACATCTGAACCCCTGGGTGTCTGTCAGATGAAGGACAGAGCACTAACTGCACCCAGTCCTCAGTCCGCTGATACATCCAGGCTGACCCCTCATCTTAAGAACACCTCACTAAGCAACAACACTGTGAAGTGATTTGTGGGAACCTCCCCTTTGTTGGGTGTCAGATTTGACCTGCAGAGGGCGCTAGAGGAGCTGCTGCAGAGGGTAAAGTCTTGTCTCCTCTCTGAACCTTGTGAGTAAAGAAATGTTGTCTAGGTCTCCTACATTATTTAGTGTGAGAGCTGCAGCTCTACTTGCTCTTTATTATTATTATTTATTCTGCCATTTTTTGGCATCTAACTAGTCCTGTACCGTTTGTCCTACAAATTTGGTTCCAACTTCAACTAGTACATCTTCTTCATGAGATGGGTGCTATTACCTGTGCTGCTGATATCTGTAATGGTTGATATTATATTAATATTTTTATGCATTTTAAAATGAATGGATTTCCTATGGGAGCAGGGACTCCACTCTTCCAAATTTAAGAGCTTAGTGCTCTGGCATATGTGCAGCTACAGACTCAATTTCAGCTGTAAGTTTCAGAAAAGATGTTGATCTTTCAAAGTTGTATTTGGTGTTTGCTAAAAAAAAATGTTTAGGAGCTATGCCCTTCCAAAGTGAAGGGTTTTACAGCTTTTAGCAGACTTTACCAGTGTGTCATGTGATCAGTTAGAGTGGAGACAGGAGGATTTTTTTTTGTAAACTGTTGCTAGTTGCGTATATTTATCTCTATAAGCACAAAAAGGCATCAAAATGTAGCCACATACATTTTCTCCCTCTAATTGTCAAAATCCTGCTCAGTGGACGTTTAGCTTTTCATCTCTGATCCTTAATTGATTGGAAAGTCTCAGTCGTCTCCCATTCACTCCCTGTTGTAGCTGCAGGCTGAGGTCTCCCCCTGTCACTAATTCTTTAACTTGCTGTATCTTCCTCCCTGTTTGGAGTCCAAAATGTTAGCTGTAAAGCTTTTTTTTATTAAGCAAATACACTTTTTGTATCAACAACACATCAAATTGTATCATTACAACCAGGCTGGCTGGAGTTGCACCTCCTATTCCAATTGTGGGTTTGAATCCTGCAGCTGGCACCACTGTTAACTGGTTTCAACTTTAAACACCTGTAGCCTATGGTGTTTGAACTAAATATGGTGACCAGAAATTCCTCGGGTCGTACTGTTAGTACATTATAGCTTTAAACTTTACACAGCTGTTTGTTGTTGGAACTTGATGATGCTAATTTATTCCACCGTTTTTTGGCATCTATCTTCTCCTGTACCGTTTGTCCTACAAACTTGGTTTCAACTTCAAATTGTACATCTTCTTCATGAGATGGGTGTGTTGCTGCTATCTGTAATGGTTGATTTTATATTAATATTTCTATGCATTTTAAAATGACTGTGTTCCTATGAAGGGTAGGCTTTCAAGTTTCTTTGTCAATCACATCTTATTTTGACAAAATAAATGGCTCCTAAGCACCAATAGAAGGCATGTTTTGCTCTGTGATGGCTACTCTGCTATTGAAGAATAAAATAAATGAACAGCCAAAGAATTGTGCTGTGAAAGACTTAATAGCTTGATACTCAATAGCTGTAATGGCGCAATGGATAAGATGCCTGCCTTTGGTGCGAGAGGCCCGGGTTCAATCTACTATTGTGTCCTTGAGAAAGACACTTAACCCCTCGTTACTCCAGAGGTGTGCAAACTCTGACATGTATAGCAAATACTTTGGATAAAAGCATCAGCTAAATGAATAGGTGTATGTTCATTTATTTTATTCTTCAACAGTGCAGTAGCCATAACAGAAAATATGTTTATAAGCAAAACATGCCTTCTATTGGTGCTTAGGAGCCTATTTTTTTTTGTCAGAATAAGACGGGATTGACAAAGAATCTTGAAAGCCTTCCCTTCACAGTGTATCTGAGTAGTCTGGTGGTGGAGGTCTTGCACTTGCTCCGGATCCAGAGATCGATGGACAAAACCCTGCTCACAGCATGTTAACAAAAAGGGGGCCAAACTTAACACATATGTTCACTGAACAAGTGTGCAGCACATCACTGAGTCTCTTAGCTGATGGAGCCGCACATTGCACCGACAGCGGTAGCAATCGCAAAAAATAGCTGGCAGCTGTCACACGCATTTTCTTAAGGAAATGCCCTTTTTAGTTTTGATTAACTTGTCTCATTGTCTCAGATCGTAGTCTCTCCTGTATGCGGGTTTAATGTCACTACTATCTCATTCTCTTGGAGTATGATTACACTTACCATACGGATTAAGGGTTAAGTATATTGAGTTAGTAGGGGGCTAGGTGAATGTTAAAGTAAATCATAATGACTAAACAATGAAAAAGATATATAGACAAATATATAGACCCCTAAATCAGTTATAAAGTAAAAGCTACCCATGATAAAAAGGTGCACAACTCTGCCTGCTGCCTCTTGCCTAGTGCTCTCTCATACATCAGCCGTCCCTGCTGTAGATCACATACTTCAGACACATTCCAGTAATTCATCTCACATCCTTGATTCATTTGCTGCCACTTTCTGCTCGACTGTAAATCCCCATAATCACACCTTCGCCCACCTTATGTTGAGGAAAAGCAGACGCAACAATTACAATGAACGGGTTTCAACAAAAACAAGGTCCTTCCAATGGATGTTTAGACCAACAAGACCAAGAATCTATAGACACTCTGGCAGCTCTGTAAGGCTGCAGTGGTCATTGAAGGGAAAACCAAACTGCTAGATATGAACCAAAGACAAATTTAAATTATGACCTGAAATTATGAAGCGATCGCAAACGTCATTATGATTTGTCCTCTGTGGACCTTGAATGTCTTTGAACATTTCATGGCTATCCAACCAATAGTCGCTGAGATATTTCAGGCTGGATCAAAGTGCTGGACCGAAAGAACAAACCAGCTGCCATCCCTTGAGCCGTGCTTGCATCTGAAAGGTCAGAGGGTCACCACAAACATTAGGGTTCATCCTCTTGGGAGCACGAACATACATAATGAAAAATATATAATGCAATGTACAATGATGAGATAGCAAAAATGATGACATTGATTGGGGATGTCACTGGAGAAAAGTGCAGAAACGGAAAGCCTTCATCCACTGGGGAGCATGAATGTGTGCGTGGAAATTTCAAGCCAATCTGCCTAAAAATCTTAAAATTTTTGTGACACTTTGGGCTGATAGTTTTGCTAAATATCAGGACAGCAGGGCAAAACAATGACTTTCATCCGCTGGGGGAGAATGGATATCCACCGCAAATTTGCTCCTAAGATATCTTCTCATGGCCCAAAGTTGGGGTCAAGGAGGACGTCTAACCTGATAGTGGCGCACCATGAAAGGTTACCTAGATGGATTCTGAAGATGTCTTGATCAGTGTCGCTCCTCAGCAGCAGATGCAGGGAACTGTCAGGCAGTGGCAGCAGTTCACACAGCAGGAAGGAAGTCACTTTGACTGACTGCCTCCTCCACTTTCACCTGCAAGTCTAAATTTAGGCTAAGCACTGAGCCCAGGCTGTTATTATGGGTGATGCAACAGTAGAATAGGCTGCAACTGCTAGAGGTTACAAGCAAATGAAACTATGGAGGCAAAAGGTTAAGGTTTCAGGGTCCTCCCAGAATGAACATGTGAGCTCTTAAACAAGAAATAGCGCCAGAGGTAAAGGCAGGTTTCATGACTACACACAGTCAAGATGATGGCATGTATTATTCGCACATTGGCAACACAAAATACAGTGAAGCTATCTTTATCACAAACACTGAAACCTTTCTGTGAGTGTTGATTACTCCGTGCATGTCACCAGACGTCCACCATCAGCTGCTTTCACAGTAGCAGCAGCTACACAGTCACAGCAGACGCACAGGCGTTAAGATTGCATTTGTCTCTCAAACACTATAAATAGAACATATAAATTTATGATTACGCACACAGTTGGCAAGTCAGATTCCAGTAACAACATCTGCTGTGTGTGGAAACACTGTGCTAAGATTCCTCTTGTTTTGGAAAGCCAGTATTGACACTACGTGCAACGAGCACCAGGACCGCCAAAGATTCCCCACGACAGTTTTATTTCATTCATTACCTTGTTTGAACACCTTGTTTCCCTAAATGCGGAGCTGCAAAATCAGTGTGTTCAAAAAGGTAAATCAAATAAAGTCAGCAAGTCAGTTTTTAATGTTTAATTTAGATTGTTTAATGTTAATTCCATGCTGTGTTTCAGTAAGAACAATACAGATTCCCTGTCTGTGGCTCCAGTCAGATATCCAGTAGTACAAATCAGCTCCAAGTTACACATAATGAAGCAAAACAAGGAGAGAAACAAAGGAAACCGCAAAGAAAGAAAACCTCTGAACCTAGAGGCGTAAAAAGCAGGGGAGGAGCAGCAGAAAATAATGTGTTAACTCATGCAAGCACTGATAATCTTGATTTTAGGGCTCTCTGTGAGGGAGCGGGGCCAATTTAAGACTTGTCTTTTACACAAGTGAGAAATCTCCCAAGTTTGTTTTTTTTTAAATTAAAACCACCAGCTGGCGATAAGTCCACCTTCAGAGATTCAGCATGTGTGCACAGTTACAGTATTTCAGCACAAAGTACAGTCCAAGGACAACTACAAAAACATGACAACAGAATCACTATGGTGTAAAAGTTAAGCACTTCTTTGCCCCACGTGGATATCGCGAATTTTGCCAACTTCCTCTGAAAACCTAAGTTAACAAAAAGGGCACTTGTAGTTTTCCAAATTGCCCATAAAAAGGTAAAATGATTCACATGACATTTCACTAAAAACAGATAAAATAGCTCCCATAACTAATAGTCAACATTATCAGTAATAAAAGTTAATTTCTGTAATTACATTAAGAAAACAATTCTCAATACATCCAGCAACTGATAAAAATATTGAAGAAAAAGCAAAAACAAACAAAAATATAATAAAACAAAGATAACATTTCAGAACCGCTTGTACCAGGACAAAAAAAAACAAACGAACAAAAACAACCAGGGACTCTTTCTTTACCTTTGTCTTTCTAACATTGTGTTTCCTGTCTCAATTAAGTGGTATTTACTTGAATGATGTAAGGGCTAATATAAAAATAAAAAAAAATAAACTTGTTAACTCCGTGGCCCTGCTGGGTCACGGAGCTGCAGAGGTGGAAGAAAGGAAGAGGGGGGAGAGAGGAGGAAGGTGACTCAGAGGGGGAAGTGGAGTTGGAGGGGGGAGGATGGAGGAGGAGAACGGTGGGTGGGGGTGGAGGAGTGTGAGGAGGTGAGGGGAAGGTCTCAAGTCGTTGGCTGTTTGTGGCATAGTCTCACTGGGCCTCATCCTCGACGTCTTGCAGTGCCTCTTTGTTCTGTTCTTCACCTGGTCAAGAGAAAATATACTGTCAGTGTTTGTCTTCTGACATGGTCTTCAGGGTCGCACTGCTTTTTCCAAAAAAAAAAAAAAAAATTCATTAACGGAGGAGTGAGAGGCAGAAAGGCTTAACAGGTGGTAAGAAATCTAATGGACCCAAACAGTTCACTTGCAATACCCTGGGGAATTCAGTTTGGAAACTGTCCCAGAACAAAGCTTACTACTTTTATCATTAAATTTAAAAATAAAACAGATGAAAGTATATAATTAACTTAAATAAAGAGCCTGAACCAATTCAGTCCTTCATTTGTTTTTTTCCCCTCATTTTGCCTTTGCTTTCTATTAACAGGAGGTATTTTCTGAGCTTTTTCTTTACTAAATTACTAAACTACAGTCTCTCTCTCTCTCTCTCCAAGCAGAAGTCCTGTAATTCTAAAAATGCAAAAGCTGGAATTCAAAAACTGAAGTACTCTTGCAGAGGAATGGCGTGTTAATAATAAATAAGAGCAGAGATAATATTGCAGGATCATTATTACAGATGCATTAATGTATAGCTAGCCTTGTTCTGTTGCGGCTGGTTGAGGTGGAGCTCATTTTAACGCCGTTATGCCGTTTCATTTGCAATATCCCCAGTCTGAAAAAGCATCTTTCCTTAACACAAGTGACCCATTCGTCCTTTAAATCAGCTTGTTTAAAAAATAAAAAAATGTTGCTGAAATAAGTCGATGTAGCTTGAAACAAGAAATAATAAAAAGGTACAATGCTGCACTTGAATTATGATAAATTAAACTTCATTTTACAAAATACCTGAAACAAGCTGATTTGCTTTGGAAATAGATGGGAATATTGTGACAGCACTGGCACACTTTTTCACTTTTATAAGACAATAAGATTTCAAGAACTCAATTACAGACTAAAATGGCTGGATCCAGAGATCTTGTACACTGAACAATGCAACATATTTTATAAGCTGATCATATGTTTTATATCTGCTAAGTAACTACAGCTGTCCAATAAATGTAGTGAAGTAGACGTATAAAGTTGAATAAAACAGAAGTACAAAGACGTGTAAACTCTACTATTTAAGTAAATGTACTGTTACTTTCCAACCCCTGCTGGTGAACAATGTCTTCTCTGGTGGGGATACGTTGGAACATACACTAAGATCTGAGAGGAAAGTCATTAAACTGACCTGCTTTTTTAATCTGGACTTTTTCCATGTTTATAAATCTTTAATTGTCACCAGGAAACTTCTCATAAAAATGCATGCTGAACCCAAATCTGACTTTCACCAGTGTTTGGGGAGTGAAATGTGGATCAAACTGTTTACACAGACATTCAGGTACAGTGAATAGAAAACCGGCAGTGAGAAAACTTAACACAAGTCAAAATGTGGGTGAAAACATTTGAGCTTTTACACAAAACTTGACACGTGCAGATCCTGAACATCTGATAACTTCAACTTGGTGTTCTTAATGGAGAAGGTCAAATACTTTGCGATTAGAACTGCACCAGCATTTCTTTATGTCCCAAATGGGGGCTGCATGTGTTAAAAACGGTTGACTGAAGTAGCATTGAGTATTCAGGTAGTCTTGCATGCCAACAACATGATCAAACCTCTGTTCCTTGGTGTACATACAAGTTTAACAGGTGACTAAGTGAACACTCACGCTCAGCTGAACCCTGTTTTAACTGACCACGGTGGGAGGATCAAAGATCACAGTTAATAAAAAAAGCCACCGAATGAGTGAGTGACAAAGCTACGGGTGAGCGGACTGGATTATTAAACCATGAGTGAGTTAGTGTTGAGAGGATACAACCACACACACACACACAGCAAGGCTTGGGTGAGCAACACTTACAAAGTACAGTTAACATGGGAAATGAACAGTCAGGACTGTTTCCTTTAGGACTCTACAACGAGAGAAAGACAACAGAGATGACGAGTCACTGGAGAAAGAAAAAGGTGCTGGTGGGTGCTCTGCAACACAGCAAACACAAACTGCTAGTATGAATGGAGGAAGAGAAAGAATGAATCGAATACGGCTGAAAGCGTTACAATTATTACAGACTGAAATCACGGTTTGAAACGTTTATATAAAGAGCAGTGGTTTTATCTTACATAATAAACAGCGTCTTAAGAAGTTGCAGCTTGGCAGTGACTTTAGCAGCTATGAAGACAATCGACTGCGCTGTAGCTCACTGTTGCTGTCTGGTTAATATGGTATCTCCAAAGATGGTTTATGTGGAAGAAAAAAACATCACTGTATATTTTTTTAGGTTTGGAAAAAAAGAAAAAGAAAAAAAAGAGTGGCCTGTCTTTTACAGTTTACAGAAGACCAACAGAGTGGTGAGTTTTTGTCTACATAAACAAAGTCAAATTCAGGAAGCTTAGCAGTGGTTGAAACTTCAAAGTGCGCTTTGAAGTCATTAATGTGGGCTTATAATGTGAAAAGCTCAAAATCTGGACCTCCGGTAGGCAGCTTGTCCTGTCGGTCTGCAAAGCTAACGTTAGCTCAAGCAGCTAAACTGCAGAGCTGTCAACTGTAGCACTGAGGGTTGTCACTCCGAAATAAACATTGTTGATTTGATTATTTGACCAGCAGTTAGTGATTAGTTAGTGAAGTGTCCGATGAGGTTTGTGCTATAATGTAATGTAAATCTAATATCTGAATAAATGCGAGCTTGGCAGGTTATTTGTCATTAATAACTACATGTACTTTTGACATTTCTCTAACTGACTGGTTTTAAAAAAGACCAAGGGACTGTATTACTTTATCTGCTGTCCTTTAATTTATTCTGTGTGTAGTTTAATTCATAGAAATTAAAAGGTGGGGTATGCGATTCTGGAAAAATCCAATACCACAATATACAGCAAACAATGACACAGCAAGTGACGTAACACACGTTAGCTAAGTTGTGGGATAGCAAACTGAGGCTATAGTTGCTGCAAAGCTAACATGCGAGTGGATGAGACGGTCCGAGAACCGGTACAGCAGCTCCAGACCGCGAGACTCACAACTCTCCTGCTGCTATAGCCAACATCATAACAGCATGTCTTGGTGAACCAGGAAGTAAGATGAATGTCTGTGGGCAAGTCATTTAACGTTACCTGACACATAAATCATGGCTGGAATAGTGTTGTTTGGCTCGGTGCAGACCACTTTGTTTCCCCATTTAAAGAGCCAGGGCTGAGTACACACACTGAATTTTACGTCAGCGCACAGACTAGCGGAGCCTTGAGGAGATTGTCACTGAATTTAACGTTTGTTGGATTAGAATGGCTTACCCCACCTCTAATGGCAATTTAAAGCAATATATTGCTCAGAAAGAAATCCCAATGGAGAGGTTTCCCTCAAAAATCGTTCAGCCTAGAATCAAACGCACATGTACACGAGTAAGACAGGTTTTCTGTAACAAACTAACTCCGTACCTGGACATGCACACTGTGAGCAGCGTGATCCGGGTCCTGAATGCTCTGAGCTTATGTCAGTGTGACATGACCTCATGTTACACTGGATTTGACATCCAACAACTGGATTTCCTTGTTAATTGATTTTTCCACCAGTTCTGCCCAACATAAATCTAAGATCAGAGAAATCTCATTTGACTACACTTTGATCACTAGGAGTGACCAAACATTGTAAAAGCATGTTCTATCTAACAACAGGACTAGCCTTGAACAAATAAAGCTTTGGCATATAAGCAGAGTAACAGTAAACACAAAGTAAAATATTAAATCACATCAAATCATAAGTTACTACGTGACTGTTCAACAATTGTACTGGGGTTTAGGGGGGTGAAAAATATATTGACTCAATACTGTTATCACAATATCATGTTGCGCGATATCATATTGAAAATGTTGCAGAAAGTATGCAATATTCTGTTTATTTTTATGGAGAAATGCGTCCGTTGGCTCTGTGGCTTAGTTATGTTCGATTTAGAGCCCGCTTGAAATCGCTGCATAATGATCATGTTTCACTGGCCAGTTGCCCTGTCGCATACAAGTGTGAGCGCACGGGTCCGCAACACGAGCATACCCTATGGAGCGTACCACATGACGTGCGTGCATACTTCCACAGCGTGGGAGTGAAGAGAGAGCTAGAGAAATGAACAATATTTTAAAGAGTTAGAAGATGAGTGTGGCCCAGAGAGACAACGAAACAACGGAGATCCAAGAGGAAACGTATCAGAAACAGGGCCATCAACTTGTGTTTTTACATGTTTAAGAATATCGAAATTAATTCATCATTATCGCAATATTCATGGTCTATATCGCAATACCACATTTTGTCCAGCCAGGTTAGACACCAAGCTGGTGAGCACAGCTGTTTAAGCGCAATTTATACTCCTGCGTCGAATTGACGGCATAGCCTGTGTAGCCCCCTACCCTACACCGTTCACCTGTGGCGTAGCCTGACATGCACCTCCTCGAAAATACACGTCGTGGCAACGTGGACTGTAAGATCTGTGATTGGCCGACAGGAAGTGCCCTGTGCTGATAAACATGACAATTTTGAGTTCCGATTAAGCCGACTGCTGTCTCTATTATTTGAGTAATTTCTGTCAGATAATGTGACAAGAAAGCTTCAAGCATCAGTTTAATATATGGATTATTATTTCCTTTTAAAGTGTTACGTATATATTATAAAATGTTATGTCTCGCACTGCCAATGATTGGGACAACAGAACATCAATCAAGCTGCTCACAGTATTAAGACATGTTATAAACCCAGTGAAAAAGGTATTAGTCAGGTAACAGGAGATGAGTGAGTTAGTTCATCAGAGTTTCAGCATCTAGTCCTGGAAAAAGAGGTTCTACAGAGACAAAAAGGTAGATTGCAGTACACTTTGATTCCCAGATTAGTATTATGAAAGGGGTCACCAAGGTATCTTACCCTCTCCCTGCATATCTGAAGTCCATAGTGTCAGGTTGTCACGTAACAACTGCATGATAAGTGTGGAGTCCTTGTAGCTGTCTTCACTCAGTGTGTCCAGTTCTGTGATGGCGTCATCAAACGCAGCCTTTGCCAACCTGCGCAAACACACTTTTGTTGAAATCACTTAATACTTGTTAGCTTTAACTGCATCAGTATTCACACTCAAGATTTTACTGGTTCCGTTTCAAGCTACAGTGTTCATCACGTTAAAATATGGTTTAAAGACATATTCTGCATTATCCATCAGTGTCAGTGATGTGTTTGTGTAAGTCAATTCTTGTTTGCTTGCAAGGAGCTCCTGTTACATATTCCTTTATTTACACGTGAGCATGCCAAAGGAAAAAAACAACCCCCCCCCCCCCAAACAACAAACAAAGCGTTTAAAGTTTCATCCTCGCTGCTCAGAATAATGTCCATGGTGAAGCAAAGGCAAGAGCGTCTGCTTATGCATGCCAACTGGGAAGGATTAGTGAAAGTGGATTAAAAACAAGAGACGGTACCTAGGCTCTTTATTGTCAGGGTTCTACACTTCAGATCCTTTAAAACAAACGCTCCTTATCAGTTTTAGAGGTTGCTATGTAAATATAAGATTATACTTGGCTTTACCACTGTTGAAACTAAAAAGAAGCACTAGAGTAAGTGCAGTGCAGAAAAAGTAACCTGCAAGCGCGGTCAGGCGAGTTGAGGATCTCGTAGTAGAAGACGGAGAAGTTGAGGGCTAGACCGAGGCGGATGGGGTGCGTGGGTGGCAGCTCCAGCATGGCAAGATCTGTAGCAGTTTTGTAGGCTACCAGGCTGTTCTCTGCTGCCTCCTTTCTGTTGTTGCCAGTGGCGAACTCTGCCAGGTACCTGTGGTAGTCACCCTTCCTGGAATTGGTGGAAGACAAAAGTGGCCACAAAATTTACTTTCAGAACTGAAGTGTTTTCTTTGGAAGAATGACTTAAGTGTATTACAAGTTAATAGTTGTACTGTTATGGTCTTAAATAAGCTAGCTGTGCAACTTATTTCATGAGCCTTCACTTTACACTTAAATTTTCTTGAAAAGTATCCCATGTGTGAACCTGATATTGCCATGTTTCCTTTGCTGACTCGAGTTCAACTCTCAAGATTCTATATGTAACCACATGAGTGTGTTAAATAACACACATGCTAAATAAATGTACTCATCATTCTGTTCAAGGACCGGAGAGGGTTTACTTATTCATCTATTCATTTACATCAGACCACAAAGATCTTACATTTTGTTGTAGAAGACCTTCGACTCTCCCATGACGGCAGAGGGGAGTAGGTGCCTTTCCAGTGCATCCAGAATGTCACCACAAATCGACTTCAGCTCCTTCTCAACCTGCCACCAAACAAACAAAATAAACAGTTATTAACAATATTTTCCCGCTTGTGTGTGGTCCATGTAAAGTACATTTCGTCATCTGCCCACGTCTGAGGGGGGTCAGCGCAAACCATCCAGATGCAGCCAAAAAAACGTATGACCGCGTGGACTGTATGTGCGATTAGGTCTGTGTATGTAGAACACGTACTGCAGCTGTCTGTGTACTCTTTTGGACTGTATCGGCCCTTTTAAACCCCAATCTTCTTATGGTCTGCTAGTAGCTTCAATACCTAATTGAATTAATCCACTTTAGATGTTTATTGAATGCTCACCAGGTGCTGTGATATTAGAAATGTACCTCCCAAGGGATTTAGAGCACAACTAACACAATGAAGGTGCAACTGCAGGATTACCCATCTCTGAATCCCATTAGGTCATTGACTGCAGTCCAACTGCCTCTCCCATCTCCCTGACACACTCTGGCCTCTCCCCGATTAATAACCAGATCTTATTTCCTTTCATAAAACCAAGTGAGAGTGGAGGATTTGCCAGCTATGACTCAGATGCAGTCTATCCAGTAGCAGCTCATAAGTGTGTATTATTCATTTGAACTAGTGATCTCACATTAGCGCAACACGTCTGAGATGCTGTGAAAATGACAAACATATTTGGGACAATGGGACATAGTGAATCTGTGTAAGTGCTCCTGACAGTCACTGTCTAAATACAAATGCTAAGCTTTTTTGTGGAAAGTGACAACCTTTACTGAGCGCTTTACCGTTTGCCTGTATTCCCGGATCATCTTCAGTTTCTCTTCTCCGCCCTTGTTCTCTTCCCTCTGCTCGATACTGCTGATTATCCTCCAGGAGGCTCTCCGAGCTCCAATCACATTCTTGTAGGCCACTGATAGTAGGTTCCTCTCCTCCACTGTGAGCTCCACGTCCATGCCTGCCACGTTCTTCATAGACACCACCATCTCTATAGAGGAGACACATGTAACAGTCCTTTGAGATATTTTATTTAAGTGCACCCAACAGGTAGCTGTCAATCTTCTCATCTTGTTGTCTGACTAAATGACAGTTTGAGTCTAAAAGTGTGAGTTTTGATGTGCTTCACAAATTCATACATTCGTGGTCCGGCAAAAACTTGTATTATGGGTGAAGTGTTCTGGTGTCAGGGATGGCGTGCTCAGAGATAATAAATTACAGCTTATAGAATATGCAAAATTTATTTTCTAATAAAAAGAAATAGGGTGGTTAACTGCAATGTGTAAATATTAACTGACCACTGTTGATTGATGCACCGTGCCAGTAAGGTGCAGCTCATCCTGAGGATATTCCACACAGACACGCCACCCTCAGACAGTAGGAGAGGTGCTGAGGGTGCTGCAGTAATCTACTGGGTTTTATTTTGGTACAGCCAACTTGTCCTGGTCTTTGTCACCCCTGAGATTTGGTTTTAATTATTGAGAGCAACGCAACCTTTGCATATCGTTTCCTACAATATTTTGTACAGTGTCCTGTAGTAATTTGTCTGCAGGCCTATTGTGGCAGGAAGGTTTGGACTGGAATCAAATTAGCATGAACAAAATATAGTTCAAAAGCAGCTTTCACCCATCAGCAGCACTTTAAAAAAAAAAAAAAAAAGGTGTTCTGTTGTATGAGAGTTTAGTCATACTGATGACTAAAGCAGCCAACATTTATTAAACTAGGCTGTTTTCATACGGTCATCTATCATCCAAATGTCATATGGTTCTGTCAAGATTTATGACTTATTGGCTTATTTTAATGGCTAAATTACAGATACATTGCATGCATAAATTAAGAAAATCACAGACACAAAATACAATATGTAATGAAATGTATGCAATACAATGTAAATACAGACCACATTTCCATCATTTCCCCTGATCGTTTTTAATGCTTAAGGAACACTTAAAGGAAAAAGAGGGCGGTGAAATCAGATGCCTGCCCAAGAAGTTTCCCCTGGCTACAGGACTGAACACACATAAACCAATTAGGCCTCCTCCTGTTATTGACATTTAATGTGCATCTCAGGTTTAAGTATGGCGTCATTAGATGCCATCACTGCCGGTTGGCAGTAAAAACTTTTTAAAATAACGACCAACTATGTTGGCTAAACGGTGACAACAAGCAGGCTGGGTTCTCTATGATTATTATATTACTGATGTCTGAGACAAAGGCTAATGTAAATGAGGGAATACATGACGCCCTTAAGAAATTCATCTTTCAACGATGTGTTAACATTTGACAACCTATTGCAGAAAAACAATATGAATGCGACCACATTTCACCGAGGTTACCATGTATCCAGTAAACCATAAATCACTCTGTAAATACAGTCGGTCCAAATCCCGTGAATGAGTCATGGCACATTCACTTAACGTCACTGGGCAGCGTTTGACCGTCTAAAAACAGCCTCTGCAGGGCCTGCAATGGTATGACAGTGTGACAGGAGTCCACCGGAGAGGAACAGGGAGTCATTTTCGCCAATCGATCAGTACAGCCTGCTTGCAGGGGAACACCCCACCTACTGAGCAGCTGCCCTCCCACTCACTGCTCACACACGGCAGGCTTCGAGCAGCTAACCTTGCAATTCAGCTAACGCCTCGCTAATGTTAAAGTGGGCTAGCATCCGTGACAGAGTCCCGCAAAACGTGGTGCGTTATAACAGTAACATGACACTAAGTGTTGCTTGTAGTTGCTAACTAAGCCAGTAGCTTAAGTGTTAAAACGTTATAGCTAGCATGGTGCAGGGGAGGCAACTCCTGACAGCTCACGCTCCATTAATCCGCCATTTTGTTGTAGCCCCGTCGCTTTAGCCACTGACAGTCGCATCCGTACAATTTTCCTAAAAACAGACAAACTTCCAGGTAGTGGCTCTTGTTTTAATGTCGCATTAGTTTCTTCCAACAAGGAGCCACCTGCCATGTCAATGAATAGTTAGCTGAAACGCGGCGGTCGCAGCCACGTTAGCTCAACGTTAGCCACGGCTAACATTGAGCTACCTAGTTGAGCACTGCTCCGTTAACGTTAGCTAGCTCGCAGAAAGAAAAAAAAATCCCTGCGGCGAACATGTCCCACTCCGAACAAGCCCTGAAAGTGTGGCTTACCGTCATATCGCTCTGCCTGTTCGGCAAGTTTTGCCTGATAAACTAGATCATCTCGCTCTCCCATTGTGTATCGAGGTGCAAGTAGAGCAGCGAACTATTCAAAGTGACAAATCTTCAGTGAGAAACACGGCGGTGTGTCAGGTCTATAGGCGGTTCCTAGAAACCAACTGGGTCGATGAGTGGTGTTCCGCCCCACCGGCAGCGCTGTGCTGATGGAGTAAAGATGGCGACTACAGCCTCATCCGCGTACTGCACATACGCACATGATTCACCAGCTCTGATAAGTCCGCCACTCATTTATATTTCTGTGCAGAGAACAGTAACGTTAACCTTAATCTATGTACGCTCGTTTACAGTTATTACTAACACTAAACGCAGGTGTGTACATTATCTGTACAGTCATTAAGTCATACTATCACTTAATTATGCTCCTTTAGTCTTTCTACTCGGTAATTATCTGTACAAAAACAACAAACACGTGTGACGTTGTCTTGTACTGCACGCCTTCAAAGTACAAGGCAATGTGATTATTTGTGGTACTTAAAGTACTGAAAATAACAGTTTGTAAAAAGTATTTTAAATAACTGCTGGAAAACAATAAATCTCCACCTCGGAAAAAGTACCTTCAGGTGATATTTGGAGGTCTTCAACAGCATCCCAATCATTACTTTCTCAAAACTACCTTACATTTGCTTATTGAGTGCCCTTTAACCAATAAATAAATACTTCATTTATCACATTTTTATCAACATTCTTTTGTCTACTAGTAAAAGCCAAGCATAATGAAAAAGATTAGTTAAAACAAATGTTTTTGCCTGTCTATTACCAGTACGTTAGCAATTTAGGTAGTTTCTGTATAATTTACGTCATTTTAAAATAATTTTGATTACATGAACAGATATGTGAAACAATGCTGTTATATCCTCAAATATCTTTTCACCAGTGATAGCAATAGACCACTAAACCATATTTCACAGTTTTCCTGCTAGCTGCACTACACAGTAAGTGTATGTATGTATGAAAGGGTCCACATTAGCTTTAATAGGCTGGTGCACATAATGTTAAAACATGCTTGGATGCATTCCCACTGTACAGTACTGACACTACAGTTACCCAAGATCATACAGTGTTACTAAAAATACCCAGTGGCAGTATGAATGGCAACCATTTCTATAGCTAGACAACTGCCATGTGCAGCATGAATGAAAAATAGGCTTTTGGTCATGAAATGTACAGATAAAACAGCAAGTACTAAAATACATGTTGGATTTCTTTACAGTATTTTTGAAGTTATAGTCGTTATGAAATGCTGAGCAAAGCCCTCCTGACCGTCCTGCACGTAATACGCTATTTTCACAAACATACAAACAAGTCTAATACATTAAAAAAAGAATTTGTCATGGGGTTGACTTTATTTACTAGTATATTAACACATTACATGCTACAGAAAATAAAAAGGTAATTTCAGTTGTCTTGAAAGAATATAGTGTTATAATAAAATGGCACATTTTGAGATTAACACAATTTCCGCTGGCATTTGGCCACCCCTTCCTTTTTATGAAAGGAAATCAATGACTTAATGCAGGGCTACTAAAAAAAAAAAAAAAACTTCTTTGTGGTTTTTATTGGCAACACAATTTATAAGATAATGATTTATGTAGCACCTGCCATGTGCAGTGTGAGTGACAAAAAAAATAAGCTTGATTTGATCATAACTACAGATAAAAATGGACTGTGTCAAAAGCTGGCAGTAAACACAAATGTTACTTTGCTAGACCAGATTTTTCCAAGAAGTCAACCCAATATTTTTCAATAGTAAATATTTAAACGCGGGTTTGGAAAATGGCCAACTTGGAAATGAAACACGACGGTGGGACTGAGCTTGTCAGGCAAAGCCACACGGTGATGGAAGCTACTGTGTGGAAGCAAACAAGGATAAAAAAACCCCCTCATTGTTAAAACGGTAAGTGCATTCCGTTAAAAATCTAATTCATCTCCTTTAAATCTCATAAGCACTGGTGGAATATGCGTTCCTCTCTCAATGCTGTTATAGTGCCACCTAAAGGTGTCATGGCGTACTGGCCAGAAACACTGTACGATGACACCCGAGAGGAACCCCTCACTTGGAAGAGACGGCGAGTTCTCGCCGCTTAAAGTGGCCCAGCTTCACTCTGGCAAAGGTCTAAACTGCACGGCCAGCCTGTTTCAATCCAAACCAGTCTGCATTATGATACATGGGGGTGATGATTGTCAGGTGTCAACAAATAGACTGATTCAATCTTAACAGAAAACAACCTCTTCTAAAAGAACAAAACACTGCAGGGTGGCGACAAGATTATTCAAAGGTTAAAAACAACGGGGAGGCACCAAATAATGCCACTTCATCTTTTTTTGGACACATATGACAAGATCTGTTTTGCTAAGGTATATTCAGTGAGCTGAATGCAGAGCACTAATATGAGAAGACGGTACTAACTAACATGGTGGACAGCCTACATTCACTCCGTTCAACTTCATTCATATACATCAGATGCAGATTGAGAACACATGGCCTTGTGAGGGCTGGGGGCATACAGATGTGAGCGCCCCCCCTGCATCAGTTGCACCAGCAACCCATCGGTCCCTCCCAACATGCAGCAGTAAAAAGTGTACATTGAAACCGTTTTCCTCCTGGACACAAATCAGCTATGAAGAAAACTACAAAGATAACAAAAACAATATTTTAGCATGTAATGATAATCACATAGTACATCATTTCATAACAATGTTCTTTTTTTCTTACAAAAGACTACTTGGTGGTACTTGGTCGTAGTAGATGGGTAGATGGGGCTGAGGTGAGCCGAGGTGTGGAGAGGTTGAATGTAGTGTTGCCTGTCTCGCCACCTTAACAATAGTCTTGAAATTTCTCAGGTTCACTGCAGGGTCCTGCGCTACGGCTACAACTACATGAGGTCGCTCCTAGCTGCTGGTCTCGACTCAGGTTTTGTTTTCTCCATTTGATGTTTGGGGAGAGGGTGTTCTGCGGGACCGGTCCTTGGTCTGCTTCTTGAGGAAAGCAGTACACCTCCACTTGACTAAGCTCTTTCATTATTTCTCTCTAAGACACAACATTGCCGTCTTAAATCATCCCTGCGACAAAATGCGGCAGCTGTATATGAGCCTCGCTGCTCTCGTCTCTCACAGTCTTGGGTTACACTAAAATAATGCTGCACTCATGTCAAAAGATACTTTTAAACTAGAAAATACCTTTAACTTGCCAGAGAATATTGTTCCGTGCAGTTTTGGAGATGTAAATGTTATGCTGTCACCCTTCAATAACAATATTTTAGGATTAAATATTACTCAGGACTCCTATGTCTTTAATTTCCTGAATGAAGACAAAAGTTTGGACAAATGAAGGGCAAATGTAGAAAAAGAATGCTGCCATGGCCAGTTTCAGCAAATAACTATCATCTGTGTGGCTGACACTGCAACTTTGATTTTCCTAGTGCTCAAATTCACCACTCACTACATGGATGCACTGGGAGTCTGAAACAAGCAGATCAAGGTTAAAAAGATACACACAAATACACTTATTTGCTTTCTTACCGAGTTTGATGATGGGATCGATATGCTTCTTGCATTTGTACGGTGAATATGAAGCTACTGCCAGCAGGCGATACCCTAGCTTAGCATAAATCCTGGAAGTGAGGGGAAACGGCTGGAACTCTCAGCCTACCAGCAGGGTAAAGACAAAAATTCTACTATTTGTGAGGGGTTAATATTTCTTGGCATGGCGCAGTGACTTCTCGGAATACCTGCTGGTTGCCCGGCAATTTGTCTCAGCCAAGAAACAGTCCGGCACATAACCCGTGAGACTAAACTGTCAGTTTAAAAATATATATATTTTTTTCTCAGTCAGGCCTCTGCTTCCAGTGTTTATGCTAAGCTAAGCTAATCAGCTGCAGGCAGTAGCTTCATATTTACAGTACAGACACAACAGAATTATTACTCTTCTCATC
Source organism: Micropterus salmoides (assembly GCF_014851395.1). Taxonomy (NCBI): domain Eukaryota; kingdom Metazoa; phylum Chordata; class Actinopteri; order Centrarchiformes; family Centrarchidae; genus Micropterus; species Micropterus salmoides. The sequence continues at coordinate 8,776,470 of NW_024042261.1, read as the reverse complement.
TAACTCTTGGCAAGAAATCTATTAAGGGTATTTCCAAAAATGTCAAGACAACACATGAAGACTGTGTTGTTACTCTTCAATTTAATACTGTATTCCCATCTGACGTGAATGCAGCATGATCCTACAGCGCTGTAACCATGGTGACGGATGAGGACCAGGATGAAAAGTGACACGGCGGCGAGCAGTTATCTACTGGCTCCAACACAGGAAGAGGAAGTGATTGAACTCCGCGGCGAGGACTCTCCGGAGGAGTGAGTGTTGATAATGTGTGTACGGCGGGGACATGACGAGGGGAGGATCTAAAGGGTTTTGTCACATCCATGGAACAGGAGATTCAGTTTACAGTTCCACTGTAGAGTATATAACGCATTTTTAAGTCAGTCAGTGAGAGCAGGTGGTGGGGAAGGGGGGACATGATTATTCAGAGGGGTAGAAATGAAGGAGGTGTTCGTTACAAAGGTCCCACGAGGGCCTGTTTGTGTTGATCTCAGTGATTTTCTGAAACTGTTACTGGTGCAGGTAAAAGCCGGAGGAGACGTGAGGGAGGGGGGAGCGGGTGAGTGTGTGGAACAGGAAGGAAGGGAAGGGTCTAATACTAGTGTCCAGGTTGTGGCCCGGCTGTCCGCTCTCAGCTGAGTTCGTCCTCGGCGTTGTGCTGGTCCAGCAGTTTGACGTGTGTGAAGGGAAAGTGGCCTCGTTTGCCTTTACATTCACCCTCCCACTGGCCGTTGACGTTTATTTTGGTCACCTTCACCATGTCGCCCACCTGGGGAGGGAGGGGACAGAGGTATCGTGTGAGAGAGTTCAGCAGCAAAGAGTTATTATCATCATTAAAAATTAATTTAACACAGACAATCCTCTGTAATCTATGGTTTCTAAAATTTACAGTTTAGTTGGTCAGAGGACACAAGCAACTTGAAGATGGGACCTTGTGTTCTGGGAATGTGTACAAGACATAAATAAAAACAACAACTAAACAAAACGGTAGTAGCAGCCCTGCTGTGGGGCGATAGCATGTAGGATTACAGGCTTAACAGGGAGAGGAGTGGCTGTTCCTGTGTCACTGAACCTGAGCAAACAAGGACTAACAGACAGTTCCAAAGTTCAAGTCAATGTGGGTGACAGCTGAACAGCCAGCGGTTAAAGCTGTGCGTGCACGCTCAAAGCGTACACTGCGACACTTCCAGGTAGTCACAGTATCAGCCTGATAACCAGCTATGACAATCTTCCTTGTGTTTTAGTAACTGGCAGCATTTGCACGACTGCAGATGTCTCAAGCAAGATTTCTTCTCTCCCTGAAGTGACACCTTTTTTATAACGAGTTTTCTTTTTTTCCCCACCTAATGTCGCTGCACAGTGCTCACTTGAAATAAAATGAGTGAAGCAGTTTAAGTTTTTCTTCCCCCCAACAGCTAAATAGTCTGCATTTCCTTCAATGGTTTCTTGTAGTGTCTAGTACATTATAGAGCCCTAAATCATCACATATTGTTGACTAATTCGTAGAGTATTTTCAATTATTTTGTTTTATAACATGTCAGAAAATAGTGAAATACGCCAAGGGTGACGTCGTGAAATAGCTTGTTTTGTCGCACCATTGTTATTTGTTATCAAAGAACAGGAACCTTCTGAGAACAATTGGAAACAGATTGTTTGGGTTATCCAAAACTATTTCAGATTTTATGATTTGAAAAATGAGAATGAAAGTGTAGAATTTTCTGCTTTTTGGGGTGTCGCCCTGAACCGTTCGGTACAGAACATTCGGTTGGTGACTAACTTGGTTCAGTACGTCCTGTGACGCAAACAGTTACTGTCAAAAAAAAGTCTATTTCTGCAAACACATGCAAACTGAAATTCTATGTTGAGAGAATGCTAGTCAGCTTAGACCGGTTAGTCAAGCTCTTGTGGTGTTGCTGCCTCCAAATGGCAAATGAAAGACCCGAGCAGGAGGATCTTCCCTGACGTCTAGATCTACTGTGTGGGAGCGTTACACTTTCTTTGTTATTTGCAGCGAGAATGGACAACTATCAAACTCCTTTGTGACACTGTTCAACTGATGTCTGGTACGTCTGTGGACACCCTTCGGCATCAGCACGATGCATCAATTAGAGACCAAAACGGACTGAAGGCGATTCCTTCTCCCTACAGCGTTCAAGCAGCCTCCCCCTGCAGTGTCAGCCAGTGCCTAAATAATCACTAATGCTATACAGTGGAGAATACAGAACTTAAGCAGGTGGTCAAAGCGCTTCAGCGTGTGCGTTCAAAATGAATGGCAAATATTATTTTCAAAAATGTTTTGTTTTCCCCGCTGTATTAAAAACGTCCCAAACCATGACGCAAAAACGGAGGTACACATTATCGTTACACCTCTAGCTACTTTGCATTAAAATGCTGAGAGTAAACCTTCTGAGCCACTGAGGGGTTAAGATGAAAGGGTGTATTTGCTAAAGCATATTGTTAAAAGTTGGTTGTAATATTAAATGTTTTGCATTCCACCAGGACAAAATATGGTATTCTAAAAAAGATGACAATAATATTGTTTTTTTACTTTGTGTGGACTGAAAGCAGAAACTACCTTGAGCAGAAGAGTTGTGTCAATGTTTAAAAAAATTTACCCCATACACATTTAGTAACAAATCTTCATATTTAACAACCTGAAATCTGGGAATGTTTGGCAGGTTTGCTTGAAAATACGACAGTATTAACTCAAAGTGACTGCTTGCGTGCCTTGCTGTAGCTTGTGGATGTCATTAATTGAAACCGCTGGCTGCTGTTTGTGTGATTTGTGGGTCACTTGTTCACAACACTGAAACAGTCCCAGTGTTCTAACGGAGTAAAAGTAGGTGCTTTTCACAAAGGGTGTCCCTGAATTACAAAGACTTTATAGAGCAGGTACCAATGCAATAAAAAAATATCAGTGCTTGTCCCCCATGTCAGGATCGGCAGGACATCCCTGGACATTACATTAGGGAATCTTTAAATAGAGGTGCTGAAATGTCTGCAGACCTTACCATCATTATGTAACAAGGCACAGCCATTTGACACATACTGCTCACAGTATGTAGAGTTGTTGATGTAGTGGATTGCAAAATACTATAAAGGTTTTTCTGCCATTTTGGCTCCCTGTATACAGTTTATTTGGGGAGAAGAAATACCACTAACAGCAATAGGATGCACTCTAGTAGGGCACCACCACAAGCTATGCCCTCAATGTTACCACACAGTGATGCAACAACTCTCTCACAAAGTTTATACAAAATCTAAACCGTATTAAGCCTCACAGGAGTGTTCCCTATGCTAAAACTGAAACAATTCATAGATTACTTGATCAATAATAAATTAATCGGCAACTATTTTGGTAACCAATTCATTGTGAAAAGTCCACTTGAAGCATAAATGCTTTTGGGCGGCTGGTCGGACAAAAAGAGTGATTTTGAGATCTCCCGTTAGTCTTCAGGGAAGTGTGATGGATATATATTTTTTGTGACATTTTTTAAAACAAATGATGAAATCGAGAAAATAATCTGTAGATTTATCGCAGGTAATGACCAGTAATCACTGCCACAACTTTGTGACGCTGAAATGTTTTCCCGTGTCCCAGACTTTAGAAAACAACACAGACACTTGAGTATTCACAATATAGTTACAATCATGTCTGATGTTAAGCTGGTTTAGATAACACGCAATCGTCACAATCAGAGGCTTTTCTGAAGACAACGAGGTAAGGCCATGTGAGCTAATCATTAACTGTCCTGTGCCGCCTTGCTGAGTCACTCCTGGCCAACTACAGTGGAGAAAACACTCACACTCACATGAGCCAAATCCAGAAAAGTCTACCACAGGTGGGAGTGGCAGAAACCACTTGTGAAAAAGGATCTACCTGTCTTATTTCTAACTGACATGAGCTGGAGAAAGACGAATCAACCAGCAGCAGCAGACACGTGGTTTGACTCCACAAAGTGCAAAAGCAGGGCACAGATCTGAGCCGTCAGAAGGACTGATCTGTGTTGGTATCTTTGCCGTTATGGTCCAGCAGGGCAGGAGGGACAAGAGCATACTCTGACTAGCCCGCCTCCTAGTCCCTCTCCAGGCTCAGCTTGCCTCCTGGCTTCACAGGGACCAGAGGAAATGGTCCTGTTCCCAAACACAAACTATTTCCTTCCCCCAACGACCTGCTCCGTGGGAGCCCCGCGCTCGCTTCCGGACAGCCCAGCCGCCGTGAGCAGGGAGCACAGCTTAATGGCAGTTTTCCTACTTGGGTACCCTACTAGGTTACTAACTGGGGGGAAGACTAAGTGCCCCTCACTCAAAGAAAAAGTCTAGTCCAGAAAAATAAAGCCAGTGAGTTAATAAACATTATGGGCAGACTGAATGCAGCTCAATCTGTGATGTCACTGGACTGATCTCTGCAGAAGAGACATTATATAGAAAATTATGTGGAAAACTACACGGAGAGCTGGCTGAGCACTTTCTGACCTTGTTTCCTCTTCGCCCTGTTCACAAATACTCAGAACGAAATACTCAAAAGGACAATGGCAAAGAAAGCGAAGGAATGCGCGCTCAGTCTTGATAAACTTATAGTCCGACAGCCTTCTTCGCCAACTGTCCCCTTTCCTCCAGCACATGTTAAGAGGATGCATGGACGCAAGACAAAACACCACACACATGTCCAAATTTACCTCTAAGGCCAGGGCAGTCTTGTCGTAGGCATTGGGCACCCTCTTCTGTATGGCCCTGGCAAAGACAGGTCCATTCTGGAGATTTGGCAGAGGAGTGGGTTGGGCGTACTGGCTGGGGTCTGCCAGCAGCGGAGCGCCAGACTGGGCAGAGCCGTCAGAGTTCCCTAGCACTGCCATTCCTCCCGGTGGTCCCCCAGGTACGCCGGGCCCCGCCACAGAACTGGGAGACGCCGGACGGTACTTCTCCACGTACGGCACTGGGATCATCCCGGCCCGGCCTTCAGAGTTCTGGGCGTTCCACCACTGCTCCTCTGGCTTCTCCAGAACTCGGAGAATGTCACCCTTCTTAAATGGGAGATCCTCCTCGTCGTTGCCGGGGAAATCGAAAAGTGCTCGGACATACTCGTCCTCCAGGCGAGGCGGGGGGCCTCCGCCGGGGCCCACGCCGATGAAGGAGGTGTGTTTAGACTTGTTGATGGGTTCTATCAAGGTGGTGGTGTCCAAGTAGTGGATTTTATAGAACTCTAGCAAAGCGGGGAGGGCGTCAAACTCCTGGTCACCGATGCGGAACCTCGGATGGGCCAAACCTGGTGAAAATGACACAACACACAACCTGCTTTAACATGTCTGAATCTGGCAGGTGGCTGAAGCTCGTCTATTTATGTAACAAAGCTTGGTGGCGGTGATTTCCAGAATGAACAGGAAGGATTTTTGTTTCCTTATTTTACATTTCTTTCCGCTTTCATATTTGTTTCTTTTCCACTTCCAATGAAAGGAGTTGTTTTGCAAAGGCATGAGGAAATACAACTAATATTGACAGGAAAACCCCAGCAGAGGCAAGGGACAAGGTCTGGTCAAAGTCTATAAAAACCTGGCAATTAGACAAACTTTTGTACATTTATAACTCTTTCAGAGCCAGCTGGTAATTTAAGAGACACAACTTACATTAAAAGGGTCTATTTCAAAACTCACACCGCCCACCAAGGTGTGTTTTAGTGACAGAAACGTGCACCAATCGCTTTGATTTACTGAAACGACGCGTGTATCTAGTGTGTTGTCTGTCTGGGCACTCGGAAAAGGTCTGAGACCATGCCCAGAGGTACGTTTGCCTTTTAACAAGCAAACATTAAATAGACACATGTTTCAATTTGTCTGGCCTGCCGTTCTCCCTACAAGAGAGTGGATAAGGCACACTGCGCATCTCCTTTGGTGCAAGTCATGCAAGAACGGTCGCATCCCAATCTCGACATGCAGAGCCCCTCCAAACCCCTCTGCTACCTTACCTGGACCGGATTGTCGGTTGTTGCTGATGCTGTTAATTATGTAATGCGAGACTTTGGAGTTCTCTGATACCGAGAGCACATAGTCACCGGGGCTGGTGATGGAGTCCCGGACCAGAAACACGCCGTGCCTCTGCCCCTGCAACAGAGACACAGCCTCCTGCCTGCTCAACCGACCCCAGTACCAGCTGCCACGGTCCTCCGCGTCAAAATTTCCGGCCATGATAACCACTCCAAAGCCGAGGCTTCACCGGGCCTTCCCTTCTCTCCCTCCCGTTATCCACAGGCGAAGCCTTCAACTCATACAAAAACTTTAGCGCCTAGAGCACGTTTAGTAAACAGACGACATCCGCAGCTGGCCGTCTGGACATCAATCTGCCGATATAGATCCGCAACCACGAATCAAAAACGACTCTTATTTGGTTTACGACCGGAATTCAGCTCTAAAAATCATATAAGGCGTTTTAGCTACACAATTCCAGCTACAATCCAGCTCCCGATGTCAACTAACTTCAAAAACTGAAATGGCGGATACGGGAAAACAAAAAAAGACCCCACTCTCCGGATGTGACGTAGTAATTATGTCCGCCAGACGCAGCAGTGTCAAGCTAGTCAGAATATGAACTAGTAATATAAAACTTCCGTTTCGAGATACATAATATTATGTTGCCAATCATACAAGCTTATATTACCAGACAATGTGTAAATATAAGAGTAGTATTTGGTAAATCTTCTATTATAATCTTGGTGCAGGTGTATATTGTCTTTTTCAAAAGTGAGAAATTTGTAGGCTTTTATTTTGGAGATACAGCCAGTAAAGTGCTGTTCCTGCCCAGGGTAACTCTGTTTAACTTGAAGGTCCTGTCCTTCACGTTGGGAGAGGGGGGGGGGGGGGGGGGGGGGGGGGGGGGTCGATTTGAAATTTAAAGCTAGCCTCATTATTGCGCCAGATCAGCAGCACTGCTGTGATTACACTGTGAACATAAGCATTTAGAAGCGCTCAAAAATACATGTGGCTGATTTATCCCCGTTCATAACGGTTTGGTTGCAATTTGTATGTTCGGCCACTAGATGTCAGCCAAAAACTAATAGAAATCCTAAATCATTTCAATATCGATTTTGTCATGCCCAACTGTTATGGTTTGATATCCACCCCTCAGATCCTTTTTCCAAAATAAATAGTCAACACAATAAACTATCAAAAAAAATAAATAAATACAAATCTAACCAAACTAAGGAACTTCTTCACTGAACAAAAAACATCAATATACCGTCAGCCACATTTATGCTGTATGCCTCTGTATCTCTTTGCAATAAGGAAACATTTATAAATGATTTATAAGTTGAAACTAGCGGGTTTGTTATTGATTAATACATTGTTTAATACTAAATCAGTTGTAAACCATTAATAATACACAACGTCATTTGGGTTGCTAGGTTGTTGCTGGTGTTGTCTGCCTCCTGAATCACATTTATATATAAACTTATGAACTACTGCATGAAATACAAAATCAGATCAAAATTTTAATTACACATTTTCCTTAAGCAGTCATAATATTCAAATGCAAAAGTAAGAAAAGGCAGTCTTTGTTTTTGTCTCATAGAATTTATTAAGATCCATGGTATAACAGAACAGGATGCATTTCGCAATGTCATCTGTAAATAAATGCGTGTTTTCTTTTCAATGGAATACCTCAGTAAAGTGGCATGAAAATAAAAGATCCATGGTAGCTTTGAGGAAAGGGCTGAGTGAAGATACTGTGTAGAGAATAATACAGAGGTACTTTAGATTGAGAAATACACACAGAAGAAAGACTCACGGAGAGAGAAAATATCCAAAGCTACACTCGTGCCTTCAAATTCACATTACCGTGTTCAGCGGAGTCCTTGAGCAAGACATACACGGCATCTTCTAGTCACATAAAGCACTCATATCCCCACCTGCTCTATGAGTCCAAGTTAAACAAAATGATCAAGTCCTATTCAAACATTCATCAACAGTCATTCTGTCTGTAGTAACGAGCAGAGTGAGTCTTACCATCAGACCAACAGAGGGGTTGAAGACAATTTGCAAAATCTTTATATGTCTTTATGTTCAAGAATATTCTGGGCAAAACAAGAGTTACACGTTATTCAGTGTTGCACATAAGCCTACACTTTTTTCTTGTTAGGACTGTGTAATCAGATCAATGTGGGGCGCCAGTTCAGGTTAACGTCCTCCAAAAGGCAATCGGTTTAAGATCAAGCAGGAACAGAATCCTTCATATCAAAGGTAGATGACACAAAGTGACGGATCAAAGGTTTGAAATGAAAAGCCCGCATCTATGTTGATTTTTTGTTCTGATTCCAGATGTGATCTCTTTGCTTTCATTTGCAGTGACCTTAACATAAAAGCAGACAAGTGCATGGCTGCAGCACATAACAAACATATATATATATATATAACTCTGATCTCCACTGTCCAACTCTCTCTCTCTGCAGTCAGAACGAGTCCTGTTCCAGGAGCAAGAAGAAAACCACAGTAAACCTGAGAATAGATTCTATAAGCTTCCACAATACTTCTTGGTGTTGAAGTCACGTACAGTGAGTCAGTCCCACCCTGCGCATCATGTCCAACTACATACAGTACCAACAGTACAGTAAACACCAATAGTTGACATATGGTCACATCACAATCTGAACTCACTATGCAACAATCAATAGGCGATTTAACGCCCCTCTCCACACAATGGCTTCAATAGCTGAAAATCACTGTGGTTTTTAAGGACAATCTTCCGTCTCATTAACTGTGATGATGCTGCCAGTGATGATGTGCTCAGCTGAGCTCCTCTACTGTTCAGCATCACAACCCGCCTGCCTCTGTATAAAGGGAGCATTGTAATGAGCTGTAAAATTGATTAAGCGAGGACAATGCAAATATCGCTTATTATAAAGGTAGCTTAAAGGGAAGTTTGCATTTGTAATTAGCTTCAAGCGCAACACTACTAATGTCTGCGGGCTAATTTGTATTAATGAGGCGAATGGGAACTGTTCGTTGTATGGAGAGCTGTCAGGTGGCATGTATGTGATCCAAACAGTGTCACATTGTTGCCACTGATCATATCCACAAAGTTCAAAAGGATGTAAATTATCACAATTCCCAAACTTCACTTAGAAGGTAGGTGAAAACAGATTTTGGCTTTAAGTGAACTTGTAGGGTTTTCCCGGGTAACAATGTTTCATAATCATCATATGAATATGCCAAAATGTATTACAAAACAGGGGTTGTTTAATTTACGCAGAGTTGTTGCATATGGACATGCTAAATTACTGAATTCCATGTGAAGTCTCTGGATACTTTGAAATGTATTTAATAACTCCTAAGTACTTGCTTGCCTTGCTACAAGTAAATGGTATCCATTTATTTAAACAGCACTTTACTTGTCAGAGAACCAAGTTATTTATACAGATCAGGTCTTTTTCCTAATATTCTCCTTTTCAGACAATTTAGTTTCTACAGGTTATTTTTTGCTTATCAGATTGTGGCATCAATAAAATCTTTGTCTTAAAAGAAAGATGCTGTTATTCAATGGGCAACTTTACATACCGCATACCAGTGATATGCAATTAGATGTTAGATATTCTGGTTCTACATGTTGGATTCTCACCATGTTCACCCACTGACCTCATGCAAATCCTTCCAGAGGTAATAAATCCTGCAAGCAAGAAGACATAATAAACTCCCATTCAACATATGTATAAATGAGCAATAACTGCCATATTATAAAGTGGTATACCAGCAATTCAGTATTGCACATCCATAAAGTTGGAGGATTTGTGAGCCAGATGAAAAAGAGAATGGTCAAAAACACTGACTCCTACAGTTCCCATAATGCAACTCCACACTGCATTTTTTAAGACCTTCTCTCGTTAATGCCCAAAATCCCTCAAACTCCATGCCCCAGTTTGTAACACATGCTTTCTGTTAAAAATTTAAAGCCCATCTGAGATTAACCCTGATGACATCACTATGAAATCGTCAGGGTTATTTTCTCATATGTCTTGACAGAGCTCCTTCCAGAGCCACAGTAGACATTTTACAACGGTTTCCATAGGTTGAAAAGCTGCAACACCTACCTTCATGAGTGCTCCTTTCAAATATATTGGCTTGCAATTAAAAACAAAAGTTCTTGCACACCATAAAGTCTACGTGTCCATCACTTAACATTAACGTCGTCCTCATATAGCCAAATGTGCTTGGCTATATGAACTTGATGAGGTGCTGCAAATGCAAACATCAGCATGTCATTAAAGGCCTTCCTTTTTGATGCCACACACGTTCACAGCTCGAAAGGTGAACGTATTGGCGCCTGGGGCAGCTGTCTGGGGAAACGTAATATGCATTTATTAATTTTTAACTGCTTTAGGATGAGGAGTTAATATTCTCTGCCTCAACAAAGTCCTCCTTTCCATATTATCAACACCTTACCACTGAGTGTCTTTTTATAATATCACAAATTAAGAGTCTGGTTCACCTTTGTACACAAATATTGCTTGAACTATCCCAAACCACAAAAAAAGAACATCTATGAATCCTTAAATTAAATGGTATTCCTCTTTAAATAGCTGATCCACAATATAAGCAATCACCCCTTCACAGATAAAACAATATATATATATATATACTGTATATACTGTACATCCAAAAATACAGTTTGTTTCTTAAAGCTTTGCACTGACTACAAGTGACACATGAGTGGAGAGCACAGGCCAGGGGAGAGCTACATACTGCAAAAAGTATATAATTAGATGTAACCCAGCAGACAGCATACCTGAATGTGATCATAGCTGCGGCCTATATATAAACACAGCACTGTAAGCGTGTGACGTGCACTACTGTACAGTACCGTGGAGTGAAACATGACCTGGATCATGAGAAAAGGGCTACTAAATATTTCAGCTTGATAGCCCAGCATTTTGCCTGGGGACACATGGCAATAAGATGATCACATCTATCCACTGTACACTGACAGCATGGCGAGCCCTTGTCCTTCCACAAAACAAGACACTTCTCACTGTTTTCACTCGGTTTCCTTGCAATTGTCGGGGCTTTTCTTTATCAGTTGTTTATTTCTTTTGGTTTTAGCTGACTAATTTCATCTTCAGTGCACTAAAGCACTGGGCATCTGTTCATTACTTAAGAAGCAACTGATTTCCACCAAGCTGTTGGCTTGACTTTTGATTCTTGTCTGTCATTCGATCCAGCTGGCTAGCCGTCGCTGTACGTGGGAGGAAAACATTTTATACACTTTCACTTCTAGTTTTTGGCAAATCATTTTTTTTAAAGGTTTAAGGGCCCTGACTAGTTTGTATGTATCTGGTTTTATATGGTCTGGCCTTTGTTTTTGTTTTTTTAAATCTCTCAACATACACACACTCTTAACCAGTAACGGGAGGTGTCACAGGCACATGTAGGTATTAGCAGGGTTACCAGGAGGAAAGGACCTGAATAAAGGTTAACATTCTATACATAAAAGCCTTATGTGACATAATTAATCACTCTATTCTATGCATTAGCATCTTTAGTCTATTCATACTTTGAACAACACACAGTTAAGATAAAACAGACGTCCTGTTGGGGATTGTCAACTCATGTTCCAGTCACGAAGAATCACCTGGGTTCAACTCTCACTCTGCCAGTGTCTAAGCACTGCGGTGGCTGGTCACAAATCAGATTGGTGGAGGGAGTATCGAGTGGCATGTTAATATGGATTACATCCTTTCAACGCAGCAGCCTGTTTGACTTTGAGCACCCTCAGTTAGCCTCTGCAGGAAACGCTTCTCTCGCCTCCTTCCACACAGGACCCGACACAGGAGGGGAAACATAAGCAGAGCAGAGCAGAGTAGGGAGCAGCGATCAGGTCAAGTCGTCCTCCTCCTCTCTCGTTGGCTCAATGGCTCCGGAGGAGTGCTGTGACTGGCTGGAGCAGGACAGGTGGGAGGAGTGGCTCTGCGTGTCGTCCTCGTCCTCCACCATCACCGCCCTCCTCCCCGGCAGCTGCTCTTTCCTCTGCGCTTCCTTCTCCTCCCCTCTCCTCGCCGCCCTCCTCCCCACTTTCCTCTGCTCCTCCACTGTCCACATGCTCTCCTCCTCGTCCTCCTTCCCCTGCACCTCCCTGTCAAAGTCCAGCAGCTCCTCCATCATCTCCTCTATCTCCATCTCTCCATCCAGCTCCTCCTCCACCTCTGACCGGAGCTCGCCCATGCTCTCAGTCCGGTTGGTGTCGTCCGTCTCCTCCTCCTCCCCGAGCCCCCTCAGCCTCTCGGGGGGGTCGCTGGCTTGACTCTCTCCAAACTCCAGGATGGTGGGCAGGTTTCCCTGCTTGGGACAGCGCTTCCTCAGGCTGACCAGGAAGGGCTGCGGCAGGGAGAAGATGTCCACATTGTTGCCCAGGTCAATCCACGTCACGCTAGGGAAACTGCCTGGATCCTGGGGTAGAAAATATGAACCAATCAACAAGTAGTGAACACAGCTGCTGGTTTCAAGACTAGAAAATCCACAACTTCTCTAAACAAACTGAAAGCCAATGTGGCCTAGGGGTCTAGGGCAATGACCATGAACCATGTCCGACAGGAGCCCTTTGTGTCCTATCTTCTCCATCTATCTTCCATCTCTTACAGCCATCTTTTTACAGTAAAGTCTAGAATTAAGGCATAAAAATACTTAAAGAAATGAAAGTAAATGGTTTCCTAAAATAAATGATAGTAGTACTACACAATAGTTTAGAGTAGTTATTATAGAATATAGTACTTTTTTAATTGTGTTAAAAGGTGGCCTAGCATTGATGTCCGCTATAGTGCTATACTTGGTATGACCACCAGGTGGAACCAATAAAGAAGTGTTTTTAAAGTTCTACATTTTTAGGGTGTTTCTACTGCAGGAACTTTCTTAGGGAACCAAGAACATTTTGAGAAACTCATAAACTTTACCTGCTTACTGATCAGATGAACCAGGAACTAAATTTAGTTATTCTGGCAGGAACTAAACAAGCAGCACCTCTTGTTCCACAGGCCAAAAAGCCCTTGCTCTGATGGTTCAGGAACTACTGGGGGGAAGTACGCAGTGCTGAACATCTGTCATTGGTCAAATAATGGCACCTGCAGCACCTCTGTACTGTATGTCTCCTATACAGTCATTCAGACATCAGCGTCACACAACAGTAAATATAAAGATGTGTCACTGAGTGAAAATATTGCATTACATTTATCAGACGCTTTTATCCAAAGCAACTTACAACTGCTATATATGTCAGAGGTCACACGCCTCTGGAGCAACAAGGGGTTAAGTGTCTTGCTCAGGGACACAATGGTGGATAGGTCACAGTGGGGGATTGAACCCGGGTCTCCTACACCAAAGACAAGCATCTTATCTATGCACCATCACCACCCATCAACAAATGTCATTTTTTTGATCTGTTTTCAGACTATTTCTAATTTTCATGGATCTTCAGATGCGGCAGAAATACAAATACACAAATAATTTTTAATTTCTAATTTAGCTCCTGGAGCTATTTAGTCGAAAAGCCAAATTGTGACGTCCAAAGTTTCTCTACTATAAAAATATTGATATATAAGATATTAAGGCTTAAAGAGAAGTATAGTTGGGATTAGATCGTGGGTCCACTCCCAGCACCACCCTCTGCCCAGATTTTAATTATGTGGCTCTAGTGACTACAAAGATCTGTGGTATCTGTAGGTAAAAAGCCTAGTTTATGCCAAAGAAAAATGGCACAAGTTAAACGCTGACAAATTATTTTTTCCCCAAAATGGCCAAGATCTACTCAAAAGATAAGTGACTTTCTGACCTTGAGGGCGTCAGTCAGCTCCTTCAGGACAGCTCTGGTCAGCCTGTTTCCATTCAGTGCCAGAGTCTCCAGGTGTGGCAGGGCAGCCAGCGTGGGCAGGAGCAGGAGGAAGGCCTCGTCTGTCAGCTCGGTGAAGCCCAGCTCCAAGCTGACCACGATGGCCGCGTGACGCTGTAGGTGTGCGCACAGACGCTCCATGTCCCGAGCCGTCAGAGGGATACCAGACAGATCCAACGCCCCGCTGGACGGAGGGGCCGACAGCACCGCCTTCAAACTGGAGATGGACACATGAGCGAATATTAGAGCCAAAATGCTTTTTAGGGCCAGCAGAGAGGTGGTTTTTAGATAGTATTTTGTCCTGTTCATCTATTTACCAATGAATACCAAGAGCATACGGTCTTAAATGTTCATCATATTGCATTAACGTACTGCACTTGTCACCCCTTTAGTGGTTTCTCTCCATGACAGTATGCACATAAAAATGATATACAATAACATCACACATTATGCAACATTAGCCACCTCCACTAATCACATAAAACCTGCAACTTCACACTTATCAAAGTGACAACATGGAGACATGGTAATGTTTCCATTTCAATGTTTGCGTCCCATTGGCTGTAATTTATTCACCGTGAAGAAGCCAGCACACGATGCATTCAACAGTATGTTGTTCCGCTACCTCTAATAGTTTGCTCTGGTTTATGCAGTCAGTTCTGCAAAGACAGTGTTACAGCATCTGACCAGACTCATTACTCCAGACGGCAATATCCTATATTATGGCTACAGGCCACCATAAAATGCTCTGATTTGGAAATCAGTTATACCTTCATCATTTGAACAATGAACAGAACTCATGTCTAATGTAACCAGTCATGAATGAGTAATATGTAGAATCATAGGACAATATGACCTGTTAAACATGGGCCCTGTTTTTGGAGCATACTGGGACATCTCAACATGTATACTCACTGTACCTGTCGGATTTGAAACTGTATTTTTAGAATTACTTTAAATTTATTGATTTATTAATCCCAGCTCAAGGTCCATTTAATAACTCCCCATTTTTTTAAATGAACCTTAACGTCTTAAAGCGCAAGTGATTCAATTATAACAGCTACTGAAGATCCAGAAAGAGCAAGTAAGACCTTGAGTTGGGGTTGTTGGTTTATTTATGTGATTTATTAGAAGCTTTCCATTCTTATCAGTTTATTATCACATGGCCCACTGTATAATATGAAGACACTGAGGTGAAATGAATTAAGAGGAATAGTTTGAGGCTTTCTTGCTGAAAGATAGATGAGAAGATCAATATCTGTCTGTTCAATACGAAGTTGGACCCAGCAGCAAGTTAGCTTAGCACAAAGACTGGAAACAGCTACCCTGGCGCCGTCTGAGGTAAAAACAAATCTGCTTAGCAGCACCTGTAAAGCTCACTAATTAACATATTTGTGTGCAGGCTCGGACTGGAAATCTGGTGATGATCCTGGCAAATGCCAGATGGCCGGCTCACCTAGTGGGCCACATGGCCACCAACAGCAATGTGGGGGGGGAACTGACCTGCTGAAATGAAATCAGGACAGAAAGAGTGGAGTTAGAATAAAAAACACAAAAGAAATGGATCAAGGACAGAAAAAGTGAAAAGGTCAGAGAGAAAAAGAAATAATCTTGAGGCTGGCACTGCAAAATGTTTAAGTTAGTGTTTAATCACTGCACTGATTACATTAACACCTGTCCCACTGTTGGTGAGATAGAAGGAGCAGCCATCATTCTCTCTCCTGTCCAGGACTGAAGAAGAACTGACGACTAAGATGACGCAAAAGCACTTTGTCTCATGGCAACTGAGAGTGAACTGACCGAGGCCGATCCAGGGGAAAATTGCCAGGGCCGAATTGTGATCGCAGTCCAACCCCGGTTGTGTGATATCAGTTTTTCTCACCGAACTTCTCATCATGAAAGCGATCAAGCGTATTTTTTTGTCTCAAGAACAATTTCTTCAGTTAGAAACTTAAACCAGGTATATCAGCAACTTTTCATCCAAAAGCAGTGGCAGCTGCATCTGCCCCTTAAAGCCCTGTGGTGAACCCTACTGTTAGAGACTAAACGCAAAGACACAGAGAATATAACTGCATGCGGTGATGTGCACAGATAGTATGCATTGTATCATGGCAGCTAATGGAAACTACATAAACAGCACACTTAAGGAGCACAAAACAGCTAAAGAGAGCTCTGGGGACACACAGACAAAGACAGAGACACAAAGGGGACGTTGGGGCTTCAGAAACTGATGTTTGGGGAATGTAAAATTACTGTTGAGCAGCGAATTACTTAAACCTAAACTCACCAACCACATGGTCTGAGCTAAAAATAAACGCAGTTGGGCGCCTGGATTTGGCCGAGAATTAAGTGAGCCGAGCACAAAGGGCTGTTCTGGGGTCTGGTCTGTAAAAAAAGAAAAACTGAGATCGGAAGTTTAATTTTTCCAGCTTACAAATGAAAACAATACGTGTAACACCCACTGGATTTGAGGGCCAATGTCCACTATCACCCACATATAACACATGCAAGTGAGGTTTAGATACACACACACACACAAAGAAGGATACTCCATTTAATAAATAAAAATGATAAACTGGCAGTAAGTCTTCTTCCCCAGCGACTATACATTGAAAGGACATGAGCTGTACCTACAGTACCAGTACAGCACTGATCAGCACAAAGCTGGCCAGAGGTGCACTGAGAAACAAGTGACTGTGGTACAGACTGTGGGATTCAACTATTATCCTCAGTTAACAGCTGAACATGTTTATCTATTCACACACCAGAGGGACTTCAGAGGAATGTAGGCCAGAACAGCCCAAAGCAAAGCAGGGAACGTGGGTCAAATTTAGCCTTCCAAAAATGTTTTACTCACTCTCCCAGAGGATACACGTGGTGATCTGTCACTGCGTTATATATTTGGTTTGATCTTTGGGGGCAAAACATACAAGTGTCTGTCAATCTACCAACATCATCTGGGATTTAGTGGATGAAACAGATAGAAACTAAGTTGATTTTAGCCACACTGAGGTGTGGCACTAGGGATGGCAATGTTGCCCCACCACTTTGATCCTAAAATATCAGCACCTACTACATGGATTGGCATAAGATTTTGTACAAAAAGTTCATGGTTCCCAGGGGATGAATCCTCCTATGGCGATCTAGCGCCACCATGTGGTTCACATTTGTGGTTTTCTGTGAAATCTCTCGCCATGGAATTTGAAGAGGAAATTTCCATTTTGCATCTTTCATTGCATTCGGAGGGCATTAATTTGTCCAATACTTTGGTTTTTGACCAAATACCTGCAAAATGATTGACATCCCAACAGCACAATCTGTCCTTGTTCAGTGCAAATGAGCTAATATTAAGCATGTTAATGTACAAGCTAAACTAAGATGGTTAGTGGCAAACATTATACCTGCTAAACATCAGCAGGTTAACATTGTCATAATGAACATGTTAGCATGTTTTTTTAAAGTGTTGTTTTGTGCATTTCTGCACCTTCATTACAAACGGTAGAGAAATGAGGGAGAGAGAAACACAACAAAGGTCCCCGGGTGGATGTGGGGATTCATGGCTATTTTAGTACTAACAATTATATTCATTATAGATTAATTGGCAGACTATTGATTGACTTACAAATACTTTGATGGTTAAAATGTCAGAAAATAGAGAGTCCTTATGGTGACTTCAGATGTCTTAGTTTCTCCGACCAGCAGTCTAAAACCCAGAGATATTTAGTTTACGGTGACATAAAACAGAGAAAAGCTTCACATTGGAGAAGCTACAACCACAGATATTTGGCATTTTTACTTAAATAGCTTCAATGATTATTCAGTGATTAAGTTGACTTGGATTAATGTTCTCTTGATCGACTGATTGATTTGTCGACTAATCATTGCAGCATTTTTGCTCTCATTAGCATTAGCACTTAACTTACAGCACTGCTGTAACTAGGCGCAGAGCTGCTAGCATAGCTATAGACTCCTGTTCTTGTCATGTTTGCCATTAGCTATGTCTACATATTGGACACTTTTCAAGTACAATTGATATACTCGGGATTGTTCACTTCACTGTTGCTATCTGCTGCCATCTTTTGGTTTTTCTCATTTAGAACACAACTGGTTTGTTTCAATCTGCCCACAGTCATATCAAAAGCCTGCTTCTTTATGACTTTAACAGAGGAAAGAGATGTTGGCAGTATATTCTTAAACACTGTGCAGCACGACAGATAACATGTAAAAAGTCTGGACAGCTCTGATCTGGTTTTTGCCCGTCACATCACTTTTGTGTTTTTCTTTTATGGACCTACTTCACCGTGATGGGATTTCCCATGAAACACAGTCAGTGATCTCAGGGGACCTCAACATGTCGCTGAAATTTCTTTTGCAGTTACTTACATCTCCAGTTCAAATGTGACCAACACAAAACTCTGGTATATGTTCCTACAGCGCTTTATGATCAGGGCAGGAACTACAAGCAAAAGAAGCCAAAAGAATGGTACACATAAATCCATATTTATGTTTCAGTGAAATAAATACCTCAAATTATTTTTCTCAAGTTACTATTTATGCCCGTTGTTGATACTATTTTTGCTCTATAATAAAGCAAACTGGGCAATGAAAAGCAGTACCATGGTTTTGTACCATGGTCCACTCACGTCTACACGGGGAGGAAAAGCAACAAATAGTTATAACCTTTGGAACGCTTGGCCTAATATATTCCACTTCTCTGGCTGACAAATGTCATCAAGTTGTAATTAGGCTTTCTTATAATCTGCATTTATTTAGGAAATATGTTTGTATTTATTCTATCTATTGTTCTTTTTATGTCTGCCTTGTAATTTACAAGGCAGACATTGTACATATTACAAAGTGCTTTACAAGTGTCATATAAATAACCTTTACTATTATTATTATCAGCCACACAAGATGTGTTTTTTAAGAGATGTAAACCTTCATTGCACAACATGACATTATTTATTAGCAATCTAGCGTTAAATATAACAATTACACAGAAAATTTGAATTTTCTAAAAAACCTGGTGTGTTTGTGGTCAAAACTAGGAGTCGATCAGGCAACAGCCAGACATTTTGCATCATCCCCTGGGTCCTACAAAGATGCTGTGTCAATCGAATGAAATGGTACACACTTCCTGTGTGTGTATTAATCCACATTTGGATAAAGGGCTAATCCACACGTACACAGGTATTTTTATAACTGGAGTTTTTCCTCCTTCGTTTAAAAAAAATATCTCTGTACATAAAAACGCAAAAACACGCTTTCAAGCGCTACCAACAGCATGCCAAACCACCAGGCGGCAAAATGAACTGTACAGCCAGGTTGGCCAATCAGAGCTTAATAAAATCATAAACAAAGCAGGAAGTGGCGCACAATCTGACTTCAAACACAGCAGATTACGGCGCGCACTCTGACGTCGCAAGGCAAAAACTGCGACCTGGCAGGGGTTTTCAAAAGTTTTCGGTTTCAGTGACCTGAGGCTGCGTTTCCGTGTGGACGAACGGCCAAACCGCATAGAAAAAGTCACGGTTTTGAAAGTACACATGTTCGTGTAGACATGGCAATAGTCCCCAACAACTGCACTGTTTACTCCTGTTTTGGTAAAGTTTACTAAAAATTAAAGCGCCTAGCTGTTTTCACTGAGCCATTTTTAAAAATGCTAACTTTAAATATAAAATGAAACCATTTAATCGTAATGTTTTGGTCTTTTAATGTGATTTGTTAACAGTAATCTAACTCTAGCAAAAAAACATCAAAGGGCAACATTAATGTAATTTAATATTGTACAAATAGTCCGTTACTAATATAATAAATAGTATCACTCCTCCATAATATTACAGAGCACCGTTCCTGTACAGTAAGGGTTTTACATGGGAGTGTTGCATTTCTGAGGTTTGACAAGAAAATAAAGGATTTCTCACATGTTTTGTATTTTTGCATTGTACAAAAAAGTCCCTTCTTGCAATGTAAACCTTTTTATATACAGTCTATGATGTAAACATATATGAATTGGGGGGGGGGGGGGGTAAAAACACCTTGAGGCTGATGAGGCTACCCGTCACTATGTGTAAGTGGTCTAAAACCACTTCCGACAGAGGCCCTGGAGGTTTATGCACCAACGCAAGTCTACACAGCAGCCCATTTCCTTCTCTCTGAGTGAAAGTGCGCTAATTAGTTAACACAGCTGGAGCAGCAATGCCCTCGTCTCTGTTACCCGTGGTTTGAGACCAGTGATCTAATCGTTACAGCTCATGCTCCCCTCCCATGCTCGGCTGCTCCTCCCCTCTCCCAGCCCAGCTCCGTCTGTCTGCACACAACAGGAAACAAGCACACATGGATCAAGAAAAGCAAAACCACACACATCTCAACCTACACGCTATTTTCAACCTTTGTCTGATGTCTCTTGGGAAATGTTTCTGCGCTTCAGTCCCATGCTTCACTCCTCTCCCTCTTTATCCTGACAATCTACCACTTCTCTCCAACAACACCTCGGTTTAAGGCAATAAACAAAATAGGCTAGACCAGTAGTGTGCAAATAAAAACCAGATGAGAGGCTGAGAGAGCTCATGATGTATTTGGCTTCAGATCAGAATCCCACGCTACAGAGAGAGAGAGACACACCCCATTTCTGAACTGAGGTCACCCACCCCTGTCTGGACAGCTACCAGCAGAATGGTGGGGCGGAGGGCTGGGTATGTCATCTGAGGCATACACAGATATAAACTGTGATGTTTTACACTCATTGCATTGTTTCTTGTTAAAGTCAGGGTTTCCATTCTAGCCATTTACAATGATAACTGGGGTAGATTTAACGCTGGAAATTCTTAGTAACTTTTAAAACAATGGTTCCTTTATTTCAGACAGAAGTAAACAAAAGCAGGCGACTCATTGAAATGGCAACTGTCAATGGCAGATTTTATCAGCTGATTCTGGCTAGCTAATGAAGCTAATGTTGGTTCCATGAGATGAAAATGCTGCACTGGCTGGCTTTATGATATTTCCAGCTGACCCTGTGGGTCTTAAATATGCAGTGGTGGAAGAAGTATTCACAATATTTAAGTAATTAAGCAAACTATAATACTAAAAACTCCTCAGTATAGTAAATAAAAGTCATTCTTTCAACATTTTATAAATGTACTTAAATATCAACAGTAAAAGTACTCATTATGCACAATGGCTTCTGTGAGTGTTATATAATTGTTATAATATTAATGTTATATAATGTTGTAGTTGGTCAAGGTGGAGCTCATTTGAACTGCCTAGGCACTTTTAGGTGGTCTCATCTTTACCAATGCATCATATTTAATAAACTGATCCATTTATTATTGCAAGATCATAATCACAAAAGTAACCAGTAACTATAGCTGTGAAATAAACACAGTGCAAAAATTACAATATTTGCCACTGAAATGTAGTCGTAGTAGAAGCAAAACACAACATAAAGTACTATAAGAATGTACAACAACTCAAAATTGTACTTGAGCATTGTGAGTAATTGTACTTTGTTACTTTCCATCACTGACTTGATGGCTACATACATGAAATTGTGCTACATGACTGACGCTCAAAGTCAGCATCTTGACAAGTTGATGATCCATGTAGAAGCCATGGGAATACAGAAACACCAGTCATCTTTTATTAGTCCAATTATTTGAACAAAAGTAAGATTAGGGTGTTATGTTATGTAACATAACACAGCTTAGCTTACATACTTGTTCATATTTTCAAACAGTACGTGTTCACTTTTAGGGCTCTATTACCATGTACCCGGGGGCATGTCACAGATCACAGCCAAGCTGTATCATCGGGGCCAGGACATCTGTCCTGATAACCAACACAGAACTACACACAAAGAAGGTATATCTCCACCATGGAAATTAGCCAAATATAAAAGATTGTTTTAGGAGCAAAATCATAATTGACAGAAAAAGCAGATAAGCAGACAGTAAACAGGCAAAACCACTGGTCCTTCAACTCCCCTATGCATGACATCATTACGTGCCTTGTTGTCACTTTTCTCCTTTTCTTTCTTTCTTGGGCCAGAACGGGTCTGGTATGGCCTAATGGAGTATGACCTTCTCAATTATAAATTGGGCAAAGGTGAAGCAGAAATATTCAGAAATCTATTAAGAATCAAAAGGGATGATTCAGGCCCAACGTTCCCATGCTGATGGGGTCTTATGACCCCCGTACTTCTAATTATCACACTGACGAAATAATATCTTGTGAGTCATACTTCCATTTATCCCCAGAAATGTAGTCTGTATAAAGATACAGGGACCTCGTCATAGCCTGCATTTCACATTGCATCTCTGGAAATGCCACTTTTGTCTCAGGTCTTCTTCCGCGCATCGCCATGAGGCTTAACTGTCTTTCACCTCCATCCCTGTATCATCCCCTCTGCGTCTGTTCCCGTCTGCCTGCGTCTCTCTATAAGATCCGTCCAGCCATATATATTCACAAATCGTGCGCGCTCTTTCCTCTCTGCCTGCTCTGTTCCTCTGAAAGATGTGAAACCACCCACTTGTTTCCTGAAACAGACTCACAAGGTGAATCCAGGTGAGGGTGACTATGTTTCACCATCCTCAGCAGACATGAAATGTATATAAATGAAGGTGGGGAGACAGATATTGTGGGGATTTTTAAGAATATATTTAATTATTAGTGTAATAGGTAATAATAGGGTCTGAACGGCTTCAAATCTCTCCTCTACCTGCCTGCCTGTGTTTCTGTCTCCCCCCAGAGATCAATTATCACCCAGTCAGCTGGTGTGTGTGACGGCAAGTCTCCTTTTGCCTCCTTTTTCCTCTCCTCTCCGGTTCTGAAGGTGAGAAAACACCTCCTCCCTCCTCTCCTCCTGTGCAACAAGGTTTCCAAAGGTAGCATGAGTGGCTTGGTTTACGTCTTCCTGACTGTTACCCCACAATAGACGGGCAGGAGGAACATTTCATCAGAGGACTATTCTCTGTCTAAATGGACAGTTTTGACCTTTTTCAAGAGACTCCACTCCAATGGTGTTGCTCTGTAGTTTTATCTAATAATGTGTCATCAGGAGCTGTTTTTATGCCGAGTCACATTCAAAACAATCACTAGAGCATCTGAATGAACTGATTAGGCCAACTTCAACTAGAGGGAAGGAGCTTGGAAAAGCAGCTGCTCGAGGATTCAGGTGGAATAAAATTCAGCACGCACATTGTTCTCCATGGTTGGACGCCACATGCCCAGCTGCTACATCACCTCCTGGTGAAGCAGCATCATGCTCGTTGTCCCCTCTTGTCCAGGTGACCTACATGAGTCTTTTTCTGGCGTGCCTTTGGAAGCAGAGAGCTACTTGGAAATTCAGGTGACTCATTCAAGCTTTTATTGCTTTAGCTCCTTCAAGTTTTCATTACTGTTTGTTTAAAAGTACCTTGTATTACTGCAATTTGAAACAATTCTTTTATTGATCTACAGCATAATCAGCAGCTGTTTTAACATTGACTCAAATGAAAGGGTTGCTGGGAGATTTCCCAGTGGCCTGAGGGCCGTTTTGGCCGCAACGATAATATAGCAAGCTTTTTGAAAAATAATATATGAAGCAGGAGAATCCATGCATCAGGCGCGTCTCGAGCCTTTTTAGCCGGGGAGTGACTGCATATTCGCTTCGATCTGTGGGGTCGCACTGCTCCTCATGGAAACAGGCAGACAGACAGGCTCCACATCAGGCTCTGTGGGTAGTAACCATGGCAATGGTTCTGTGCACTACTGAATCGCTGCCGGTAGAACTGTATTTTCTTTATAGGCTATAGAACTATTTTAAAATTTATCTTCTAGAAATTATTGAAAGATAGATGTGTTGGCAGTGTTGTTACTTAATACTGCGTTACTGCCCAACACTGTTCATTTACTCATGTTGCTGTAATAATATTACTTTTGCCAGTCACTAGTGGTGTAAGGGATTACTATTTGCAAAACAGTAATAACATTACAGTTACTAATCCAAGTAAAACTGCGTTACTGAAAGCCGTTTTGTTGTCCATGACGTAGTGGCACCTTATGTTGTTAAAGTCAGCTTTTAGCCAAGAAGCTAAAGGAAGAAGGAGAAGGATGGAGAGAGGCATTCTTTCCACAGCTGTAAGTATCACCATTATTGGGTCACAATCGAAGATGCAAAGAACACTGTCGTCCGTTGTAAACTTTGTGCGACCAACAAAAAGCTTTCAACCACCAACAATTCTACATCTAATTTATTGAAGCATCTGCTGAAGCAGCACAGCAAGGCGAAACTTATGGAATACAGGTCAATCCCGACTTTTGAACAACTTTTTCTGCTCATGCATTTATAAGAGAAGTAATCAGTGTTTCTACAAAACATGAAATGTTGCTTAATGTCACTATCTCCTGATGAGACCAAGCATCACTGGCAGTAGCGGCCGGAGTTTCTTTCCATAAGTGTTTTCTCACCTGCAGCCTCATCTGGTTTGAGAGGCTGCAGTGTTTTCAGTTTGGCTGGTTGTTGACTACTAAGGTGAATTAGGCTGTGAGTGTTTTTGGATGCGGAGGTGGGGGCAATATAATAACGTAACAAGTAACGTAACTAGTTTATTTTAATACTTAGTAATATTATAATAGTAATATTGTGACTTTTTTAAGAAGTAATAAGTTAAAATTAACATATTACAATTTCTGGTTAACTTGCCCAAACCTGGTTATCAATTAGTATTAGGATATAGGCTACTTATGCTCAAGTTCAGTGAATGCATCTGTGTGAAGGTTGTTGATACTTTTGATATGGTTGATAACTTCACTATGACTTGAATAATAAGATAATCATTTGAACATTTGAGCAAACGCTGTATATTTCATTTTAAAAAGTGTAGGCTTATAGTTTTTGTGTCTAGCCTTGTACACTTGTGATTGGTGTATTTCTACAGAGTCTTTGAGGGTGCACCCATAGCCATAGCATTCACTGAAAACTCAGTGTCCAGATGGGCTATATGTTGGTCAGTCCCAAATGTTTATATTTTGTAATGTAGATAACTTACTTCCCAGATGAACATAGAGGCCAAATACCTAGTTTGGTACCCGTTACACCAACCAATATGGTTAGTCTACAATGGATGGAGAATTATTGTGCCAGTTTGCCCCTCTAGTTGCTCATAATGCTGTGGAACTTTTTAGCCCCTTTTGCCTCATTGCTTTGGTTTTAAGGCACATTTCCTGTCTTGCTTGCTTGCCAGCCACTTGCAGGGCTGTGACTTTGTATGACTTTTCTTACACCAACGATGGCACTAACTGTTTTAAATATCTGTATTTACATATTTGTCAGCCTCCAGTGCCAGCAGTTGATTACTACATCTTTAAGTCACCAGTCATTCTCAACAAAAACTCCTGACTTTCAGACAGTACAAGACGCAAGATCAGCATACTTTTCTGATCCATAGCATAGAGACAGCCCTTGTGACAGTCTCTAAGGACCTACCTTTAACAGCTGATACAGCTGACTGCTCAGTCCTTGTGTGTTTAGATATGAACACCGCGTTCAAGCCATCCTCTTTCAGCGTCTAGAAACCTGGGTTGGTCTTCAGGGAACTCCCCCACAGTTGCTAAATTCAAACCTGTCCAATAGAACGTTTGTTATAGCAAACGCCAGGTCCACTTTTGCTGATTTTAACTGTGGTGTCCCTCAAGGGTCCGTTCCTGGTCCTATATTGTTCTCAATATACAAGCTTCCTCTAAGCCAGATCACGCAGAACAACAGTGATGATGACACACAGATATGTTCCTCTCCAATCAAACATTCCACCAGCCTGCTTTACTGTAGGCTGAATTAATCGACTTTGATGCAGATCTCTGTTTTGAGGCTCATGTTAAGAATGTTGTCCAGAATCAGAGCATTGCTGTCTCCCGCGGATTTGCACAAAGCTATTTATGCTTGTATTTCTTCCCTCCGGGACTACTGTAACGCACTTGATGCCAGTATCAGCCAGAGCTCCTTTCACCGACTTCAATTGGTGCAGATCTCACCAAGATTTTCAACAGGAGGCAAGAAATACGTTCACATGACTCCTGTGCTAGCCAACGTACACTGGCTGCCTGATTGATTTTAAAATGTCATTAATCACTTTTAAAGCTTTAAATTGTCCAACCCAAAATAAATCAAATATTTATTAACTGAGATCAGTGGATGCAGCTCTGCAAGTTGTTCCAAGATCCCTGCTTGTGACCAAAGGGGTGACTGGGCCCCTAGACTGTGGAAGGTTGTGTCATTCTACTCCTGCCATTTATAATTTCTTTAACTTTATTTGATCACCTGATGTTAATCCCTATGTTGTTTTTATTTGGTTCTTCCGGATCTGTGTTGTTTTTATCCGTGTGTTATCTGCTGTTTATTCTTTTTCTGTGAGGCCTTGTAAAGAAAACTGCAATATAAATAAAGTTTATTATTATTATTATTTAAGAGGAGCAAGATAGGAAACTGTCAACAGGAAACTGAGCAACCTTTTGACACATGGAATCATTAAAATCCTTAAAATATATATTAAACCAATCTACTATCTTAAAGAAAAGAATTTCTGACATGGTCATGAACTTTGATTATTAACGTTTAGCTTAATAATGTGAAGATACCAAACTGTGACCGATGCAGTTGGCTTCTATTCAGCTATTCTTCTGCAAAATACACTGAGAACAATCAAGTTACTCTGTACAAAGTGTCTTTATCTGTGTCAAGCAACAGTGGAGCTCAGTGGGTAATACCATTATTCACACAGCTACAAGAGGTCACTGGTCCACTGGGAATAAACATGAGTCACACTGAAGCACAAACAAATGACGGTGTTGTATTGTGGAGGAGGCAGGAGATGGAAATGCATACCATCAGTCCTGTTTTATCTGATTCAGATCCTTTATGTATTCGTATTCAGCCATGCCAGAGAATTCAGAATGGATTGACCAGTGTGGCACTATGTCACCGTACAGCTGTGAGCTTTACATAATGGCAGCACACAGCAAAGGTTACATTTGAATTTCTTTGCTTCACCACAATACGTTATATGTCTGTGTGCTACATAATACGAGAAGAATTCTCATTTTTCTGAACAAGTATATGTTTTGTAGATGAGAGTGGATAGAGAAGCTGCAGCCTTTTGGTATTTTTGAGCTTTCTGAGACGAGTGAGAAGAAGTGAGAAGGAAGGGGTGGGATTAAAGACATGTGCTCCGCTACCATCTGGACTCACAAATTCAAAAAAATATTTTTTTCTGCTGAGCCCTGTCAGAGCAGATCATTAAAATGTATCAAAAGCACAATCCGCTTGAATCACCTTTTCTACTGAATCTTTCATCGTCTCCTACTCACACAGCTTCACCGGTGGCTCTGTCATAATCCCATATATTTTTAGAAATGGGTGTTTCATCGTTTCCCTGTTTTCCTCTGTGTGTTATGAAAACAGTGTTATTGTAAAACCAGCTACAGCCTCAGGGTTAACTATGCTGTTCAGTGAGTGAAGGCAGACGTGTACAATTTTGGACCAGGGATGGAAGGCAGAGAGGAGGATTCAGAGGACAAGTCAAGGGAAAGAGAAAAGAAATGGATTAAAACGAGCAAAGGGAGAGAAAATGAATGAATCCGAGCGTTTTTGAACTGCTCCGATTAAGTTTTAAACTTCATTATCTCCAGATTGTAAATTATAGCCTGCGTGACTAATGACTGAAGTGAACTTTCCCACACTAACTCATTTTGACAACGGCAAACTTTTAGGCTGCTCACATTCAAATAAGAGGGATTGTCCTTATTCAAGTGGATTGAGGATAAATATGAATTTCAATCTGTGAAAACCAGTCAAGAGGGAGAAAAGGGCACACTGAAGAATGCAGCATGTCAAAATATTAAACACCACAGGACACTAATCAACTGGTAAATGACTTACAGTTATGTAGAAATTTAAGCTGATAACAGTGGCACAGGGATATAGAGGGGCATGAGGAAGACAAATCGAAGCCAGAGGTGTGGTACTGCTTGAAGAGCAAATATGTTGCGCTGTACCTTTCTTATCTCCCTTCAAACCAAACTGACATGACATCTAGATACTTGCTATGCAACACTGATTGTACAACAGCGTAATAGGGCCATTATAGATTATTTTTTTAAATTACAGAGCTGTGGTTATATTTCAGGTAATATTCTCTGTAATTTATTTAATTTGATCTACAATGGCCCAAATACGCCTTTGTAAGATTGACTTTAGCAAAATGTTGCTGTCACCTACACACTACCAGGAAACAGAAATAAAAAGGGCTCAGAGGGAAGATTTAAACTGCAGAAATAAAATACATTAAACCAAGGCATAAAGTGAAATACAAAATCTATTTACTATACATAATTAAATGAAAACACATTAAAAAGGACAATTATTTAGCTTTTTGTCTTTAATAACTGAATTAATTGTTTTTCATTATGACATGAATTTTCCATGCCACAATCAACATTAGATCACAGAACACAGAAAACTAAGTGAAGAGTTGTATTGTACTCCAGTGTTCTCCTGCAGACAGCAGCCTAGACCTGCCGATACTAAACACAAAGCACTGTCATTAGTTTTCAGGAGGAGGTGACTGGGAGCTTTTTCTTTTTGGAGATGGAAAACACATTGTCCATGTCAATATAACCCGCTGCTCCCGAGAACGTACTGTGCGGTCATGACTCGAACCGGCGACCTCGGGTACTGCAGGCGGACACGCTGACGAGGAGGCTGAAACATATAGGCTAAAACAATACATCGATAAAAATTCAATTAGTAGTTACCCTAACAATTGAGAAAACTACACTATGTACTGTGTAATATATACAGTAGCATCTCCTGTCCACAGTAAAGATGTTCAGCTGCTCCTCATCAGTGAGTCTTTGTAAAGCTGCCACTGCTTCCCCATGCTTTCATCAACAAATAATAAGAACACATCAAACTTCCTCTACAGTCAGAGCCTTCTCCAGGAGCTGACTGGTGTAAAGAAATACTTGTCAGAGGCTCACAACAAAAGCAGCAGTGATTGAGTGTGAAAGGGAACAAGTTGGCAAATCGATGACTTCCAACAGACAGGAAAATGGGTTACAAACTCTATGCCACATTTCCAATTATTGCTTTTTGCCTGCTTCTCTGTCTGACAGGTGTTTCTGTCAAATCACGCACCCGCTCTTCATATTTTTGCTCAAAAGTGGCTTTAGGATATCAGAATCATAAATGTTTGCCGAGTATCAACCATCAGCTGCTTCATACTGGTCAAACCCTATTTGCATCTTTAACTGGCTACTTAATCCTTCACGTACTTCACTCCCACACAGACACAAAAATGTTAATATATATTAGGGCTAATTTCCTCCCCGCCTGCGCTAGTCTGCTAGTGAGATGACACAGAGAGCCATAGACATCCTGAGTCAACACTCAACTTCTCTCTCTGCTGCCTGTCAGCGCACAGGTGGGAGGCAGCCAATAAATCTGACGGTGCGGCAGCCACAGCCAGCCCCCCCCGACAGGCCGCCAGACAGACAGAACAAGACGCAGGTAGGCAGAAGGACAAGTTAAATGTATTATTTCAAGTATAGAGTGATCATTTGTTTGTGTGTGTGTGTGTGTGTGTGTGCGTGCACAGGCGTATAACAGTGTGTCATGGGTTTCCATGGCAAACAATGTTGTGGTCAAGCAAAACCTCAGGAAAACCTCATTATTTCCCTTCCAACATCATAAAATTAAACGAGCCATTTGGAGAAAAAAAAACGAATACAGATGCAAGACCCAGAGGAGACAGACACGCAGACAGATAGATTCAGGTCCAGGGCCAAATGGGCGACAGACTGGCAGTTGTTTACTCGTTAGTTGTCAGTCAAAGTCTTGCTTGTGAAGCTGGTTGGCTTGCTGCCCCCAAAAGACAGCGTGAGCGTGGTGGGCAACGGTAGACTGCAACATTAGGCAGTGTCGGAGACGTCACAGCTACCCTATAATTATTAAACACTGAGGGGCCAACATGTGGAGCAGAGTTGTTCAGTTGTGTGAGTTTTTAACTTTACAAGCTTTGTATCATTCACAAAGTAAGGGGTGGCAAACTGTTCCCCATACAGACCAATATAATGCTGCAGCGCTGTAACGTTAAACCTGCCCTAATGAATATTTCTATATTAACTCCGGATCAAATGACTACATGTCATGTGAAAGGTGTTGCTCTGAGAGACAAACCCACAGCTGTGTAGTCAACCCTCTGTTTACATAGTGTTTTTTTTTCTCTCCCCGCACAAGCACTTTATCTCAGCGCTCCCCTGCAACCTGCCAGCGCTTTACTGCCAGAAAAGAAACACACTATATGGACACATGCCCTTAGAAACTAACTCGGTAAGTGCAATGTTGTTAGTACTGATAGTAAAGATGGCCAAAACTAATAAAAATCCAAGTTGTTAACATATTGCACACATGAAGTAGCTGGTGATATTTGGGGATAATGATCTGTTGAGGATTTCTTTCTCCATCTGCTTCTCAGTCTCCTGGCTCACTCTTCATACCCAGAGTACGAATTCAATCAAACACAGCCGACGGGCAAATAAAGCAAATTCCTTTTCAAGGAGAAGTGTCTCGTCCTTATGTTGCTAAAAAAGTAACCCTGCCCTGTGGATATCTGCTGTCACATTGTTTACCTCACAGTTTTCCCTACAGGGGTCCCCGAGCTTGGTTGTAAAGCAGAGGGGAGACCAGGTCTACAGGTCCACACGTTCGGCTGTGCAGCTGCCTCGTTTCAATCCACTGAGCGGACTTGTTGAGCGCCCTGAAAGGAGCTGTTGTTAAGCAGCCAGACAACGAACAGTAATCCTTGTTAATCCTGCTTTTTTTCACGACTCACAATTACAACTACTCTTGTTGAATAGACAATAACAAACTGCCGGCCAACTGATTTACATTTTACATATGCTCCTTCTTTAACAGCAATGATGGCTATTTTCACTACTCAGGTGTCTGTTTTTTTCTGATTTTCATCACTGTGATCTCAGGAAAAAAAGTTCAGGTCAGATCCAGAGCTGCCAGGCCCATCTGGGTCTGATCACGCCCCCTCCTCCCCTCTGTCCAGTACACTGTCAGTGATGTAAGACCTGAATTTGGGAGTTTGAGTGGAAACAGAAAGCTCTGTTTTATTTCGTCATCCAAAAGAGACAAATTATACTGAAATAATGTTTGTTTTAAGACGGCAACATTTCTTCTGAAAGATTACCAGCTTTTTCAACTTCTTCTTTTGCTAGTATTTTATGAACGCCAGACTTTTGTCTTTTTGATTAGGGGTCATTTGCATAAGAGTAAGTTTTTAGTGATTCCTCCCTTCCTGTGTGTGCATCTTTATCTTAATTCATCCACATACAGACATGAGTCTGACCTATCTGAGTCATGATTGTGTGTGGTGATAGTGGAGTGGATAAGACACATGCATTAGGTGTGGGAGACCTGGGTTCAACTCCCACTGTGACACGTCCACCCTGAGCAAGACACTTAACCCCTAGCTGCTCCGGAGGCGTGCAACCCTTGACATTTATAGCAATTTGCTTTGGATAAAAGCGTCAGCTAAATGAACAAATCTAATGTAACATTTAGTGGAGATGAACTCAAATTGTGGGAGAATATATAAAACAAATGGTACAATGCTGGCCTGATGGAGCCAAAGAGCAAGTGGCATGTCACAAATCATAAAGTCAAGTCTTTGGACATATTTGTGGAAACGATGTCTAAGCTCTAGGCCTCTGAGTGGGTAAATGTCATGGCAGTAGCTGACTGACATCTGAGAGCAGGCGTTGCTAGGAGATACACTGTCAATTTCTGTGACGCTCTACTAACCCGAGCACATCACATCCCTGTGGACCCTATCAATGTTCATACAAGACATTTCTTTCCCCTTTGTCAAGAGTCCCCCATTTAAGCTGTCTCTTTATTAAATGGGAGGACCCAAGTTTGTATCCCACTCACAAAGTGGACAACCAACCCGGTCTCACTCCCAAGTCGTCACATATGGACGCTTGGTCAAGAGCCATAATCGTCAGTTTGTGACGCACTAGGGATCCCTTTGACGTCATAGTTCGACGTATTGAGGGAAGCCCTGTTGTGTCAGTTTTTGATGGTAAAGGCAAGTATGATATTTAAGAGAAAAGACGAAGTAAGGAGGTGATTGGGGTGGATAGAGGGCCAGAACCCGGACCTTGAAGCAGGAGAACAGGGTTTGTGTCCCGGGCGAAACAAAACATTAAATGTTTTTATTTAGGCGAGTGAGGTAAATTGACATTAACGTTAGTTAACTTAAGTCTTAATTGACATACATAGCTATTTTAATCCAAACCATGATCTTTTCCTAACCTTAACCAAGTAGTTTTGTTGCCTAAACCCAACCAAGTACTTTCTGTGCCTAAACCTAACGAAACTGCAACGTTTCACGACTTTAATTATGCGCGTTTCAACATGGCAATGTATCGAAACGTTACGTTTTATCTTGAAAGTGTAACCGGATATTGCATATTTATTGTTGCTAAGCGTTGCTAACTTGACTGTGGATCCCTAAACGTCAATAATTGATGCAAAAGGGCTACCCAAGTCTTTAAAAAGCGACGACAAAGGGCCTTGACCATGCGTCAGACATTTGACGAGTAGGGAGTGAGACTGTGTTGAGACAACAAACAAACTAGGCAAGCTTGCAAATGTTAGCACTGATTCACACTAGACGTTACTTTTTCTTCATGTTATTTCAACACCTGAGAGTCATCCACAGCTCCTGCACACTGAATGCCAGATTTCCTGGGAAAATGGCCTTGTGAAAATGTGCACTGCGGTTTTCACACAGTTTCTGACCTCAGGCTGTGCGCATTCAGCGTCTGACTTACTAAGGCAGCAGCTCATCATGCAATCAGCTCCTGGACTGATCCTGGTGCTGAACCTCCAGACGCACTCTGCCGGAGAAAGAGAGCTCATCAGAGCAGAGGTGGGATCTCTATGAGATCACTTAGCTTTGCAATGTGTAGAAAAGAGTTTGAATACTGACTGCTTAATTAAAAATTAAGAAACAATGAAAAGAGAGTGAGAGCAGGGGCCTCATTACAGAAACTTCCTTTGTGTGTTTAGGATGAAATGTAAGATTTTTGGCATTACAGAAACATGTTTAACATTTAGGATAAAATCCTATATTATCTTAGGATAGGAAGTTGGCTATTATATCCTAACTGAAGAATTTCCTAAGTTAGTAAAGTAAATTCTAAATAACTACCAAAAATGGCAGCACCACTGTTGTTGCTTCTGTACGGCGATTAAAATGAACATGAACACTGAATTATTTTGAATGAAAGGCATCTAAAACCAAATGATGAACACTTTAAATTTCCCGGACCATGTGCTACTGGGTATATGCTGACTTATCTTCCCCAAAAGATTTCGTCTCCTCCACTTGCACAATTAATGCTTCCGAAAATTTAAGCTAGAGTTGAATCAAAAATTTAACACCCTTCTTTTCTTGTTGATTACAGCAGGTAGCTAGCAAGTGACAACTGAAGAGAGAGAGGTGAAGTCATTGAAAGAGGCAGTCTCGTCTGCAACACGAGTTTACAGTGCTAGATTTCATTTCTCAAGACAAGATATAAAGTCTGAGATAGGATAGGACACAGCCATGAGTTTGTTATTATTTTCTCTATACAACATAAGAAAAATCAGGTCCTACCTCAGCTTCTGGTACAGGCCATGGTTACCTCTCGCCTCAACTATTGCAATGACCTCCTAGCGGGTCTTCCAGCTTGTGTGGTGAAACCCCTACAAATGGTTCAGAACGCAGCAGCGCGTCTGGTTTTTGATCAGCCCAAAAGGACTCATGTCCCTCCATTACTCAGTGACCTCCACTGGCTCCCCGTGGCCTCAATTTCATTCCTCAAATGTAAGTCGCTTTGGATAGAAATCTCTGCCAAATGAGTAAATGTAAATGCAGGAATTCTTACAGTTTTATGAAACTTAAGATAGGATGAGCAGTTAGTAAATTTTTCTGTAATATGGCCCCGGATCCCCACCAGGCCAAGTATCACCAAATGGCGTGTGAAAAACAAGCCAATGTCTTGAGTAATTTTGTGTTTTATCACAACCCTTTTTGCTTTTTTGCCATTTAATCCCTACTGCCTCATGTATCATTTTTCAACATTTTGCAAATGTCAGAGAAATCAATGTCAGGTGATGTGGTATAAAGAGCAACAAAGTCCACGTTGGGACCATTGAATATAAAGAGAACTGGATATAGCGCTGGAGACGGGGCTCCGTTCATTCCTATGAAAGCTGCTCAGTGTCGCATGAAGCCAAAAATGTTCAACTTCCGGAGCATTGTGCACAAGAGACTTCCGCTGGAAAACTTCAGGTTTAGCCCTCTGCTAATGTGAAAGGGGATAAAATGATTTATTCGGGCAGCTCTTCTAGAGTTTCCAAATGTTATCGGACTGAATTCTGAATAATTTCGGGGGTTGTTACTCTATAAAAAAATGTAAATCTGTAGGGAAAAAGTATTTTGGGGCCAGTGTGCATTAAGTGATGGACCCGTAAGTTGTAATTCCATGGTTTGGCCACTATGTCAAATTGGCTCAAAGGTAAACTTGGTAGGGACAATGTCGGGCTGGATGGAAGGGTCAAACAAAGACAGGACTTTCAACAGGCTGCTGTGTCCCGTGTGAAGCCAGTTGACTTACTTTAGCCTATGTACGTAAGATAACTTAACTTATGTACATATATAAATTAGGTTATATCAATGACGGTATAACAGAACAGTCAATAAAATCGTTTTTTTCAAAACCTGTGAATCACAGTAACCACGAGAGCATAAAGTCATAACTGTGCACAAAAAATATTCAGTTGATGGGTGCAGCAGTATGTTAGATTAGCTACGGACAGATACACACCACATTATGCATAATCTCCTCTAGTAAAAATAAGCATGAAATTCACACAATAAACAAAAATATAGATTTTATTGTTATATTTACATTAAAAAGAGCTGTTGTGAGGTCAAGAATGCTGCTTTGTGATAGTATTATATGGGAACTGTCCCTTCAGCTGTGGATCCTTGAGATGTACAAAGCTCCTAACTTCAGATAACTGTGTAAATGACCAGAGTAAACATGATGAATGCCTTCTGTGCGTAACTGAGCGTAGCATAATTAAGGCCCCCAATAATACAAGGCTACGCGTCCTGCCCCATGTGTCAGGAAGTATTCATTCATATAAATTACATCAAAAAGTAAAAAGAACCTTACGGGTTCAGAGATTGAAGTCCTGCTTCCAAAGATCCATAAAGGAAAGTCTATTATTTTTAACAAGCAGAGTTGCAGCTCAACAAGTTCCTCACATTTTCAGAAGCACGGCCCGTGGTAATCTAAACTGTGTCAACAACCATTCATCTGTCTCTGCAAATCTATCAGTCATTCTCTTCAAAGGGCCTGACGCTAAGGCATCCAAAAAATTACACTTCCAGTTGACCTTATTACAGTATATGCAGAGACAAATGAACCCTCAATTAGAGCATGATTTAGGTCATTTTGCAGTTTGAGATGTTCATATTGACAGTGCCAGGGTATACAGTAGCTTCAATAGCCAATTTAAGATAAGTGAAAGACCACTTTACACTGACAGTAATAGACTGGGAGATATATTCCTGTGTGTCAATATCTGTTTCCATTACTACAGGCTTAGTTAAGAACCTCTCTTTAACCTGTCTACCAATTACATCTCAGCTTTATGACTGTTTAAAGTTGCACAAGATTATCAGTTTCATTTAAAAATACCTCTAAAGGTAGGACTGCCTGTGTCATCTGTGTTAACTGAGGATATTGAGGAAACTGAGATGTTTGTTATGTTTGCTAGCAGGAAATGTTATCCAGCAACAGGAAATAATGAACCAGTGCTTAAGACATTGCATTTTATTGACATTTTTGACCAAAGTTTGGTTCTAACTTTACATGTCTGAATTTCATGAGTTTAGTTGTGATACTGTACATGCGTTTTAAAATGTTGTGCTTTTGCACACATAGCTAGTCAACACTGCTTAAAACATAGCACTGACCCATAAATAAGACAACCCCAATTATAATTATTATTTTGGATCACATTTAATAACATTTAGACATTATGTTCAAATCCATTAAATTAGTGGACATATCCAGTAAATTGTTTAAGACCAGTGTGTCTCTAACCATTCTCTAACGCCCATTTACCCAGTTGCTTGCTCCAGTCAAAAGGAAACACTTGTTTTACAGATGCACAACTCTAACCCTTCTGGTGAATACGTAATGCCATTTAACTGATGTAATTTCCAGGATATGCAACAATTGCAAAAACAATAAACAGAAAACAAACGTATTTTTAAATCTTAAATAACAGTTTCAAAATCATTTCAATGGTACACCAAACCTGTCAACAATACAGTTTTTTTTGGGATTATCCTGTGGGTGTCCTGAAAATGACCCTTATTATTTCATTTATCTTGATAGGTATGTGGTGCACTTACTTTTAATAGGGAGAATGGTGTCTCTGTTGTTCCCACTCCGGGCCCAACATTGGAATCCTGTGCATGAAACATTTTGCAACAAAGGCATAATGCTTTACGGCAAGCTAGCTTGGTATTGTTGGCAAAGAACTTACAGATGTAATGGAAGAGACTGTGAAGAGATTGAAGAAGATGTTGTCGGAGGAAGCGAACAAGAGAAAAAGAAAGAGTGACCGAGCAAGAGACCGGACAAGAGGAAATATGTATATTTTACTCGCTGGCGTGAGCGACAAGAGCTGAGAGGATGCAGGACAGAGGCTGAACTGGCCTTCTTCCTGTTGGATTTCAGTAATAACTTAATTAGCTGGCTTGCTGTGTGATTGATTTTTCCCTGTTAGGAGACTCAAGCAAAATCAGCCACAGAATTTTAGCCACAAGCTTTAAATCTCAAGTTGATGTTAGCATACTTACTAGATTACACTCGGGCATCAGTAACTTTACTGGATGGGCTCTTGCGACGGTCGCTGTCTAGCTTTGTTTGCTAGCTTGTTTGAAGCAACATTATGCTGCTGCTGGTGGTGAGCGGCGCAGGCGTCGTGCCAGAGCCGAGTAAGCGGGCAACATAACATGGCTCAGCAGCCTTTATGGACATAATATGAGCTAATGGCAGAGATGAACGTTGATAGAGGAAGCTAAGAAGAGAAAAGGAGAGTGACCAAGCAAGAGGCTGCTGCACGCTGCAGAGAGCTTCATGAAATGAAAGGCTGCAAAACAGACACCGAGCTGGCCTTCTCTCTGTTGGACTAGGAGCAAATGCACGTGTACACCTGTCCTCTCTTTACCTGTCCTTTTACAACAGCGGTGAATTCCACTCTAAAATGGTAGGGGCAACAAATTGCACAAAAAACCCATATCTTATATAACGTTGCTTTAACCAGGGAATAACAGGATGTGGTCTGTAACAGACGTGGACATTTAGCAGGACAAAGCCAAAAAAGAAAATCAAAAACGAGACTCAAAAGAGAATACCTGAAGCTGAAGCCATCATTTGAGGAGCTTTAACAGGGACTTGCTCACCTACTTTACTTTTTCTATCCTCAAACAAGTGTCCATTTATCAGATTAGTAGGCAAATGTTTTGACTTTCTCCTTTTTCACATAAAGGTAAAATTTCACACTGAGCTGATGAAAACATGCAAAAGGACAAGCAGCTCTTTGCATGAAGAAACTCAGAGATAAGCTTTAAAATACAACAATGTCGACCTGGACGGGATTTAAATCACAAAAATGGTGACAAAAGTGACAAATTACCCACATATGCGCCCTGCGTGGGATTAAAATCACTGACCAGGACAAGTAATGTAGATTTTAACATACATCCAATCTGAATGGGTCTTCAGAAACATCTGACCTGGCTTCATCCAAAGAATCCATTGGAAAAGATTTCTGGAGTGTTCAGAAGTTGTCACAGACAACTGAGGGGACACAGTGGATGATTTCTTTACACTTTCTCAACTGTTCATCTGTACAGAAAGAAGAGTTTTTCATCCTTTTGATGACGTAATGAGCATGGACATATGTGTGTGTGTGTGTGTGTTTGTAGGGAGGGTGGTAATGGCGCGTGTTCTGTGCAAAAAGAGGATTCAATCTCCTCTCATGGCCTGAGACTCAAAGTAAATGGGGCCTGTCTATCCTCTGGCTAATCACTGGAGTTCATGACAGCCCGAAATGCTGCGTTGATTAAATCTCATCCGCCAGTCCAGAATTACTCAAGATAATTACCAAACTCATTTTCATTTTCATCTCCAGCTATCATTTAATTGCATTATAGGTGAAAAACTGCTTTAACAGCAACTGTGTGAAAAAAGCAACCTATAATTTCTGCTGACTGTGAAAGCACTGACAAACACACAAACAGGCCGTGCAGGGATCCAATCTTATGATACTGAATTGTTGTTTTTCCAAACTGTTTTATATGGAGGAGGTGGCGCCTGGTGTTCATGCTAACAGCTGAGGAGGAGATATTTTCATTTCCTACTGGTCCTCCATTCAAACAGCAGTAGGAAACCTTTCTTCCAATGTGTCCTGCTACATCTCACTTTTCTACCATCTGTTCCCACCAGGAAGCATTTTATATCAGGTTTACAGCAAAGGCAAGTCAGGGGAATAAAAAACAGGATTTTCATCCCTTTAAAATAATATTTTGGACAGTGAATATGGATACAAATGTGTTTAAACTGTCACCCTTTATCATGTTGTTACACATTTGTTTGATAGTGGCTGATATTTTTCATGTAACACCCCATAAAATAAAATAAAATAAAACTAATTTTATTGTTAAAGGCAACAAGTTTAATGTGTCTAAACATGCAAAATGTTTTTGCTTACATTTACTTACTTTACTTAATTATCCCCATATCAGTCAAAAACATTAAGTAAGTTGTGGTATCCATAACATTGTATCAGGTGACCATCACTTATAATGACCACTAGTGACCACTAATATCTTATCTTAAAAAAAGGGTTTCTAAAGTCAAGTGATTGCAATGTATTATGGTTTTGTTTCTGTCTGCATTTATATGGTAACCTAAATCAACTGAAAGTGGTGCTGAGCTGTGTGGTGTGGAGGACCGGGCCCTGCTCCCACAACGTAGCTCGGGTTACATTGCGGGAGACGGATGAAGCCACTGCAGGAGGTGAGTCGAGATCACCGGGGTTCAGGTGAGATCCTCTCACTGTCATCAGCCTGCCAAAGCATTTGGTGCATGCTGTGGCCTGCAAGTAGCTGGAATAGCTGTAAGGCTTAGAGTTATAAAGTATACTAGGGCTGCAACGATTAGCCGACGTAATCAACGACGTTGATTATTATTCATGTGAACTTTCATTGTCGACGCGTCGTTACAAAGATGCTGTTTAAGGGAGAGATAGCAGTCTTCTCATTAAGAACATTTCTGGTTGTTCATTTCTAACTGCAACGCACTACAGGAAGGACTGGGGGGCAGTATCGCTTCCACTGCCTGCCATGACTGCTTCACTGTAAAACTACTCACGAAGTAGAAGCATTCATGCGAGAAATGGAAAACAACGGAGAAATAGCAGAACAGATTTTTGTTTTTACAAGTTTTGTACGCTATTTCATCACTTATTAGCTTATCGTTTTGGCTGATTAACCGATTAGTCGACTACCAAAATAGTGATTAGTTGCAGCCCTAAAGTATACTATGCATTTTTCTTCCTTGTCAAAACCTTGCGTCTACATTACCCATAATTCATTGTACGAATTTCAGCTGGAGATATGTGGATTAGCTGCTAATTTAGCCTGGACACTCTAGTCTGCAGCAGACATGAGGAGCGGGCTACAGAGGTCGGTATAGATCACCTCTTTCTAACTCAACGCCAACATTTCATTTCATTTCAAACCTGTAGGCTGTCTGACGCTGACTCAAGTGACATCACGCAAGCTTCAGCTTGCTCTGGAGCCACAAAAGCTTTAGACAATTTTCAGTAGTACTCCCCAACACACTATAACAATAATAGTAAAATCTTTGATAATTAAAGCTCTTCTTCAATTAATCTTGTTTAATGAACCAACAAGTCCTGTTCTCTCCCTGACCGACAGACAATCCTAACGAGTAAGCAACTGATGCGGACAATCCTTTCAATTTTTGCTGATGTTCCATGTGATAATACTGTATATAGCAATTCAATTCAACAATACAATTAAATACTGTTCACCAGAGCACAAAAAAATGTTATTCCAACCAATAGACGATCAACAGAACTGTCTGGGCTTTGGGATTCACCACTGGTTTACACTCTGGGACCATCTATTTACGTTATGCTTTACTCCAGGAAATACGGTGCATTTAATTAAGGAAGCAGATGCTTTTACAATCCTGCTTCATGTGACATTTTGAGAGCAGCTTTCAAAAGCCTGAAGATAATTCTTAGCTGTCTGTACTTTACAGAGCTGGGGAACCACAGTTAGTAGATTAGTTGAGTGTAGTTGCTTTTCATGACTGATTTGCATATTGTGCAACACTGCCGTATATCTGAACTCTATCCAAATCTCCATTTTCATTTGGCTGCAGACCTTCAAAACGAGATTTCTACAAAATGCAGGTGCAAGAAAAGAAGAGTGGAGAGAGAGCTAACTGCCGCAGTACAAAGTGAATAACAACTACAGCCACTCACTGGATTCAGTGTACTGAAGTTACTCTGAAATCCAAACAAAATAATGCAAATAAATATACAATTTAGGCAATAATATATGCATGAAGACTGAGGACCATTTGACAGTAAGAGGGAAACAACAAGGCAAAGAGAGACCCTGAAGGTGACACTAGGAGCTGATTTCATCTCCAACGATCTCCAACGAGACAGATACATCAGTGGATTTTCCTCATTGCATCCAAAGAGGCAAAGAGGCAGCAGATGATGACACACTGAGAAGTTAACAGAAACACAGACACACAGACACACACACACACCCACACACAGAGACAGACACTCACACACAGACACTCACCAGGCCTGAGGTTTCCTCTTGAGCAGGCCCTGTCTCCTCCACTGAGAGTGGGGGCTGAGATGGTAGGTCAGCTGACGACAAACCTTCTCCATCGCCCCGAGAGAGTCGCCCTCCTATTGGACGCACACAGACAGCGACACACAAACAATCAGCTCAATTACAGAGGATTGTCAGTTGATGAGAAAAACTTTCTGGTGGCCACGTTGGAGGGATTCAACACAGCAGTATCAGTGGTGAGGGAAGCGTGCTGTGAACTTTCAACAGAACAAAATAGACATGATTCATTTCTGTGTTGTCCTAGTGATGTGATGTCGAGCTTTCCAGTATGCTTTTATTAACACATCTGATTGGCACACTTGCTAACAAGTCTAGAGGAGTCCTGTTTTCACATTAAACACACATTACACGCTAATTCTGTCAGTGTGTAAATTCTGAAAAGTTATCACATTAAGCATGCCTAAAAATAAAGATTATAGTGCATGCTAAAGTAGCAGAAACGTTTCTCAGGAGAGACCAAACCAGAGTTATACATATACTATGAATACAAATAGGAATAGAAAGGCCTTATTTGCATATCAAATAACAGCACCTCCATTCCAGATTTACATGATTAATAATGAAAACGAAACATTTTGACAGATGACTGTGATATGTCATGCATCAGTCATCCCTTACTCAGATATTTTATGGTAAAATCACCAACTTACACTATTCTGGAAATGAGTAATGCATAACTGAGTGATTTTAAAACGTTCCTCAGAAGGGAGAGGATTTTATTCTGCATGTAAAGTAGGAGGTTCAAAAGGTACTTTTCCTATCATGATTGGGGGTATTGATCAGAATGCATAGAAATAAGCCAGAAAACTTCGAATATCCTCTGAACAACGTTTTATTTCTTCCCATTTAAAGGTTGCATTTGTCAACATAATCAGGGAAAAAAAGACACACACATAAATTGTTCAATCTGAAAGAAAACAAACATAAGATTAGAAACTAAACTCACATGTCCATCTCAAGGAAATAAGGAAAGAAACATCTAAGCTAAGTTTCCCTAAACATGGACATAGGATAATACTAAAGAGTAAATTAAACTTCTCTTACCAGAACTGCCGCCCCATGTGAAAGTGAAAGAGTGGGAGGAAGAGAGGGAGTGCAGTCCTTAAATAAAGTGTGAATAGGGAAACTCAATAAGGGGCGAGTTCAGCGGCGACAAAATGTCGCAAAACATTTATTTCAACAATTATTTACAAACTTATCGCAGCTGACTGGGTAACACCTGTGACACGCCCACCAAACAGAACAAAACCTACCTTGAAGCCTGTTGCGGAACGTTGTACAACGTTGCAAGGAAACGTGTCGTTCAAATCGAAAACGTTGCAGACCGGTGCAAAACGTTTTGAGGATGAAATTGCCCCAGGTCAATGAGGAGGAATGAAAGGTGAAAGCAAGAGCCAATCAGTGATGAGAAAAGAAAGAAAAGGAAGTGAGGTAAGGAAAAAAAGGGGGAAAAAATAAATAAATTGCGGATCTTTACTACACAGCATCTATATATCGTCGACGGACCTTAGTGTTCAGTCATTGGTCAAACGTTTAGCACACAGGCCAATAAAAAAAAGAATCCAACATAAATAAGTGACAGGTGTGTATTTTGTATACAGGTTTATTTATGCAACAGGTCTATGGGTTTGAGGCTGTCAGTTAAAGGTTTTACAGCAAACAGAATTGTGCACATGGAGGAGTGAGAAAAGGGAGGAGAAATGTCATGTTGGACATGACATTATCTCAGAGCAGTGAGGTGTTACAACAGCAACAGACAAGAGAAAGGATATAATTAAAGAATTTGAGCACCACTGGAGCAAAGAATTGCACACACCTTCTGTCAATGTCAAGTTGTCTGATATGACACGCACGCACACACACACAGACACTGGGAGGCTGGGGAATTGAACGCTACATGGTGCGCTGATTGGCTGTGTACATGATTGCTCCCCGTTTGCTACCTAGTGTTCACTTTGTGCCCTGGGCTGTTTGACGTCCATGCACCACGCAGTGCGCTTAAGCATTCATAGAATGAAAGGACATAAGGTTATGCATGAAGCACGTACACGCCTTTCCCACAACGAAATCCTTCGCCACAGCGCCTCAGATGACTGACATGTAAATTACAGTCATGTGAAACCATATATTCAGATTGTGACGCAAAATAGCGATGAATCAGAAAAGTTTGACATGTCAGTTTAGTACTCGGTATAAAGAACCCTACTGAGTTGTCATCATGTAG
The DNA here is from genome assembly GCF_014851395.1 of Micropterus salmoides. NCBI lineage: Eukaryota > Metazoa > Chordata > Actinopteri > Centrarchiformes > Centrarchidae > Micropterus > Micropterus salmoides. The sequence goes on along the minus strand of NW_024042261.1, from coordinate 8,733,303 downwards.
AGCACAGCGAACAAGAAGCAACTTTAGACAACAGAGTAACTGACACACCGTTTCATTTCTACCCATTTGCCTCAATGTCGCCTGAACCCTCCTCTGTACTGTAACTGCATGTGTGTGTGTGTGTGTGTGTGTGTGTGTGTGTGAGTCTTTCACCCATATTGAAATGCATTTATTCAGGTGGTGAGTCAGGTTTGCAGGTCCTCAGTTTCCAGTCTAAAACAGATGGTGATGAGAAGACGTGATATCAACAACGCAAACCTCAGTGTTCTCTAAACTGTGAGGCAGCACACTGTGTTGTTCAGGTCGGTGTGCGTATGTATGTGTGTGTACTTTGGGCTTGCTTGTTAAAATACTGAAGGGCAGAAGTTGGATAGTAAAGCAGAAAAACAATTTTCTACCAGAAATCATTTGAGATAGTGAATGAATTCATACCCAGAGGGAAGGAGTTCTTCCACTTCCTTGGCTGCCAGATGAATTTCTCATTTTTCAAATTATATGAAGCGATAATGATTCCCGTACAGAAACTGTGAACATGTTCTTGTAAATGTATCTGTGTGGTCAGAATTTGCAAAAAAGGGGAGGACACGCTGTAATTATTGTGTAAATTCACATTTTTAGATTCATAGTGAATGAACAAACAATATATTTTCACTTTCTATTCTCAGTATTCTGCTAACTAAGCTGCACTAAGCAATATTTTTATAATAACAATGACTCCCATTACTATCTGTAATGTGAAAGTGATCAGTCACAGAGACAAACCCACAGAAAGGTATTTAGTGTCTTTCAGCTCATTGTTTTGGCTTTACACACTCATCAGGGGCCATGTTAGTCTTAAGATAGGAAGAGTCTAAGATAGGATTTTTCCCAATTTGGTATTACAGAAGCAAATCCTAACTAATTTTAGGAATCCTAGCTTATCTCAGGTTAGGAAATCCTAAATACTCAATCCAACATCGGTGATCAACTTTTATGTCTGTTACCTTGGAAATGACGCCACTTTTCTCATCTCGCAGGCTAAACTGCTTTTAATCCATTTTTTGGTAGATTTTTTTAACAGTATTTAATTTAATGAAATGGAGCAGAAACAACAACTATCCTTGAACTTCAAGTCAGAGGACTTAAAGGTGTTGGTAACCTCCGTTGAGAAATCCAAATTCACGTAACGCTTATCTGGGGAGATTAAAGATAGAGGGTGGGCTAAAATAGCGGACACAGTCACCGCCGCATATCCGGCATCCAGCGGAGCATTGATGCTGTCAAAAAGAAAATAAGTCATTGTGTTCTGTCATTAAACTCATCAGTAGAATCAATGAATTCTAGAAGTTCCATCTGTTGACATTTTGTAGATTTTGTAAAAGCAAGAAAAGAGCAGCCATGTGCACTAAATCTGTTATCCTAAAGTTAGGAGAGTTTATTTAAGATTTTACTAAGTTAGGATGCTTCTGTAATACACTTTTCCTATCTTAAGTTAGGAAAGGAACATTGACTTAGCAACTGTTAATCTGTAATGGACTTATTCCTAAATCAGTTCCTAACCCTTATTACCATGGTTACCAAGCAGTTAAGAAAGGATCTGCAGGTTAGAAAGTTTCTGTTCGGCCCAAGCATCGTTTTCTAGCAGCAGCAGCAGGCAGTTGCTAACTGTTTACAGAAAAAAAGCTCTAAAAACGCACTGTACACTTTCTACCCAGCACCAAACAGCAGACAGACAAAGTGAGCGAGTGGCTGGTGAGCATAGTGGAGCATTTAGCAGCTAAAGAGCCGGATCTTTCCCCCAGGAGCTACTGATCACAAAACTGACAACTTCAAACCACAACTTCAAATTAACACTACTGTTGCTGACTGTCTGCTGGATGTGAAACTAGACAACTGTTCGTCGACATGTTAGCTAACACAACTTCTAAGGCTGGTGATATGGTGATAATGGTGTTTGTCTGAAGTCTGCTACATTATTGCCAGACATCAGCAGCAGCTTTAACATACCTATGATTGGTTGCTTTGCTAAATAATCCTGTTGACTAGCTAACAAAGTTAAAAAACCAACTGGTGACACTACTTTATGTCTACTACTCTACATTTAGGAACATGTTTACAACACTTTTAATTTATATACCATTATCTTATCACATAAAACACCACGCTTTCCACGTCTGAACGGTTTATTAGGATCCATGGTGTACACTGGTGCAAATCTAGTTATGACCGGTGTGAAGTAGCATTGAAAATAGAAAACAGAATAATGTGAAGCACCAGATGCACTGGCCTTTTTAAAAAAATGATACTTTTACTTGTCATAGCAGGTGAAGCACGGGTTACATTAAGCTATTCCACTATTGATTACTTAAATCCACTAAGCTAGCGGGTAAAACACCAGAGAGCCCTGACACCAGAACATCTAAAATGGCTAACGCTGCTCTGTGTCTGCTGGACACACGGTTTCTTGACACATATATCAACTTTATAATTTCAGTGTTGTCTTTGCAGCTTGTTTCCACTGCCCCCAGCGGACCAAAGAAATCTAATCAGGTTTTAGCGTGTAAATCAGGATTCATTTATTTATTAGCTCTGTTCTCATTTACATCTTTTTTTCTTTTTCGGTTTGTCTTTTCCTTATTTGTTCTGACACCTAAAACAAATTCCTTGTATGCAGGGACTTGGTGAGTTTAGTTATATATATACTGACCTAATATCTTATACATACTCAATACATTCCGGCTGTTTCACAGTTCTAGTTTTTCTCTAGGGGCTGAGAAAGCCCTGTTACTCCTGGTCTGATGAAAACCTTTTAGACAGCAGTGGATGCACTCCAACATGCATGGATGTCAAGCTAAGAATACAATGCCCTAGTTGCATAAATATTGACATTTTTTGGAGATGCAAGGTTTTCACTAGACAGACATATTGTATTCCTGATCAGACAGCATTATTGGAGTTTCCACCAGACACCTTTTAAGGGTCAATATCAAACCAATAACTGATATTTAAAAAAAATATTTGATTTTCTTTAACAAAGATTTTAGAACCTGTGGTCCTTGTTTATCTGTGTAGTCTTAGTTGAGACATATTGATTGTTTTTTGTACCGCCACCCATGGTAATGTACAGTAAGAGAGGTCTCATCTTATCAATAAAGCTGCATGAATTGAATTGTGCTGAAATGAACGGCAGAGAGCTCTGGACGATGAGAACAGCAGCTGCAGCATCTGGCTGGAGCCTCACGGCTTCACTGTGGCCTTATACACAATTTCACTGCTCTCACTCTCTCTCATCCCCTTCCTTTTTCCGTGTCTCGTCTTTTTTTCCCCTCTCTCCTTCTTTCTCTTTCTCTGTTGCCCAGTCTCCCTCTCTCTTCCTCCCCTCCTGTCTCTCGTTATATTATTGACACAGGACACATCTATGAATCTTTCCAGTCTCCAGAGAACTGATGACCTCTCCTCTCTCTCTCTCTGCCTCTCTCTTTTCTATCTGTCTACTTCATCTCTATTCCTTCCCCTCAGGCTAGCCTGCTGATAACGTTAGTTTGCACAGTACAAATGGAACCATTACTTTGGTCCCATTTTTCACTGCATGCGCTGGTAAATTACTAGTAAACCGTTCCTCCTCCTCTGCAGATGAATTGTTTGGATAATTCAATCTTATTGCTCTCGTTTCAGTGGTCAAGAGGTTCAGGGGAAGACCTGGCAGACAGATGACTCGTGGCTGGATCTCTGATCTCAGGAAGAAAATCACTTTATGTGCTGTATCTAGAGGGGCGTAGATCACCGCAGATACTGATGTTTGTTGTATTTTTGTGGGAATTCGAGGTCAGGAGTTACATTCCGAAAGTTACACAGCGTGGGATCTTTTGAAAAGCCATTTCATTGATTGTTGTACTCAATGCCTTTAGACCAACCAACTAAAGTAAAAAACTTAAAAAACTTTTAAAAATTTAATGAAATGGTTGTGAAAAATACAAATAACACATTTTTGAAAGGGGAAGGGTAGCCAATGATAACTCATAAACATGCATATTTAAATAGTTATGTTTAGTTCACTCTTTTGCTAAATAAATCACTTTTGATCATTTATGCTGCCTCGTTCCCTCTTTTGCCATGACCCTTGAGCCAGGTTGTGACAATCTGAATATCTGAAAAACCCAAAGTTTACAGGTAAGGATCGATTCTACAGGTACAAAACAAACCTAGTTACAAGTAGTTTTGTCCCACATTTGACACGTTTTATTGAATTGTAATGCTCGGGTTGACATGTCATTTGACTTTGCAATCAGGAATGTCAGTTCACCATCCAATCACGGGTTCCAAGGGGGAGGGCCTTTCTTGCAGGGAGTTTTGGCTTCAAAATAATGCGTACAATGCATTTCCATAATCTGCTCTCTCAAACGGTATCATTTCCACTCATTTAATAAAATGTCTCTCAAAGCTGTAGTCAAGGAACTAAATAGTATTTTATCATATGCATTTATAGTATCAATACTCTCAATACTATCTATCTATCTTCATCCATCCATCCATCGTCAACCGCATATCCTGCGTACAGGGTTGCGGGGGGCTGGAGCCAATCCCAACTTACATCGGGCGAAAGGCGGGGTACACCCTGGACAGGTCGCCAGTCCATCGCAGGGCCACACATAGACAACCAACCACTCACACCTCTATCTATCTATCTATCTATCTTTTTAAGTTAAATATATATAATTTATTTCATCCTATATATATATATATATATATATACATACACACACACACATATGTGTGTGTATATATATATATATATATATATATATATATATATATATATATATATATATATATATATATATATATATGTATATATATATATATGTATATGTATATATATATGTATATATATATATATATATATGTATATATATATATATATATATATATATATATGAAATAAATTTATTTAACTGCTACTACTAACGTTACTCATTCTTAACATTTAGTTAAATTTTAAGCCATCCATCCATCGTCAACCGCTTATCCTGCGTACAGGGTCGCTGGGGGCTGGAGCCAATCCCAGCTGACTTTGGGCGAAAGGCTGGGTACACGGCGGCTGTGGCTCAGGAGGTAGAGCAGGTTGCCTGTTAATTGGAAGGTCAGCAGTTCAATCCCCGGCTCCTCCAGGCTGCATGTTGACGTGTCCTTGGGCAAGATACTGAACCCCGAACTGCCTCTAGTGGCTGTTCCACCAGTGTACAGTAGTAAATTTTAAACCATCAGTTTTAACCCTGTAGTGAATTTATTCTTTTTTTAAATAATGTATTTTTGAAAAAGAACCAATAAGAGTAGTAATATAGATAAAACCATCACGATAAGCTACCCACCCTAAACATTGCTTCAAGAGACCTACTTAATTTCCCTGGGAGCCACTCAAATGACCAACCGTGGTTCCTGCGGACTCACTACATTGAAAACCTCTACAACAAAATCATTGAAACCGTTGAGAAACTCATCACTCACAGTGGGGGCGTCTCTGACATATCTAGTACTGTAACCCTTATCTTGATTATTTGACGAGTCCTCCGTTTACGGCTGTAGTTGGACAGGAGAGGAGACAGCAGGTGCATCCCAATTCTCTTAATTGCATCCACGTACGCTCTAACAGCTGTAGAGACTATTGATGGAGGTTGTGTCTGCACACATGTGCACTACGCTGATACTAATAAAGCTCACAGTTATCACTGCCAGAGGAGCATGTTTTCTCTCTGTAGCTGTTACCTGTACATGAAGAACAACCTGCATTCTGTATTTATACTGTGTCCTGCGCAGAGGCATAGGATCATTTCTACTGGCAGAATGCATTTATATTATTTATTAATCATCTGCATCTGTATTTCTTAATATTCTGATTGTGAATTCATTATCGAATAACCCAGAATATGATCATTGTGTCTTTTAAACACTGGAAATGATTTTAATATTCTACTTGTTTCATAGGAAATTGATATGATGTGACTCATATCAAAGCTGATGCTCAGGAATTATTAGCCTCACATGTGACTGAACAGAAATGACAATTAATGATGTTAAAAGTGTTGTCTTGATACTCCGAGCACAAATAAGATCTTCGGGACAGTCTGCAAGATGGCGGACAGTGCGACTTTCTGTTCAAGCAAGGAGCGAAAAGAGAGGAAATGTCAAATAAGAGAAGTGAGATGCACCTAGCATGAGAGCAGCAGAGCACAGAATAGTAGAACATGTTTTCGGATGCTGAATGAGCAGCGTCACCAAGTCTGTCTTCAGGAAAATAATCAGCAGTCTTTGTAATTTTAAGTAACTTTAGCAAGAGCTTAATTCCTCATTACAAACACACACACACACACACACACACACACACACACACACACACACACACACACACACACACACACACACACACACACACACACACACACACACACACACACAGTGCTAAGACTTCTTCTATTCATACTGTGAAAACATGGCCTGTGGTTCAGTTTACATCACACTTTGTCATCCGTTCATCTAAAGCCTTCAAATCTCCTCCAGGAAATGATGATGAAATCTTTCACTGGGTCCATCTCAAGCATTAAACTGGAACCTCAATGTGAAGATTTGCAACTGTAAATGAATATGTAACATTACAGACAGGCGTAGATTATCGTCCGTCCACGTACTGTTCATCATCATGTAGTTCATTTAAAAAACACATGCAATGATGGCATCAGTCGTGTTTGAAATCTAATTAGAGGAACTAGAAACTTCTTCATAAACTATAATTTACTTCTGACAATAGCCTGACTATACTGAATATTACATTATGTACAATGAGTCATTCTTTGTCAGACAGCACACCTTAGTACATTACTTCACTTTCAGAAATAATATGGTTCTCCTTTACTAATCATTTTGCTTCCATATCCTCATGGTTATGAGATAATGAGACGTAAATATAGATATTATATGAACAGCTTGGGAATGACTGCCTGTTGTAAGACATATGGATGAGTGGGCAGATATTTGTTAGAGGCACCTGTTCCTTCATCTTGTTACATGGGAATCATGAAGAACTGGTGTGATCTGAGAGAATTCCCTTGGTATTATAGAAATCATCAGTGTGCAGGAGACGCAGTTCCATGTTTAAACTGCTTTGCTAGTTTGACCAGCTGAGACAAACAGATTAAACTCACCAGGTTTATCCTAATAAAAGAGTATATCACCCAAAATGAAACTGTGTGCTTCTTTTGTCTGTATTCAATCATTTTTGGACGATAATGGGGTTAATAATGTGGCACAGAGAAATAAACTCGGGCTGTAGATTAATAATCTTTGTGCATGGATTCTACTACTCGACCTCAGCCCCGCCAGATGTACCCTAAAATGAAGCTGAAGAATATAAAATAATAAATCATCCATATGTACAGTAACATTAGCTTCTTACTTTGCAGATTGCGGCACACTCGTAGTTTATACCCGTCTAGGCTGAGGTCATGAGGCTGAATCCACGGGAATGGTTCAGCAAACCATGTTCTTGGTTTATTAATCGGTTCGCACAGATTTCCACATCAATATTTACTTCTACCATATGACTACTATCACCATATATTGGACCATTCTGCAAAACCTTGGATTACATTCAATATAGTTCAACGCTGATGTTAATTGCGGGATGTAAACTGTGGTCTGGCGTCTTACACGCCCGTCCACCACTGTGACGTCCACATCCTTACATTCTAATGTGTAGAGATACTGGGCTGACACCAGTAACTAATGCATTTGAGCGTCATGCCCTTCACAGTGATGAAGGCACTCCTGATGAAGACCACAGGGTTAAAATGCAAAATGTATCACTTTTTAACTCCTTTTTGTTGTACTTTGAATCTCTCAATTTTCCTCTTAACCGCTAAATCCTTAATCCAATCAGACACCACATATCAGGTGATGGACAGTGCTGATTGGCTCATATCTGACATTTAATGAAGGGCCAGTATCAGCAGGGTCAAACACACACAGACATAAACACTGTTTAAAGTAAAGCTGAGCAGCATGCTTTTGGATGGATAGAACATAAGTGAGAAACAGAGGACATAAAAGCTGCAGCGAGGAGACAGAAGCGGCGTGAAATGGGGAAGAAGAAAGAGGTAAAAGGAGGAGAGAGAAAACAGAGAGAGCATCACAGCAGCTGCAGTGGCAAAGCAGCCAATCTTTCGGCTGCTGTAAGTGTAGACTCAGAAACCCCTCTGCTTAGCGGGAGTCACACTGCAATGAATAGACCTTTCACACTCCCTATCAAGGCTTCGATGTCTGTGAGGATGAGAGAGAAACTGTGTATGAGCATGTCTGTGTGCATGTGTGCTTTTTATGTACATGTGTGTTTGACGAGTGTGGGGGTTTTTTTGTGGAAAGGGAGCATGTGTATGAGCTGTGCCTGCACGCCTCAGTGAGCATCCCTCTACCAGCAGTGTGTGTGTGTGTGTGTGTGTGTGTGTGGATGGGTGTTTTTAAATGTGAATATATGATTAAATGTGCATTTGCACACACCTCAGGTGTCTTCAGCGGCAGTGTATGTGTGTATTGAGTTAACTGGATGTGTTAAGGTAAAATATTTCCAAAACCTTTCCGTCTTTGCCCTGAGCTCTGCACTGGCTTGTGCTTTTTCTGGTTTCTGGATGTTTTACCTGTGTAGTAATCATATTTATTTCTCCTTCAGCCTAAAATCAGAGGAAATTACTGACCCATGATATCATGGGCCAAACTGCGACAGGCTCCACCCCAAACTGAGCAGTGTCACTGGATTAAACTCACTGGTTCAACAGGTGTGGTCATGCAGGGGACTAGAGAGTAAGAAAGTAAGCGAAAAGGCTTTTCGTGCTATAGTATCACCTGAGTAATGTAAGCGTTTCTTTAGTTTTAAGATTTTTTCCGCCCCTACATTCCCATTCTTATATTAACAGATAGAAGCCTCACAATTAAGTGTCATCTATGCTGTGTGTGAAATCACTCCCTATTGACAACTATAGTGCACTGCAGTGTCCGAATGACGTACAGACACAATGGAACACATAAAGTAGTGCCCATGACATGCGCCCCCATGATACGTGATTCATAAATATCCAGGTGACTATAGAATAGAGCAGAAAATGAGGGAATGAGGGAGTGATGTCAGAGCCCGCACCCCTCAAAAGTCTAAAGAGATTATGACTGTTAAAATGAGATTATAAAATGTGAAATCCACTGTTATTCCCAACTTTTTATCTGTTTTTGTTTATTTTCCTGCCAGAAATGGGTTTTCATATTTGCTGTTGTTGCTGCTGATTGTTCTAAAAAATGTGTCTGTTTTCTCAGTGGATCAGTTTAAATCTCACAGGGAGAGATAGATACCAAAAGGCAGGTACATAAACACCTGCAGGTGAGAGGTGCTTTCTGCACTTTACGCACAACAACAAGCCTCCAACACATCACTGAGGTAAACAACACCTTTATACAGTGCTCTTCTGTTATATAGAAAACCATCAGGAGATCTGACTTTTCACATGGTTCCAGCTTTTCTTAGCCCTCTGTCTAGAAAACCCCTGTGGTCTATGTTGTGCTCATGCCATTCTGTATTCTCTTTCTACATCATATAATAATGATGATATTATTTGAAACTAATATATAACATGTCCAAAAACATAATACAGTGCATTACATTAAGCACAATGTAATGGCTTCTTAACGCTAAACTTCAATTAAAAGACAGTTTAGTCCTCATTTGATTGGATGATGGATATAATGTAGTTCGATGGATTTCATTTTCACTGTAGAATCGATCAGTACCAGTCCGGCTGTCTATGGGAAGAACTAGATTGACTATAATCTATATATATAATATAATCACACATGAGTGTGTTTTATTATTGATAGTCGCAGCATTATCCAGGACTTCACTGGCGTGTGTTTCATGTATGTTGCATGAGTAATACTGGAACTTTGAAGTTGAACAAATCAATGCATACTTAAACAGTAAAACAACTTCAACCCAAATATATGTGTTTAAATACTAAAATATATATTGCTGCTGTTTGTGACACATCATCACTTTTTAAAGTGATTCATTGATAATGGGTGATTCTCTTTCTGTTACTCATTCAGGGTCTCTTTCCTCTTTTATTTCCCTGAATGATGTAACTAATGATTATGTTATTATGTATTTATGCATAACAAAAACGACCTAAATCTATTAATCCTGTCTCTTAACTAAACAGGTTTTTAGCCCCTTTGTTTATTTGTGGAAATGTGTCATTAATCCCCAAGCAGTTTTACTTTGTTTATATTAATCAGAGGAATTAATCAGGCTGAGGGGTGGGTAAAGTTCATCCAGTCAGTTTTTGCTCTTTTTGCTGGACTGGAGTGCTGACTGAAACATAAGGGATTGAAGGAGGACGCCCATATGAAGTCACAGTATTCACAGTATTCTGTCACATTGTTTTTGTAATGGACACGTCTTCTGATCTCTTCATGTGCAAAAGCATGACTGACAACTTAGAAATAGCAACATCCACAACCACAGCTGTATGAAACAACACGGCGGCAGGTGGAAAAGAAGCAAACAGAAAATGGGCAGCAAACAACATCCTTAAAACATGCTCCCTCTGCACAAACACGTGTTATCAGCTGCCTGAAGGCAGAGCTGGTTCTGTGTGCTGAGTGTGAGAGATCTCTGAGAATTCTCTTGTGCTTTCATGGCACTGCCTGTGGAAGGAAGCTGTCATCTAACATGTCTGCATGGTATTGGGGTTGCAGTGATGAACAGTATGTAGGGATGCAAAATTGAACTTATGGTAGTAACTTAAATCGCTTTTTGTGAGTCAGTAATTTATACATGCAGTCACACAGATACCATCAAATGTCTAATTCACTCTGCCCAAGTTGAAGCTGCTCTAATCAATATTTTTAAATCAACAATAGACCAAATGTGTTTAATGTGAAAGGTGATGCTCATAGTGACAAACCCAGAGATAATTATCACCTGACTTTGCAGATCAGCTTTACAGGCGCTTTAGCTCATTGTTTTGGTTTCACAGCCCACTGCTTTACAGTTCTGATTCACTCTCACGGCGTGAGTGTCGTTTCCAGCAGCAGCAGGCAGCGGGCTGTACACTAACTGCCCATCAACAAACGACAGATAGTCAGAGTTAGTGACAAGCTGGTGAACATAGTGGAGCATTTAGCAGCTAAAGAGCCAGATATTTCCCTCGGGGGTGGTTGAAGAACAAAACTCAGCTAAGTAGGAGAGTGAATATATTGGCATTCTTTCAGTGGCCAGAAAAATAACTCCAAATAAATGCTTATATTTTGCGTGTCTGATCGATGTGTAAATAGCATAAACGGTGTGAATAAAACAAGTGGACATATGAAGCCTCGAGTTTGGCATTTTGGTCATCGCCATTTTGGTTTTTGGAACCAGACAACTGGATGCGACGACACTTGGTTAGCGTGGTGCGTCCGTACTTCACGTTAAACGGGATGCTAATTTTGGCTAGCAAAAAACAGGCTTAAAACAAAACTTACTCACCAGAAAAATGAAAAGCCGGTTCCTAATAGCCTTCAACGGCGCTGGTCACATGTACAAAATGCAGTGGATAGGAGTCACCTCATGCCTGAATGACATATCGCCATGGTGGCAACTTGCCAATCATATGGTAGCTCCGCCCTAAAACATATGCTGCTTTATCATCTATTTTCCTCTTTATTGAAGAAGAATAATCATAAATCGATCGAGATCATAAACTCATTAGTAAAGTGTTTTCTGAGGTAATAAATCCGATGGGAAGTAGGATCATTTTGCCATTAACTAATGCAATCCGACTTATTTTTGCAGCTAGTGGAGTCGCCCCCTGCTGGTCATTAGAAAGGTTGCAGGTTTAAGGCACTTCCGCATTGGCTTCACTTTTCAGACCCGGAGGTTCCCACTTGGTAAATAGGCTAAACCTGCAAACCTGCTGCTGCCATAATACCAGTGATTATTCAACAAATGGCCAAACATAATTCTTTGCACATTCCAAACATTAAAAAACACGATGACATTCAAAGATGCTGCATTGACATTTTATGACACCCCATCATAAGAGAAGCAGTGAATCCTCAAATATCTTTAATGCCAAGTTCAGGAAAGTAAAAGAGAACAGCAATCCAACGTGTCAGACAGGATAGACGGAGCAGAATGAGGGAAATAACACCTCTCTCTCTGTCTCCTTCTGTAGTTTCTCTCTCGTTGCTTTTCCCTCCGCACATAACAACACCCGCGCTGTTGTTTCTTTCACTCCGGCTCTTCTCAGCCTCTCAGTGTTCGCTTATCATGAACTGTACACAAAACCCTTCTCTTCAATTTCCTCTGCAGTTTCTGCATTAGTGAAGAGTCTCTCGCTGAATGTACATAGAACAGAATTATAAACTCAACACTGTTGTTTTTGCCCCATTCATCATGAGCTGAACTCAAAGATCTAAGACTTTCTCTATGTACACAAAAGACCTGTTTCTCTCAAATATTGTTCACAAATCTGTCAAAATCTGTGTTAGTGAGCACTTTTCCTTTGCTGAGATAATCCATCCACCTCACAGGTGTGGCATATCAAGTTGCTGATCAGACAGCATGGGTATTGCACAGGTGTGCCTTAGGCTGGCCACAATAAAAGGCCACTTCAAAATGTGCAGTTCCATCACACAGCACAATGCCACAGATGTCGCAAGTTTTGAGGGAGCGTGCAATTGGAACGCTGGATGCAGGAATGTCCACCAGAGCTGTTGCCCGCGAACTGAATGTTCATTTCTCTACCTTCAGAGAATTTGGCAGTACATCCAACTGGCCTCACAACCGCAGACCACGTGTAACCATACCAGCCCAGGACCTCCACATCCAGCATCTTCACCTCCAAGATCATCTGAGACCTGGACATTTTCTTTAAGCTCCTACAGTGCATTCTGGGTACTCAGAAGACAAATCCTGTTCATTTTCAATGAAAACAACATTTTTGAATGAAAAACTCTTTATACCGCGTTACCAGTGTGCATTGGTACATGACTTTGATTTAGTTTTATTGTTTTGAAGAAAATGTACATTACTTTTAGTCAAATCTTAGTCTTTTCATTTTTCTCATTTTTTAAAAATATTTTTCCATTTTATTATTTGGAAGCTGTATTCACTCACTTGTTCACTTTCTGGAGTAGCTTGAGAAGAGAAGCTAAAACATTAGATAACATTAACACAGCTACATTCCTTTAGCGCACATCCAGAGGAAGATTTAGATGGCTGACCTGTGACATTAATCCTGCGCTCATTCCTACCACTAGCAACAAGAAAGACAGTCGACTGAAAGTAACGTTAACGTTACATCCACAGCCCGTTATGTTAACGTTAGCTTACCTTTTTGTAAATGACAGTGTGCTAGCCTACATGTTTTTGTGGTTTGTTCTAAGTGTTTCGTTGCCGCTTCTTTTCTAATTTCCAGCGGGACTGCGGGTAAATTTAGCCCATAAATCTGTTACATTTTTCCTTCCAAGAACTTTAAGTTATGTTTGTGGTGGATATACAAGATTACTTTAAATCACACTAATAAACCACATCTCCAGAATCCTGTTTTCACAGGAAATAGATCAAATTAAGGAGGCAAGATGGTGTTGGTCATGTGGGTTCGGGAGGCCAGGGGAAAATGTAAAAGACACAACATATCATTTGCATTTGGATCTTTAAGGAAGCAGGGTAGATGTCATCCAGAGGTATAGGAGCAGCTGTTTCTCAGATCTAGATGACTTTTTACAGCATACAGATTAACAAAGGCTCAAAGCTGGTTTAAAATAAACCTTCTAACACTGCAAGCGTTGGGGCAACAGTGTTTCAGCACAATGCTGCAATTACACATCAGGCCTTTTAATCTCCATCACTCCACCTTCCTCCCTCCGTTATTCAGCCATACTGGCTGCTGTCATGTTTTCCCCCTCTCTCTCTCTCTCAATGACATTCAGGACTACATGAATGAACAAACACAACGAGCTGTAGTAGACACACACAGCCACACAACCACTTAGAGCACTTCCGTGACCTAATAGCGTCAGACAAAATGAGTCAGGAGATGATCTGATAGCAGCAACAAAATGAATCCCATTGGTCTGTGTGTGTGTGTGTGTGTGTATGTGAACATGCGAGTGTGTTTATTGTAATCGGCAATATTTGAAGATTCTTCACGTTAAATGAGTTTTACGTGTGTGTGTCCTACCGTCTTGGGGCAGTGGACATATCGTGCCAGGCTGATAATCAGGTCATGTGTGATGGGGTCAACCAGGTTTCTGAAGCTGGCGTAGCGGTACAACACGTCATCCAGAGATGTCGACTCCATGCCCAGGTCCTACACACATACACACACACACACACACACACACACACATTAAATAAGATCATCATATCCTTAGTTACACACTCTTACTTATATAGGCAACGCTTCTATAGGCCAGTCAGTCTATTTATAGACCACATTTCATACAGATGGGAAAACTCAATGGGCTTTACATTAAAACAAACAAAGAAAAGAAAGGGGGGGGGGGGGGGCAAAAAGCACATTTAAAACACAGGAAAGCACATTAACCCTTCAGTGAACAAGATACAATAATTGATCAAACACACAACATGTTTTGTTTTTTAGTTTTAAAGCAAACACTAAAAGGTACAAATTCATTCATGCACACAGGAATACACACGCACGCATAAGTGTCTTGTGTGTAAGCGCATGCCAATATGTAAAAACGCTTTTACATTTTCCATGGCTGCTTTGTCAACTTGCTGACCCCCTAAAGCATTAAATTAAAACCTGTTGCACTGCTTCCTGCTGTCTGACTGCCTGCTCGCTGGTGAGGGAAAATAAAAAATCTGTCACATCTCAAGCGCCATCAAAGCCGGCGACGCATAAACCTGCTGGCAGAGCTTCACGCATGAACAGCGATCTTCTTAAATCTTAAAAAGTCAACATGAATGACAACTTCACTTAAAAAAAAACAAAAAGAAACACAAACACAGGAGAGGATTAGACCAGAGCAGAATTTTACAACGCTGCTGTCACTGACTCCAATACTAAGTCAGAGCACAGCGCTGGCTGTACGTATTCAGCCTTACATAATTATTTTGACATTAATAATTTAGATGATCTATCATGCTCCTCTTTAGGCATGTAGGAATACTGTTCCAAGATTAAAGTACCATTAGTGGTCCCTGAAAACTGCAATGTTCCTTCTTACCACACTATAAAAGTGCTGGACACAATAAATGACATGATGGCAATTTTGCTGTTCTTATAGCTTTCTTACAGTGGTAAAAAGTCTGTTCTGAGTGTGGAAGTAAAGGAAAGGCTTCCTTGGTAGCATGGATGTGTAATTTGGCAATCTGCCAATTATATTATAAGAAATGTGCTAAATGGAAAGGTTTAATCCTCTGGAGACATGATTGGGGTCTGCCCATTAGATACTGGCATTTCTAAAATCAATCAAGCAATCAATCAGCCAATTAATCAATCAAATGTATTTAAAGTGCAGAATCATTATGCAGCAAGGTCCCAATACACTTAACAATTAAAAAAGATTATGCAGGACAAACGTACAGCAAGCCATTAATACAATTTAACAGGATGCAAACACATTAAAAACATCAGCTTTAAAAGGATGTTAAAAAGGCGAGGGACCTGACAGAGTTCTAGGTTGTAGTGAAGAAAGTTAGGTTTCAGCTAGGCAAATGCTCAGAAGCCAACTGATTTCTTGTCAAATGAAGGAATGACCAGGAGACCAGCATCGAGAGAGCAAAGAGGGCGTGCCGGTGTATATGGCGCAATTAGATCAGATGGGTAAGGTGGTGCACGTCCATGCAAGGCCTTCTAAGTTAAAAACATTCAGTAGGAAACAGAAACGTAGACCATACTGAGAGTTATATAAAAACTGCAATCTAATGTTCAATAATGTGAACGTTAAGTCATCTGAGGAGGACATGGGAGGTGCAGGATCAAGATTCATCAGGCTGTTTTTTGTCCTACGCCTTTTTGGATGTACATTGCAGGCCTTGTTTGAATTCTATTACATAGGACAGGTATGTATACCTAAGAGTGTGGTAGTGAAATACAAGCAGAGGATTTATCTTGATGGTGGTACTGCAGACAAACTTGGGGTCATCCCAAAAAAATACCATCCAGCCATTGTCTATTCTACTTATGCAGGGTCGCAGGGGGGGGGCTGGAGCCAATCCCAGCTGACATTTTCAAATGAATCAATTTCAGAGCACAATTTTTGAGAATATTTTGACGAAAGAAAAACTTGTTGCTCTTGCAGCATTCTCATCACATTGTTGCAACCTTTATCCCAAACAGCCAAGTGGCAGAAACCAAAAACTTTTTAATTCTGAGTCGGAGCTGTTGTAAATTTATAACAGCTACGTATATCTCGTATATGCTCTCCCATTCTGCTGAAAATGCATGAATGCAGCATCAGTGGTTATGCAGATGTTTTAGCTGAGGAAAACAATCTGCTGTAGAAAGCCACGAGTGTGTTAAAAGCTTCGGAGACAACAAGTTAGACCTTGTGTTGAGATTTATTTATTTAGTTGTTTTTTTTTGTTTCCAGTGTCCAGAACGGAACCTCATTTTTAATTATAATATTTTAATGAACTATGTTGTGTCTCATGCTTTCTTGATTTTATGTAATTTATAGATTATCTATAATTTAGATACACACACACAGCTGGGCGTGTACATCCTTTGGAACAGGATTTTAAATCAGTTGATATGTACTGTCTGCTCTGACATAACACTCTTTATACACAATATGTAATGGCTCTGCTTTTCTATCTTCACCACTCATTTAGCTGCTAATGCCAGTGGGCTTGAAACACTTTCTGGGAGAATTCATTTTAGTCTGTAGGTAAGTGCAGGCTCACAGTGTCTGCAGCTATATTTTTCTGCGTGCTTGGGTTTGTTTGTGCAGACAGTTCATAGCCAGTTAAGTGACAACAGGGCCAACCATGTTCGGGGTGGGGGGGCTCAGCCTCATACAGAAAGGTATGACTCACTGAGGTTTCCATGCTGCCTATTGTTTTGCGTAGGAGGGGCAGTAAATAATGAGAGGCGCTTTGACTGACACACACACAAACACACATATCAGCTGCTGTAATTTCAGATGAGAGTGACATTAATAGCGACATAGCAGATGAGAGAAACCTGTGATTAGAGCATCATGTTATTAGAGATGCTATGATATGTCCTTATGGTCACCAGGATACACACTTTCCAGTTGAGATCACACAATCACACACGATGCATTGTGGGTGCATCATGTCTAAAGTCATTTTTACTCGTGTGTGTTTGTGTGCGTGAGGAGCCAGTGGCACTACACACCTCTTTCTGGCTGCCATTTGACCAATCTGACCTGCCAAATGGCAGCAGAGACTGTAGCACGAAAATAATTGGCTAGACTGCTTATTTGTTTTTTTTCCCCATGATGCTTAGATTGTGGATTATAAATACAGACTAGTGACTAGTTATTTCTGCCAGCTGTAGAGGTTTATACATCAGGTCTTGGTGTGTCACTGAACAGTCAGATGGATTTGAGTTTTAGAATCTAAATTTTCACTGAAGCTGCAAATAGGTGATTGATTATTAAAATTAGGGTTAGATTGTTAGACGGTGATCACAAGGGAACCCTTAACATATCTGTGGTGGACAACACCTAGTAATGGGAAATATTCAAATTCGCCTTCTTGCCAAAAGTTAGATGAAAAGTCTGATACCACTTTTAGTTAACTGTACATGAAATCTAAAAGCTACAGAAATTATTAACTTAGCTTAAAGACTACAAACAGGGGGAAACAGCTAGCCTACAGGCACTTGGAAATGTTACTAATTAAGACGTTGTTTTGCTTGTGAAAACCTTCAAAAGCTGTGATTTTATGAGGTGTTACATGCTGGAGCTACTTCTTGGCCGGGTAAAATGTAGAGGTACTGGTAGGTGGATTTGGATTTCACTTGGGACAGACCCATGCTAAGTGTTTTTCCCCTCTGCTTCCAGTCTTCATGCTTAGCTGCTGGATCTAGCTACATAGTTAGTGTACAGCTGTGAGCACGGTGACAGTCTTCCCATGCTCTAAAGAAAATAAGCAAACATGTGTGTGCATGTTAGGGTGAGTCATGGTGTGATAAGGATTTGAGGCGCAATGCAAATATATAAACCCTTGATGGAAATTAATCTTCCAGCTCGCTCTAATCTGAACCCAAACATGGGAAGAATCAGCAATTAATGTATTCACAACAGTGAATGAGTGCTGACAGCGTGTGTGTGTGTGTGTGTGTGTTTGGTGAGAAGGTCTGCAGTAGCAGAAAGTAAGAAACCGTGGAACGCATTGAAACAATAGCAAACAAAAGACGGCTCAACTGTATTTTGTAAGGTGTACATAAATAGTATCCGCAATAGCCATCCATTATTAACAGTGGCCCTTCTTGAAATATACATGACGAGGACAAAATCTTAGGGCGTGTTGTGTGCGCATAAACACACACATAAACCATTTATGCTACGAGGAGGACAGTGTGGGCTTTTCTTTCATTAGAAATCACCACCCACTCTAATTAGTGCCGGTCAACATCAAAGCGGTGGTCTGAACCCAGCTGAACACGAACAAAGACAGAGCTGGAAACAGACATGGCAAGTGCAGGCTCATAGGTAAATTATGGAAACCGGGGCAGGAGGACCCATTTATGAAACTGACATCGACTTTCATAAAGATCCTCCACCTCTAGGTGGTGGAGGCCGGGATGGTGGTAGTAAGACATATTCCATTTTATTATTATTAATATATTTTTTCACTTATTCTCTTCGTTCTGTTTGCTCCCCACCAGCCTCTCTACCTCGTCGTCCTCCTTCAGATCAAGTCATTTTTTTGTTATTCATGTATTTAGGTTTCTTTTTATTTATCTATTTTTTGTTTTTGTCTCGCGCCTTCTGTATCGTTACGACGATGTTGTCTTTTGTCTCGCTAAAAAAAAAAAAAAGATCATACACCTCCGCTATTATTGAGGTTCCAATCTCAGTAATTATTATTATTGCTAATGTTTTTAAATTAAAAGTCTGAGCAGAGAAATTGCTCCAGGTTGTGCAGCTAAAATTAGAAGTCCATGAACTACTTCTTTCATACAGTTCCTTTAGCAAATTATGGTTTCATTTAAGAGCCCTGCGCTGATTAGACCTTTCCTCAGGATGACATTTTTATATGTCATCCTGAGGATTTAATAACAGAAATAATGGCTGCATTCCATTTGGCTGCTCCAGTTGGTATTGTGAATGTTGGCTCACTGACGTGGCTCACTAGGAAACTTTGATGGAACTAGGCCATTATTAATGTTATTACCTCCACCTGTTGCTTTCCTGAAATGACAAATCAAAATGTCTGCAATGAAAAAAAGGCTATAGTGTCTCGCTCCTGAGCCTGCCATGCGCACTGGGCTCATACAATAAGTTGGCATCATGGGAAAAATGTCTTTGGGAGGCATTAAAGTGTAATAATGGATTATGTGAGCAGTTCCAGGTGCCCTGTCACAAACTGTAGTTTTATTAAACACATGCTGCCGCACAGTTACTGATCGACCGCTTATATGGATCAAAAAGCTTGGGTCAGAATAATTCCTTTACACTGCTGTTTAAGCAATATGCTTATAGTGAATTATATATTATATATATTTTTTATGCATGACAACATGTGGAAATGGGCAATGTACTAGCTCATTATTTATCTGAGCTTTCCTCAGATGTTATAACCCTTATGTTGTAGTAAACTCAACTGCCAGGCCTGTGTGCAAACATTGGTTTGGCTAACGTTGGTGTGAGTCCACTCACCACTTTATCTGACAACACATGGCAACAGAAGTTGCAGTGCTGTGGTCAAGTCATATGCTGTATGCGATGTCAACAGGATGGGAAGAACGGGAAAACCTTCTGTTACTTTTATCATATCAGGGGTTCCTTACCAAGTGTCCAGATAC
The DNA here is from genome assembly GCF_014851395.1 of Micropterus salmoides. Taxonomy (NCBI): domain Eukaryota; kingdom Metazoa; phylum Chordata; class Actinopteri; order Centrarchiformes; family Centrarchidae; genus Micropterus; species Micropterus salmoides. The sequence continues at coordinate 8,713,279 of NW_024042261.1, read as the reverse complement.
AAAAATATAAATATAAACCTCTAAAGCTCAGACTCCAGGAAATCTGTGTTATGCTGAGAAATAGTTTCTGCATGTAACTTCCTGTAAAACCACAATTTTTTTTTTTGTACAAATTAAACAAACAAAATTTACAGTGCCAACTAGTGAGCTTTAGAGGTGGTGGTGGGAAAATCGAACTTCGAGCCAGGTTAGCGTTTGCTCCCAGCTTCCATTGTTCATGTTAGGAACAACATGTCTGTGACATTTTTGCTGTAGTTTCAACACCTCACCTGGTAGATGACAGCACACAAAAACTGAATGCATCTCTGTGCGAAAACTGCACATGAAAGACCTTAAATTAGCTGGTGATGGAACAGACTGTACAGACTGCAGGCAGCACTCATACCGCTGTGATTCACAGCGCAGCCAAAACAAAGCTGAATCAATCAATCAAACGGCATCATGTTGAGACACTGCCCTTCAAGTGCTGATAAGACCAAAGGAAAAAGAAAAAAGAGGGCGTGTAATTAACAGCACAGTGCATTTTAAAAGGTTGTAGTATTTTATGCCATAACTTTCCACAAATGAGGAGGGAACATCTGCATTACTGAGCTGAGAATTGAATTCTGGGGACTGAATTCTCACAATAGAGTTTGATCATCTGCGTCGTCAACATAGTGTTTTTTGTGACAAGAGGACAAAAATCTATATTCAGCATGAAATATAAATAATTTAGTTCCTGGCCAACCCTTGCTGCTGCCTGTGTGGATGTAAAGAGACTGAGGGGGTGGGCGGGGCTTAGCCATTCCATCTGCAGCCCTCTTTTTGCATGGACGCTCGGCGTGCAATGCTGCTTCTGCTCGGCTGTCGGGCTCGCACAGCAGCAGTAACAACCCTAGACCAAAAAGGTAAATGTATGTGAACAAAAGTCCCATTAGTGACCGCACTGCCCCTAGATTTAAGAACCGCTGGTTTATTGACCTAGCTGAAACGAACAATAAAGCTATTGATGTAGCTACGTCAATAAACCAGCTGCTGGTGCTTTCTGACATTTTGACTGGTACATCTCAATAAGCTAATTAGCGTAGCGTATCCAGCATAGCCTGGATATATCTGATAATTAGCCAGCCAGCTAATGTTAGCTGCTGGTAAGTATGTAACATTATGCTAACTTTGTTTGATAGTTGGTCAACTGTCACTATGTGCAGGCCATTCAATGTCAGTGTATTGTGCTTTATGGATATTTTGCCAAGAAGGGAGAGAGCAGATGGGCTAGAGGCAGAGAGAACACGCGTTGGGTTCAGCTTTATTAGTCATTTTTATTTTACATTTGTATTTTGAAATGTAATGTTTGCAGTAGTCATACAATGCAGTAAAATGAAATTTAGGCAGGACTGTTCAAGGCAGAACAGCAGGGGCCACCCACAAAACATTAGGCAAGCGCACACACACACCATGACGTCAGCCCCAGATGGTCTGGGCTAACGCCCCAGACCGTGTCGGATCCTGGAAACACTCCTGGTTTTGATGTTGAAAACCGCCAAATACAAAGATAATGGGTCTTGCGCAAGAACCACTCATAGAAACACATTTGCTCCTATGTGGCTAGTACGAGTGATTTAAGAGAATTTGTGACGTTCGCTAATTTTCTTGTACTTTGCTTGTAAATTTCACTTTGGTACCAACGAATTCTTGAATGGTCCAGACCTGTCGTACCAGTCAGGTCCATCTCTAGAAGGCAGAGTTTGTGATTACGGCGAAGCAGCTTAAAGATTTCAGCGGTTGTTGGGAAAATTCTCACACTCTGACAGCTGATTTTGGGTCTTTGTGGAGGCTGCTGTCCACTGTCAAGCTCTTGCATCCAACAGCGTAACACCGTCACACTGTATGCTATAAAATGTCTAATGTCACAGGTGTATTCATCAGACTGAAACAAGCAATTTAAGACCACTTTGTCCAGTTAGAGAGTTTGGCGAATCTGACTTGAAACACACGTACGAGTAAACCTCACAGAAGAAAGTAAGAGAGCTTTCAACAATAAATACTGACTAATGGCAAATGCTTAATCAGTCTTGAAATATTAATGACGCCCACAACACAACACCCACTCATTATCTGTCAAAACGCTTGTCACATAGCAAGAAGATGAGTTAAAAATCCCATGCAGCTGTTTACAGCAAGCTAGACTGCTGAGGGAACCACTGAGTATAAATTCAGAACCGGTGGAGGTTTCCCCAGATGCAGCTGGATTGAGTTTAGCGATCAGCTTCAAGGCAGCCAGAGGGAGAAGTTGTGAAGAGATGCTAGCTTTGGTTTCAATATAATTGAGGGGCGGTGATTAAGAAGGTGGCCTACCCATTAGCTCTTAACAGAGCTCCTGCTTAATAAATCAATGTCTACTTAGTCAGAGCCCTCAAGCCATCGCCATGGTTTCTGGGCAACGCAGAGGAGAACCTGGTAACCAGCGACGAGTGACTCTCATGTCTTTCACAAACAATCTCTCTCTCATTTCTCCTCTTTTTATATTCTGTCTCATTTTCTCTCTTCTGTCTTCTAATGGCCTCTGTAATCACTCACCACCTCATCTCCCTTTTTCCTTCAGCAGTGCCTGTTGCAGTTTAACACCCATGGTGTTTTTTTGTTTCCCCCCCCACCCCTCTGCTCTCTTTATCCTCCTAATTGTCTTTATCCAATTCATCGTGTGATCTGTCTGTCACGTACTGTTCTACCAGAGCACAAACCCTCCAGAATATGAAGCCAAATGTGACTGATGGTTAGGTTACTGGAGCCCTTTGGATTTTGTTCTCTCTCTCCTTAGAAATATCTTTAATTTGTAAATTGTGTACAAGTCGGCTTCATGACAGCAGAAGCAGTCCACTAAGTGCTGGTGGTTCACCGCAAATCTCCCAGCAGCTGTGCTATAATAGAGGTCCGAAGGAGAGTGGCTGTTTGCAAATAACGCCTAAATATGTTAATGAAGCAAGATAAAGAGAGATGCTTGAAACAGCCAGAGGTCGGACAATTTAAGTGGGCTCTCTTAAGATCAGACCAGTAGAATAAAAGTGCTTTTAAAGTGCAGTAGCTCATTCTGTCAGGTGGAAAATATCTATCACATGTACTTTAAAGAAAAAAAAAGTCTAGCTCATTCTGTCAAGTGGAAAAAACTTGACAAAATGAGGTACCTTATTTTGAATTAAAAAACATTTATACTACCCTATCTGTACCGATTACAGATGAGTATCGAACCTTAGTACTCAGTATCGAACAAAATGTATCTGCAGGATTGAGTGTTGAAAACTGTCAAATTCAGAAAGATGGCAATAAACTGCTGGTCACATTTGTAATCTCGATTTTCCAAATTTCAATGAAAAACTTGATAAACTTTTTTAATTTAGGTACGGTTGTTGTGTGATTGCTTGTGCTTAGATAACATTTCGAAGACCTTAAGCTTTTCTATTACATGAAAAAAAAGGGGTTTTAGAAAAGCATGTATATTTTGAAAACTATTACCAAAAAAATTTGACTTTTGCTATTGGTACGAAAATCCAGGTATCGTTTCATTTGAAAAATGTCAAGTGATACCCAGCCCTAGTCCTGATAAGTATTTCATTCCTTTAAAGAGTCCAACTTTTTTTTTTAAATACACTTATTCAGCTTCTTTCTGAGAGAGAGATGAGACAATTGATCCCACTCTCATGGCTGTGCATTGTGTAGGTAGCTGGACAGGCCATTAGCATAGCTTAGCATAGCTTAGCATAAAGACTAAGCTGGGGGAACAATTAGCATGGCTCTGTCCAAACTTCAAATATAAACCCACCATCACTTTTCTGCAGTGTCTTTGGTAATAGCGCCAATTGCCAGATCAGATCAGTTAGTGCAGACTTATGTATACAGTAGGTCTCTGCACATCACAATGGTAACAAAACTGTCAACCTTACTATGACGAAAAGGCGGCTCAGGGAAGCTGTGCACAGGCCCTGCGCCACCCTGCGTGCAGTGTGTTACTTAGTTAGCTTTATTAGTGTTACAGATGTATTTCTGAACTTTGGCTGTCTTTGGCTGTCTGTTTTGCCCTGCTTCCTTTCATTATGCTAAGCTAGGCTAACGCCTCTCAGCTCCAGCTTCGACTGAGAACACAGACAAGCGAATGGTATTGATCTTTATATCGCACTCTTGGAAAGAAAACAATAAAGTGCATTTCCCTAAATTTTGAACTATTCTGTTGAAACTGTAGTTGTATTTTACACAGAGTTGGAGGAAACGTACAGATGACCGGAGCCGGCATGGTTTTACTAATTTTCACGTCAACATACAGTCATCTAGACATCTAGGTAAACACTCAGCTAAATTTGGTTGAAAAAGAAAATGTTTAGAAGCCGGGGGTACATTTAGCCTAACTGTTGATCATCAGATCAGCACAACAGGTCTAGCCAGCCAGGAGGGATCGTGTTCACTCATACAACCAGAGAGGGGGTCAATTTATCAGCAATGTAGGCAGCCACTCGCGGAATGCATGTTAACAGTCACTCAGTCTGAGCCTGGCTTCTGTCTCAGCATGAGTGATAACATGCCTAACTGCTAATCATCAGCATTAAAATGACTGTTTCAGTTACGTTGTTAACTAAGGCTGCAACTAACAATTATTTTATCTATTCTTTAAATTGTCAGAAAATGGTTGGCCATCACGCACTCCTAGTGCCCAATGTGACAACTTCAAAGTGCTTGTTTTTTCCCAAAAACAGACAACCGTCAAAAAGATTTACAATGATCTAAAACAGCAGCGCAACAAGTCTTCACCAGTCAACAGTCAGCACTATAAGGGTAACGTACCCGGATTCAGCAAAGTTTCAACCTAGGCATATTCTGTCAGTGCTTACTGGGGAGGACTGTAACTGCACTGCTGTGCCGCTGTTGTGCCTTCACTTTCAGCCTGGATTCTCCTCTGGGGTGTCATAGCTTCATCAAGCGGTGACAGAGATGCTAATCCTCCTTTCGTAGAGATGACGGATGGAGAGGTGTCCTTCGTCTTTAAGCCTGTTTGCTTTGCTCCACTGCTTGCCATTGATTCAAGGATTAACAATCCAAATGTGGCTGATCAGAAAATTGTAAATAATACCAGAAAGGAGCTGATGGAAATCTCCAAAGCCCAAACAATACACTGTGAAAGCAGTGTATAAGCTGGAGGCTCAGTTCCCTATGGTTGAGTCATAGGGGGATAAACAGTGAACACTGGCAGCATATGGATGCTGTGCAGTGCTGTCTATAGGGATGAAAGCTTATAAATCTGTGTCTTCCTTCAATGTTTTCTTATCTCCATTTAATTCTCATCTCATTGAGAAAGATCTATTCAGATGTGTTATTTTCCATAATGTTACACTCAGATCCTCCCTTTCTTTAGAGCTCTCTAAATCCTCCAATTCAGCTGGTGGCATTTCATTTTCCTGCTTCTCTTTTTGTTTCTCACCACACCAGATTCTTTCAGTCTGCTGCTGGGCTTTCCCTTCTCTCTGTAGCTACAGCAGCAGCAGCAGCAGCAGCAGCACCCTGCCAAGCGCTGCAAATGTCTTGAAAGACAGACAGAGGCTGTAAATCGTAGCACACTGTACCAGTGCAGCAGAGCCAGGCTGAGCACAAGAGGTCTAGCCAGGCAGTGGGGATCGTGTTCACTCACAGAACCAGAGAGGAGGTCAATTCATCAGCAATGTAAGCAACCACTCGCAGAATTAGTTTAGTCAGCGTGTCAACAGTCAGTCAGTCTGAGCCTGTCTTCTGTCTCAGCATCAGTGATGACATCATCTGGGGAAGAACCAATGTGCAGGCGCAGACATGAATAGAGGAAGGAAAAAGAAAAGCCAACTGAGGATGTTGAGGTGTCGTGTTGGAAATGTGAACCAAAGACTTTTACTCACCCTCCAACCCTCACACACACACACACACACACAGACACACACACACACAGAGCAGCTACCTGTCGGAGGGTCTTGAGCATCTCTGTGGCCTCGTCCTGCTTGCCCTGCTTGGCCATCAGCATCATCTCCTGGATCATGCCGATGCGGCGCTGGTAGGGTGGCGGGGTCCCGCCACGGCTCAGCCGGTCCCCTGACTTCAGCATGAGGGAAGCCAAGATGTCACCTCGCTCCTTAGTGGGCGTCCGTTTCCAGCTGTGCTGAGGGCTGGCTCCTCCGGGCTCCTGGCCTTTGGTCTGCTTGGCACCCATGGCGCTGTGTTAATGTGAACTGTGATAATAACAAGACCGGTCCAACCGAGCAGTCGTGCAGAGAGTCGTGATCAAATCTTTCTAAAAGCCTACACAGTCTGGGGTTGAAACATGAAGCACTGTGAGCAATAAGATTCCAAACTGCTCGTGAAAAACGTTTTAGTATCACCCAGTTCCTCAGAGCAGTGGATGATCAAAGCTACTTAACAAACCCCCAAACATTAAACGTGGAACTATAGTTTTCTTCTTTTGGGAACTTGTTAATCCCAGAGAGTGAAGCTCAAGTCGGGAACAGGTCGGAGGATGCTGCCTGCAGCATGGCCGCAAAACACGGACACAGCAAAGTCAGGATGCAGGATACCTACGGTGCAGACCGTGGCCCGCAGCAGCCTCCTATCCCGAACGCAACTTCACCACGTCTCCAAAATATTTACCTTCGACAGCGGCGTCGTCTTCTTATTCCGATATCCTCTCAAACAGAGCCCTCTGTCCCGGACCGGAGCAGGAAGAGGAAGCGGATCGGGGGAGGTGGTGCGTGTAGCAGGGCATGGCAATGTTTACGTCTCCTGAAGATCACCACTCGCCCTGTCCTTCCTCGGCCGCTGGAAGTCATGCACAACCTGCAGCAAACACAGCGCTCGTCCTTCTCCAAGGTGGATCCTCCATCCGCTCCAGAGCAGGAAACAGCCGTCTCGGTCCACAGGCTCGGCAGGAGGGGGAGAGACTGAGGTGTTCCCCTGCTGGGACTGAATTATGTATTGCACCCTCTATTCAAGTGTATTGGGAGCGCGCAGCGTGTGCACGTGAGCTCCGGTGCTCCCTGCTCGCAGAATGATGGAGAGAGGGAGGGACGGGCTGATGGAGCACGAGCATCTTGCACCGCCAAGTTTGCAGTTTCTTCGCTCCGAGACACGTCGCTCCCGTCCTCCTCGGGAAGGCGACGCAGGCCTGCCAGCTTCCATCAGGTTCACGCGCCAGTTCAATGTTGCGCTGCTCCTTTCAGCATATCGGTTATATCTGGTGAAGGTGACTCATACCGTCAAAGTACATTTTAAACTAACTGATTCATGTTGCCGGATGTGGTGGCGTACTAGTTAACATAGCCACTAAACCCGACCGTAAAAGTTAGTATCTCCTTAAAATAGGCGCCTCATTTATAAAAGGCCTCAAGTCGACAGTCATTTTAAAATGGCAGATTTTCATATCGAGCTTGGTCTTTTGCACAGAGAGACAGGTTTTACTGTTTGTTTAAAAGGCTAAAATGAATTAAAATAAAGTAATCTATATTTTTAATTCTATATAACGCACTTTTACTGGATCATCAAGTGTAGGCGAAGTTTTTTTTATTTTTTTTTAGTTACACTGAATCATGCGGACTTTAATTAAAGAGGTGACATGGAAATAAGTTTATCAGCATTCAGTGCAGTAAGTGTGATCACGTGGTATGTACCCTACTGATCTACATATAGTCAGTGACCAAGGAAAGGACTGCACTGACCTCTGGTGGTGGAGGTCATAAATGTCGTTCATACACGATCCTATTCAAGTCGATATATATAAAAAATTAAATATTAAAATTTGTAGTACGAGAACAGCATATGAAGAGGAACAATATATACTGGCATTCAATTTTTTTATTTAGGGAAATTTAAAGATTAAAAGATCAAAAGACAAAAGCACGTTTTTGTCTTCTTTCCATGTGCTCCTGTATTTACCTTGCAGGAGCTTATCGAAGACTAACGGCTACATACATACAAGAAAACATGCACAAGAAATGCCAAGATTTATTTTTCAAAATGTATATTTATTAGTTTTGCCTTTAATTACATCTCTATTTACAGTAGTATGTCATCCATCAGTTCCTTTAAATCACTTTTCAAAACAAAGATGTTTGTTTCTTCCCTCACTTTACCAGAGACATTTTAGGCTGATGAGCTTTTCTTGTTACAGAGCTTGCAAAGTCAAACAGTCAGCCTTAATAAAAGACATCCAGCATTATGTGTACAGGTTTTTACAGAGAGCAGACTACACACACACACACTCTCCTCTTAGCCACAACACTGGCTTAGTATAATTACTTGACAGTGTGCTGCATTTGTTATTCAAAGACAACTAAGACCTGACCCTCACCTCCTTTCAGCAAAGGATTCCTTTTTTGGCTGTCAACACATTCAGTTCACTGCTTATAAAACATATTCAGATCCCCTTAACTTCTCTATTTTCACCTTTCACAACATTGAATCACAGCGTAATGTAATTAGGAGTTTTGAACCAGTGATGCAGAGAACGGGTCTTAAATGTCAAAAAGGGAACATTATCTCTTTAAAATGATCTAAATTAAGTACAAATATAAAAAATGGATTTTTCAAGATTATTGATGGTGTAAGTATTCACTCCCTCACAACTAAATTATTCCTGGAGCAGCAAACTGTTTATAAGTTGCATTATCATTAATTTGACTGTGTAGTCAAGGTATGACAAGTGATATGAGCCTTAAAACACATCTGTATCTGAAAAGCTCGATGGCTGGTTTCTCTCTTTCCTTGCAATAATAGCATCATAAAGACGAAATAACTGTCCACACAAATCTGTTGACAGGTTTAAGAAATGACCACTCAGAGGAAGGAACAAGCACATGTCTGAGACACTGAATATAACCGAGTATGGATAAGTAAGTCATACAAAAATTAAAAGAATATGGCATCTAGGGCGAGCCATCAACATAAACTGCGTGTCCATGTGAGCAGGGTACTAATGGAGAGGCTGACCCCCCCGAAAATAAAAAGAACACCATCCCCAGAGTATTGTTGCATTCACATCATTTTGGGAAGTTTTGGTATTGATGATTTTCCAACTTGTAAATAGAGTCCTCATCAAAATCCAAGTTATAATCAACTTGGAAACACTTCTGAAATCTCCTCCATCCAACTTTGGGCTTAATAATATAGAATAATACAGAAGGTACCATAATAAATAGTGTTACATTGTCACTGAGCAGTGTTTCTAATCCTCACACAACAAACTCTAAAATCATACAACCGTCTTAATGACCTGAACGCTCACAAGTCGTTAACATAAGAATCCATCTCTGCAGTCCATCCCATATGACGAGAACGTGGCCTAAAGCCTGGAGGGGGCAGCTTCTCTACAGCAGGCCCTGGAAGGAGTCACAACACCACCAGTAATGTTCTGAGTCTGGAGAAGAGCGCATAGACTGTAGAAGACTGTAACTACTGAATAATGACAAGGGGTGAAGATAAAGACTACTGGATTTTATGTTTCCTACTTAAGACTATTTGTAGAGATTTGATTTTGACATCTCCAACTATATCCACTGTACTTCAATGTTGCAAAACAAATACTATAAAGAACTATTACCAGGATCGAATCCAATATTCCTCTCTTAAGTGGCCCACACAGGACTGACATTAACTGTGACAGGGCACTATTCTAATTAAAAAACATGACAGGAAAATTGTGTCCTGGATGAAAGTAACCCGTCACGTTTTCATAAATTCAAACAAGATCATTATTAAGGAAGGAGGAGTTTGAAACTGAGGTAAAGTGATGGCTTACTTGTTGTCCTGAAGTATCCCACTGAGGCCTCAGTGTGGATGAAGCTATGCTAGAGCTGTTGCTCTTTTCATGAACCCAACGCTCAGCAGGAAACGCTCACTATAAAAACAGCCTGATCAATATTTCAACTATGGCGTGCACAACATGTCCAGTACAGCTGTAAACATTAACCCCCTCCCCACCTCCCCCTCCCCACCTCCCAGTGCTCTTTCACTAGAACGTGCATGTCTCTCCAAACACATCACGGACTGAAGACGTAGTGGACTGTCACTAATGTTTCTACTGTATATGATTTAATCAATGACATACTGCTGTTGGGTGCACTCTGGCAGGAAAGGTGGATCTGCATTTGGATGATCTAGACAATGCTATATTTTCCCTTTGCATAATCTGACTCACGCTAGTCTTACGCTGAAGGCTGAGGCAACGTTACAGGAGGAGAACAATTCTAGACAACCCAGACAGGACCACGACTGAAAGCTTGTCCGGGGCCTCACAGGTGGGAGGTCACTACTGGCACTTAAAATGTATAGCCAGCGGGGGGTGCTTTGTCGTCTTTGTTGCTCTCCAGGGAGAAAGGAGGAATGCGAACATCGAAGTGGGAGCCGTCAGTCCTTTCGATACGAAACGTCCCCCTAAACAGAAATAACAGAATGAGCACTATTACAAGCAAAGACCGGTGAATAATGAGCAGGTGGGATAGCCTTAAAAGTGACACGAGCAGCAAATCCAAAAAAGGCAAAAGGGTTACGTACGTAAGATGTACTAAGTAGTAGAATGTGTGATATTAATGAGCAAACTCACCACATGTGTCCACTGGGAGCTTGTAGAGACACGTGGCTGCTGTACTGAAAGGCTGGCTGTTCTTTAGACAACACCGGCTCCTGTGGCAGCACACAAAGACATGCACAATGTGGACAAGGTTATACAAAAATCTGTATGGTTCAAAGTGCAAGACACTAATTTGTGAGGTTTGCACTCCTATTGTTGAAGTGATATTTGCGTTTGTGATTTGTCACCTCTGTGCAGCAACAAATCTGTAGAGCTACACCAGTTAAAAGTTGTGTTCAAAACAATAGTGTGTTGGAAAAAGTGAGTAAAGCCCCAAATCCATATAATAGCTTCAATTTCCATACAAGACTGCACATTCTATTCCAAATCAAAACATAAAGAAATATTCATCAAATTTGTCATTACTTTACAGAAAGTGAGGAAAAAGGAATATTAGGCTGTCCAACAAATGTCTGCATTTTCCTTTACAAACTCCTTGAAGATTTAGCCTTCCTGTCAATCACTGAACTAGTATTTAGTTGTAGGACCACTGATTTTTGAGAATTACTTCACATCTGTGTTGCATGGAGTCGACCAACTTCTGGCACCTGTGAACAGGCATTCCAGCCCAGGACGATTGGACTACATTCCACAATTCCTCTGCATTTCTTGGTTGTGCCTCAGAAACAGCATTTTTGATGTCACCCCACAAGTTTTCTATTAGATTAAGGTCCGGGGATTGGGCTGGCTACTCCATAACGTTAATCTTGTTTGTCTGGAACCAAGATGTTGCTCACTTACTGGTGTGTTTGGGGTCGTTGTCTTGTTGAAACAACCATTTCAAGGGCATTCCCTCTTCAGCATGAGGCAACATGACCTCAAGTATTTTGATTTATTCAAACTGGTCCATTATCCCTGGTATGCGATAAACATCCCCATATCATGATGCTTGTGCCACCATGCTTCACTGTTTTCACTGTACTGTGACTTGAATTCAGTGTTTAAGGGTCGTTTGACAAACTGTCTGCGGCCCCCAGACCCAAAAAGAACAATCTTGCTTTCATCAGTCCACAAAATGTTGCACCATTTCTCTTTAGGCCAGTCAATGCGTTCTTTGGCAAATTGTAACCTCTTCAGCACATGTTTTTTTTCCAACAATGGCTCTTTGCAGGGGCTTCTTGCTGATAGCTTGGCTTCGCATAGGCGTCTAATTGTTACAGTACTCGCAGGTAACTTTAGACCCTCTTTGATCTCCCTGGAGCTGATCATTGGCTGAGTCTTTGCCATTCTGGCTATTCTTCCATCCATTCGAGTGGTAGTTTTCTGTTTTCTTCCACTTCTTTCTGGTTTTGGTTGCCATTTTAAAACATTGAGATCATTTTAGCCGAGTGGCCCATTATTTTCTGCGCTTCTTTATGTGTCCCCCTCTCCAATCAACTTTTTAAATCAAAGTATGCTGTTCTTCTGAACAATATCTGGAACAACCCATTTTAGAAAGAAGAGAAATGCACTATAACCAGCATGTACATCATTTGCTGCTACCTGTTTGACGCCTGTTTTTTCACATGACAGAATTAAATATATACTCCAAGCAGACAGAATGCATACAAATATGGTCCATTTCTGAGTTTGCTGTTGATGAACACTATTCTCCCAAAACACAATGCACAAAAGGAAATTAAGACATTTAAAGAGGTGGTATTATGGTTTTAGGCTTTTTCCCTCTCCTTTATTGAGTTATCTCTCTTTTTGTGCATGTAACAGGTTTGCAAAGGGAAACTTCCAAACACTAGCTCCCCTCCAGGCAGTCAGTGGACATAAAGTTGTTGCTGTGATGTAGAGACAGAGCTCAGTTAAAACTTTATGGATGAAAGATACTTTTGTTACAGATTAATAACTCACCACTCTGAAACTCTCGCTCCAGTTCATGTAGCTAACCTGGTTGGCAACATGTAGCCTACAGCTGAATCGAAGCCGTTTACCGTCTTTTCGCTGACCCGCCCTTCTCTGCTTCTGATTGGCTAGAAGTTCTTAACTAGGAACTGCGTATGTGCAACTCCCAACAAAGATCATTTAGAGACAAGATGCATCACTCCATGGCTAAAATGAAGCCTTCAACACAGGGTGGATAGAGGAGCTGCAGCAATGTGTAGTATGACAAAAATATGGTGTTTTTTTAATATTAAACCATGTAAACCTGTTCTGGTACAACCTCTAAATAAGATTTTGAAATACAGAGCATAATACCACCTCTTTAAATTAAATTGTGGGTGATTGTGAAACAACTGAAAAAATATGGGAAAACAAAAAGATGTCTCTTTGGAAGTTTAAATTGCAGTAATATCTGAAAACACATGTACTGTATTATTTCTTGTTAGCATAAAGTAGGTTGATATCTTTATATACAGTAACTGTATCTGTTAAATTTGAGACATTTAAACAAAATGAAAAGATGCTTTATGCAATATAAAAAAAAGGTAAACTAACACTGTCTCCAGATGGTCGTGGATACAGCATTTTTGTGTGTTGTACTAACCCTGCCTACGACTCCTCGTCCACGGACCGTCTCCAGGGTTCCTGACAGGCTGAAGATCCTCCAGTGCCTCTCTCTCAGCTGAACCACCTCGTCGCCCATGTTCTCTAGACGGATACAGTAGCGCCACTGCAGGAAAACAACACAAACATGTTAATAGTCATGACATTTTCCAGTGCCTGGCTTGTAACTGGTGTTAATTTCCCCACTGTGACTGTCCTTGTACACCAGCCCACATGATGTCCCCCACAGATAATAAAAAATATATATCCGCTACTCACCCAGTAAACATGGGAGTTCTGGGCCTCCTGAGAACAAGAAAAACCTTTTAGTATTTCAAAAGACAACAGAACCCACTAAAACAGGAAAAGGCTACAAGAAGCCTGTATGGCAGGGTCTTGATTGGCAGAACCAAAATGACACCAATGCAATGTAGACGAGCTTCACACTGTAGCTACAGGCTGTGCTTTAAGAAGATCCAGCAGCAGCGCCATATTTCTGCGGTGTCACGCTGATTTATGCATGTAAGAGTTGCACTTGTCATTTACCCTCATGCCCATGTAGAAGGGGATGACAGTTACTCTGATGTTCTCGGTGGTTTCCCGGTGGACATCTGAGAGCTCCAGCCAGGGGTGGTTCTTCTCCTGCCACGCCTTCAGGGTGTCTCTGGCTGTGAACGGAGGAGCTACAGCGGAGGACAAAACACCCAAAATATTTAACACAACTAGGGATGCACCGAAGCCGGAAAAAATTTCAGAATACCGAACAAGTACATTCACATTTTTTCCATTTATTTTGCTTTTTTTTTGGGTGCTGCTAGCTAAATCGCTTTCTCATAGACCGTTTGTTGCCTTTTCTAAGAAGTCAGCCACAGATGGAGTGGACGTGCATAGAGACGATTCAGCAGAACAGTGTCTGCAAACGGCGACTTTTGCATCTTTCTCAGACACTCTAAGATGCCTCCACACTGCCAACATGTCAACGTAATTGTTCGGTAAAATTTATTCTGTCTTTTGACTTATTAGGCCACACACCAAAAGTGCTTTTTGTTTTGCTATTCTGGCCGATTAATTTCAGTGGCCGAACATCTGGTGCATCCCTTAACAGAACACCATTTTCTGTCACTGTAATGTCAATGGTGTCTACAGCAGATCCGAACCAAAGGTGAAACCACATATGACTTGTTGTATATCAGGGAAATACACAGTCAGTGAAGTAAACCTGGGCATTGTAAAAGGTTTGTGTGAAGAATGATGTTAAAGTGGAGACCAGAGAAAAGTGTTTACATTTGTCAGGGTTGTACATGAGGAAGCGCTCGAACAGCTCGTGCTGGATAGGGGCCTGCTCTGCAGAGTTATAGGGCAGGATGTCTTCATGGCTCACATAGTCCAGACCTGAAGATAAACACAGACACACACACACACACACACACACTGTCATGTGGGGACGAGACAGAGCCATTATAGCCACCTCAAATGGGTTTTACATTCTGTGGGAGCTGAAGTGAATTTCTTCCATGTTTATCCAGATATCACAAATGCCCAATTCCAAACTATTAGAAAAGTGATACACGAAGCCCACCAATAATAATTATTTGGGCAACATGTCAGTGATGCATCAGTGAAGTCCTGACCAGTCTACATATGGCCACATACCTGGGATGGCGTACAGGGCTCTGCTGTCATCATGGTTGGCCAAAAACGTCACTGCCTCTGTCTGGGACCTCTGAGACTGTCAAACACAACACAGACCAACTGTCACACAACTGGTGACTCCCACACCAATGAACAACCACAGCTTGATTCTCCCACCGTGGTGGCTACGTCTCCATAAAACATTTCCACTGATTGCACAGACACTGGTATTTGTGAATAATGTTCCGTTATTCATTATTTATTCATTCATCTCTTAGTTTTTGGCAAAGTGATTGTGGCTTAGTGTTAATTGTTGTTTGTGTGCTGCAAACTGGAGAGCAAACAACTTTTGTGATTGCAGTGAAAACGTTGTTTAAGGCTAACGCCAACAATTAAGCATTGAAGCAGAATATTTCATTGATTTATTTATTTTACATCCTTTTTAGGTTGATTACATTTATTTAGGGATGACCACAAATAGTCAAAGTTTTGATGCTTCGATGGGCGGAGCCTGATTCTACTGTCAATATCACAGTCGAACATTCGCAGCGAAACGAGGATCATGCCATTTTGGTGATATGGGGGTGCTCAACATCTGATTTTACATAGAACTACCAGTTTTCTCCCAATAAGTTAATATACAGCCTATTACAATATACATTTCAACGTTTAACGCTGTAAATAAACATGTAAAAAGAATAAAACATTCAATAAATGTTTTTAAAGTGTGTAAATAAATCCAAAATTGTAACCCTAACCCTGGGTCGTCAGTGCACATGTGTAGGTGTAGTGTGTATGTGTGCAGTGGCAGTGGAGGAACACTTGCTGACTCACCTCACGGGACTTTCGGATAATTTATCACCATTGATGAAGCACATAAAGAATATTTTATCATTTTTAAATAGCCCAGCTACTTGAAATAGACAGGCCTGGTATATTTCCATGGAAATGGCGATAACACTAGCAAAAAGGTTTTTGTTTTTAAGAGAAAATTGCCCCACAATATGAACATATCTTTTATTTTGTTGCACCACAGTCCTGACCCCTGTTGTGCCAGGGACAGTAAAGCTCACCCTCTCATGTAAATACTGCTCAATTCAGAGGCTTTTCCCTCCTGCCATGACAACATTATTTAGCATTTAAAAGTATGCAGTAAATATACAGAATAATTGCAAAATAAAAATAAAAGTTAGAGTTTCCAAAATGATCAGTTAGTAGCTTCAATATAATATCAACTGAACTTGCTTATATGCAATATAAATGTATGTGAAACGTAAACATATAGTGACATACTATGTGAGGGCAGTCCCTAGTGTCAATCAGGACTTGGTAGTAGGTGTGGGTCTTCCCCTTCACCTCCTTGGAGCCATGGGCTCCTGGGGGCTCAGGTTTGCTGAAAGAAGAAAGCAAGAGACACAAAAAGGATCTCAGTTAGAGTCTGACCCAGAAACCAAGCCAGGGTCGGTTTGGTGCAGTCTGCAGCCTCAGATGGAGGTTTACCTGTCAGACATGGGGGGGGTGATGTCTCTGTCATAGAGTCTGGCGTGCCAAGGAAACAAGACGATGCCTCTGTAGCCAAAAACACTATGGAGAAACAGCTGAGGAGAGCAACAACAAGGAGAAAGGAGATTATATCTGTAAGAGGTTTAATAAAGCAAAAATTAGATGGGATTACAGTTACTTGACAGGATCATGCAAATGTGCTGTCATAACAATATAAAAGTTACTAGTTTAGCAAAAAGGAAAAACAGACCAGATATGGTAAACATGTGACAGTACAGGAGTAAAAATATCTCTAAATCCTTAACCTAAAGGTTTGTAGGGAGCTGGACCAGCCCATCTGTGATTTGAAGTGTCTATGTGTGTTTGGTGATTGAAAGTGAACGTGATTCTTACCTGTCCTGTTTCATATTTGCCGTGCTGCTTCACAGCCTCAAACATTCCCACCGTCTCCAAAATCTTCCCTTCAGGCCTGTTCCTGCCAAATACAGGCAACACCATTACACACTGGAACCTGTGTGTGTGTGTGTGTGTGTGTGTGTGTGTAAAACCACCTCCAGCCATCAAAATGAAAACACACAGTGTCTGTATATAAAACATGGGGACTGAGATCTGAACATCATATATGGACAAACACAAAGAGGAGCCTCAGGAGGAAATCCCAGTTGTGAAGAGAAGAGGCTTTCACCCCTATAGGAGGGAAATCCTGCTGCCTTCGTCCTTCCCTTCAGTCCAAATCTCAATCACAACTTTGACAAGATTAAATAAAACACCTCAACTTGTCAGATGTCAACAGACAAGAATACCATTCAACCTAATCTCCTTGTCCTGGCCTGCAGCTTCTCTCACACACACAGTACACATTACCACTGACAACAACAGCTGGTCACTTCAAATAAATTACACGCATACTTGTGTGCTCCCTGCAAAGCTAATCTTCACAACACAGATGAAGAGTGGGGATTAATGAGGTGGATATATGGACAGGGGGATTTAATATAACATAGGAGGTTGGTTTCAGGTTATTTTTCTTATGAGTATTGCACAAGAATAATCGCAAGGTAACCTGGTTTTACTATGAGAAATATGGTCCAACTGAAATGAAATTGCTTTTTTCTGTCAGCACACATCTGCTCTGTAAATCACTTGTCCCGTGTTCTCCTTACAGAAATAATAAATAAGATTATCAGAAACCAATTATTTTTAAAGATATACTAGCAAAGCAACAGAATTCCTACAATATAAAATGAGATTGATTGTATAGAGGTATAAATCATTGTGCAGTCTGTCTACGGTGTGCTTGCATTGAAGTCTGCCACTACCTGCTGCACAACTAATTCAAGCTGTATGCACTTTCGCACTTCAATCGTTCATTTCATTATAGAGAAACCATGAGCACCAAAGCACAATTCATTCACATTGAGGTAAACAAGAGAAGTGGAGGTCATAAAGTCCGAATTTGTGTCCATATCGCTTATTTATATTGCTTTAGTCCACAAGGGTCCACAGATCACAAGAACAAAACATTTTCATAAAAATAAATCTGAAGCTGAAATAACTACGGTAACCTTCGGCTTTCATTCTTTCTAAAAGGTAGTAGTATTTCGACACAGGGGCACTCTCTCTCTCTCTCTCCCTCTCTACTAAAACAAATGAATGATTCATAATTGTCATTATGTTATTTGATAGCCTGGCAAATTTTTTTACATTCATCCTGGTTTAAACAAACATTTTGATAGTCCTTTCGATTTTGCTAAGCAAGAGTTTTGTGTGAAAGGAATTAAAGGCCTAAGTTTAGTGACTGCAGCACATCTTGTGGGCGATTAATTGAAGTTTTACAATATGGAAAATTACAACATATGTCTGGTAGCTGTTCCATATTGCCGGAATTGAGGGATGTTATTAAAGCATAAACTCTGTGTGTTCAGGTCAACTGGGTGATACATCATTTTGTTTCTCACAACAACTATTCAACTTAACTCACTAATAGCTGGACCACAGACCGGGTCCGGACCTAGATGATGTCCTCTGCGGATCAATAACCGATAAATTGAGAATAATAAAATTTTGAAGGAACGTTTCTATTTTTAGTAGTGCAGCTTTTCTAGCCTTTACGGCACCAGTTTAGCAGCCAGGACACTCACTAACCATATGAATGCGTTTTAAATCAGCCAATCAAATCTGTGCATTCCGATAGGTATTGCAACTTGAGACAGTGACACACACTCACACACACTCACACACACACACACTCACACACACGATGACAGATTTGTGAAGAGATCTGCTGTTTGAAATGTGACAATTAACCATTTTGTTTCTTCAACTGTCACTCAGGGGAGGAAATAAATAAAAAAAGTCTTTAAACTTGATTTGACATTTATCGTGATAATTATAGACATAAAGATAATGAAATGTTTTTATCGTGATAATATTTTAGGCCATTTTGCCCAGCCCTAGCTGCAACTAATGATCCTTTTCACGATTATTCGATTAGTTGTTTGTTTTTTTGTTGGTTTTTTTAAGTCGATCAGGGTTTCCCAAAGCCCAAGATGGCATCCTCAAATGTCTTATTTTGTCCACAAACCAGAAAATATTCACATTTTGAGAAGCTGGAATCAGAGAATTTTCTCATTTTTTCCCCTTCTGTGATTAAATTGTTTAGGTGCCGATTTAATAGTTGACAACTTGTCGATTAATCGACTAATTGTTGCAGCTATACTATATAGAGCACAACAAATGATGCAAAAGCCCCAGGAATTATCCACTGTTTTCACTGCACTTCACATAAAAAGGCACAACAGCTCTTCATTTTTATCTCTCTTCATTTGGGCTCTTCTGTTTGTCTGTACCAATCTGAGAAATGCCAATACACTGTGTGGCCTGAGATAATCAGATCTAAATATAGCCAATCCATTGCAAACCCTGGAAACAGCCTCAGCCAACAGCTGCCCCCGGTCAACTACTCACCGTGCCAGAGAGCACAGGAGCCATTCACTTCACATCACCCTTTCCCTTCTGTACAGGAGGAGTGAAGGCACGTCGTCGTGCCACTGAACTGTCGTCATGTCGGGGAAAGGTTGGCAACAGCACAGTAAGACAGGATATATGTTTACATAATGAGAAGGTTACATAAACTTGAGATACGAGCTGGTGCTGAATCACTGCTGCTATTCCAACTACTGTACACCCACTTTAACCGTCTTTCACAGAGGTTGTTTTTTTACAAGCACACTCTGATGCTCTATTTATGGCAGCTACAGACACAAGATAAGCCACTGGTCTCTCTCTGCCCACAGCAGAGTCCCTTTCATTCCATCACAAGTCACTGCTGCTGGTTGAACACCCGGCAGAAAAGTTAAATGTGTGGTTGACATCCATTGCCGCACCGCGACCGCCCACACAATAACAAATAAAAGTCAGAAAATCTAGAACAGCGGTTATCATCATGCCTGCCCCAGTGTTACTAATGATAACACTAAGTCTGTAAGCTCTGATCACATGTCCAAGCTGAGGGAAGCAAAAAAACTGCTTCCTCTCCCTCTGCTAACTTGAATGGGGGTAAAGTGTTTTAATCATGAGGCTGTTCTAGATTTTCCAAATGTTATCGGATCGAATGGATCAAAATCTGGAAGTGGAAGGAGTCATTTTGCGAGGGTTGTGCTGCTCAAATTTATAAAAAAAAAAACAAAAAAAAAAAACACTGTAGCAATACAAGTCTATGGGAAAATGTCTTTCGGGGCCACCCTGCATCACATGATGGACCCGGAAGTTGTAATGCCACAATTTGGCGACTATGAAAATTGGCTTCAAAGCACTAAGCACTTCCTGGGGGCTTGGGTCATTGCGTGCGAGTTTCATTTATGTAGCAGTCCGAGTCAAAATTACATGAGCAAACACTGGAGTTTGTGTTACTTGTAGCTACAACAGCATCCCACTGTTACATATTTTAATTTCTAAGATGACACAGACCCCCTTCGAGTCAGATGTTGTCCCTGAGAAACATACAGTTTCATTCTCAGTCACAGAGTCGTTGATATAGTCCTTATGCTGGAATCGAAAGCCTACTTGGAGAAGAGAGTAATTAAAGTGACGCGACATTTCTGTGACTCCGTATTGGTCTATGTGATAGTTTGCCACAATACAAGCAACATGATGACAAACAAATTCTAACTACAGTCTGTAGCACTTGTGTGTCTGCATGGTGCATGCACACAGCCAGAGGAAAAATAAACCCATCCGGTAAAGGCCACATGTTTTTGTCATTCCATTCAGTGTCAACAAAAAAACATGACTTCCTGTGCACCACAGATCATAACAGGTATAAGATTTATAAAGACTGCATTACATGTAGCTGGTCCAGGTCCAGGATCCCGGTATTGTGCATGGGATATGATGATAAATACTGTTAGATGGCAGAAATGTGTCAGTCCTCAGAGTTTTTGCTATAGCGATATACCAAATAGTCTCCCTTTAATATTTCTGGCCATATTCTTGACCATTTCAAGTCAGTGAGCCGGAGTGGCAATATTGGATTGTTGTATTTACAGCATGTGATGCAGTACCTTGCTTTCTTAAGTATTTAATGTTCTGGATCAGCCAAAAACAGACATACCAGTTTTACCTGACTGGGAAGCGCCACCAACGTCTTGTGTTTTGCTTGTGCAATCAAATGTAAACTATGCTTATTCCCTCTTCTCAACCATGAGTTCATCCAGTTTTATAATCTTTTTATTGCTTTTCTGCACAAAACACAGCACACACCAACAGCAACCAGCTGACGACGACAGTCTGCTTTCACGTTTGTTTGTCTGAAGTCACGTATGATCATGCGAGTTTCTGTGAGATCCCAAGTTCCCCAAAACCGCAAACCGAAATTGTTGTTTAAATGGCAAATAGGTGGTCCTGCGTCTGGTCTGAATTGGTTAATTCTTTCATTATGTCTGTGGCATTTCTTTTTTAAGTCGGTTAAGATTTGAAAATCCTCTAGTGTGCACCAGGCAGTGTATGTGCACACAATATTAGTCACCAAAACTTTAGACAATCATTCTACCGAGGTAGTGCCATGTGAAGACAGAGGGCAGTGACATGACATGGAACTGTTCCAGATGTGATTTCTCTATTACAAAAACACAGAAATGTCTTTTGATATCCAAATCTGAGTGAATGTAGGGTAGGGCTGAAAGGGGGATGTTGTTTCATTCTTCTAAATAGACATTACATTGGTAGTGTACAATTGTGGTTACAGTACTTGCTTTAAATGTGCTTTCATTTAATATAGTTCCAAAGAAAAAATCTTTGTTAAAAATGTTTGTCTGTGAAGATTCTCAGTCATCCAGGTCATACATCAACACATAAACTCTGTCTACAGTAACATCAAGTTCACACGAGAAGATGTTCACAACAACAGTTTGGCCTTCCTGGACTGCGCTGTACACATTGAAGAGGACAGGAGCCTGCAGATTGGTGTTTACAGGAAACCCACACACAGACCAATACTTACTTTTTGATTCCCACCAGCCACTGGAGCACAAGCTAGGGGTGAGAACACAGCACCACAGAGCGGAAAACATACCAACAAGCGCCCAAGCCAGAGAGAAGGAACAGAACCACCTGAAGGGGGCACTTACAGCCTGTGGATACCCTAAATGGACCTTTGTGAAAACAGCCACAAGATCCAAGAAGACCAAAACTACAGGGGATGAAGAAAAGAAGGTCAAACGCAGTAACATTGAGATTCGATACGTGTCTGGAGTATCAGAGAAACTCAGGAGGATTTTCAACAAACACAACATCCCTGTGTTTTTTAAACCCAAGAACACACTAAGACAGATGCTGGTCCACCCCAAAGACCACACACCCAAACACAAGAAAAGCAATCTAGTGTATGCGGTCCAATGCAGTGAGGAATGCACAGACCTGTATATTGGGGAGACTAAACAACCACTACACTAACGCATGGCTCAACACAGAAGGGCCGACTCCTCAGGTCAAGACTCTGCAGTCTACTTACATCTGAAGGACCGAGGACACTCGTTTGAGGACCACCAGGTGCACATTTTAGACAGAGAAGATGGATGGTTTGAAAGAGGCGTCAAGGAAGATCTACACCCGGGTTGAGAAGCCGTCATTGAACAGGGGAGGGGGTCTACGACACCACTTATCCCCCACTTACAATGCTGTCCTTTCATCACTTCCCAGGAAACTCAACAAACGTAACCTATTGGCCTCAGGTGAAGATACCAACGATGGTCGTTCAGTCTTGGCCCACCGGTAGTCCTAACGACTGTAACGACTGTCCTCACAGCAACCAGGAACACTAACGAACCAGCGGTTTCGACGATCCTGGCAAACGACCCCACTGAGGTTAAATAGCTGAGTTTCCCTGCCAGTCAGTCAGAACTGAAGAAGTCCTTTGGATGAGGGACGAAACGTCTTCCAGTATCTTCAACCAAGTCCAGTTGCCCTTGATTTTAACCTTCGTTGGTTAACTTTTTTTAAATTACTTTGCAATAAATCAGATTGTGAGCTTATCGTTTTGGCTGGCTGTTATCTTGGAGCAGCCTCTCCATAGTTCTTTGTATTCTTGGTTTTGAGGTCTCATGAGTGATGCTGGCTAAGAGAACATTCTTTCAGTTCTGTTAGCAAACACGTTAAGTGCAATAGGAAATCAGTGACTTATAGTAGAGTAGTAGAGAGTATAGAGTAGCCCACACTGTCTTGTCTTATTCCCCGTTTTTACCCAGGCGTTGATCCTAGTGTTCATTCTGAATAGTAAACCTCGTTCATTTCATAGTAACGTTAGCTAGTTAGGCTGTGTGTTGGAGATCAGTAATTCACTTGAAAGATATTTAATTAGTTAAAATGGTTTAATTTGGGTTAGGGGGTGTCAAAAATATCGTGACTAGTCGACCAATAAAATAAATAATAGTAGATTGTATAATAGTAGTAGTAGTATAATAATAAAGAATAGTCAACTACGAAAATAATCATTTGTTGCAGCCCTACTGTAGGGATGACACGAGAACAGATACTTCGGTACCAAGTCAAAGCCAAAAATCTGAAAACATAACGGTACTCAAATTTCCTACAGGATCGTAGGTACTGCCATCGATCCAACACATGGAAGATGGCGACAAGTGCAGTAAGAGTCATGTCTGGAAACTTGGGTAAAGTTAAATTAATAATTAACATGCGTTTTTCGCGGCTGTTCCCTTCAATAGCGCTGTGTCAAAGGCTCGATTTTTCCCAGTTTTGGGATATGCTGAAGAGCTAATTTAGGCAGACATTTCACAGTTTTGATCAACGATGATGCAATTAACACAGCGCCGTGGGCACGGCTCACTCCAGCCTGATTGACAGGTCGCCATGGTAACGACTTGTCAATCAGAGATAATCCCTCCCTGAAGCACACTCTGCTTTATGGTCTATTTTCCTCTAAATGGGACCACAATTTACTAAATGAGCATCAGGTTGTGTTGAAGAGGACTTGAAACTAGCGGTTGAGACCATAAATTCATTTTGAAAGCGTTTACTGAGGTAATAAATCAGCTGAGAAGTAGGGTCATTTTACCTTTATTCCTAATGGAGCCGGACTTCTTTTTGCACACCAGAAGAGTCGCCCCCGCTGGCCGTTCAATAGAACGCAGGTTTTAGGGACTTCCGCATTGGATTCACGTCTCAGACCGGAAGCTTCCCGCTTGGTTATGCAGAGTTTTGCATGCCTGCCGAGAATTGCATGCACCTCCAAATACTGCTTTATAATATTCTTTGTGGGGTTCATCAACGGGGACAAATTATTCTAAGTATATATTTAGAGTCGTTAATATTTTATTATACTTAGAAGAAGCATTCCTTGAGATTCAGCAAATACATTTGGTGATAACCGCGTTTGATCAATGGGCACGGCAAAGTGTCTGAAAAGGACCTTAAGAGGTGAATGTATAATTCGGAAGAACAGATGTTGTAGGCTACCTGCTGAGATATGCATCCATGTGCATTTTCTCAGCATAAATGACTGTTACCTACCAGGAGGTGTTTGCAATTCTTGGCAGGCATGCAGAATTCGGCACACCACCGGTGTTCTGTCGATTTATGCTACCTATCGAGATGTGCTACTTAGTGGTTTTGCGCATGACCCATAAGCGTGGTCTGTTTCCACACCCATAAATCTGTGCAACCTTACTGTTTGGCATGCTGTTGAGACAGTGACTGATCGTCAGCAATACCAAGAAAAATCATTATAGTCCAAGAGAATACGCTACCCCTGAAATGATGTTATAATATAATCAATAAACAGAAGATGTCACAATACTGAGAGAGTTATACCTTTCTGGGGATTAGAAATTGGAACACATAAGGTAGCATTTTTCGACAAGGCAGCATATATTGTCAGAACAGCGGCAGTGCAAAACTGCCAAGCACCAGTACTGAAAGAAGCAGAGGCTCCACTGAAGATCATGAAAACTTCAGTTTACATGAGCTTTGATGCACAAATTTCAATCTATTTTCAGCAAATATTAAATACATAGATCTGATTTTTGTTGCTCTTTTGTTTATTCAGTTTTTTTCTTGATGGGGAAGCAAGGTATTTGTAAGTTCATAATGAATAAACAATATCATGTTCACTTAAGCAGAGTTATTAAGTAACAACAGGGTAATGTTAAATAGTACTTGCTATAGAAACAAGTTATTTAGGCTACATTTAAGGAAGAATAGCTGTCCAATGAACAATGCATTCTTTTATACACTGTTAGATAAGTTAAGAGATTTACATACAGGCCTACCATTATGTTAGACAATTAACGTTACAGTTTGTTGCATCACTTTTACCGGATTAAAACCGTGCTAATAATGATAACCTTACTTAACCATGCTAAAGTTCGTAAAGAATCTTCCACGATGGGTGTTAACTTTGTCTAACAGTGTGATTTGACATGTAAGGTCTCAACAGGTTAGAGGCAGTCGGATTAGACAGTGTCAGGTGTTGCTCAACCCATGCTGGCTGCTTGCCTTGCTAGCTAATGAACAACAGAGGGCAACTGTACGTTCCTCATTTTCTGCTGCTAAATATCCAGTTTGCACACCATGATACCATATCGACGCATGTGTCCATTCAACAACAATGAGGTGACGTTATTTACGGTGCAATCTTGAACTCGTACGTTGGCTAATGTTAAAGTCTTTAGCGTGTTAGCATGAACAGGGGAGGACACTGCTGCGTCTCTTACCGTGACGACATGAACCTCCTCTGCTGAGCACCGCCGGACAGTCCACAGGCTCGGCATTGAACCCGCGGTCTGTTCACCTCAAACCCGCTGCTGCTGTCAACCACACTCAGTATTCGGTGCGTGTGTTTCTTGTTGTATTTACTGACAGTGCTCCACAAACCTCGGCGTAACGCACAGGCCGCCATCTTTCCAGCCCTGGCACGCTCACACACACACGCCTTTACAGATACTAGTGTTGCGTTCATGGAACGACTTTAGATTCGTATTTACGAGAACTAAACTACACTATAAACCTGCATTTAGTGTTTTATAGTAGACAGACATCCTCTGCCATAATGTCTGTAAACTACTGTAACAGCCAGTCACGATAAAAACACTTTACTAAAACACTTAACTACCCGTCACGCCTGTTAAAATCCCCCACTCTTTGTTTTAGGAGCTTATGAGCGGACCGTGAAAGCACCAAAAGAGCTCACGTGTTCTGTATAAAGCAACATTTAAGTTAAATACGGAATAAAACAATAACACAGTTTATCATTAACGGTAACCGTTTACAACGATTATAAATGAGATTTGACAATTTTCACAATTTAAAATCATTTTTCACACCGTTGATCATGTGAGCTAATACGTCATCGTGTCACAAGGCAAACAATATGGCTGCTTGCTTGGTGTTAGCTGTCGTTAGCTATTAAACGCTGAATTTCAATGTACGGTAAAGACAAGTTGAGTCGTTTTCTTGTAAGCATGTGTACGCCGGCACCTGTTGCTTCACTGAGAGCACGCTTGACAAAAGGTTTATTTATCTAGACAGCAGTGTCGCAGAAAATCTGATCTCCCGGTCAGAGTCGGCTGCATTAAAACCATGGCCTCGGCATTTGTCGTCGGTGATACATTCAGAAATAAGGTTACGGAGTTATTGGAAAAGTCTGACTCGTCGCTGCCCCAGCGACTGAGAGAAGAACTGGAGGAGACTCTTGCAAAACCGGAACCAAAAACCCTGTCCTTCAGTACAGCGAGAAAACTCAGGAAATGGCTTCAGGACAAAGGTAAAGCCTGGTATCTGAAATGTATAGTGATACTGTTTTCTAAATTAGTCTGATGGAGTCACACCGGTGAAACCCATGGTTAGGAGTGGTGTGATGTTCTGCAATATAATAATTCATACTGTAAGCTATGCCAGTAATATGTAATGACTGTATATTGTGTATGGTTTTTCACTAGGACATCCTTTCTACCTGCACGAGTTGTTGGAGGAGAGCTCACTGCACCTTCCTGAGGTCGTGAAGCCTCCCAGAGTAAGTGAAACTATGGACGTGCCTTAACTTGTCATATTGTATATGTCTGTTTAACCTTTGAAACATCCATTAGTGTAACGCAACAGAGGCAGAAAAGCTGTCCCCCTACCTAAATCACAGTTGGAATTCGACAAAGGAGTCCAATTTCTTTCAACTTGTCCCTTTATACTTTGAGTATCATCCTTTCAAATTGAGGTCCAAAGGTCTTAATGTAAAACCAATATCATCAGGACCAAGCAACTCAAGTTAAGCTGTGACTTTTCCCTCTGGCTGCAGAACCCTGAGCTAGTGGCACGTCTCGAGAAGATTAAAGCCAAACTGGCCAATGAGGAGTACAACAGAATCACGCGTAATGTCAACACTCAGGTACATTTTTATATGATGTTAACATTAAAGTCATCTCTGGTTCTTAGAAGCCAAGATGTGATTTCATGCAATGAAACATGATAGAAATGTACTCTGTGAGTGTGTGTATATATGACACAGAGAGAGATCCAGTCACAGACTGAAATGCACTGTTAAAGCTTATGTTTTCTACTCATGGTGTGATATCTTTGCTTGTCTGCAGGACATCAACCGCAGTGGAACATTAGCAGATTTTGGACAGCAAAGTTAGTGTGATACACATTTACTGTTTAATCTCATTACAAGTTCAATATGATATTATCACAATACCAGCAAACAGAGACTGAATTATAAATGCATTACTTTGAAAATGAACTTTATCTGACTTTGTTTCCCCTTCTCTTTCTCCAGTGCGATCGGTTAAAGCTTTGGTTTTGACCATATTCAACTTCCTGGTCACTGTGGTTGCTGCTTTTGCCTGTTCATATATGGGAAGTCAGTACCTGTTCACTGATACTGCAGCGGTAAGAGAACAATTAGTTTAACATGTATACTTTACATGTAGCTGCCACTTTTTTACATATAGCTCCATGCAGTTAAACATTCACTGTATTTTGTGATGTTTTTCTATTGGATTGCATTACAGTGAAATGTGTATCAGATGTTTTCTTCTTTAAGTTGTTTGACTTGTGCCTTGTGTGTGTCCTGCTTTTTGTTTTCCAGCGAGTAATAGCAGCTGTGATTGCTGCGTCTGTAGTCGGGCTTGCTGAGCTGTATGTGCTGGTCCGGACCATGGAGGGGGAACTAGGGGAACCATAGCAGCCCTACCAAGCCTACTGATTCAGAACAGACATTTCACTTTGCCATGAAAACTTTGTGGACTTTTTGCTATATATTTGACAGGAAACTTGGTGGACTTTTTGAGTAAGAATAAGTTTTTCAAATTTTCAAATCAGTGACATTTTTTAGCACAAAATGAAAGCTGGAAAATTACAAGAAAGGACACTGGTTCAAAAAGTGATATTTATTATGTTTTCTTCGTTCTCCTTGGCATTGCCCTATAAAAATATGTTCATTTACTTATGATTCCCTCCATTCTTTGTCAGATGTGATCATATGTTTGTGTTCAATAAACTCATCAGCACTAACTAAAGCTAATTCATCAAGCTGATAACTGTCCAGTTAGTGTTACCTTCCCTATAAAGTAGATTTTGCTCGTCTGCACTTTGTACATGTTTGTTCAGGAGATATGGAAACACTGTGACATTGTGAGGACACTGGAACTTGATATAACACTGTACTTATTTCAATTTGACTTCACTGTTAGTTTCTGTTTTTAGTTTGTGAGTTACATATATATCTAAAACGGCCCATTAACATCTGTATTATACAATTATTGAGTATTAAAAGGGAAGGTGTTTTTCTGTATCTGTCTTGTCTGTGCCACTCAACCCCAAACACATTTCTGCTAAAGACAAAAATGTAACAAACAGGTCACAGACATAAAGTAATTTCAGATGGGCACTGTAGTCTTTAGAAAATGTTCCTCAAACAGGAGGAAATGGTGCATTTGTCAGGCACTACTTTTAGCCACTGACTAATCCACACATGGTGCTCTAGTGAGTATCTGGAGCAGCAGAAACGTTTCTGTGCAATTGAGTCAAAGTAAACTAGAGTGTGTGTGTTCATGATAATGAAGAAACGTGACCCAGTGCAACAAGTTCACTCAAACATGTGCCATTAAATTTGGTTGGTACATTCATGCTCCCCAGGGGATGAATTGTAATCACTTTGGTGATGCTTCACTTTACATCTAGCAACATCAGAAGATCATTGGTACCCATCTCCCGAGCATCAGTGATATCGGTGAGGTGAGGTGCTTAAGCAGAGCCCGAAGGATACTAAAGTACAGTACCCACCCAGCCACAGCCTGTTCACCCTGCTGCCTTCTGGGAAGAGATGTAGAACGTCCAGCTGCCGCACCACCAGACTGCAGACCAGCCCCCCCCTCCTTTAAGGAGTGTTAGTGATAGTCATGATTTACTTTTCCTCAAGCATTCTCAACTGAGCAAACTATCCACCAATGAAGGCCATGACAAGGTAGTAAGCTGACCTTGAGTGAAGTTATTTTGTCGAGTTTTATGTTGCCGTGTAGTTGCCCTTGTTTTGACTCTTCTAAATAGCCCACCAGCCGTGGCATCAGTTAGTAATGCTGTTATTTTATCAGCCGTCTCCAGCTGACAGATGTGGTAATAATTGTCCTCTGATTTGCTAGCCTACTATATCTTGTTTAAAGTGAATTATAGAGTCAGCCAACACATGGAAAAACAAGCGATTATTGTACCCCAGAGTTACAGTAGCTCTGATGGAAGACTTATCATTCTCAGAACAATAACACCATGGATCTTATTTCAAAACAATTCCAGTGCGACACAGAAGATCGGTTTTCTCTGATCCCTTCTCCAGATATGAATTCATATTTTTTGCAAACTATCATATCCTCTTCTTATTAAGTCCTGCCATATCAGTGGAAAGATTAAAATATGTAACTACATCTGGAATACAAAAAAAGTATCTTCCTAAGATCTGAGATTTGACACCCGGATTAAAGGTTTATTGAAAGATTATTTGGTATTAAAGATGATTATGATATGCAGAGATCGCTGTCCAGCGCTGGACGAACAGTGTGCTACTGTCTGTCATATTTGCCTCTGTATTATGCCTCTCATTTAATAATTCTAAACTTAAATCCAGGCAGAATTACAGAGCCTGTAAGCTGATAGAGCCTGAGCTCTAGCTTTAATTTAGTTCTTATTTTTTTTATTGTTTTTCCTTCCCTCTGTCCATCTAACCCTCCTGGTACTTACAGTACAGAGAGATATTTTGACTTAGAAAATAATTATTTCTGTCATGGTATCTTACCACATGAATCATTTTAATCACGATGTTTTGAAAGATAATACTCCTGGGGTCGCAGCATTAAACATGCAACAGTTCAGCTTAGAGAAGGAAAACAAGAGCTGCCGTCTGTGACAAGAATCCATGTCAAGCACTTCAGTGATTTCACTGCTGGGTTTATTTGAAAACATCAGAATGAGACTGGAAACGTGCTGTGCTGGAAAAAGTCCTGAGACCTTTTCACATATTTTTACAGTCGCTTTGGCTCAGTTTTCATTCCACAAAGAGTTTCAATTTGCTAAACTTTTACATAACTCTCAAATCAAATTAGGTAATACCCCTTAGAGTGCATGTATCAGGGAATTGCATTGCAGTCAAACAGTAGCCACGTCTCATCCAAACACAATCTGTGGTGGTCATTTCCTCAAAATAATACAAATAACAATGAAGGAAAAAAGGTGCAATTCCAGCAGAAGTCAGCATTTGTAAAATGTAGTGTAAGAATGACTTTTGAAAGTGTTCAGTTTATTTATTGGACATGTTGTATTGTTGTAAATATTCAGTAGATAACGTAGTCCAAAGTCTGATTTGAAACTTGAACAGTCATATAAGACAAAATGATGATTGTGATCGAACTTCACTGCGTCAGTTTACTCTCTACGTTCTGTATCGATCTATTCAAGTCGCCAAATCCTACATACATCCAATAAGCTACAGTAATGCTGGAAAACATCGCTATGACAGTACATCACAATTTACAGCAACACACAATACATTGAAACATTTGACATTTAAATCTCCACCACTGCCATTATTTTTGACATGAGCAAAATGAACGTCACATGTGTGACTCAGTGATGCTCAGTTGTAAGCAGTGAAACGTGTGTTCCGAGCCCGCAGCATGTGATTTAGTGTTGACTGTTTGCATTTGACGTTTTTCACGCTGAAACTCTGTTGTGAAAACTGAGCCAAAGCAACTGTAAAATACTGCGAATTGAACCGGGGTGAAATGAACCAAATCACTCCCAAACATATTTCAGAACATGACTGGAACATAGTAAAAAGACAGGACAAGGACAAGCCAACAACCACTTAAAACAACTCTGAAGTATATAGAGGTTTGAGGAACCACAAGCTCAACACACAGGACAGACAGAGGAGGCGTTGTCAAGGGAAACACTGATAGAAATGGAAGCCCTATTCAGCTACAGCTATCCCTGTTGACTTACAAAGTATTCATATTTCCCGAAGTTCATCCAGACTGATCAGAATTCCAAAAAGTTGGTGACAATTGCAGCGTTGTAGATCAGGTCTGAGATGTAGCCCATGGAGGTCTGTGGTCCCATTTGTGGGGGGTGATGGTGTGGGTGGTGGTGACCTTGGCCCTGAGTTACCTCCCAGTACACCGACTGAGGGTGGGAGGGGACTACCTGGTCTACAGAGGTGTGACCTCCACCCCTGGCGCTGCCTCCGTACATGGCCTGATGAGCACCAGATGGAGCCATACTCTGGGGTTTGAAGTTCCTGAAGGCCTGGTAGGAGTGGGTGGGGGCCGCGTGGTGAGGCTGCCTGGTGATGGGCTGAGGAAATGACCCAGGAAGGAAGCTGGGGATTGCCGGTCCCAGGTGCTGCCGCTGGTGATGGTGGTGGTGGTGGTGCTGCTCCTCCTCCCAGAGACGAGACTCTGATGGCTTTGAGGAGCCGGGCTGCGGGTGGAGAGACGAGGAAGATGGTGGAGATGATACCGGGTTGCTGTAGATTTGGATCCAGTCGGAATAAATCTGCGGGACGTCTTCACAGGAGTGGGTCTGCTCTGGCCTGAATATGTCTGCCAGGGTGGTTGAGGCAAGGAGAGCAGATGTCACGGGCCCAGGGGAGGGATCAACAACTCCTCTACCTCCCAGGACGGGCTTGGTTGACTTGGGGAGTCTCCCAGTC
This sequence comes from Micropterus salmoides, assembly GCF_014851395.1. NCBI lineage: Eukaryota > Metazoa > Chordata > Actinopteri > Centrarchiformes > Centrarchidae > Micropterus > Micropterus salmoides. Next base: position 8,681,360 of record NW_024042261.1, on the reverse strand, counting down.
TTGATACTTCTGGCTCTTCTGTTTTGGAACCACACCTGTGGAAAATGGAAAAAAACTTGTAATGTCTGCGTCATATTAATTGCACTTTTGGTGAACTGTACCAGAAGATTCTCCATATCTACCGCCACCTCTGTGCAGGACCACCAACAAACATAGCTAGAAAAATATTTTTAAACAGACAATAATGCCACTAGAGCTAGCTGTAAAAACAACAGAAAACCATGATCTGAGCATGGGTGTCATTTACACTGGGGACGCTGGGGACATGTCCCCACCACTTTTTGAAATGGCTGATTTTGTCCCCATCTCTTTTTTAAACCATAATTTGGTTTAAAAAAATGTTTTCTGAAATATAGCTTGCAGTTAAATGAAAATTAAGAGAAACATGCAATGCAATTAAAAAATAGAAGAAACAAATGTACATTGTCCAAAAAAAGTAACTTAAGCTAAAAAAAACCAAGCTGCTGATTATAAAATGATCCAAAACCGGGCACCAATCAGTAACTTTAACAACTTCTTGACAGTTTCTTTTACTTTGTTTTTCGTTCTCTCCCTGTGACCATGACAAAAGAGGAGGGAAGACTAAATCAGGCCTACATATGTGCTGCCTCAGGGATGATATAACATGAGAAAAGTTGATCTACAGGAGAAACAGATCTGAAAGCAGCACAGAATGACTGAGAGCTGCACTGACTTAGATTCTACTACATTTATATATTTTGAAATGTCACCTGCCATCTGAAGTTTGTGTTTCCTTTTACATAAATAAAAACATTTTCACCATAAATTGGTGCAGAAGCGTTCACCAGAATGCAGGAAATGAAGTGTTTAAAGATCAGAGGCCCCTCCAGACCCCCATTCACATAGCCTATCTTGACATTGACTATATCTTTGAAACACTGTTTAAGGATCTTTTCATCTCATTCTCTGAAACTAATATCGCATATCGTGTAGTCGTTTTTGCACAGAGCCCTGAGCAGCTCCCTCACCTGTATCTTGCTCTCGGGCAGGTGTGTGTGCGCGGCCAGCCTCTCCCTCAGGGTGATGTCCGGGTAGGGAGTCACAGCGAAGGCCTGCTCCAGCTCAGACAGCTGGGCTCGGCTGAAGATGGTCCGCTTCCTTTTCCTCTGGCCCTCCGTCAAACCGGCGGCCCTCTCCGGCTCCGGAGAGGACACCCCGGTCTCACCCCGGACATCTGAGAAATGAAAATGAAAATGATTAAAATAAAACAAAAATGCATGTGCTTATGAAATGAAAAGGGCTAAATTAGTAGGAAGGAGATGATAAAATTTAATTTTTGATGAGGAAAACATGTTTCAGGTGGAAACGAGCTGTGATGCTTATTAAAATGGTCACAAGGGCTGTTTACCAAAACTATACTGTAGGCTAATACACCATTTATTTATTTTTACATTTTTAATAATTTAAAAATGTCATATTAGGCTACTTCATTATTTATGATTATTTATATTTGTTAGGTTTGATTTATTGGCTACGATTATTTGTTTTTAAGTCTTCATTTTATTTAGGCCTACATAATTATTCTGTGTGCCGTTTTAAAAATGTCACACTGATCGAAGTTCTTTTTAAAAAAAAAAAAAAAAAACGAATTATGTTCATTCAAAAGAGTTTCGTTGTTGTCTCGGTGGTTTCTCGAGCAAACCTTGGCGTTGATGAGGGAGGTGCAAGAAAAAACTAAATGTGATACTGAACGCACCTTTGCAGTGATCCTGCTCTCCATATAACGCCTTGAACCCCATCATCTCTTTCTGCTGGTTCTGTTTGAGGAAAGAAAAGTCTGAGTCCAAGAAAAGAGCCATAACTCCACGCAGAGACACGCGCACGTCCACTGCTCGGCCTCCACCGCTGCTGACAGCTGAGGAGGCGTGCCCGCTTCTTATACCCAGATCAGATGGCACACCCCACACCCCACCACCCCGCAAATCCAGGTGTTGTTCACCTCTGCCTCTAATCCCTAGAGGAGGATCATGCTGCATTGCATGATGTGTTCTTCAGCCGCTCTGCTTGTATTTGAAGAGTTTGGGGGAAATATGGCGTTGTGCAGCCTATCTGAAAATCAATAAAGACATGTGTTGTTCTAACAATAACAGACTAAAGATCAGAGGGAAAGCAAAGGCTAAAATCCACATTTATTTGCGAATTAATGTGGCGCAGAAATATGATTTCGTGTGGGAAATGCTTTGGAAATTATTTTATGGTTATAAAATCGACCAAAGGTTGTAAGAATGTATAAATAAGAATAAATTGAGTCTTTACAAACGGAGCAATGTCCCGATGACAGAGTAGCCTAGCTATTGGTGTATTCATTCGTCTTATTCTGCTCTTCAGCTACTGGCATTTATTCTGACACCAGACATGTTAAACTGCTCTCTGTATATCTAATGTGTGGGACACCGTTTCTAAATAGACTGAATAAAAGGTTTGTGTGAAAAGTGAAAATAAATTACTCAAGGAGATTACATAAAAAACTATTAGCAGTTCAGGCACCTAAGAATATGTAGCAAGGATGATTCATATAGAGGGTTTATTATTATATTCAGAATATAATAAAATAATCTTATATCTCTGTGGCCTGCAAGATGTCACATATTTATATACTGCTGCTTCTGTCACACTGACCCCCCTGTTCAAAGCTTGTTGTTCATGAGTGCTGAAGAGATCAGAAGAGAAGTGGACTGATGGGTTGTTCATTTGTTCTACATTTTATCTAACTATATTACTATATTCTTTCTGATAGCCTCCACAAGCTGATACAGCTGCTATAGGGAACATATTAGCTTCTGGGATATAGTGCATATGTGTATATATACATGTTTTTTATTATTTCTTTTCTACCTCAGAGTGATCTAATTTCCCTTTGGGATTAAACAAGTACTTCATCTATGTTATCTTATTAATTGTTTGGCCTATAAAATGTCTGTCTGTCTGTCTGTCTGTCTGTCTGTCTGTCTGTCTGTCTGTCTCTCTGTATTAACTGTAATCCAGAAGTTACAGGTGAAATGTCCTCCAAAATAGTAAACTCCTTTTTCAAGAGAATTACAAACAGATGTCATTTAACAGACTGGTGTCTCTGTTCAATCAGCTTTCAGCCTTTTTTTGTCTAGTTGACATTATGTTCTTTTCTCATTTCCTTTTTTTAATATCCTAGTGTCTTGGGATGTTATAATCTGTTCCATCCTTCCTTTTTTAGTAAAATGCAGAAATGTGTATCTTTGACATCCAGAAAGCAACACAATGTCCACATCAGTTCAATTAATTTATTTCATTTCTATATCTCACCATCACCTTAATAACAGAATATCACAGCATGTGTGGATGCAAATATCTGTCAGCAACCACCTGCATTTTACACACAATTATATTTTCCTAAATATGTCATCAGATTTTCTGCTGCTTTACAAACAGTTGCCTACAGTTTAGTTCAAAGATTTGTACAAGGCACAGGTGCGGAGCTGATTGCTCATTGTAGACGGGGCGAGGATCTCTAGTGGGCCCTTATCCAGTGGGATCTCTTTTCCCACACTTTTACTGTTATGAAAAACAGCGAGGGAAACAGAAATACAGCAGACAGGCTGCAAGCCGCTTTCACACCTGTAGCTCTGTTCATTCAGTCCGGCCCAAGGGAAATAAATGCGGCACTATATGTGTGTATTCATGTTATTTGGTGTCACAAAGAGCTCAAGAAGAAATAAGTAAGCATTATTAGTAGGCCTATTATTAGACTGCAAATCCACCACATGTTATGAGTAATGACGTGGAGACAGGACAAAGAGGAGGCGTCTTGTACAGTAATGATTCAGGGCTCATTACTGTGGGATCACTGTCACACATTTTTTAATGGACTTCATAAACTAACAAAGTACACAGAGTACAAGTACACAGTATTTTAACAGCCACTGACCTGCTAATCACAGAAAATGCACACATGCTGGCGTGTATACATGGTTACCAAACGATTTGCATTAATATATACATGTTTTATACAGATCAATTATAAGATTTCTTCCTGAACAGATTTCACAATCAGCAGATGGATTTATTAGATTTTTATCTTTTGAAATAATGCTAAAACACACACAATCACAAATCTGCCCTAACAAAATTCTGTGGTTGGTGTGTTTGCTTTCAAATCACAAGCGAACTGCACCAGGGTTTGTTTTAGCAGACTCTAACAGGTCAGGGGTGAAAGCAAAACTCAATCAAGACACGCAAACACACTTTATTCAAAATATTTATCTAAACAACATAAATGCATGTCCAGTCAGGCAGATAGGGCCCAAGGTGGGCGCCTTTATAACTGGAGAGATCTGCAAGCCCAGGGCATGCCCAATAAATGCATATTAAATCTACACACACACACACACACACACACACACAATCACTACTGTCAACACACCAGCCCTGACATTTTTGTGTGTAAATTCATCTTCTTCATTACAGTTAACACCACGCGATTCACACAGCATCCTCCCCACCAGTCAATCTGTCAACTGAAGTGGAAACACATTTCCTGCAGCTTGTGGAGGTATGTTCACTTATCCACCACCAGGGGGCAGTGTAGTCTTTTCTGCTCTCTCACCAGATTCATGGCTCAAGGTTTGATACTGAGAAAAAGGCCTATTGCTGGAGGTCTGACAGTGAAGAAGAGGTTGAAAAAGGTTACGTCTTAAAGGAGAACCGTGCAGTTTCACTCAAACTTGCGCAGGTGGTTGTAGAGGGACTGGACGTAGGTGAAGACACACATGGGGTCGGGCTTACGACCCATGATCATCATGTCGTCCACCTCGATCAGCCGGTCGCAGCCTGCCTTCACTCTGGAGACACAGACAGAACACAAGTCAGAGGCCATTTAGGATTTATGCTGCACGAATACGGTTTCATCTACAACTTCACCATTTGAAAAGTCAGAATTTCACTGTCAGGCTGAAAACACTTCTGAAACAGCATTTAGGGGCAATGAAACATCATACATTTACACATGGAAAGTAGAAAGGGATCAAAATGACGGCTGAATCAGTTTAATGTTTCTTTAGTGTATTGATTGGTGTAGGAAAGGTCAGGAAATGGAAAAATGTCAAAAATCCACTGTGTTAAAATCTTTTTTTTTTTTTTTTTACAGAACTGACAACAGCAGCAAATCCTCACATTTGAGAAGCTGGAACCAGCAAATGTCTGGGGGGGTTTTTTGCTTGAAAAATTGGTCGTTGATACATTTTCTGCTGATTCTTCTAGTCAACTTATTATTTCAGCTCTTCATTATATGAGTGGTGAAACACAGTGACTGAATTCTGTATCAAGAAAAAGACATTATCAGCCTGAGACATCAATTTAACATTTCTAAAGCTGTAACACAAGTGTAATATTGTGTCTTAGATAGTTCGGACAGAAACACTGACTTTTCCTTTACATTCTAACAAACATGTTTTGAGGGGATGAAGAACGACACTATGCATGTAATAATACATATACATGTATTGTCCTATAAGTCTCTGCTGTGTGATCTCTTTAAGAGGTCAAATCTAAAGCTGCCACTATATATGAAGGTCTGATCCTGTGACCAAGTGAATATTGTTTTTCATCAAATCAGCTTAATTCTGCAACAGCCTTATCAGTCAAAGAATAACACACTCTTAAATCGAGTGTTAGTCTTTAAGCTCGGACATACAGGATGTGCAAGTCCACGCTGTAGGCCTGTATAATGTCTGATCTACTGTATACAGCCTGTATGTCTAGTAGAAGCACTTTTCGTCTGTGGAAACAATAAGGCATGCTCTGTGAAGCCAAGGAGTCAGCCAAAAGGAATGCACACTTTTCACCAAACATGTAAAGAAAAAAAGCATGCTTAAATATACAAAGGACAGGCAGGAATATGGCCAAATAACATTGTGTGTGTTACGTTAATAATAATAACTTTGTCCTGAGCCCTGAGTTACCTCCCTTTGCAGAGGTCTATAAAACAAAACTAACAAAGAAAACAAATGAAAACACATCCAGCCACAATAAAGTTAAGACATGCATTGTTAATGCCGCTGAAGCCAATAAATACCCTAATTAAGCAAAATTCAGAAACCACAGTTAACTCTCTACTAACAATTAAGTGTTTCCAGTGAGTTCAATTTCTCTTGTGAATTTAAATGAATAGTTCAACAGTTTGAGGAAAGATGCTTATTTGCTTTTCTTTCTGAGAGTTAGATGAGAAGAATGATCGTTAATGTTGTGCGTTTAGTATGGCGCTGGATGTGGCTAGCTCAGCTAAGGTTAAAGAATGGAAGCAGGGGGAAACTGTTAGCTTCATCCAAAATGCAAAAATGTGCCTGCCATTGTAATACAAATTGTGCTTTTAGGGGGAGATATGTACCTGGTGTAACTATTTCTTGTCGAACAATAGTTCATTCATCTGCCCAAGACTTCTGTATTCCATCTCTGGCTACAGTGAGGGTGGCCTGACAGGTTAGGATTTAGTACAGGCACAGGAGCAATAGAACCAAACCTGGCATCCTCACTGTGACAACAAGACACCGCCACAGGCACTGCACCCGGCTGTTGTTAGTCAAGAAATAATTTACAGCGCATAGCTCTCTCTAAAACGACAAACTGTAATTTTTTCATTTCTGTGTACGGAATAAACAAACTATGTGTTTATTATGGAACGTACAGTAGCTTTTTCTGTGAGCAAAATTAAATTTGCAGTTTCTCTCTGTTCAGTCCTTACGCCACACCAACATGAGATGCTATCAGTCAACCCATCTCACTCTCGGGAAAGTGAGTGCCTCAAACTGTCCAATAATTCCTTTAAAAAAGTCTGTAATGAAAAGTTTATCCCAGCATTAAAAATACCCCCAACATAAATTAAAGGTAAACAATCTAGATTTATGCCAATACAGCTCTGATAAGAAATAACATTGCAAATTAACCAATATTTTTCCAGAATTTCACCATCTCTGATTATGTCTAGTTAATGTTAAAAAAAAAAAAAAATACTATTGCATTTGCACTTCTATTTGTGTTGGGTCATGAAAGCCTCTCAAACTGCACTGTATCACATATTATCAAAATGTCTCACCGTCTTCATATGGTATCTCTTCGTGCTAACCCAGAATAAGCATGATCCATTATATTATGAATATTAAACCGCATCATACCCATCGTATCTGAAACACAGAAACACTCATTGTCTTTACATTCTGATGTTGCCATCACTCACTCTGCAGTTCCAAAGGCCAGTTCAAAGTTGTGTTTGCGGTTGGCGGGCAACAGAGAGTTGTAGTCAAACTCGGTGGGGAAGAAGGAGTGGACCAGAGCGCAGAAAGCCATCCCATCACTCCAACTGGATGAGAAGTTCTGGATGTCAATGTTCTACAGAAATACAGAGAAAAAGGAGATTTGGTGATGACGTGGCGTGTTTCGGTGAGCGAATTTCATTTCAGGTCTTTGTGTGCGTGGAAGAAAGCTGACTGGCAGCTTTTGTGTGTAGCTTCATAAAGCCATCTCCCCATTCACTGTCTAGCCCATAATTATGATGGATAAAACAGACTTTCCCCTCCTCTCGCTTCCACTTTCCTCTCCTCTCCCGCTATTGGTTTGTTACATGCTTTTGAAATCATGTCATTGTAAGGTTGTCCTTTATTAGTCTGGAGTTTGCTTTGAATGAAATACAACATGTCAAGCCGTCGGATGAACAACTCTCTCATCTCATCTCATCGTGTGTGTGTGTGTGTGTGTGTGAGTGTTTGCTCCCAGTTAATGAGAGTCTTAGCTTTGCCTGGCTTGGCTATAACCAAAGCCACATGGAGCAGCTGGCACGGGCTGCTGTGAAGAAATGGGTACCAGAGTGCAGCAATGTGTCTGTGTTTTCAACCATGACTCAATCTACCTTAACCCTGCACCCCCAAAACACACACACACACACACATGCGCATGTCTATTCACAAGGACTCTCACTTCCATACGCCTCTACGGTTGAGAGGTTGATAAATTAGCACGTTAGCACTGCACTGTGTGCTGACAGGTGAAATATGAAAGGCCGACAGCGGTTGGGCTCATTTAAAGCACATTACTCTCATTACATACTAAAGGACCATGCTGGAAATTTTGCATGTTGATTCAATTTACAACAAATTGTGTAAACATTTCATTACTGCTGGCCGTTTTCAGTCTTTCTTCATGTGTTTGCTATCTTGGCTAACTCTGGCACACGTACAGTAATGCTAAATAATGTGCCCTGTCCCCTGTTAAAGGACTTACTTGACATTATAGGAAACAGGCTAATTTACTTTCTTTCCAAGAGTTACAATGTAGATGAGAAGACTCTCAGGTCGGTCCAGTAAGTAAGGACCTGGAGCCAAAAGGCAATTAGCCTAGCTTAGTATAAGGACTGGAAACAGGGGAAACAGCTAGCTTTGTTGTCTTAAAAGTTAAAAAATGTGCTAACCTCCACCTCTAAAGCTCACTAATTTACATGTATCTTTTTTTCTTGAACATGTACAGACAAAGAAATGTAAAAACAACAATTGGTTGTTTTAGGGGGAGTTACGTTGTGTAGCTATGTCTTGGCAAACAACAACCATGGGCATCACAATGAGGTTTCCAGAAAACTAGTGGGGTTTTTTTGTTGTTTTTTTTTTACATTTGTTTGTGTATGGATGTGGCAAGTTTTGATCAACATAGTCAATCCCTCACTATAAACATATACTTTTATTAAACTTTTTTTGGTCAAAAATATATTATTATAGCATGATGTTACAGTTGAGATGCTGACTGAATATCTATAGTCTGCTGATGTCTTGTGTTCATATGCTGGTAGGAAGTTCTGTTACCTGAGACTACCAGATGGAAAACATCTTGACAAGGATAACATGAATTTATTCATTTCTTGCATTAACGTGGCAACTGCTGATCTACTGCCAACTTTAAAGCTCAGATCTTCAAACCTCCCCACAGGACGTGAACACAGTGTTAGGTTTCACATTACTGTTCAACAGTAAAATAATTTAGACAAAAATGTAACCAGACACACTGGATTACCTATCTCAAGCACGTCTTTGCCAATTTATTTTCATGCTATAGTGAAATTAACTACCTGGAAGGCAGGAAAGATTTTCAAAAATGTAATATCCTATGATCTGCTTTGGAAAATTTTGTAGTTTCTAACAAATGGGCTAAAACCGGCATAGTATTGGACTTATGTGGAGCCAAGTAGCAACTTATAACATAATGTGTGGACCAAGTGGTATGGAACATATAAACCGTGGAATGTATGTGAGGCATTAAATGACAGGATAACGTTGCCAGAGTGGAATTGTGTCTGCAAGTTTGTAATAGATGTTTTACCTGATAGCCTATGGTCTTGGAGCGACACCACTCAAGGAGGATCTGTTTGATGCTGCTGGCGCTGGACACCCCAAAACTCTGAGACCGCTTCAATTTTGGTTTTGAGTCCACTGGTTTAGGGCGACTGTACATAAGCAGAAGTGTACCAAAGATACATGAGAGAGTCTCAATGCATAGGAAACTTGTATCTAATTCCCATGTGACCTTAAAGCAGAATTACATTGCATTTACCTGTTAATGGCTTCAGAGTCCAGTCTTTCAAAGATAGATCGACGGGCCTGAGCTCCAATGTTATGTGGCAGAGTCTGTGACCTCACCAGCTCCCGCCTCCTCTCTCCTACCTGCCCGAAGGATCTGTCACTGCTTACATCACCGTCTCTGCGGGATGGGAGCACAGAAGGGTCAGACAGTGCAACTCATATTTTACCTGTCTCCAAAGATGTCCTTCATAAGTCACCTGTCATACTGCAGAAACCCTGAGTAGGTCACAGACTTAGCAGGGGCTGAATTTGCTTTCTCTGTAAAAGACAAACAGGCAAAGTAAATCATGCACATGCTGTTGTAGTCTCAAACAGGATAACATTAGAGTCACGAAAGCATGATCTCACCTTGAAGGCGGGGAGATCCCAGAGCTCTGATGGGTGTAGGGGCCCATGTAGAAGATACTAAAAAAAAGGAAATTGTAAGTTAGGAGATTAATATTTTACGAAATCAACTGTACATTATGTTGCATTCATGTTGGGAGAAAGCAACTTGATATTTTCATAAATTACATGGTACAATGGTATGACAATTAAACATTTTAGAATTAAGAAAAAGATGTCTTGACAAGCTGAGATAGAGTTGAGACCATTAGCCACCTGGTTGAATTGGAAACTCTTCGAATGGTTGGGCCTGGTTCGTGCTAGCAGCTGATTGGTTGGAAGGTGAGGCTTCAGAGACTTGCGAGGACCGAGAACCAGCAGGGCTGCTGGGAGAGTCGGGGCCCTTCATTTCTGCGGTCTTGGTTGTAGCGGTGATGGGGAGGTGTGGCATTCGCATGGTGACAGGGGCTGTGTGCTCGTGTGGGAAGTCAATGGGGGGAGAGATTTTTCCATGTACCAACTCCGAATGTTCTTGTTGGATAAAAAAAGATTTATAATGATCACTCTGATGACAATTATCAAAGCTGCACTAACCAATATTTTTTTAATAACAACGGATCAAATGACTACGTTAATTGTCATTGCTGTCGTTGCTCATAGTAACACACCCACAGAGAGTTCACCGGACTCTGCAATTTCCCTCAGCTTGATGATTTTCAGTTTACTACCTGCCCAGCACTAAACAGACAAACTAGCTGGTGAACATAGTGGAGCATTAAGTAGTTACATAGAGAGTTGGTGGAGACCAAAACTGAGCAAGATGGAGAGTGAATATTGGCCTTGTATTTATTAGGTGGCCAGAAACACAATTCAACATGAATGCTAACGTTGCTCCTTATCTTCTGGATGTGTAAATGAGCAAATATTTGTTTGCCTTATAAGGTCATAATATCTTGATATTGTATTTTAAGCTTGATCTATTGAGAGTCACACTGAATACTGGGAGCTACCCAGTCTTTGAACGGGATGCAAACAAGAAAAACTTATCCAGTGACTGCAACTATGATCATCATGAGGAGAAAGCATCAGAAAAGCATGAACTTCATTACTGTATAAGGCCTCATGCATCTCTCTAATAAAGGCAGGGATCTGTGTGTTGTAGTTCAGCTATGTCAAGAACCGTTCATCCAATCGACTTAACACATGGCAGGTGTGTGTGCTGAGACAAAGGAGTACTGAGCAGAAGTGTTCATAGCTGTACATAACTGTATTATGTTTAATATAATAATGTATACCATTATGAACAGATATTTCTCTGTTACATAAGAACCTGATGAAATGCTAACTACATAACTTAAAGGAGCTTGCTCGACTGCTTTTGCAAAGGGTTAGGGAATTTATTTTTAATAGTTTCTTTTAATCTCTGTAAAGTATTTATTACATATTAAAGTGTTTACATACCTCATTTTGTTCATTTACGAATGTACTATTTTGCACTGCACTCTGTGAATGGGCACTGCACTCTGTGAATGGGCACTGCACTAGTTTATAAGATTTAAATCATTTCACAAAGCTCTACCAGAGCCACAGAAGACATTTTACAACTGTTTTCACAGGCTGAGTAATACTCATTGACTGGTAAACTGTTTTTTGTGTGTATTCAGTGGAGTCGCCCTTTAAAACTACTATGACTTCAAACAACCTTACAAGGTGTAAGACGGTTGTGGCGTGGTTACCTGTGGTTGCAGCGTGTCCATTCTCCAGTCCGCCATGCGTTGTGGCGGGGTCCACCTCTATTGGCTCCTCTCGCTCAATACTCTGCAACACATAGAAGTGTATAGTTAACAACAACACACTAGCACCCTTCATTGCTTTTTAAGGAGCATGAAGTCATATTTGACCTTCACTAGCGACCAGTAGGAGGGCTGTTGGTGAAGCTTTTTTAACTTTCAAAACAGAGTACGAGCTGGAAAATTAGTTCTGAAAGCCAGAAGTTGAAACACCTGGAGAATGAATCGTTGTAGTGTTGATCATTCTGATTTATTGCCCACACAGGATCATGTTTTGCCACTATTGTACTTGTTGCCCCTTTAATCTTGTGTGAGTTCTGTCTGGGGCCATTCATAAACCAATATGTTGTGTTTGGATCACAAACAAAGAGTTGGGGCATTATTTTCCTCTGGTTTGAACAAAAAAAAGGACTCCAGATGTTCGTTGTTCATTGAGTCATTGTTGGACCATTTCACCCTTGTCAGGTTTTGGACTTTTCTCCAACATCTGTGCTTTTTTGACACGACTTCAGACAAAACAAAACAAACCAACAAAACAGCAAGGCACGATACGACTCAGCGCACTTCAAAGCTGGCCTGTGTGTGGACCTCGGTGAGGTGGATAAACGAGCTGGTCGTTGTATGAGGCACCGCAGTGTCTGCCTCCCCGTCTTTGATAAGACTCGAGAAGTCTTTGTTTTAAATCAAGCTCTGCTGTCACTAACACGCTCAGCAACGGGAGAGGTGCCAAAATCTATCCAGTGATCTGGCGGCTCGACTGATTGAGATCAAGTTGTAATGTCAAACTTCATTAGTAACTCAAGTTCACATTTCAGTGTTTATGTGACTTTATTTCTTGTCTCTGTGATCAGCACAGACCTGCAGGGGAGGCTTGTTTTCCTCTCGCCAAACACAATCAGCTACACGCAAACAGCTAATCGGCATCCTGAGCAGATAGTTCTATCTCAAACTCTTAAACGCATAGTGCTGCTGACCCACATCGGTTGTGGGTCAAGCTTTCACTTTCCATGTGGCCCCGTCAGACAGATAGATGGAGCTCAGTGTGTTGATAGTCGGCCCCATTTGACACAGAACAACACTAGTCCGGTCAACAGTGCAGCGCTGATAGCTTTTTCATTTTCTCAAGGTCAGTACCAAACTACATGTCACATTGCATCTGTGTTGAACTAACAGACGCCGGAACAAGCTTTCAGGGGATGTAACGCATCTTCAGGCAGCCATGTTGGAGACCCTCAGCTCTTTGGCAACAAATACTTCTCTGAACAGCTGGTTGTGTTTCAGACTTGGCTGTTACAGTGGAATTAAATAGACAAGGCTGATTTCTGGTGTTTGACCCAAAACATTATTTCACCACTGGTGCATCTGATGCCTCAATTCTGTGTTTAGATAAAGTCGGGGTGTTTGGAAGCAGAACCGAAGTATCTGGTCAGCTTGTCTCTGCTGTCAGAAACCACAAAATGAATGGACAGAGGACGTGACCATAGGCTGCAGAAAAACATCCTGAACCATTTACATTTATTTGCATGACTTTGAAAGTGAGGAAAAGTAGTAGTTTAGGAAGTCTTTTCAAAGAAATGCATTGTAGCCACACTTTCCTGATCCTTTTTAACAATGTTCAGTCCAAGGGATGTTAGCATTGTGTAGAAGTTTCATTGACTGCTATATAACTATATAACTATAGGCCACCAGCTATAATATACATCAATAGACTAATCTCTTGCCTTTCCATCATTATGGGCATTTTCACAAAGAACACCATAAACGTAAACTAGCACAGCAAGGTATACAAATGGAACCTTAATAATATGGTATCTCTTGAGGGATGGGTGTTAAAGAGGAAAGGCATATCCTAATTTCTAAATCCTAAATCCTTGATCAGGACTAAAACACAGATAATTGGAGGGTGTTTTCAAAGTATTGTGTGATACTACTATGCTGGCATACTATACTAAGCTTGCAGCAATAAGATGCGGGATAAAAGGGGGGAATTAATAACTTCTCTAGAAGAACTGTTGCTCCAATAAAAAATGTTTTAAAAGCTTGGTTTAACTGATTTTTTACCACTTAAGGGCAGCAGAAACAAGGTATAACATATTGCCACCTTACGAAGTTGATTTAAATTGGATGAACTCTATTCACCCAATTTAAAAAAAGAAAAATAAAACAACCAATTTTACCACAATTAGTAGTATTTAGTCAAGCAGATAGTTTTGGTTTTAGTTGGTTTTATAAAAAAAAAAAAAAAGAAAGTAATTCTAATTTGTTGTGGCCACAGTATTGAAAAAATCTGGCTATATTTAAAAACAGCAACAACAGTTCTCCCAGAAACAGTGGCCTGATGACCTTTGAGAATCCACAGACCTCATTGGTTTGCATTTGCAGTTTGCATAGTTTCTACTGGAGAAAAAGTCCCAATGAAAACTGTATAAGAGATGTCGAATGTTCATTTTGAAAGCTGTGAGCACCACAGATTTCCATTTACCTCTGCCTTTTTTGGAGGATTGGAGGCACAGCATTTCAGAGACAGATATCTCAAAACCTTAACAATTAAAGCTATCTGATTGGCTAGATACTACTATTGGTAAGAAAGATTTGAAAACAGAATTGAGGAAACTCATTCTGTCAGCAAAAACATAAAGTCTCAAGCAAGACAGAAACCTAAAACCACTACTGTATTCCCTCCTGTCTCACACACATATGAAGAACAATATAGCGTTCTTGCAGTGAGATAGCATGCTGTGCTCACTTGAGGGAAAGTGTGTAAATGTGTGTGTTTGACTGAGCTCACCATATAGGAATGTTGGTGGGATGTGTTTTTTTATGTGTGTTAAAACTAAGCAAGAATAGAGGCGGGGAGCAGTTGTACATTGCATGCTGGGAAATGAGGCAGAGGAACAGGCCAGTAAGGTGGAAACAGCTGGCCATCCAGCAGGAGGGAGACAAATTGCAGAATGTCTGGCTTTGGGGAGGGGAGCTTTCCCAGTTTAAAGCACTCAGATCATCAGACATCCACAGTGGGTCAGAGGGGGAAACATGATAGCAGAGCTGCTGAGGTTCCTGTAAACTCTCTGGTATCTCAAGGTCCTTTTTTGCTGGCAGAACACACTGGTACTTAACACTTAACATGGCACAGAAGTGATGCATACACACACGCATATAGAAACACTTTGGCACTAGAACCTCATGAGTATGCACACAAACATCAACTGATATCTGCTCGATTTACTCTGCACTCATGTATTGATTTTAAGGATCATCACGTACTAAAACATGGATGTCAGCAGGACAGGGTCTCCCATCGCTCAGAAACAGCCTTGCATTGAAATCTGTTTCACCCTGTCTTAAAGTGAAACTTTATCTGAAATTTTGCTGCTTCGTGGCCCGTTGCTGCTTCGTGGCCCGGACTAAAGTTCAAATGGCGTATTCAAAAGTGAGTTTTGAGTTTGTTTGTTTTTAGAGATTAAAACTTATTGAGAGAATATCACATTTCACTTCCAGCTTCTTTAATGACAAGTGAGCCTGAAGACACTCAAAGTGAAATGTATTGTTTCCTCCAATACTTTCTGACTCAAGCATGAAGATTATTCCCCAGACATATGTAATGTTCATGGATCTCTGGAGCTAAATATTTAGCATGCTAGCGGTGTGGCTCTAGGAATAGCAATGTTGGTTGGTCGGTTCACCATTTCGGTCCAGAGTGAGACAAATAAACTTTTCAGCGTCTTTTTAGCGCCATTATCATCTTCAAATGTCCATTTTAGAACTTATTATAACCTTTATAACTACAGCCTAAGCTGTACTTTGTGTTGTTGTAGTACTAAATAGCAAATGTTAGCATGCTAACACACTAAGCTAAGATGGTGACCGTGGTAAACATGCTTGTGATCCGAAGTATATTTATCCCATGACATTCCCAAAAACTACGCCAGTGCCAAGAGTCAAAGTCTGGACGAAACCTTGTAAAATAGGAATAAAATTTTAAGATTTCATCACCTCAACCTATCATCTGGTGGCAGCTTTACAAACCCATATCAGTCAGTACTACACTACAAGTCTCTTTATTGGCATACACGTGAGTGCTGTCTACTGATAAGTGGCTAAAAGTAGAAGCCATCATGCCAAGATGACACTAAAGTAGACCAAGCTCAGCAGTGTAAGGAGCCCTTAATGGACATACAGGAGGTGTGTTTACATTTAGCTTTACATTTAGCTTCATCCATATTAGTCCCTGACTTCTAAAAAGTAAATCAGACAAAGTTAAAGCTTAAAGGGAACTGACCAGTTGTTCAGTCTGGGCTGTTGTTAGTAGCTGTCACTCTCTGACTGCCCTACATAGAAGTAAAACAGCCCATAAATGGGACCACATGCAAAATCTCTCCCATAACAGTCTCATAATGGAGTGACAGAAGTGTAAGCAGACAAAAGTTCCCTTTTCTTTCTTCAGGGAACAACAAATCCCTTACTCCCTGAGAGTGCGTCATCGCATCACAAGTGGGGAACTATAAAATGTTTAGACGAAATGAGTGAAATAGAGCAGAAAATGTGGAAAAGCACTCTGTGTGCACGAGAGCAGAGACCGAGGAGAAGAGAGAAGAAGATGAGGAAAAAGTTTAAAACACAATACAATGTTGCCGTCTTTCCTGGGCATCTCACGCTTTCCTTCATGTGTAGTCACACTGAGGTCACCTTTGGACAAATGTCACTTCCTCAGCTGAGTCCCAGCAGACTCAGCTGAATTGCGCAAATAAAATTCTGGCCTTCACCAACAAGATCTAATCCAACCGTGTCCTAAACAGCTGTAACTTTCCATAAACATAAACTGGACATAGAAGCCATGGCAGAAACTCTGAATCAGCTCACTACGAAGAGGTGTCTGTTAATGCTGAAAATATGACATGGGGCTAGCAGTGATGTAGTATTGTTTGGTTAGCTTCAAACTAACTGTGGTACAACACATGAAATGGCAACACTTGTGTTTTATATCATACATTTTTAAAAGTAGTTGTTCTGATAGATACGTATTAGCCTGAATCCTTTGAGTGTTTCCATACTGAAACTAAAGACGATTTCCGCTCCTCTTCAAGCGTTTAGTGGAAGTTGGGACGTGTAACGCTAACAAAAGTTATACCAGAACATTTGCAGATGCCACAATATTGGCTGTTACCCTGGGACAACGAGCCCTGGGAAACCTGTCTGTTCAAACAGGAGGAGGTATGAGGGTGTTGTGTGAGCACCACATCCTGTGTTTAGTCAGAAGACATTGTTTAGCTGTCAGCAGCATCTTCATCACTGACTTTAATAAAGACTTTGTAGGGGTGGGGGTGAGGATTGGCTTGGATGCCTCAGCTGACTGTTTGATGAGGGTATGCTGTAGTCTGTTGGAAAACATGCTGTGTTTGTGTACTGTGTGTGTGTTGGCTCTGTACTCAAGCATTTGAAATGAAACAATGACTCTGAGATTCAGATTTAAATTGAGGGTGTTAACATCAGATGCACAGTGTTTAAAGTGTATCCCTTTTTATACACACTTATTTTTCAAATTTAGGGGACAGAAAATAACTGGACAAGTTAAAAGAATGTTTTGATATTTTGGAAATTAAATTAGAAGATTGATACCTCCCTCATGTCTGTGTATGAGTGCAATTTACATGCTCTGGTAGGAAGATTTATTTTACCTTAGGACAGTACCAGACTAGCTGTTTCCCTTGTTTTCCATATTAACATAACCTGTTAGCTCTAGCTTATAATGTTGTTAGCCTAGCTCTGCCCGAAAGTAGAAAAAATCTGCCTAGCCACACTTCAAAATATGACTAATTAACATGTTATGTCCAGAGATGGGTAGTAATGAGTTACAATGACTCCATTACATGTCCTTACTACAAGGAGTTTTAATTGGTTATGAAACAGTCTCAATTTAATACTCATTTAATAACCTATATTAGCAAACAAGACCATATAGTGAAAAAAAGTGGCTGTTTTTATATATTTATTTTAAAAGCATGTCACTGGGTCTGATACCCCGCAATATCAGATGAAACAATTTATGGCATGCAGACCAGAAGAGCCAATTTGTTGTACATGTTTACATTTTCCCAGGCAGGATCAGCTAAGAGAAAAAAGGACAGAGCAGGGGCAAATAAACAGGTCAACTTTGGCATTACATTACTGTAATACAACTGGCTTATAACGTAACATTTTGTTGAGTATTATGAAGACATAACATTGCAGTATTTCTCGATTGCTGAAACACATCTATTGAAATGATGCCTCTTTTTCTCGAAAATCTAAACACAAATCCACAACTTCTCACCCAATTCCCCAAATGTGCTATTTTCAGGTCAAAATGAATCTCTCCACTCAAAACCATTCGAGCTTGTAAACTGCCATTCATCCGTCCGACTATAGTCAAAATCCAGTGACAGCTAGTGACTTTGCATTTTAATATGGGACAGCAGTGCAAATGTAACAAGTGAAGCATGAAGCTCTCGTGTACACACAACTGTAAAGATATCAGAAGTCTCCTCAGCTATCAGAGGTAACAGCTAGTGACAGAGGACTCCTGCTCTGTAATTTCCTCCCAGGAGTTTTTAGAGGAATCCTTTCGGAGGAAGAAAGACACAGTCAGACCACCTGTTCTTCAAATACATCCATGCAGCCTGCAATTTCTCTGCAAGAAGAATCTCAGGGAATACCACTTAGGCTTGAGACTGGAAAATATGCACAGCCTTTGAACTGAGAAGATATAAAAATCTAATTGCAGGTGAGAACTACTGTACAGGGAAAAGTTTTCTTCATAAACACGTTACAGTCTCGGCCGGTCACAGGACATGACTTCACATGTGCTTCTCTGCAAACTGCATCTTAAAATCAAGAGTGCTGCTGAGGTCTGTAACAATCTGTTGCCATAACAAAGAAGCATTACTCTCTCTGTTTATGGTCATAGATACGGGCCGGTTTTTACCTCATTGGTGGCAGAGACAATGGATGGTGAGGTCGGTCAGTCGGTCTCTTTTGGTCCAGAGCAACAACAATTACTGCTTACTGCCCCTAAGACAGAGGAAGTGGGAGGCTCCAAACTGTTTCAGCAGAGACTCAGTGAATGGAAGTGAAAACATATCTCATTTGTTATTACATTAGTTATCAGAAGGAGATCACATAGAATAACATAAATGTGTTTAATGTTTTTCACTGTAACTTTTACTCTTCTGTTTTCGGGGTAATTTTTCTAGAACCAGATATTCCCTGCTTTTGAAACAAAAGCAAACACGGGAGGGTGAAAAGCCTGATTATTAGTAACCAATTAGAATTATGGGTGAACAAATGGGTTTACCAGATACATTAACCTGTTTTTATTTTCTATTTAACTGTTTTTGAAACTTATATTTTAAATGTCTTTTTTAATATTCCCCATGTTGCCTTTATGTTTCATATAAAGCACTTTGAATTGTCTTACTGCTGAAATGTGCTATACAAATAAACTTGCCTTTCCTTGTGCTATTTAGTTAGTTCAGAGATACAATAGTTTTCTGTCTTTCCCACTTTCCCATAGTCAGAAACTAATCGACGCCTTAGGACAGAGCTTTTTTGTGTATTCGTTGTAGTCGAGTCTGATGTTATGTCAAACAGGCACATTAGGATTTCGTTGGGTGTATATGGGATCAAATGACATAATCATGATCCCATAGGCATCCAGGACTAAGCAAGTAAACTAAGAGGGGGAGACTACTATTAGTTATTTTTCCAAGCCTTGCCTGAGGGGAGGCCCACTCTCAGACTTTGAAAACCCCTGCTGGAAACCTCTCTATTCTGGACACATGATCTTTCCTCTAGTGCTACCCTCTCACCATTATGTTAGGTTTACAAACAACATAATGTAACCCTAACGCTATGTTTGGTGTCTTGGAAACACTAAGCCCTGATAAACAGCTCACCACATACTTATCTTTGTTTTATCACCTTAATACTTCACAACCTTGCCTTATATTAGCAAGAGAGTGACCATTCTGAGCTCTAAGTGACCCTAAACATAATAGACCTTTGGTTGTCTATTAAAGATTTATAAGAATCATGCAAGGACAGTATGGTTTCTGCTTCTTCCAGGCCAAGTATCTAGGAGGAGTAGGTCTTCATAGCTGTGGGGGGAAAAAAAAAAATAATTT
Source organism: Micropterus salmoides (assembly GCF_014851395.1). Taxonomy (NCBI): domain Eukaryota; kingdom Metazoa; phylum Chordata; class Actinopteri; order Centrarchiformes; family Centrarchidae; genus Micropterus; species Micropterus salmoides. The sequence continues at coordinate 8,661,476 of NW_024042261.1, read as the reverse complement.
TTCACCCTTGTACTCCCTCCTCTGTGAGGTCTAGCTCCAGCATATGGCAACAATAGAGGCTGACTCCCCTGTCTTCCTCAGTCCTCCTCTCCTCCTCTGTTCCTGGCAGTGAGGCAGAGGAGGACACAAGGAGGCAGGGGAGCCTGACATGCTGACTCTGATAGGTGAGAGGTCAGAGAACAGTCTGTATTGCCTCTCCCTTCACTTCCATTCCTAAGAGCAACTGACTACACTGGACAGGTGGTGTGTGTGTGTGTGTGTGTGTGTGTGTGTGTGTGTGTGTGCGTGTGTGGAGAAACAGGTGAGAGGGCCTTCTGCTCTTGTAGTAATCTGGAGTATACAATATATTGGTGCTTTATCAAAATCAAATCTGGTTCCATCAGAGCTGTCCATCCCAAATATGATGGATTTGGTGTCATTTGACTGACTAGCATTTTTAGCCAGAAGCATGGCGCTAGTGATGGCAATGATGGTCTGTCAGTTGGTTTTCAGTGAAATGTCTCGACAGCTATTGGATAGATAGTCATGTCCCACTCAAGATGAATTGTAATAACCTAGTTGATCATCTGACATTTCATTTCATTTTCTGGTCAAAATGTAATTTGTCCAACACTTTGGTTTATGACCTGCAAAACCAATGACCCCATCAGACCCAGCTGTACTTTGTGTTTAGTTCTAATTAGCAAGTTAGGATACTAACATGTTTTTATTACTTTTTTACTAAATTCTGGAGTTTATCTTTAGGTTGACTGTATTCAATACTGTGTGTACATTAGTCTACAGGTTTACACAATCCCCAGTTCCCACAATTTCTAAATATTAAAGCAAGCGAGCCAAACCAGTTCATCGCACTACAGTTTTTAAATCAGTATCTGTGGCAACATTCCAGCTGGTATACATTTTACGTCAACCAATGACTGGTTTGCCAGGGCTGACGGGGGGAGCAACTCAGAGCCTGTCAAGCTCCACAATCCACCACTGCGGTAAAAAATAAAAAATAAATAATGCTTGGGCTACACTGTATTGTATGCAGTCTTGCCAATAAAGCCACTTAAATTAAAATTGAACAGAGATGATGCAACTCTCAGAGTAGGCTACAGCAGCAACTGTGGAAATTTCTCTGTAATTTTGTAACTATTTCTAAACATCAGCCTGGGGCGAGCTCACCTGTAGGAGAACATCATAAGCAGGCACCGACAGTGTTTGTGTAATTACTCTTACTGTTATTTTAATGTTTCACTCACTGTATGCTTCACTATAGCTGCTGCAGTGCCTCCATTTCCCTGCAGGGCTCCTAACCGTTTTATCGTGTTGTGAAAACATCGACCTCCAACACTCCATTATCTAACCTCTGCAGAGTTTACGTTTGAAAGTCATCCTCATGGTGATTGACAGGGAGACTGATTAACTCTGGGTCATGTTCCTACTTCTCCTGTGTCCAAAGTAGTAGTTGTATGTGGGTCACCTTCCTGTGGTGGGAGACTTAATGCCTGCCACATCCTGAAAACTCCAGGAACCCCTGCTCTCTCACCCATGACCCCGCGGTGTCACAAAACCTCTAAAACCAATTTTCCTTTTAATGCCTTCTGGGCATTATTCCAAAACACTGCATATGAGGGCAGCTAAAAGAAATTTAAAAGTATTCCCATGGTGGACTGACGCAACTTTAAAATCTACCTCTGAAGGGAACTTCCAGTTAGGCTTACTGGTTTCAGAGGCCAGCAAGGGCGAGCTCTCCCACCGGCCAGTCAGTTATTAACCTGTTTCCACAGAGATGATGACGGGAACACGGCCTATTGTCTGGAAGTCATTAAGAGAGCCAGTGGTAGCCAGGGAGTGGCCGCATACCTCTGTTAAACCCCCCGCATGTACACACACACACACACACACACACACACATACACACACTTGCTGTCTCTTCAGCTGTGCCCTGTTTTCAGCTTCATCATATATCAGTCTGAATCAATTTTAAAACTTCCTACTAATAGCCAGCCTTTATCAGAGTAGGTATTTCCAAACCAGCATTGAAAATGGCCTTGATAAGCAGTTTGCATTGCCAGCAGAGAGACAGAGAGACCAACAACAGTGTAGAGATGATTTTGAAATGACACTTGGTGAATTGATAAATCAATCTATGACATGTTTTTAAACTGAAGTTACTATTCAAAAGCCAGTTCATTTATTTGGCATTTTAGTAAACACTATATATATGCTCTGTTTTCCGTCTTGCTCGTGGCTGTATTAATAGCCACGAAGGGGGGGTTGGTGTCAGGAATCCAGCCTTAAAAATGCAGACGAGATCTGAGGGGCTGATTGGGGGAGGGGTAAATGGGTGAGGAAGGGGCCACAGAGGCAGGGAGGAGTACATGGATGGATGGATGGATAGAAGGATGGGTGGTGGTAGGCTTTGTGTACACACAGAGATCAGAAGTTGGACATCACAGTATCAGAGACAGTCAGGGCTGACTCAGCCTGGGCAGTCTCCACAGACAGCGTGTAAATGTCAACTGTCTTTGTCATGGAGATAAACAACACTACACTCACACGCTCACACACACACAGAATCCAGCACACTCTCACACCTTCAGTTATCTGTGAACGTGAATGTGATCTGCTGGATCTCAACTCACACATAAAACGCTTTATCTTTGCAAGGCAAATAAGACAAATAATAATTTGTGGAGATTGTTGATAGTGAATTTAACATTAAGGGAGTTGGAAAAAGGGTCGGTGTTCTTCTCCTTTTCAGTGATACATTTAGAAAAAGCCATCTCCGCTGCAAACCTTCTGCTCAGAGTGACCCTCGCAGGGATAATAATTATAACACAATACAGCCCATCACGTAGGATACACCCGTTTGTATTGCAGTGGTGCTATCAACATGTGACATCTGACCTATGTGACCCCACCAGATCACACTGACGTACTTTAGATGCAATTGCAGCATGGCAATCTTACACTCAGCATGACATAATATTTTAAAACGCTGAAAGGAAATCTGCTTTACTTCTTGACCATATTTTGGAGTCTAAATGATAAATAGGTAGAAAAGTTTTGTAATTGATCCCGTAGCCGCAAACAGGCTGCAACATAAGGCAAAAAGAGTGCCCGCCACAAGAGCTTGTTTTTGCCACTGACAGGCTCAAATTGTTATTGTGTCTGACAACATTATGGATAGACAGACAGCATTGTTACGACTAAGATCCTTTTTGTTTGTTGGATTACGTTGCAGCCATTGCAGCCCTTGTCTACTGGACCAGTTCCAAAACTTTATGTACCTATTAGTCATTTAGACCCTAAAATATGTAAAAAATAAAAAAAATAAATAACAAATAGGGCCAGGTTTAAAAATACCAGACCAAACACCAGCTAGCTGCTGCATCACATTACAGAATACAGGAAAATGACTTTGGCCAAACAGTATGTGTGTGTGTGTGTGCAGCAAGCACACAATTTATAATATTATGGTTTCACCTTTAACACAACCTAAAGGTAAAGGAGGGTCCGTGCATGTAAACGCAGCCAGTAGTCATAGTATAATTCAGTTTGGACTGGGATCGGTACATATTAGTACAATCTATCCATCATACTATTCTCAGACTGTGACTAAAACACTGCATGCTGCAGTGGTCTGCTGTGTGTGTGTGTGTGTGTGTGTGTGCGTAGATAAGAAACAGATAGCATCAAGGTTGAGTTGTGTAATGTTAGTGGGAGATGGAGCTAATGGGTGCACAGGGAGAGATGGAGGGAGTCAGGGGGAGTGCACCATGACGTGCTGGTATTAGGGATTAAATCAGACTATCAAATAGCAGCTTCAGTGTTTAATAATCAGACAAATATTATTACTGTCAAATTACTTGTCATAGTTTAAATTAAATCCATATTTCCCACAAATCCTGTTGCTTCCTGCAAGAATCTATTGAAAGCGACTTCACCTTTCATTCCTTCCACTGTCAGACACCACCGTTAACAGTTTGACTGTTTGGAAAAAGCATGGAAAACCTCAAAATGTGCATGGCAATGACTTATTGATGTTAAACTGCTGCATGTAACGCCTTGGAATGCCTGCCCTTTGAGCCCATACAAGAAACACCCACAACTGAACCAAAAACTCAACTTTTCAATCTCAAGAAATCATCACTTACATAACATGTGACGCAAGTGCTGTACTGAGCCATAACTGAAGCGCACCCAGTCTCTGTGCATTGATAGAGAACAGCAGATAACCCCCTTACCTGACTGCGCTGATCTGTTCATCTGCCTGTGAGCACGCACACGGTGCTAGAGGAAAGTACTGTATCGTAGTGGAGTCTTGAGAGGTACAGGTGTGGTTTTGGAAGGTATCTGAAGTCTATAAAAAGACTTCTAGAGAAACTGATTCAAATGTATGATTCCATGTAAATATTATGTTTAAATTTTCGTTATTTTGTTTCCTGCAATGGTCTAAATATTGTTTCAAAGTTAGTTTCAAAGTTTGCACTGACAAGAAAAAAACACTCAATTTTGTATCTTCATAAGACTGGTTTTCAGGATTATTGTGCATGCAGAGCAAATGTGTTCCATGTGTCGTCCTATAGTTTTACGTGGTAATTTACATTCACCATGAAAATGCTCCAAAAGCACATGTTTCCATGTGCAAAGCATGTTTCCCACGTATTTCACATGTGATTTTAAAATGTTTCCACATTTTAAATTTCACAAGTACCACATGTGATTCTTCTAAATGAAAAAGGAGTAAATTGAAAGTCCTGAAAAGGTTAGTAAGTGGGCCTTGAGTTAAGATGTTTTTTCTGTCAAACTAAGCCAAAGTCAAGAAGCTTGAAAAGAAGAAACTTTAATGAATCAAAAGTGATTAAACTTCATATCAGTCACATATCAGTAAAAAACTGTGGGATAAGGGCGCGGATTAGAAGATGGAGAAGAGATGAGGAAGGAGAGAAAGAATTTCAAAGAGGAGGAAGAGAGGAGGGTCGATCCTGTAATCCTTCCACAGTCAATGTATTCCCAATGAAGCACAAGATCCCACACAATGGCCCATTGAGTTGGCTGCTTTGGCACTGTGATTGGCAACAGTGATGTTGTGTGTGCGTGTGCGTGTGTGACGGCAAAGTTTAGAGAGGGGTGAAAGAAAAAACAGAGGAGGAAGAGGAGACATTGTTGAGGAGGCTTAGGTCTTTGTCCTAATCCTAATCTTGACTAATTCCTGTTGCCAAGAACCATTAGAGGACAGAAAAGAGCCACACAGCTGCCTCTTTATAAACCTCAAAAACCATCCAGATGGAAACACACACACACACACACACACAAATACACACACACACACACACAGAGCTGAGTTTCCATTCAAGTAATTTTATGCGAATTCCAAAGTACTGAATCAGAAAAGTGGCAAACAATGGCAAAATATCATAAATATTAGAAAACATTAATCATCATGTCGACGTGGTTTTTGTCAATAAAAGTAGAATGAGAGGAATAAACTCTCGTGCGTAGGCCTATACATACAGTACATTTCAGCTCAGCTGCTGAAGAGGCAGATCAGAAATAAGAAAGCAAGCATTCATAATTCATTCAGATGCAGGTGTGCTGTCGATATGAATGAGATCGTGCTGACGTGCTGCAGGTGTGTTTTGTAAGTGTGTGTGTGCGTGCAGGTGTGTGTCTGCTCTTGCGGCGGCTTGGCAGGACACAGTGAAGGTGACGGCCGGAGAGCAGGCTGGAAGACAGACACGCCTATACACATCTCTCTGGCACAGGCAGCTTCAGCTCGGATTCGAGCCGGTAAGAATGCCTGCGGTGTGTTGGCGCGCGCGTGTCTGATTTAACAGCCAAATGAACTTTATGCACTGTGTCTTCCTCACGTCGCCCTCTGACAGACAGGTGAGGATGTGGCAAGAAGAGCGAGCTGCAATTATAATTCAAGCAGCCGTGTGCCGAGATCTGACTATGTGGACAAAAAAAAAAAAAGAAGAAATCCCATGATGCTAATTACCATGATTTGAAGCGGCGTACACACAGCGAACCTTTGTGCGCTGGTTCATTATTTCAGAGTATTTTCTGCATCTCATGTTTGATCTGATCTGTGCGCATCTGCAGTGGTGTGTTTGGCTGACAGCGGGGGATCTCCCACAGCAGAGACACGCAGAAACAAAGGTGCCCTTGTGTTGTTTCGCTCTGACCACATGATTTCACAGGCGATAACATTCCTCTGCTGTATCCACTACATAGTTTGGTAATTACAGATACAGGACTAACAGCTATTAGCATAATGCGTGTGTTTTTAACATTTTTTGTGAGTCTTATCTGAGTCTGTATGATTATGAGTGCATATATCATACCTTGCAAGAATTGTGATATTGGATAGATGCTGGAAACCTGAACATAGTAGACAGTTCTGATGTTCATGGCTGTGGTAGTCCATCAAATACACACTAAAGTGTGTGTGTGTGTGTGTGCGCGTGTCCCTGCTTTGTATCAGCTGTGACTTTACAACAAAACACAGAGCTTCACCAAGGAGCAACCCTGCTCCAAATAAAAAAGAGAATCTCAATGCTGACCTCATAAATGTCATACTTTCCACAGCAGGACGGAGCGCCCGGGAAGTAAATAACATCCTCTTCAGACTCCCTCCTGCCATTCACTGTGGTTTTGAAATACTTGACATGTGAAAACAGCTTGACATGTGATTTAAAATCTTTGGTTTCACTGTTTAACGGTCGATAAATAGAACAGTAAATAAAAGTGGTTATTGTCTGCTGTTGACTGACATACAATGGTGGTCCAAGCTACATTCAGCTCATGAAAGCTTGCTGTTAAAGCGTTCTGGTAGAAAACATGCCGGTCCATATCAGCTTATTGCAGATTTATCAGTATGCCAGTTCTGATAACAAGATATTGCAGGACAGAGATGCCTAAGTAGGATTGAGATAATTTCACTGATAACTTTATTTTAAAGGCCATTGTTCCTGTCAGATTTCAGTTCCAGATATCCCCCTCACACACTTTACAATACACACTGTGACACTTAAAGTCAAGACGCTTAACCCCTAGTTGCTCCAGAGGCGTGCTTCACAGAACACAGAACTTGGGTAGTTTGGATCTTAACACTGGAGCTCAGCCCCCTCCTGTTCACGCTGACACCACCATCATCGGCCCGGATTTCAAACAACGATAAGAGGAGGAAATCAACAATCTTACAGAGTACAGAAAACAACCTTCTGCTCAACGTCAGCAAAACCAAAGAGCTGATCGTTGATTTCAGGAAAAAGGAGATAAAGACACACGCTCCTGTCTACATCGATGGAGCAGGTGAACAGTTTCAGTTCCCTGGGAATCAGCATCACTGAGAACCTGACATGGTCATTTCACATCTCCACGCTGGCAAAGAAAGCTCAGAAAATACAATTCTGGGCTGAACACATTCAGTGAAGACCCTGATGGATGACTGCAACTGCAGCGCCCTATGGAGGCAGTGTCGACAATGTGTTATGCCCTAAAGTATAAAAGAAAGTAGACACAAGAGTGTCTCAGAACATGCATGTTCGCTTTTGTGCAGACAGAGAAGCATATTCCAGTTAAGCTTAAATGCTCCAGTTTTTAACATGCCGAGCACACATATGGAATATTGGATTGTGCTTTAATAAAGTTCTGGAAAACAATGCAAGCGTGCTTAAATGTTCTCGCAGGTAATGCAGAGATTGTTTGAATTTGCCTTCATTCTTGCCATTGCAAGATCACAAATTCACAAAAGGGACTTATTTACAACACAACCACACACTCAAACGCATGCATACCCATGTATACACCTAAGAATGGGAAGACAAAAAATAAAACTGTCTTGATTGTAATCAGCTTGTTTTTGCTGTCTCATTTCTCTAAATATTTAGACAGATAGGACAGAATTTCCTTTGTGCTCTGAAAACCTCATCATCTGCGATCAGGAGGAGGCCAGGAAAACTGCACACTCATCATAAACTGGCTGAGCGATGCAGCAACCACAGGATGGAGAGAAGCCAGGAGATTCTCTTTTTGGTTTCATTAGAAGCAAGACAAGCCAAGGGGGGACAAAAATCGAACTATGCAATGATGTGAACAGGGACAATTAATGTAAAGGACTCCAAGACGAGTTACAACTCCAGAAGACATTCCATGAGCAGCATCCCGTGGTGACAGTAAAGATGTATTCCCGATAGTAACTCAGAAACCAATGAGCACTAACCACTGACACAGGCCTGGTCTGGTCACTATCGATGCAGTGATTAACTGTGATGCAACCTGTACACAGACACAACATAAAACCAGTTTTGATACACCCTTAGTATCAAGAAAAATGTCAGCTTTCCCAGAACTAAGAAAACAGGCTTGTTTTAGATTATCAGTAGAGTTTACAAGGAGTTTCACAAGACCACAGGCTAGAATGTTTTCAAACCAGAACCATGTAATTGTTCAGGTGAAGCTAAAGCATAAAATTACCCAACACTGGACCCACTAGGTTACCACGGGACGACAGCGATAATGACTAACCAGAGCCTACATTACACAATGCTGATTTCACATATTTGACTCAGGTCTGAAAACCACACGACCACACTAACCTCACCTCCCAGGAGCCTGCTCGACTCATGTTCCTGTACTTCATAAATCCTTAAGCATCCTGGTGGAAGGCTATTGTGCAACCGCAGTGACACAGCCAGTGCCTCATCTGACACAGCCACACAGCCACAACGCAACCCGGCATCAGTCAAACTCACATTCTGCCCTTTCCCAACCTGGAAAATTACCATTGCAATTACTGGATTACCTCTTCTGCTATGGCATTTTGCATTTCCATCCATGTCACCAAGTACAGTACCTGGCACTGGAATGTGGTGAGTCAAACATAAATATGTGAAGAGCTTCTGTGTGCAACAGCCCAGGAGGACACAAACTACAAATTATCTTGGATGAACTTCCCAGAGACATTTGGGCAGTTCTTGACCAGTACAGCTGGGATTTCCAAGCAGGGGTACTTCTACCCCCTGCGGTGATTCTGCAGTTGTCAGAGGGTTTGTGAAATGATTGCAGCAGAAGTTATTTGAAAAACAGAAATCATTATCATATTCACATATTGAGTCAAGCTATTACATCTGAATATTATATGTTGCAATTGAGAGTGTGTGAAAACTGTTGAGCAATCGAGAAGAGAAGTCTTAATACTAAGCTAAGAGTTTATACATTGTGCAATATATAGCTAAACAGAATGAATAAACGGTTCGAATAGTTCAATGTAATAAAATTATTAGCTAAAAGAAATGGTTGGTGGGAACAGATAGCTAAAGGGAATGGATAAGGGTTGAAATAGCGAGATTAAAGGCATGGATGAAACAGCTAAATGGATAAACTGTTGAATCACAATCAAAGGTTGAAACAGCCAGATTCTGTGACTCAAATTTATAGTAACACGAATGCAAACTTGAAACCAAACAGGCCCAAACTTTGACTGCTCAGTTACAACAAAAATAACAATATGCTCTTTCATAAAATGAATAGTGTTAAATTACATTCGGTTTAAAATCCATGCAAATGAACACATGAGGAACATGAAGGGCGGTGGGGATGAAGGGACGCTTGAGTTCACTTGACTGGGAATCTCTACAAAAACATGCAGTACTCACGTTAGTCTTGCTGGACACGGCGAATGTGGCTCGGCTCGAGAAGCGGGCAGCGGTGGGGCTGCTGCTTGACACTGGGCCTGTCACTATGGATGAAACTCTGGAGCCCACAGGAGGACTGCTGGAGCTGGGGGAGGATGAGAAGGTGGCAGGTGGGGACGCAGGACTGGACTGATTGCTGAGCCCGCTGTAGATCTGGGCTTGGCTCCCCAGGCTGCAGGGCTGGACGTGGAGGTGAGCCTGGCTCTGAGTGTGAGCCTCACCTTTCCCGTAGATCACCTCGTTTATCTCCTGATGGTTCTCCTGAATGTCACTTAAGTGATTTTTGTGATTCTGACTGTGATTGTGGCTGTTGTTGAGCAGGGTGCCACACGTCATCCCACTCAGGAGCTCCACCTGTCGCGTCAGAGCCTCCAGCTGACTCCTGAGCTGCCTGTTCTCGAGCTGGAGCTGAGCCACAGCCCGTCCGAGAGGCCCGCTCAGGTTGGCTGTCTCCTCCAGACGACGCTCCATGCCCTGCTTAAAAGCGCTGACGTCCACATGGATCTCCCTGATGGCATCCTGGAGAGTGTTCTCGTAACGGGCTAGAGCTTCACACACGGTCTCCCCCTCTGGAGAGGAAGACCGGGGGTGGCACAAGTCTCCCATCTCAGCCAGCGTTGATGCTTCGGCAGGGTCGGTACAGCTGCAGACACTGGTGACCCCCCGAGAGTGAGATCCTCGTGCTTTAGCTCCGTCCTCGGCTGCTTCTCCTTTATAAGCTGTGTTTTGCAGGTACAGGTGTCTCACTCCGTCTTCCGTCTAAAAGCACAAAAGGGACAAGACCTGAACCTTATATTATGAGCAGCTGTGAAACTCTTAATAGAACCAACCAACAAAGGCAATTGTGCTGTCCTGTGCTAAAATTCAGCTACATAAATAAAACAGTGACAATGAATGGGAAGATTAAATGATTTCATTCAACAAAATCTAAAACATCACAAACTTGATTCAACCACAACAACTGCTCCGTCTGACTGACTGTCTGCATTAAACGCTAAAGTTTTGCACTAAAGTTTTAAACATCTCTTTTATGTTGTTTCATAACCATAAAGCGCAGCAATGAGGTAATCTCCTCTTACAGCTGCAACAAACCTACCTCAGCTTCGCTCTCCGGCACCGTTCACTAGAGTTTCCTCCGCGCTGAACAGCTGTATGAGTGTATGTGTGTGTGGGAGTGTGTGTGAGCTCTGCTCTGCCCTGCCGCCTCTCTGGTTTGTTTAAACTCTCAGGTTGATCACTCCTCTCTTCTGGCCCGGAGGAGGGAGGAGAAAGGGAGGGATAAAGGAGGAGGGTGGTGGTGGTGGGGTGAAGAAACAACATGGAAAGAGTGGTAAATGTGAGGGGAGGGGAGGGAGGCGGGCTGGCTAGCTTTTATGTCCGTGCGCTGTGTAAACTATCAGAAGGACTCTTTCCTCTTCTAATTTCTTACTGCACCTCTTCCTCTCCTCTCCCTTTTATCAACAGGTTGATCAGAACTGTTGCTGACACTTCTAACAATGTCTTGTGTTGGTAAAACTATGATTGTGTCACTTTGAGAAACTCTGTGGTAGATGTGGCTTGAACTGTAGTACACACAATGATGTCAAACACTAAACACAGCACACAAAATCATAATCTGATTCGGTTTGTGGTGTCAGTGGGGATAATTAATATCTCAATCTCCACATCAGCTTGTCTCACATAGTCAATCCAAACACACAGTTAACCTTTTTCCTTCCTTCCCCCGACTGCTCTGCCTCCCTCTGGTCTCTATCTGTAGCTCTTTTTCTCTCATTATCTTTCCATCCCCTCGCTCTAATGATATTTTGTTAAGATAAGGGCCGCAGCAAGTCAGGAGGGAACATCTGACTTGTGGTTTTGTGCACAGCAAGGCCGTGTTGAATGAACATATAAGCTCCGTCGGTCATTCATCATGTAGCAAACAGCCACAGGTCGAATCTTTTACAGAAAAGCATTAATATGCTATAGAGTTTAGGCAGGTTTACCTTCCACTGTTTTCCTACATTTACTCTTTTTATGTTTTTCTATCATGTTCTATTGTATAGGCAGACAGACATGGTGGCTGCTGAGGACCACCACCCTCCCCCTTGTAACTGGACCCCAACAGAGCAAACATTCAACACCAGATAGCAATTGTGTGCGTGTGTGTGTGTGTGTGTGTGTGTGTGTGTGTGTGTGTGCACCCGTGCAACAGACACACTCATTCAAATACTTAGACATTCCACCCTCCTGCTTACTGTCAACAGTGTGTGTGTGTGTGTGTGTGTTTGTGTGTTAAGGAGTGTGTGAGAGCACTGGGAGATGAGGAGGGGGCTTGGTGAGATGATTTACTGGAAGATTGTCCCCCCCCCCCACACCTTTCCGTCTCTCTCACTCTCTCACCTCAGGGTTTCTTATGAGTCTGCTGGGGGCAGTCCAAGACACAGACGGCTCCAAACCAACAAACCACTGTAGAGGTCAGAGGTCCCGGGTATCAGCTTCATCAGTCACCAGAGGTTTCTGAGAATGCTGTTGTGCCTTAGATTAAATCCACATAAATGCTGATAAATCCGCGAATGTGTCTCGTCCTCTATTGACGCTGTTTCCCGTCCTCCAACCTTGATGAAAATTTTCTCAAGAGTGGAAACAGCTGAAAAGGCTGATCTTAAAAACACTGATTAATGGTTGTCAACCTTTCACTGGTATGTGTCTGTGTAGCAGCAACAATACAAAGCCAACCTCATGAAAATGTCCTATTTTTTATGTCAATAAAGCCAATAACAGTGTAATACAATAACAGATATACTAAAATACATCACTCTATACTGCTGTAAGAAATCAATACTTTTTTCAGTACTGTTGTTTGCAGAGCAAAAGCATGACATAATGTGTGACCTCATTATGTGGCTCATTAAATTATATATATTATAAATGAAACAATTCTTCATTTTGCTTAAGGCACCCTGAAAGTCTCTCTGTAACCCCTGTGTGGATTCCTGGACCACACTTTGAGAACCAATGCTTTCCAGTAACAGTGAGTCAGCAGATTATATAGTAAGACCTGCATTAGTCACAGTGGTTTGAAATGAAAAACTTTGAATTGTCTCTCCCTGGGCTGCCTCCCATGATCCTGGTTGAGTGTTTTCATTGTTTTGATAATGACCAAATATGTTTTCCTTCTGTGACGCTGGCTCCATCTGCGCTGAGCTGAGGATGTAAGCGTCCAGTGTGATTACTGAAGAGGAGAGGTCACACGCTTTGATTTTTTTCTCGTCTTCAGCCAGTAAAACTATTTGTTGATACTGCAGAGACATTTGCAAACACACCTCTTTCCTCTGTGCAGTGAGTCTGCCGCAATTGATTAAGTGTGGATTAGGTCATGTAACAGGCTGGAAGACATTTGGGGTTTGCGATATATAGCACACTTATGGACTAAAATATATCACTGTTGTCAAGGGCCTAACATCTGCAAAAAGTAAAAGGCAAGAAGTGAAGAAAGCCATTGTTATTTCCTCAGTGATGCCTCTGTCTCGTTTTAAATCCCTCCCTAATAGATCTGGGGGCAAACAGGTTCTAAAGACTACAGAAGCATAGTGTGAGCAGAAAATCAAAGTGAAATGTGAATATGGCAGTAGATAACCTCACTCAGCCTAAAAAAGTACTGGCTAAGTACTCATGAGCAAGGCACTGAAGTGGTAGCTACTGGTACTGGCCAAATCTCTGGTGTATAGCTCAGTTTGATTGACTGAGTCTTGCTTTTATGGGAAATCAAAAGTAATAAAACTCAGGTATTACACTAATGATCATGTTCACAATCACGTTCATAATCGGCTTTAAATAAAAAGCTGCACTAATCAATATTTTCATATGAACAATGGAATCAATGACTGTGTGTAACGTGAGAGAGGCTCATAGTGAAAAAGCCTAAACAGAAAAAGTTAGGAACTAGCATAGCTGAAGGAAATCATTAATACCGTTGTAAAGTTCATGTCTGAACAATAAAACTGCTGAAGCAGTTATATACATTGAATGTTCTTAAAATAAACAACAGCACAGCTTCTTTGTGTTTGTGTGTACTGTGTGTATACGAAGTTGAACGTCATAAGACATTTTAGCTAATCCAAAATTAGCTTATAGAACATGTTGAAGTGAATGGGTATCATACATGTTTAGCAGGATTCTGTCCCACAGTTTGTAAGCTAGCTAGCTTCCATGCTAAAATCAAGCAGGCTTTGGTGTGTTCCCAGATTTTTTAGCTTATTTCCAAACTGTCCATTATAGTGATTGTTACATCATAAGCAGCAAATCTCCCTCGACAGAACAACATGAGCTGACTGACCTCTTGCCAGATGGCCTCCATGGAAAGGTGAAATGTCACATCCGGGCTGGCTTAGCTTCTGTTCCACTAGCTTCGGTAACCTCATTACCAGTCTCTCATTAAGCATTTTGGTGGAGGGTCATTTTTGAAAATATGAAGTGCGTAATTGGGGTTTTACTTTCCACATTTAAAAACAAACAGGCCACCAGTAGGCTTCATCACTTGCTATAGTATGTTTAAACCTTTATGTGGCTTTATATGCTTTTTTTCAATGTTAAGAAGTAAATAATTTGTTAGCATACAAACAACTACAGCCCCCATGAAAATGACCTCAAAATGAATCCTTTATCAAGTGCAGGAATTCACATTTTTCTCCGATTGAGTCAAGAGATCAAAAACTCAAAGACTGTTTTATGTTACTAGACATTATCTGCCAAAACCAGACCAAACAAAACTGAGAAGTATTTGAAAGAGCACCACAGAACAGTCTGTGCATGTTTTCTGAAGAGACTTTGGAACTGCAAAATGTGGTAAATCACGCTAATATTTATGGTAAAGTGAAACTTAAATTATATATTTATAGCTGCTGTTTGCCTCCTAACACCATCAGATATCCATGTAAACACACTGTGGTTACATTTCATTCCTCTGTGATACTCTTTCCTACTCATCATGGGAGATGTTTCTTCTGAACGCGGTCAAACATTACATCAGTGAAAAAAACTGAACACAGATGTAATCAGTTCAATCAGAGATCTGTGACTGAGATAACAACCTTCAGGTGCCCGAAACGTTGCACAATAAGTCAAAACAAGGACAGACAAACACTGGTTGAATGGATGACACATTCCAGTGTCATGGAGTTTTTCACACTGAGGCTTTTACAGGAAACCATGATACAGTTCACAAAATTTCGACATATGAAGCCTAAATAAATCCAGTGCACCTTTTTGTATTCGCAGGAATATTGGATTATTGAATATAGATCTATTTGATTTAATATTCATCACAAACTCTCCACTACTAAAGTTATGCTTTAAAGAAAGGCCATAGCTACTGTCTTGATGTCATGATTGTTCCATCACTAGTGGTGTTGCGTTGTCATTGAGCTGACTTACAACACGCTGATTTGGGTGTTGTCTTAGATTTTTAAATTTACATCCTGTTAGGAAACATGCAAATTCCAATAGTAAAACCTATTCAAACTAAGAAAGAACACATACATAGCTTCTGTCTCCTTCTGGATTTGTTATTTCTTTCACTGTCACCAGTGGTTTTACTTCAACACATTTTTTGGCATCAGTTTAGAGCTGGCAACATGAAAAGAGAATTCAGTGCTGTACTTAAGTGAATAATGTTGGAGAGATGGTCATTAGGGAATAAGCCGTTTATAATTAAGTTGTTAATTATAGGTATGTTAGTAAGATGCCAAACTCAACCACATTCTTCCTTGGTTCTCTCTAATTTCCCCTCTGTCATCATCCACGTCCCCCTTTACAGTATCTTTTTAAGGGGGTATGGGTACACACACACTTTCTTTCTATCTCTCTGACTGCTGCTTACAGACTGTAAACATTAACAAGAGAGCTCTGAGTTCACCCACAGAGAACAGTGCACGTCACTGCCATTTTAAACTGAACACAAATATGCCCATGCTACCTCAAACTCCCATAAACACACACATACACACTTACAGATGCAAACATTGCCTGCGAAAAGCAGCTGTAAGAGAACTGACAAACTGATCTTTGTCTAAACATGAAAATGAGACAGGCTACATGTGGGCTGCTACTGATTATCAACACATAGTGCGTTATAAAAGTTGTCTGTTTCATTGTTAACCATGGCTTATTCAGCTGATTAGACTGACTAGACTGACTATGCTATTCATTTACCGGAGACTTTTAATGGTTTGATGGAACTTCTGAATGTGCATTTACACAAAACATATAAGGTGCTTATAAAATATGATGCATTATTATAGATGAATTTGGCCACTTGCATGCAGTGCAATAAGCTGTAAACACAACCTTCATATATCATCATCATGTAAACTTGACATGGCAAACATGTTAGCAAATATAAGGAGTCATGTCTCTGGCCATCTGTCACGTAAGTCCAATATTTACTCTCCTCCTAGATCTGTTCGGTCTCCACCAACACCTGAGAGTTGGTGGCTCTATAGCTCCTAAATGAAAAAAAACAGGACAGTTAGAATGGCACATAACAAGTAATTAAAATAACAAACCAAATAGAGTCACTGAAGAGTGATAGCACCCAAATAGCAACATGTATCGACTATATTTATACTAACAGAGCTTTAGGTTGCAGTAACCATAATATAATTGCTTTAGTGAAAACAAAGTAGCCTACCAAAGCCAGGTCCCAAAATAATCTTCATCAGATCATATTGGAGGTTTAGTCGGGATAATTTTGTTGAAGATGTCAAAATGTTGTTAGTGTCTTTCAAAAAAAAAGTTGCTCTGACTCTCAGTTCTCTCAGTTATTTACTCATAGATGGAAATTCAGAGGCAGTCCTTTGATGATGTAGCTTCAGTTCAGCTTTTGTGAGATATGACTCAGCAGGACCTGTGGCCAACAAACAAGCAGAAAACAGCCATGAGGGGATTTTGTGGAAATGGTTTGGCAATATTGTGACGATAGATGTATGATTTGCATGTATTGTTAGGAGAGTTTGTATGGTCATTATTATATTGTTTTTGTGTTGTGGCTGCTGCTAGCTCTCTATCCCTGAACATCATCCGTCATTCTGGGCTGGGAGCACTGGGAGTAGCTAGTGGATACAAACATTATACATCTCTGAGGGTTCCAACGACTTCTAGCTCCATATCAAGCCAGCAATTACTTGAGCAGTCATCGGATGAAATAGTTTAACAGTAATTCATGCATTATACTGTATTGTGTTTATCACGATTTAGCAAATTAAGTGTAAATTAATAATTCGACCTTTTGGGAAATGTAATCGTAATGTATTCGTTCTCTTGACCACAGATAGAAAGATACCACTGTCAATGTTTGTACAGTACTAAAGCTGCAGCCAGCAGATGGATAGCAGCTAAGCAAGAGAACAGCAAGAAATAGCTAGCCGGGCTCTTTCTGGAGGTAACAAACAGTGTTGGGCAGTACTGTAAAAATATTACTTTACCTAGTAACTAGTAGTGTAATGGATAACAGTAATATTATTAAAGTTACTAATCCAAGTAATGCTGCATTACTGCGTTATTGAACGCATCATCCTTGACGTGAATGTGCGTATGCGCCAATATTATATAACTGCAGTAGCGGAGGCTGCAGTTTCATACTTTTTATATACTACTCGGACCATATGTTGTTAAAGTCAGCTAAAGGAAGAATGGAGAACGAGGGGGAGAGATGTGCTTTCCACAGCTGTTAGTATCACCATTATTGTGTCACAGTCTAAAATGCAAAGAACATTGTTGTCCGTTTTAAACTTTCTGCGACCAGCAAAAAGCTTTCAACCGCCAACAATTCCAACCGTTACATTTAATTTATTGAAGCATCTGCTGAAGCAGCACAGCGACGTGAAACTTTTAGAAACGAACTCCGACCGCTACTGCCAGTGATGCTTGGACTCGTCGGGAGAGAGTGGCGTTAAGCAACGCGGTATGTTTTGTAAAAATACTGAATACGTCTCTTACTAATGCATGTGCAGAAAAACAGTAGTTCAAAGGTGATATATATATAAAAGTGATATTGTTACTTTTTTAAATTAGTAATAAGTAACTAGTAACTTATTACAACTTCTGAGTAACTTGCCCAACACTGGTAACAAAGTACACATACCAGCACCACTGAAGTATAAATCTTGTTGTTTTTACACTTTGATGTGTGTACAGAATAAACAAATGAGGAACAACATGGTAATTAGTGAGCCGGGCTAACTGTTTCCCCCTGCTTACAGTCTTTATGCTACGTGCTTAGCTAATCAGGCCGCCTGCTCTGTACTTGACATACAAATATGAGTCATCATCAATCTTCTCAAACCACACACCATGTGTGAAATTAATTTCTTGGCAGCAGTGTTCGTAAGCATTTGCACTTTGTGAAAGGGTAGATTTTTAGTCTATTTATGGCCATTTCTCTCAGTGGGAACACTTTCCCAGGGAATCCAGCCAGGTAATTTCTCTTTACATCAGTCTTTAACTCACACTGTAAAATCACAGCTTGGCACTGAAACCAAGAGTGAGACGCAATAACACGCAGCAGATCATGCGAGGCAGTCCATTGTATGAGTCTCTAGGTTGAAAGACAGGCTACCTGCTGGCGTTGATCCCAGTCTGCTGACACACAGCACTGTTGCTGCCTGTCCGTGTGTTAACAGACATCACATTTCACCTGAAAACAGACCTAAAAACATCACCCACTCCAACTCGCCTTGCCCCGACCCCCCCATGACATCAGAGTTTCCATGGGAACCCATCATGCCTAAACAGGGCCGTGGGGACGGCAGCCAAGTCATGATGTCATTGACACGTCAAAGCACAACTTTAATTAACTGCATATGGAGCTGAGAGAGTGAACGAAAGAGAAAGAAATGCTTTGTTTTTCAGAGCAATTAGTACAAATTTGCTATTATTGTGTGATTAAGCTCTACAAGTGTTTTGGCAAAGTATAGACTTGGTGCCAGTACAGACACCCAGATAAAGAGCAAGATAATGTCAACATACAGTCCTTTTTGTATATGAGTCTGAATAAAATGAGATTGTTAAGGGATGCTGCTGTGAGAAGGCTCAATTGACCATTAGCTAAACCCGGCTCCCAAACAGCAACTATCCAATCATAGCTTAGCAAGTGTGACCAAAAAACAACAACAGTGCAAGTGTTAGGAGTGGATTAATCTGCAAACGTTGGCGTTGCCGACAAACTATCTTACTACCGAAAATAGTAATCTTATTTCTAAACGCAAGGCGCCTGCCATTAGCTCTATTATTATGTGAGATTACAGGTTACCTTAGAAAAATAGCCAAGTTAGCAGAGTTTAGAGTGCTGATAGAGTGAGTGTTAATATTTGCTATGTTGCTAGTTTGTTTTTGTGTTTGTTTTAGTTCATTTTTTTAGATTTTTTAGTTATAACAAACAAGGGTTATGTTAGAACAAAAAACATTTCATTACATTTTTACTTAAAATACTGTAGGATAACATAAGGGCTAAACAGTTCTACCACGCAACAAACAAACATCGCTGCTCCTTATGTCCATGGATCAAGTGGCCAGGATGCTGACTTTTGCGTGGGACATTTTAGCCTCAGTCTTTTAGCATATCCAGTATGTTTCCATCATGTGTTTAGAAGTCGTTTACAAGGATCTCGTTTTAAAATGAATCATCTAAAAAAGTCAGCTGAAAACAGCATTAGCTTTATCATTAGCTTACTCTAGCTAGCTACAAGTAATAATATGTTGTCAATGTAGCCAACAGCCAATCTGTCTTTATTTGTCCTCGTAGGGAAATTACGTTGCAGCACAATCACAGGCAAAGAGAGAACCAACAAAACAAACTGATACACATACCCTGCACCTTGCTACATATTAGGCAGGCCAGACCAGATGAACATCCTGTATATTTACTATATATGCCTTACCTGTTTAAAAACTTAATGGCCTGAGGCACAAATGAAAATTTTGATCTCTTTTTAGTGAGTAGAGGGAGGCAATATAGGCCCAGATGGCAACAGTTCAAATAGAGGCAAGGGGAGCCTCTAGTCACCTAAAATGTTTTCTGCCTAATTATCATTCTTTCCCTACAGATACATTCTATACTTGGCAACTTAATCCCTAATAGTTTATATAGTATTTTTTTTGTGACTCAGTAGCCTTGCAAAACTAACAGATGATGCAGAAGCCAAAAACCTTTCATTGAAGTCAGTGGGGTTTGGCTACAAATAAAAAAGAGAAGCTGCCTTTGTCCTCCTCATTGTTTATTTCTTCCTCATTGTTTAAAAAAGTACTGTGAGTTTTGAGCGATGGTCTGCGAAGGTCATGGTAAACTGCAGCCGTATGAGAATGAAAAGCTTGACAGGCATAACAGTAATCCAGTTTTAACATTACAGACGCTCTAGGTCAGGGGCATTCAAACTTTTTGTTGGGTCCACATTTAAGATGAAGGTTGCATTAAGTCAGAGGTCTGCAACAATGACAGCAGAATGTGAACAGACATAAAAGTCAATGATAATGGTTGTTGTTTTTGTAACTGTAAGAATAAATGTGGTTACTGGGTTGAAGACAACTTTTATGAGCCTAGAGGCGCTCAATAAATGAATTCAAAATAGTGACAAAAACACTTTCTTGGCCATTTGAGGGAAACCGCCTGCAATAAACCTTTTATACTATGTGTTAATGAGGAGCACTTGAATGTAACATTAGTTTGCTCCTGAAATTAGACACAGCTTTCGTGTTCTTGAAAGACTCTATTTATGTATTTATAGTATTAATATATCACACACTGTTAAAAGCCCTTCACATGTTGAGTTCATACTGTGCTTTGCAGTCCACGGTACGGTGTATTGTTAGTGTGTTTGGTGCTGTCAGCTAAGATCTAAAGCTAAAGCTACCGCGGTTTGACAGTATATGAGCTTTTGGTCGACTAAAGTGACAGGAGACGGAGAGTGTGCCCATACTAAACCCACGGCTACCAGCGTGAAATGCGGGACTGCCCGAACTAAGCCCAATTTTCTGCCCACAGGGGCCCCACGCAGGCCCCAAGAAGGCATGTTTGCTGGGTTTGCTTAGTGACCAGTCAATTGAGGTTCCATAATGACACGACAGGGGAATGGGTAGGTGCAGGATGACAATGTGAAGAAAGGTAAGCAATGTAGTGTGAGAGTCTCTGGTGAACTCGGGGGAGGATGGTTGATGGAGCACAGATGAAGGGAGGCGGAGGAACGATGACAGAAACTTGAGATTTGAACCGATCCAGGCAGAGTGCCGGGGGGGAGAAGGTTAGGCATACATTTTTGAGCGGGTTACAGAGAGAAACAGGATGGGATTTGCGCATCAGGAATATCAAACAATCATGCGGGGTCACTTTCAGTGTCAAGGTTTGGTTTATTTTCACAGCATCCTCCATCTTTGCCTCCAGAAGGACAAAGAAGCCTCTGCTCTCTGCTGAAGTCTGTTCCACATTAATCAACATGCTGTCTCAACAGGATTTATTACTTTATTGTTTTAACAAGAGATGTGGATGAAATTACTGAACATGAGCTATTAAGCCTTCCCATCACCACTGTATGTGGATCATACTGTACATGAAACTGAAGCCAGCAATAAAAACTTTTATGCAACAAATGTTTCCAAGAACCTCTTAGAGTTTTTTTTCTTATTCCAAGATTCCAAGCGGCCCCTGATCCAGGCGTTGAGTATTACTACTGTCCAAAATGTAACAGGGAAGACAGGAGGAAGATGTAGGACAGAAAGAAAAAGACAGACTGAGTGAGAGTGTGAGGAGGGAAGGGAGGAAGAGATGGACAGAGAAGGGGCCCACGTTCTCAGAAAACTCAGAAAAACCTCCTGACATAACTGACTTCTCATGATTACAACACCGCAAAGTCGGCTAACTCTCCAACAAACGCACACGTGTTCCTGTACTTCTGAGGAGCTTTATTTTCAATAACCGTTCAAGTGATTCCTTGTGCCTAACCCTCTGCATCCAGGCTTTACCTGAGCAAAGTACCCACTAGGGAGGATTTTGTAGGATCAAACACAATTTTAGAAACAAGTGAATTTACACATGATTGCACCATTTTCTCATTTCTTTCAACTCTTTTTAGACTTGTTAGTTAGCGAGCACCACAAACAAAATTACATTTATTTCCATTATAGTCGGGTGGAGGCTGAAATCTCAGAGATCTCTTCTCTCGTCATAACTGTGAGGGCCAGTCAACCAGTGGCAACCGTAGGAAGTTAGTGCGTCAGGCTGAGAAATAGTCCAGCAAAAAAAAACTTGTAAAACCACAGCTTTAACACATTCTTCTGTACAAATTAAACAAACAAGACATAACTTGTTAACCAGTGAGCTTTAGAGGTACTGGAAGGTAGATTTTGTTAACTTTGGACAGAGCCAGGCAAACTGTTCTTTATGCTAAGCTACAGACATGAGAGTGGTATCGATCTTCTCAGCTAAGAAAGCAAATAAGTGTATTTCCCAAAATTTCGAACCATTCTGTTAATATGTGGGACATTATCTGACACTACAAGCGATGGCACTGGGTTCAGTTCTTCAGTATATTTGATAGGGGTATGTTTGTGGTGCTCACAACATCCACACAAGATGTTATAAAAGAGCCACTACTCTTTCCAGAAACAATGCTGTGTTTATGTCCCTGTGAACAATTTTCATTAAAACTATGTGTTAAATGGCGGTCTTCAATGCTGTGAGCCCCACAAACAAAGTCCATTCACCTACATGGTATTGGGGTGAAGACAGAAATCTCAGAGAGGAATATCTTAAAACCTGCACAAATAAAACCAAAACTATGTTTATTTTCAGACAGCAACACTCTGATGACAAACTGCTATTTTCCTAGAAAAAGGAGAGGGATGCATCAAGACTGTCTTCTCTATAGGAGCAACCAGTGTGCAAAATGTCCCAGTGCAGCTTTAAAGTAGTTAAACTGAAGCTGTCTAAATTGAGATCAAATGCTTGTCTGTTTGCAGTGACATTTAACAGGTGTCACAAACTAGATGTCATGTACTCCCAGTGTTTTGGGTCACAGTGGAAAAATAAAGAAAGTGCAGCTGATTTTTATTTAGTGGCATCTCGTCTGAAACATGAAAGCCAGCCTTTTAAACCCAAGCTCGTCTGCTCACTCTGGCCAGCTGATGCACTCTGCAGAGAGGGGAGTGACGTCAGAGGCAGTGAGCAGCCTGAAGGAGACACAGAGAATGAGTCTGGACTGACTGTGGGACGCCATCAGGATTAGATAGGCTTGGAAGTGGACAGGCCCTTAATGTCAACAGTAGAGAGGATACTGGGGACTGCTGTGAGGATGTGACCTCAAGAACTGGATGAACTTTGGGAAGTAAACCCTAGAAGACATAAAAACCAAAACATGCACAGGGGGTTTGTTTTTACAACATCCGTATTTCTTGTTGTCACTGCCAACATTTTTGCTAATTTGGAATATTCGTGACATCTTTTCCCTCACACCTGTTATCATGTAGTTACTAAAGGACTAAGTGACTTAAGTAAGAATAAAAACACACACACGGTGTGAGAAAGTCATGTACTTTTCCCCAGGAGCCAGTGAACTTTGAACACACACTGATAAATGATGACTGATTCTTAAACAAGTGTGTGTGTAAGTGCAAGATGATGTCATTCACCCACACTGAGCCAAAATACATCTCAGTTATATCCATCAATTGTTCCTTCTCTGCAATCTGCACACACACACACTCACACTCACACTCACACTCACACACACACACACGCTACTCTCCCGTATTGAAACTTCACAGCGTTACCAGATCAGCCCTTCGGCTGGCAGAGAGGCATTCTGCATTACATCACCCTTTCCTTGTCCAGACCCTGAAGCCAAATGTGCACACTCACATGTACGCGGACAGAGTCCAATTAGCAGGGCTATTGGAGAACATCCATCACGCCGAGCCATTTTTCCTCAAAGCTAAAGTTTGGAAAGCCAACATCATTAGCTCCGGCCAGCAGCAGAGCAACATGTAATCTGTGAGCACTTCTGAAAACACAGGAGGCGATTTGTCAAAGCTGCTGACTTCAAACAGACGTCAAACGCTCCAGCGCCACTGATACTGCTGTGAGAACCAAGGCAAGAAACAATCTGTATTTTCAAAAATAAAACAGGTCACAAAGTCATGAATTTGAAGAACAGTACATTAGTAAACAATTTATTTGTCATAACTGAATGTGTTGAATTTGAAGAAAATGCTTTTGGATGCAAAATGAATAGTTGCACGTAATGAAAACAGGCTGGGAAAAAACACCTGATGTCAGAATGGGGAAAAATTTCACAACACGTGTCCACATGTGTTTTGAACTGAAATATAGATTTTAGCATGTGCAGTTTTCACCTCACTGTTCAGGGTCTTTTCTGTCATTTCTTTTCTGACCCACCATCATTTTCCTTCAGAGAAACCCTCAGAGTGTGGTAGGTTTAGGTTACATGAGCTCCTCGCCGTTCATGTTGGCAAAATAAATGTAATGCAATTTGTGTAACTGCTATTCGAAAAGTTGCTAGACTCACTTCAGGTTATTATGTTTGTTGCTTATGTCTATCATACTGTACAGTATATTCATTTGTGTTTAACAAACCTGTGGCCAGGTAGCATTCAAGCACAGACTACTCATTGCACAGAGAGTGAGAGGAATGAAGGTTAATAGGGGCCCAGGGCTGGGCTCCCAAGCAGGTTAATCCACACATGTGCAGAACCACTCAGGAACACAGTAACATTTCTCTGAACTTGAGCTGCTGCAGCTCCTTATCTCTCTCTCTATCTGTACACTTTATTCCCATGTTCACATAAACTCCTGAGCCCTGGTTCAAGCTGGAAAACACACAGTGTGATATTCATACAATATGTACAACCACATACCTCTGCAGCACACAGCATAGTAATATATTTACATTTATTCAGACTCTTACAGTTTATCTAAGTGTTGTGTCAGGGTTGAACATAAAACTCTGCAGGTGTTTTCATGAGCCTGTAAATCCAGATGAATCCCACACTCGCCCAGGCAAGATCATAAGTAACGTTGCGTCACATCACTTTGTATCTCTGTGAGTGGTAATGTAATCCAGTGACTCATGGTGGGCTCTGTAAACACTGGGGGTTGCAATACTTCTGGATCAACCTTTCACTGACCCTCCGTCCTCTGCAGGCTGCTGCCGCTTACTGATTTATACCTCAACTTAATGGGGAAGAGGAGAGGAGAGAGGCCACTTATATGAGTGAAACCATATATATATATATAAATAAATGAGACAAAGGTCAGAATCTGTTATTTTAAAAAGTCATTTTGTTGGGCCATTTGCAACGTCTGCTTGTGTTGCCTTTCACATTGTTGGCCAGAATGGGTCGTTCAAACGTTTGGAGTGGAAAATATTAAAATTCCAACTTTGCTGTGTTCCTCTTGGGCTGCTTGTGTAATTTCTTGTCAAAAGCACAGCATTGAGTGTTACGTTCAGTTGTGGTTATGGCAGAGTTCAGCAAGTTGGAGGACCCAAATGCAGGACGCAAGGCAGAGGAGGTGCAGTGAACCGAGGTGATTTATTTGAACAAACAGAAGGCGAGCACACTTACAAACAGAGTGGCTGAAAGAGTCCAAAACAAAGGTTGTCCAACAGAAAACCAAAATCCAAAACGAGCAGGGAAACACGACGAGGATAAGACAGAAACACCAGGTATATATACACACAGGGACTAACGAGTAGGGCAGGAGCAACACAGGTGAAAGACATGAGGCTAACGAGACACAGGCAGGGAGAGAGCGTGCAGGGGAAAACAGAGACAGACATGCAGAGGGTTCACTGGGGTAACAGACATGACAAGGGTTACTGAACACTAGACGACAGACAAGACAGAGACGGACATGAGTGAACCCCAAAACACAACAGACTATATAACTGATACTGGACACAGGACAGAACCCAAAACACTAAGACATAAACCGAGACACAGAACGAGGAGCTAAGACACAGAATACAGAGCAGACCAAATCACAATAATACAAACAAGGACCAGGAATGAATACCAAAACATGAACTAAGGACACGGAACTAAACTCAGACTCCCAAACAAGACACACAGACAGGATCATGACATTGAGATGCATTGTTTCAGCGGTGGAAGCAACACTGCGATGTTTCAACATTGTTGGTGGAGGCAAGTTGCTTCAAGTATCCGTGAGACGACGCAGTAAGAGCCAGGAAATCCAGTCTCAGTACCAAAACACTGCACAGCGGTTTGTGACGTTACGAGGCGGGTGTAATTTTATAATCCGTCACGACAAGATACATGGTTGAATCATGTTACCAAGTAATCCACCAGGCATGTGAGCTTGCCTGTATTGATTGGCCAATGCAGTACCTTCCCAGATGATGTTGCCTTCCGTTGCAGCAAAACATGGACCTGCGTCCTCTACCAACAATTAACATTTCCTTTGGTTTCTTTTAACCTTTCCCTAATCTTAACAATCTATACAACCATGTTTAGGTTTCTAAAAAGGTATTAAAATAATCGACTGGCTTAGCAGTGATGTGTACACACAAGTGTTGCAGACCTGACTCTTTACCCAGCACCATGTGGTCTGGTATTAAAAGTCAAACACAGGTTGAACGGGACTTTGACATCCCAAGTCATTAATGACATTAAAGTGTGAAAATTGTAACATTTTCAGCAAATTGAAAATATCTTCAAAAAAAGTGATTCATTCATTCAAATCAGTGAATGAATTAAATCAAGTAGAAGCCTAACCAGAGAAGGGTGTGAAGACATCGAGCCATAAACAGGAAAAAACAGGAGAGACAAACATGTCAGTAGCTTCTGTCATGACAATGAGCACACACACACAGTCAGTGTCTGTCTGTTCCATCTTCTGGCAGTACAAATGAGGTCATTCAGGATGAGTTTTATCGGGGCCCCGGAGAGCCAATAAATCAGCCGTGCGTTGTCTTTACACCATGCATGCGTGTGCGTCTGTGTGAGTGCGAAACACCAAGAGAGACAGAGATATGCAGAGCCAGAACATAACGGTTGTACTTCCTTGAAACTTGCTGTTTAACAGTCTGGGAATCTGTCCTGCTGCCCTTTCCCGTGTTACGCTGTTGGGGCACTGCTCTGACCGTGACATCTTAACACACACACACACACACACACACACACACACACACACACACACACACCACATTTGGCCTCCTCATTATAAAATTGAATCCTACCCCAGTGTCAGCAGGGCTTACTGTGCAGTTGCTACATGCTGTATCACCATATAATATTTTTCTACACACTTCAGATATTTAAATCATCTCGCAGTATGGATCCATCCTGAATCACCTACTCATAGCATCAGCGATGAATTCCACCTAAGTAGTATTTGGACGTCTGCTTTTAAATTATAGTGTACAACATGCTGGAGAAAAGACTATCTTTAAAGCTCCTCTTTTTTTTGGACATCATTAGTCTTCCTGCTGACAAGGCTTTTTGATAATTTAATCACTGTAATGTTGGTTTAAGTGGGTTGGATTTAAGGAGGCTTCCATATAAGTCTTGGAAAATGTATAGCCTACTGTAGATATCTTTATGTCACATACAGATAGAGGACGAACCCTTGGAGAAGTGATGATGAAGAAGGTCTTTTCGTCCATAATTAGAAGAGGCCTGAGATAAAGTTGATGTTTTTCAGCTGGACAGGAGACAGACCTGGTTTGGTATGACTGAGCTGGAAGAGATGTTAGTTAAGAAAAAACATATAATTAGAGTTATAAGGTTTATCATTCCTTAATGCAGACATGTAGTTTATGGAATCTGCAAAATGAGGTGTGTAGCATCAAAGTGAAGATAAAAGCCTTTACTGCACCCATACTGCATGGTGGGGGCAGCAGAAACACGCTCAACAACACCGTACAATATTCACTCTCCTTTGAGCTCTGTTTTGATCTCCACCAACTTCAGGGAAACAGAGAAAGACACCAACACCAGCTGCTAAATGCTCCACCAGCTAGCTGTTAACTGTGTCTGTTTGCTGTTTGGTGCTGGGCACATAGTGCACAGTGGATTCAACAGCATTTTATAGCAGATAACAGTTACCTGTTGCAGCTGGTAAGGACGCCAGTGAGGGCCAAAAACAGCAAAATTGCTGGCTGGATAAAACCAAAATAATTAGCTTTGAGATGTTAAAATGCTCCATAAAGCTGAGGTGAGTTGGCTGATAATTCTCTCTGGGTTTGTCATTACAAGCAACCCCTGTCACAAAACAATAATGTCTTTAAAGCTGCTGTACTCAATATCTTTATAACAAGAATGTTTAAAACGAGTGACGGGAGTTGCTCATAGTGATGAACCGACCAAGATTTATCCCCTCAGCTTTATGGAGCTTCACAGTGAGTTTTAGCTCATTGTTTATCGATTTTCCGTTTTTTGTGCACTTTAACGCCTCTCATAGCGTCGTTTTTAGAGAAGAAGCTCTAAAAACCCACTGTACAGTACCTGCTCAGCACCAAACAGCAGACTGACACAGTTAGAGCCTAGCTGGTGAACCTAGCGGAGCATTTAGCATTTCCCTCAGTAGTTGGTAGAGACCAAAAACAGAGTGAAAAGGAGAGAAAATATTAGACTTAACATTCATCAGGTGGACACGAACAACTCCAAATAAATGCTAATGTTGCTCCATAACGGCTGGATGTGTGAACAAGCAAAGTTTGCTAACACGGGTTAACCATATCAGTTTAAAAGGAGAGGATATGTCAGTGTTTTGTTCACAATGTGTTTTTGATGCCTCCAAGTGGCCCAAAAAATCTGTTATTGCAGGTTTAAAGCAAATGACAGAAAGAAATCTTGGAAAATTAAGCATGATTCAACATGCCATTGTCGTGTTATTGCCACTTTTGCAAAAGTTGCATTATCTTGCTGTGAAGTTGGGAAATTTTTTTCTCTAAGCGTTAGGGCTAACACACACAAACAGAACAGTGCGTGCAAATGTTATTAATTTCCACTTGACATCAGAAAGATCTAATGTCACCTCAGAGTGTAAGAGGTACGCTGAAAGCCAACTTGCATAACAGGCCACTCGGAGTTCAGTTTTCAAAAGTTGACCAACTGTTTACTGTGTTGACGTCAACAAACAACACTTATACAAAGCAGAGCGTGGTAGCCATAGATCCTCTTCATCATCTGACCCGTTGCTTTTTCCCTCAGCGGATGCCAGCTTCTTTGAACTATCCATGACACTGTGAAACCCAGTCCTACCCTGAGAGTGTTTACACTACGTGCCCTGCAAAAGTGTGTGTGTGTGTGTGTGTGTGTGTGGTTAACACCCACTCTAACTTGCCGCTGGACCCAACCATTTCGAACGGTATGGCACACAATGAAGACATCTAAAATGCCACTGTGGGCACAAGGGGCAGTTAGACGCTGTAAACAAGCGAGCACACACACTGTCACACACACTCCACTCTCCACTCTCCACTCACTATCAGTTACAGTTATTCCCCTTCAGTTTCCATGTTAACACAAACAGCGGGAGAAATAGAAGTTAAAAATACTGTGTGAGTGTCATGAAGCAAAACAGCTTCTTCTCATTCACATCCCACTTTGTTGCCCAATAAGTCGCAAATGCTTATCTCTACAATGTCTTTGTGCTCGTGACAGCACTCAACACACAGCAGCAACAACAGTTTCCCAATAAAAAAACACAACCAAGAAATTCCCCTGTGAGCTGATCTATTTTTTTTCCTTGAACATTTTCATGACGCTTGCTGCATTGCTATGCAGTGACAAGTCCTAGTTTTACAATCTGACTTAAATGTTGGTTTGCAGCATGTCATATAAATCATACTTCACTCTTTCTCTCTCTCTCTCTCTCTCTTTCTCTTATGCAACTTTGGTGTTTCAACTGAAAACCAACAGCATCCGTAGCTGCTGGCAGACAGCAGCGCACTGCATGCATGAGCTCATTGCCTCCAAGCTCCTGCATGTATTATTTTTTTTATTATTATTACTTGGTGACTTATTGCAACCTGACCTCTCAAGAGAAACTGGCAGGGCAGAGAGTCGAGTTTGAACATAAACCGCATGAGTCAAGGTCTGTCAGCGAGAACAGTGATGGCAATTAGCTGCTTTGCTTTTCCAAACACCCTTTGTGTTGAAAATCAGTCTGGTGTTATTCAAGATCTGTCACAACAGCTGAGGAGAGACGAGCCAGACGGTCAGGCCGTCATTAGAGCTGTTTATTATTCAAAGATATAGGAGGGCTGCGCTGTTAGCGGCGAGCTGAAGTCAAGAGACAGATACAGAGGAATGAAAAAACAGCGAGGAAGAAATAAAACTGGGGCATTTGTGGTAAGGAGGAAAAAGGAAAAATTAGATGGGGGGGGGGGGGGGGGGGGGAGACAGACAGTTTACAGCTCAAACAAAAAGGCCACCACACATGCACTCTCAAAACACACTCAGAAAGACAGTGAATTTTCCACTAGAGCTACATAGGTATTTATTATGTGCGTAGTAGTTAATTGTGTGGCCAGTGGTTTGGTCACAGGGTCTTGTGAGGTACATACAAAAACATGACGCAGTGACACACACACACACACACACACACACAAACACACAAATGGGACCTTTCCGGCTCTTGACATGAACATTCCACTGAGTTTCAGTTACCAGTTTATGCAGCAGGTCAGGCTGCAAACTTAAAACTCATTCTGTGACATAGCCCCACCTAATAAACTTAGGCAATGCCCTCCATATCATCTGACTGACACATGTGAATAAATGTGTGGTCATGAGCACACACCAAACATTGAAGGACAAGAAACTAAAATGATTTTCTTTTCTGACTGGCAAAGTGTGTGACACTATACTGTAGTTAGAGCCTATTCACATATCCAGTGAAACATCTCAACATCTACTTGATGGATTAGCACAGCCTTTATTACAGACATTCATTGTTCCCAACAATAAAGCCTTATGACTTTAGTGATCCTCTGAGTTTTCATCTAGTGCCATCAACTTTGACATTTCAAGTTTTGTCTTTATTGCTAATAAGTTAATGTACATGTAACATGGTAAACATGACGATGGTAAACATTATACTGAACAATAGAGTTGTCATTATGAGCATGTTAGCATGCTGACATTAGCACTTAGGTCAAATTTTCCTGAATGAGGTCCCATCCACACTACTGTGCGTTCATTTTAAAACAGACCTTTTGCCACTTTACCTCCTGCCAGACCTAATAATACCTAAAATGGATGCCCAGTGTTTGTGAACGGCCACTAGATGTGCGTTACCAGTCATTTTAGTATAGACGGAGATCAGTTCTGATACACAGCTAAAACACTGGTGTGGACGGAGATTGCATTTGTTTTAAAACAAGTAGTGTGGATGGGCCCTGAGGATACAACAATCATTAGGTTCTACATAATGCTAGTGTCCTGGGTAGTGCAGTGTTGGTTAAAGGTTAAAATGTTTGAAACTATAACCAGAGAGATATTTAGGTCCTGGTCAAATGTAAAACTTTCTTTACCCTTTTCCCAGTACGCTCAGACGGGTCCTCACTTTGCTGGTTACCTGTAACAGCACACCTGGAGACACTAGATCACTGATAAGGATTCAGCAGTCAAACGGCAAGAAAGATACAGCTAGATCAACATTAAACCTCCAGCCTCCCGCGATATGCTGAGCTAATAGTTCTCTGTACAGTTACACCATCCAGGGATCACAGTGTGTGCACTTCACTATATGTACTGTGAAATCAACCGACCTTAGGGTGACCTGACGTCCCGAATTATGAGCCTGTTTGTCACAAGAATTTGGCTAAACCTGAAACATTAAACATTGATTGTTGTGAAACAATCTTTGGTGTTGCCCACAGATGGGCACTCTCCATTGGCTGTTGCCAAGAGCATTATTAAGTTAAACACGTACGTGCTCTTTTACCCTTTTGTTTTCTTGTGGAGATGAAGATAGTGGAAGTTGCATTCACGAGGACAGGGGAAGTATACGAGGGGAAGTGGACAGTGGAAATATAGCTGCAGGCAGAAATCAGACGTGCAGATAGAAATGAATGAAATTAATAAAAATAT
This sequence comes from Micropterus salmoides, assembly GCF_014851395.1. Taxonomy (NCBI): domain Eukaryota; kingdom Metazoa; phylum Chordata; class Actinopteri; order Centrarchiformes; family Centrarchidae; genus Micropterus; species Micropterus salmoides. The sequence goes on along the minus strand of NW_024042261.1, from coordinate 8,629,677 downwards.
GAAAGAATATTAAATGTGAAAATGAAATAAATTGATTGTACAGATCGTGATTAACACAGTGTTCCATACAACACAGTCGTTGTGTTTTTTCCTAATGACAGTTGACTTCATGAACAAAAATTATTAATTTTAGTGTTAAGTTTTGACTTTCACGTGTTTTTCTGTTCGTTGACTCTGAATGTAATGTACTGGAGGCCACTGCCACCCCCAACTCCCCTGTCCCAAATTTCATCCATTCTCATCTGGTCACCCTAACTGACCTCCAGCACCGGCCCCGGCTTGCCTCCTTTCTTACAAGCTGGCTTATCGTCTAAAGATCTGTGGCTGGATAAAGCCCCTGTAATTATACAGAGCTGATGAAACATGTAATGTCCCAACTGTCACGTTCATCTGTTTCTCAGGAAGAAATGTATGTAACAGATAGGACCTGTAGATTGTTGTTGTTTCATCCTGACCTGAAACTGCATAACTAGCATGTTCTCTTTCTTTGCCTAACGAAGTCAGGTTTTCCCAGTAGAGCTTTATACTGTAACTGTAAACCTTTGTTAAAATACCAGGACCAAACCAGCCCCACAGAGGCCCCAAAGGACTGATTACAATATAGATTATTTTCCACACTGAGCTGCTACAGATTTCTGCCTATTTTCATTAATTCAAAATTAGACGGTTTGGAAAAACCCGTGAAACATCACAAACACTAGTGGAAGTTAAATAATCTGTGTGGGGCAATTTGGTCTCCTTGTTTGTTTTTTGTTTTCTTTTTTTTTGGGGGGGGGGGGGGGGGGGGGGGGGGCAACTATACTGTTTTGGTTCACTGTGTCTGCTGGATGTTTAAAGGTTAGGGTTACAACTACAGCTTGTAGTGTCACCATCTAGTGCTTCTCAAAAAGAAGACATGTTTACTAGTGAGAGACAAATACAGTAAAGCTTACAGAATAATGTGTTTTTGTATTCTGAGAGTCAAGTTCGGCTTTTTTGACTAGCTTCAATGTAGTGAGTAGTGTGAGTAGTGTGAGTAATGTAGTGAAGAGTCCAATGTTTCTCACACTAATTTGTTTCAGATTTACAACATGTTGGTTCGCCTTTGTGAAAAGACAGACAAAACACACAAGAGAAAATGTATTATAGCCCCTTGGGAGTTGGCAGCAATAGACTTTAAGGTAAATGTGGTTTAACTTTGAACTGTGACAAACACCTAATGGCCAACATCAAGCTCTGGTGTGAGGACAAGGATAATTTTGCTTCTGCTAGTATGGCAGCGCTGCCCTCCTTAACACAGCCTACATTGCAAGTGAATGTGAAAGATTCGCTATTAGCTCACGTGCTAGCAAATCGGTTAACTCTCGTCTCTTACTAGCAAAAAGCAGTGAACAAGACATTTAGCTAGCAGCTTCTCATTTTTAGCCTGTGTTCTCAGGATTAATGTCGAAAAATGCTACCGTAGTGCAAATCGATAGCAGAGTCTAACCCTTAGCCTAACCCTCCTAATCTCTATCCCATGTGCATGCACAAAACCTCTAAGTACTACTATATGTTGCCCGGGCGTCCACTGTCACTAATTAATGCTAATTCCGTGAGTAACTTGAGGGCAGGACAAAATGAAACGTGTCTGTTGCCTGGTTAAAGTGTTTTTGTAGTCCCTTCTTGCGCTCCCTATCTCTATGTTTTTGTTTGAACGTCTCTGGCCCCTTACCCTAACCTTTACCATCACATGTCTAACTTTAACCCTAACCCTAACCTAAACCTAATTCTAACCTGAACCCTGACACCAAGTCTTAATCTTCAAACAGCTCTTTAAACTTGTGGGGTCCAGTATCTTGATTCCCCCAAAGTTGGTTGGACCCCACAAGTATAGTGGAATCCCAGTTTTTGGACCTCACGATTATAGTGAAACAAGTACACACGCAAGCATGCAAGCATGCAAGTACATGCTAACCCCTTAGGGTACAGGGTGCTGGCAGCACACAGACAGATACATATCTGGTCTCATGCTAAGTAAAGCCCTGTTTATCCCAGTAAATGGACCTGACTGACCAGTTTAGGTGTCCTCTGTGTGGAGTCCATCTTAAAGCTCCTCTTCATCAGTCCACTTCAAAACTGACGGCTGACATACACAGGCACTGAGGTTCTTATGTTTTACAGCCATGCTTTTTAGTGAGTGTGTGTTTCTAATGAGAGAGCACAGGGAGAGTATTTAATATGAAAGTGGAGGATTTCTAGAGGTCAGCTGGAAGATTTACAAGAAGCTTTGATTTGACTAACGTCTGAATGCAGAGTTGAGTGTGGGTTTAAGAGGGAGCAGCAGAAAGAGAATTAATTAGATGATTATGGTCTGTTATTTAGGGCCTGTAAGTTCCAAGAATCAGGCTTAAGAACATGCTAAAGAACCAATATAGGATTGAGAAAGTTATTTGTTGGCATAGCCAATCTGACACAAGGGTTTCATTTCCCCTTATTGTTTGTCCTTTAAAACATCAGTTTTCTGCGCTACATTACTGTGCAAACACATTATTTGAATTAATAAGTAGGAGTATGGAAGAAATGATTCTACCAGTAGCAGCTAACTGTGTTCTTATTTTACCCTTGAAGACTGCAAAATACAGAAAAAAGCTGTGCAGAAATGAAAATGTTATTAAAAGCATGTCTAAGAAGGTGTGTGCTCACCTCTGCAGCCATCCAGGATGTACTCTAAACAAAGTTAACCTCTGGATCTCTCTCACATTTATGAGCATTCATGCCAGTTTAATAGATAACTTTCATTATTTAACTTTGTGAGGAAAACTGAAGGATTGTTTAACTTAATGCTGGGGTGGGCAATTTATTTGAGAGGCATTTTTTGTTGTAGTTTTTGAAATTGTCTTTACCTTCGGACAGCAATCAATAAATCAAATGCTCTGACACAGTGGCAGTCGCAGGATAAGCTGGCCCACCTGTCTACCTGGTCGCGCTCTGCCCGTGCACTCTCAGTGCATGAACTTATGTTTTTGTGGAGTGGCTCCTGAAGGGAGGGGGTGGATACTTTCAAAATCTAGCCGACTCTTGCTAGTTTTTCCAAACGTTGCCTACTCCAGCTTTAGGTCCAAAATTTCACTTTAAGCTGTTTTTATAAAATCTGGCTGATAAATATTCTAGAGGAAAGGACATTTCAGACAATCAAAGACAATTTTCTTACTCCAGGAACTTTTAATATTCACTCACATGTTGCCAAAAATAATGTAAAAAACGTTCTGAAATCAATGTACTACAATTACTTTAATATATTGTATTAAATTATTTAAACTATTTAAACATTAATTTAAATCCATTATTGCAACACCTTCCAGGTATTTTACTTATTGTTATCCTTGTAATTACAAATCACAAATCAGCAAATCAGCAAGTTTTCTCACATTGTAAGGCTAACTGCAGCCATTTTTTAATAAAGGTTCAGTGTGTCTCACCAACACACATCGTGTGTATCACAGAGGTCTAATAAACCTGCTGAATGCATCTACTTCTGCATAAAACATTTGCAAAGCCAATTTTTAAATCTATTTTCAATGGTCAATTCTTTACAGTCAATGTTTACTAGCTAGCGGTCTTCTTCTTCACTGCTTTTGTTGGAGCATTGCTTTGCTTCTTTGCACAGTAACGCACCACGTGTGCATGTGCATCACCATGCCCGGCGGGGTGCCGTCAAGTCGGACACAGTCTACCTGCGTGAGCTTACTGGGAGCAGAGATCAATGACCGATCTCGCGTCATTTGCAAAGAAAAATACCTTATGTTAAGCCCAGCATGCATCACGCACCTAAAACTGTGGCGCACTCGTAAATGCATTGCTCCACAGCGCCACTAGTGGTCAAAAACTGGATAGGGTGTCTTTAAACTGTGATTGCTGTTTGCTGAGAGACATTCACTTCAAGTTCAAGTTTGTAGCATGAGCAAAATCTAAGCAAAGTAAGTGCAACATAGAAAACATCAGTTTCATGGAAACCCAAATTCACCTCAAAAAACAAACAAGAATCAAACGTCCGAGGCATTCTAAAATAAAAGCGCAGCAGGGAGGAGACACGTCTGACTTCACTGGCGGTTTGAGTTGGTGTGCTCAGTCTTCCAAGGCTGCTCAGTATGGTTTCTTCTGCTCAGAAGATACAAATACACACACAGATCATATTGTTTGGCATTGATGAATCAAAACAGCTCTGATAAAGGGAACAATAAAAATGATGTGTTTAATCTTACCGCCGCTGATTTTTTTCTTGCTGTGGAGAAAATAAATGATAATCAATCTCTCAGTTATCAACACTTCACATGTCAAAATGATATGAACACAGTGGTTAGTGATGATTTAGCGTTGACTGTAATTTGCCTGCACTATACATAACATGATTGCAGTGATGAGAGTCATACCTCTAATTAACCCTTCTTTTACATTCTTTCACAATCTGTTTGTGTGTAATGTGTTTAAGTCAAACTCAATCAAATGAAACTATTTGTCATTATGACAGACGCTTGGACTCAGAGACTCCTCACACCGATGATGTTCACATATCCTTTTATCAGCCTGTTTGTACGCTCACCTGCGTACAGGTAGGGCAGCATCAAATACAGGATGGCCACCAGTATGACCACAATGAAGCCAACAGTGAAGGCGAACATCCAGCTGCTTGGCTCTGAGCAGAGAAAACAGACATGACACTGGGCGTCAGATATGTTCCTCTGCTGCCACTGTGTGGTGGCTCACTGAACTAGTCCGCTCACCTTCAACAGTCAGGATGAAGCTCTTTCTAATGGGCACTCTCAGGGACTGATGGGAGACGCTGCATGTAAACTGTCTCCCCGAGGCCCTGAGCGAAGCCTTGAGGTAGAAGAAAGCGGACAGCGAGAAGGTCTTGTCCTGGTTGTGTTTGTGGCTGGACAGCAGAACGTTCTCCAGCACCTTGGGGAGAGGAGCGCCCACCCTCTGGCCTGACACCGCCGGGTCCTGCTCGTACCAAACTATCTCCACATCCAGGGGGTAGTAACTCTCTGCCTCACAGATAACCTTCTGCTCGCCGTCCTCCTGCAGTGTGAGAGTGGGTCCAACGTTGAGGGAGACACGGGGAGGCTCTGAGGAGAGGTGAGAGTCAATTAAATAAAAAGGTGTCAGCAAGAGGTTTCTGTTACGATAGTGGTTTCTCACATTTTATAGACCAATTGATTAATCAGTCAATACAAAGAAAATCTGAGAGACAAACTGATAATGAAAATATGGGTAGTTGCAGCCTTACACTGTATGTGAATGTATAGAAGTCACAAAGTTCGGCCTGGGTAAAGTTAATTAATTAGAGCAAAATGGTAAAAGTAAAGCTCTATTATACAACTATTATTTGCTTTCTTGCTTCTGCAGTTAGATGAGAAGATTGATGCCAAAGCCAAAACCAAAGCTGTCTTCTAAAGTCATTTTGCCAACTGTCCAACTGCAATCTCTGCGGTCTAAAAACTGGTACAGCGTTCGCGCCTCTCTGTCCTGCTGTTATTGCCGCCATGTCTGTACTAACCACGACCCCTCCACTTGTCCAAGCACTCGCCTCTTTTGTTGAGCTGTGACGTTTTTTTATTAACCTCCCCCCGAATCAGGTTAGCTGTTTGCCCTTGTTTTCAGTCTTTGCGCTAAGCTAACCATCTACCGGTGTTGTAGTTTCAAATGTGCTGTACAGACATGAGCGTGGTGTCAATTTCATCATCTAAACTTTTGGCATGAAAGCGAATAAGTGTATTTCACAAATATAAAAGATGCCTATTTTGATCTTCTACTACTACAATTAGCAGTGGTGTAGCAGGATCACCACTGACACAAGCAATGTTTTGGACCATAGGGAAAAAAGACAAGGTTCACTTTGGAGAGAGCGTCATGGAGAGGTCAAACACTGCAGGGCAACTGAGCAAACGCCATCCACTGATGAAGCCCGTGACATGCTGTTAAAAGCTCCAAAAAAGGCTATTAAGTGAACCAAGCAAGTTTTCTTTAAACAGAAGATCCCCAAATATCAATCTAGCCTGACATTTGACACCAGGATCCTCTCTCAGATTATTCCTCACCTTCGATATGCAGACTTATATCCAGACTGACGAACAGCGGATTCACTGACACCGAACAGATGTACGAGCCTTCACTGCTCATCTTGGTGAAGGGCAGGGTATAGGAAGCGTCCCCGCCTGCGAGGCTCTTCAGCCCAACGCCAGTCCCCTGCGTCTTCCCTGAGCGGCTGGTATGACTGAAGAGTTGGATTCTCTCTCCGCGATGTTGCCAGTGCCACTCCACAGTGATGTTTGGGCCTTTGTGGTCAATGGCAAACTGGCAGTGGAGCTTTTGTTGGGACCCCAAGCCCGCTTTCACTGATGGAGTTTGGGTTTTAATGACCATGGTAGCTATGGAATGACAGAGGCACACATTTAGAGACACATTTTAGTTCTAAGATGTGAACACAGACAAGACTAAGATGTGGGACTTACACAAGTAACAAATAAATACAGACTTGAGTGTTACCTATTGTGGTGAGTATCTCTCTGTCCCCGATAGCAGACCAGCTGCGGTAGTCCTGCTGTCCTGAGGGGGGTTGGTCAGATGGGTGTCTTAGGAAGCCTGTGACTGTGAACAGGCCCTTGGTGTGTTTGAGGGTGCAGCTGAACCAGCGGTTGTACTCCTGGGCCGCCTGGACCGGCCAGCGGACATGGATGCCTGCTGTACTGTATCTACGCAGCCCGCACTCCAACTGCTCTGCCTCAGCTCCCTCTATGTACCGCCGCAGGTCCAACTTGGACCCTAGAACAGAACAGAAGACAATAGAAAAACAATAGTTTTCAGTCCGTTACTCCTTTGGGCTACAGGTCTTACCCGTGACCAGGAAAGTGATGGCATGTGGGTTAACCGGGGCGTCTCCTTGTTGACCAAACTGCAGCATAGCCTCTCTGTGGATGAGCTGAGTCTCGGTGTGGCCCTCATTATTCACAAACACATGTTCATCAGTGAACTCACAGGGCAGCCATGGTATCTGATGGACACACTGCACACCTGAGACAGAGAGACACTGAGTGAAGCAGTACTGTCAGGTAACAAAGAGTATGCTATAGTACAGTATATTACAGCAGGCTACAGTGTGGTATAGTTTACTGTTAGTACAGTGTTGTATGCTATAGTATAGTATATTAGAGTACAGTGTGGTATAGTTTACTGTTAGTACAGTGTTGTATGCTATAGTATAGTAAAACAGTGTAGTAGTCATTTCATTCATGTTATGTTAATCCACTTAGAAGCTCCAAAAACGCCACCATCTGTGACAAAGCTGAAGACGATAACTTACCTGCACACAGAAACAAGTAAATAAGTAACTTTAATATTAACGTTAGCTCCATGATTAGTATTTAGCAGAAGTCGCTCTCTGTTGCTCGAGGACCACACGGAGTTGTTCACAGTTTGGAGGGGGGATACTTTCACTTTCCTTTCACGGGGAAAGAAAGCTTGCTGTACCTCTCCCGTCACGTGTTATTAGGCAGATTACATTTCACTGAGAAAGCATTTAAACATGTGTACAACGTATGTGACGAATATGCAATATTTTAAATGACGCACGAGTGTCGGTGTCCTAAAAACTGTGTAGGCTAATTTAGCCGTTCGTGCGCTATCGGCTGCGTTCAGTGTGTGTACGAGTGTATGCAGTGTTGAAACATGAAACCAGGAAAGCAAAGACAAAGCACACATTTCCTTATAGCAGCACCGAAAACATTGAGTGAAAATTCATCATGAGGTGAAAATAATTTAATGTAACGAAGGGTTTCGTTTTTACGAAACGTGCAGTACTGACCTGGTCCTGCGGTGGCGCTGTGAGGAGCTTTCTGACAGCAGCGGGTCCCTCTTGTCTCTCTGACACAGCGGAAGCGCTCTTTACAAAACTGTTGACATGCTGCTGAAAAACGCGTGAAAAGCGTTATCATGTTGGCAGATTTGTTCTGTTTGACAGGCTACATTGCGGGATTTTGTACAGTACTCGTGATTTAGTGCACTTGGTGGACTATTTTGACCAGACACGCTCATGAATGTGAATTTAAATCTGACTAAAATTAGCTGATCCTACCTGCATGTAGCTGACGTTACGTCCAGCAGCTATGGCACTGGTGCTGAACAAAGGTAACGTTACCTTTATATACAGTTAATAAAACTCAGTTCGTAAACGCGTCTCCCTATATAGGACCCTATATTTAATTTAAAATGTTTTATTTTTAAGCTGCAATTGTGTAACTAAGCAGCTAATTAAGTTATCCCCATGGTTTACTAATCTAGTAGTTAGTTAATTCGCGAAACATAACTTAAATGCAAAACTTAAGAGTTATATAATATACTAACTTAAGAGTTATATATATACTGTAAGAGTTAACAATAGTTGTTATATGATATTGTTCTCTTCTGCTTTGTAAATTAGTCCTATCCCGAATTGTAAAATGGCTAACTAATATCTAATACATAAGTTAGCGGCCAGAATAAGCTTTTCAGTCATTTTACAAGAAGTAAATACTCTGATTTCAGCTTCTTTTATCTGAGGATTTGCTTTCATTCCTGTTCTTATTTAAGGACTATAACGTTACAATATTATCTATTATGATGCCACTTTAGGCTCTGGGAAATTAAAACAGGCATTTCTCACTATTGTATGACATTAACAGATAACACTGCTAGACAATCACCTGCTAACTCATTGATAATGGTAAAGTGTCAGTGGCTTAGTAGTTGTGTTAACACTCCTGACTCGAGGTGTGGAATTGGTTAGTTGGCGGTGCATTCCTGTTCTTGTGTGTTGTTTCTTTGAATGAATGAAATATTGCTTTGCTTTCCTTAGTTTGCTCTCATGTGCTTTCAGATTCGGCCGTTCTTCAGGGTGCGTTCCTCCTGGCTGATAAGCTGTGTCTCCCCTCATCGCTGTCCTCCCTTCAGAAAGCGGACTGGAGCAGGGTGGGACGTCCTGTCCTGGAGGCAGTCAGAGAAGTCTGTGGACAAGATGAAGTCAGTGCGTCCACAACGGCTGTCACCTGGACAAAGAAATTAGTTTGTGCTGTGTGGCTCAAGGTGTTGTGTAGGGAGTATGGAGAAGACGTGGAGATGGCCTGGAGGGAGAACCCTTTCTTCCCCCTTCAGAACGGCCTCCCGGAGGTCAACCATGTTGTCCTGCTGGAAGTGGTGAGGTCGATGGCAGCTGCTCAGGCATTTGCCCATTTCCTCTTGTATCTTCCTCAGTCTCAGATCTGTACTGAGCTCGAAAGGCTAGTGCAACACGTGAGGAGCAGCCCTACTAGAGAGGACGATGTCCGACTTTTTCTGGAGGTGTGGTGGGAGCTGTGGAAAGGCCCAGATGAGCAGAAAGCAGGAGGAGATGATAGCATTGAAGTGATGTTCGCTAGACAGTTTGCTCGTCTCTCCCCCAAGTCTTCCGGTCTGACCCCTCAGGCTGCCAAGAGGTTAAAGTTAGACACGTCAGATCTACCAGGATCATCGCCAGCCTCTGATGTCCTCCACATTGTCCTTCATGCACTTAAAGACATAAAAGATCACATATCTACAGCAGATCTTTGTCTCCAGGCCCTCTCCATTTCTCTTGATGCTGTTCACACAGCCTTCCTGATAGACCAAGCCGTTGTACTTTCAACCGAAGAGAAGATGCACATCTTGTCTAAAGTCGTCAGCATCAGAGAAAAGAATGATGAGAAACTGAGCCCTGAACTTATTCGGGAGGCTCAGAGAGACCTACGTGCTTCTCTAACACCCTCTAAGTTTCACCCCAGCAGGGTGAAGCTCGGTGAAGCCATGAATATTATAACAGAACTTGTGCAGTTTTGGCAAAACAGTGGGTTCCTGAAAGTGTCCTGTAGCTCCAATCCTAGCTACTCTGCATTCAAACTACAACAAAGTCTCCAGAGAGTCCTGACAGCTCTACAGAAAGTGCCTGAAACCATGACTGACATGGATGATCAAGAGACTGAGAAGAATGTACTCGGAGGTTTGCTGGAGTCACTGGCTTTCCCTGCTCTAGAGAGCACCCCCGAGGTGAACGCGAGGGTCGCCGCGATCATCATCAGCCACCGCCTGGACGACTATCAGAACTTTGCGGTGTTATTTGCCGGCGAGAAGACCTGGTCTGCCTGGGATGAGCGCTGGGTGGACTGCCTGCAGAAGAACCAGGTAGTTTTCCAGCAGTGCGACACACTGATCAAGCTGACCTCCACCCTCATGAGGAAACTCCACAGTGGGAGTGCGAACGTAAACCAGTGCAGGAGGCTGATGAAAGTCATTGCGGACATGTTCTCTGCGCTCTCCTTAAAAGACAAGAACACGGCGTTGGCTGCCATGTTGAGACTCTCCAGCAAGGGGTTCTTCGGGTGTTCCGTCCCCTCTGCCGTGACTGACGGGTTTGAGCAGGAGCTCAACATGGCCTTCAACTGCATCATCCAAGGAGGGGGTGGAGCGCCGGCAGCGGCGTCTCAGGGCAACCTGAACACAGCCGTCTCTTTAGTAGCAAGAGTTGCGTTTCAGAACCCAGAGGCTGCTCTGCGGTCTTGTTGTCATTCAGCTATTTTCAATAAAGGTGCTTTCTCTCTCATGGCTAAGATCCTGCAGCAGCTGCCTGGACTCAGAGGACGGAGGGAAAGTGAAACTCAAAGGGATGAGGAAGAAAGACAAGAGGCTGGGGGAGATATAGATGAAGGAAAGGGTGCTCTGAGTGGTAGCGGCCTCCTCTGCAGGTGTCTCCAGGAGATGATCAACACCAAGTCACTGTCAGCCAATGAAAAAGAGCAGTTCCTCAAATATCTGGGTCTGCTGATGATGCCTGTCATGACAGGTGACGGAGAAGAAAGGATGCAAAGCTTTCTGCCACCTGAGGAGGTCGTGAACGTCTTCGTCCTGCCTAACCTCTCCACTGTGGGTGAGTGTCCTAAAACTGCAAATTTATCTTGTCCCAAGCTTAATTGTAAGTTTACCAATCTTCTCTCTTTAAAAACTGCACATACGTAACTATAAATGGAATTTTAATGAGGCAGCCAGACCATTATGATGGTTGGTATCAACGATATAAATAAAAAAGAGAATACTCCCGATCATAGCTCACTATTTTTAAAATGGCTATCATCCGCTTCTTCCAAGATGTATCAGCCATGGTTTGACATAATCTTGACTCCACTCTCTAGCGTTTTCTGACTCTTCAACCGCATCTCGCATCACTTCATGAACAAATGAAGTTTGCTCAGTTGTCTTGGAGGTTGGTTTAAAGCAAGGAGAACAGATTAATTGCTCTGTAGACGGAAACCATCGTAAAGTGGTTTAAACCTACCTCCAGGACACTTGACCAAACTCAATTTTCTGATGTGAAGTGTGGTTAAAAGTCTCTAAAATGCCCGCAGTGGCATTTTGCCTTGAGGGTCCTGCCCCCCCAGTTTTAGAACTACTGAGGTAGACTAATAACGATTCACATACGTTTGAAGGTGTCTCTAGCTTTGTCTGCTGAGAACACAGAAACGTTTATGTTTACGCTGCAAAATGTGTTGCTTGCATATCTTAGTCAGTTATTTAATAATACATTTTATTTCTCGTTTTTTTTCCTGCACCGACTCCTGAGGGAGACATCTGGCATTTTGAGATAATTGGCAACGGCTGATACCTGCGCTCACAATATATCATCCTTAATGACAGGAGATCTAATCTAACACCATTAGTAGACCAATTTATTTTTCTATTTCATTAATCAATTAAAATGTGTTATTGTCCCAAGAAAGATTCTTCCTTGAAGACAATAAAGTTTATCTCATCTCATCTCTCATCTAAAACAACACGCTACTGGCTAAGATTAGCATGTAAATTAGATTGGAGCTTTACATGACGTTTCTTTGTCTTGTTATTGGCATTATATATCGGCCATCAGCCTTCCTGCTCTCTCAATATCGCCATCAGCCTGGACCAACACTGTGACTCTTTATCTGCTAAATGCTCCACTGTGTTCACCAGCTAGTCGCCACCTTTGTCTATTTGCTGCCTTTGTGTTGGGCAAGTAGTGTACAGTGGAGGGTGGTTTTTTATTTTTTCTCCTGAAACCAGCGGGTGAGAGTGAACCAGAACAGTAGAGTTGTGGGCTGTAAAAATAAAACAATGAGCTGAAAAATGTAAAAATTCTCTGTGGAGCTTCAGAGTCTGCGATATTCATTTTGCAGGTTTGTCACTATAAGCATCACCTTTCACATTGTCTGTGGTTATTTAATCTGTTGCTAATGTAAAAATGATTGACTGGGGCAGCTTTAAGGATTACTTATCCAAAGTGTTTGTTTACGTTATGTGTTTATGTAAAGAAAATCCTTTTGAGCTGCTCCAACCTGCTTCTTTGCATTCCCTCCAGGTCAGAGCTGCTTTGATACAGAGCTGAGTCTGCAGCTTCTCCACATTGCTTTGTCTGCGGACGTCCAGGAACAAGCCTCGTCTCCTCACTGGGTGTTGGACTGCTCCCCCTTTCCCCTGCTCTACGTCCTGGCCCAGCTGCAGAGCCAGACTCTCAGGTTTGTGTTCTTATGGCCTTCACTCTAGATCCACATACCTCCTCTTATTCCACTGTTTTATTCCTGAACTGTTCACCTCTTTAAGTGAGAACTGTAACAGAACCAAAATCAAACCTGCCTTTGATTTCAACACTCTGATCTCTGCCAGGTGTTGGGAGCAGCCACCAGAGGGCACCTTTCACCACTTGTCCATGGACACCAAGGAGCTGCTGGAGTCGGTGCTGACCACATTGGGGCAGCTGGTGGGTGCAGAGGTGGCGGCGGCCCCCAGCAGCTGGTCCAGAGCTCTGTTCTGGCTCTACAACAAGATGGAGGAACTGGACTGGACCGTTCGTTTCCACCTGAAGCCCGTTTGGGGGGAACACTTTAAAAACGAGGTTCCCACGTCTCTGCTTACTGTGTGTGATCTACCTGAGCAGGTAAGAACTCTGTTATCACAGCCTGGGCTTCGACACCGTACCTTTTTTTTTTTTAACAGAAAGCATGTGCTAAGAAATGAGACGTTACCAGGCAGGATGAAGGATGCTACTTGCTGCAGCATATGAATCCAGTGTGTGGTGGAGCTTGACCCATACTTGGGATTGAAAGTCAGCACACCTCTCCCTGCTATGACCGTGCTTTTTTCACTGTCTTTTTTGGAAGTGCAGTGCTAAATTGCTGGATTCCTCCTCTAAGCACATGATGATCACCAACTAAACAAATCCTACAACCTCTATAAAAAAGCTGCAACTACTATTCACGTCTCCATCAACCTCCACTAAGCTGCTCCTACTTTCAGTAGTTTATTTTTAGGGAAGACTGAAGTGTGTACTCTGTTCCCCACAGTTGACATTTTGTAATGACGGTGTCTAATTTTAAACTCCAAAATCTTGTCTTTATTATTCATTGAGAACTGAACTATATTTGAGCCTGGACATCTCATTTAAACTTGCATCTAAAGTGGAGAAAATAACAGGTTTGGTTTCCACAATGGGTGCAATTTGTTTAGATATCATTGGGGAAATCCAGTGATCATAAATGAATTGATTATTGACTAGAAGCCTGTGGGATTGTCTTTATTGTCTTTATCTTTGTCAGTTGCTACTTTTGTCCACAGTAACTGTCCGTTAAAGCTACTGGGACTTTCAAAGAGGGATGTTTCTGTATGTTTAACTGTGTGTATGTTCTGCGCATGCTTTGGGGAAGGAGCCCTGGAGTAATGTTCATGTAAAACTTGCCAACTCTCAACCTCTGGTCACCAGCAGGTCCGAATGTGGACACATCATTTATTGAGGTTTGACAAAGTGACAAAAGTTTGTCAGTTTTGTTACTGACAAGTCAGAAGGAGGATTGCATCATTGGTGTATCCCTGCTAATCTGTCTTTGTTCGTATCTTCTCTGGTCCCGTCTCTCCCCCCCTCTGTAGGAGTGGTCAGGTTTGGACCTGCCTCAGTATGGCCAGGGCACGGGTCTTTTGGCCTGGATGGAGTGCTGCTCTGTATCAGACTCCCTACAGTCCACCATGTTGTCCCGTCTCTCTCTGGACCAGCGCAAGCCCGACCACGTCAACATGTTCAGCAAAGGCCTGCTGGTGGCTCTGACCCAGACCCTGCCCTGCTGCTCCGTCTCCCAGTGGACCAGACTGCTGAGAGTCCTGCGGGAGCTGATCTCCTCAGGTCGCCTCCATGTTCCCTTCTCGCTCGAGTACGTGGACTATCTGCCACTCCTGGATCTTAGGAGGTTTTCGTGTGAGCTCCGCCTGTCTGTCCTCCTGCTTCGAGTCCTTCAGCTGCTCTGCGGGTCCAGCTGCTCCCACTGGCTGTCAGCGGACGGCTGGGCGCACGTTGGCAGGTTATACGCCCACGCTGTGAGGGAGATGATAAACTCAGTAAGAGCCAAGCTTCCTCTTCCTTCATCTGGCGCTTTGACGGCCTCTGCTTCAACGCCTCCTAAAACGCCAGCATCTAAAGACTCCAGTTCATCCTGCACTTCAATCAAAACTCCTAAAATGTCCAAAGCCTCTCTGAAAGACGTTACACAAGCAGAAGGTTCTCCTCTGAACTCCAAAGAGTCCCAAATGGAGGTGGAGGTGGAGATGGTTCCCAGCCAGGAAGTCCTTTTTGTACTCAGCCAGCTCTTCTGCCATGTTCAGCACATCCAGGTTTGAATTTTATAGTACAGCTGACAGGATTATTATATTGACATTGAAATTAAGCGGTTGCAACTTAGATCGTTGAAGACATTTCCACCTTCACAATGCCAGTTTTACACTGAAGGTAGAGACAACAACAGTGCGTAGCTAAAGATCATGGAGTTAGGGTTGTTATAGATAACACAAAGATGAACAAACAAACAAATATAATTATAATAAGTTGTTTGCCTGCAACTTGTCTGCTACTATCTCTTACATATTAGAGATGAACTAACTGGAGTATTGAAAGGCCAAATAGCATTTTTGACATTCAGTAAGGATTTAAGATGCCAGTAGTAGTGATAGGCCGAATAATCGGTGTGGCATCATCTGGACACATCTGCAGGCAGCCATGTCAGTGTGGCTGCTGTGGAACGACAGCATGAGTAAATATCGACATCAGCATTTGAAAACCCCGTATCAGCCAACCACGAGCCAGTCGATTTATATTTTGAAGGCAAAAAGTTCCATTCAGTAAATTAGAATAGCCTCCTCTCCTGTGTTCATTTTCCTAAATCTGGATTAAATGTCCCTCTCCCAGGTGATGATGCCAGGAGGCCAGTGTGAACCGTTGTTCCTGTCCAGTCTGGAGATCCTCAGCCACTACGAGGCAATCATGGCCGCTTTCCCTGGCAGCAGCAGCCCGCTGGAGAGCGACAACACCCGCCACTTCTTCTCCACCATCACAGACAACCTGGACAACCAGGAGATGAAGGCTGTACTGCGTCAGAAGATCGCTCAGCTCGTGTCATCGGCAGCTTAAGATGCACCGATTTTTCTTTAATGTTTTCCATCAGGGCTCTTACATGGGTTTGCTGATAAAATAATTTCACTTGTCAATGTTGTACGCTGCACTTGGTTAAATCACAGAGTGATGCTGAGGAGTCTGAATAAAAAAAGCCTATATTCCACAGCAAATGTCTATAATGCTGCTTCAGTGATATTCATTCTGTTAGAGGTTCTTGAACAGGATGTGGTGGCTGAGATAGTTTGCTCATTTCAACTAGAGAATAAATGTGCAGTATAATTACAAATGTATGTACTGTGCACTGCGTATTCCCTCGCTATCATCATCAAACCCTTCAGGAACAAACCAATACTATCAATACATAATTAAATCAATTTATTGAGTTTTGTCACATAGCAACAGCAAAATTGACATTATGATGATGTAGTGCACGACAAACACTGAACTCAGCCGTCTATGATCATTTATTAGGGGCACAGTTAAGGGGGGGGGAGAGAAACGAGTGATTTAACAAAGATAAATTTGACTGTTTAAGAAATTCAGACTATTTTGAAAATACAGTATGATTCATAGAATTCAGAGGAAAAGTGTTTTGAGGATACAGTCAATATTTCAAGTCACAGCATTTGAAAAATAAGTCATGTAATTGGAATTAAGGACAAGTAATGTTTCAATTAAAAGTTGAAAATTTACAGAAGAAATCAAAATTAAGAAACAGTAATATTTTGACAAAGTTAACACATTTACAAGAAAGCAGACGAGAGAAAAATGACACGTTACTTTATTTTGAAATGTTAGACCTTTCCCCCTCAAATTATTAATGCTGTTTAACTTTAAATGTACAACTTAATTCTAGAAATATTCAAACCTTTTCTCCTATTACTTATTCTTGAAACCTTGTATATTTTTAATAGTCTGTCGTATCTTTATTCTTAGTGGAAACCCAGCGGTTTTATAATCAGGTGGACTCAGCATGTCCTCTGCTTGTCTTTGCTTCAGTCCCCCTACCCTCTCTTCTGTCGCATGTAGAGTCTGTTCGCTTTCCTCAGCAGCAAAATAAACCAGTAGATCTGTGGAGCCAGGATCACCAGGTTACCCACGTTGCACTGCAGAGGCAGGTGGAAGGGCACTTTGTGCAGGGGAATCCCAAATTGCCTGCCGTACATCCAGTACATGAAGGGGAAGACCAGGATCCGACACATGAAGAAACTCAGGAGGACAATGATGCCGTTGATTCTGTGCAGCCTGGTGTTGTCAAGGCCCAGCTGGATATCCAGGAAGAAACAAGAGAAGGAAAGAATGTCAACAAGTAATTTTAAATATTTGTTTCACACACACACAGGTGTCAAAGTAAAAATATGACAACAAATGCTAAAGCAGATGTTTCCATGCAGGGTGCCAGGTCTCACTAAATGGTTTGAAGAGTATGAAAATGATGAGAATCATATTGTCTGATTTAACCTTCACAGTCACCAGATCTCAACCCAACAGAACATCTATGGGAGATTTTGGAGCCACTCCATGACCATTTCTTCTGGAAGATTTAAATATGCTGATAATTTAACTCTAAAAATTACAAATTACAATTAGAAATAATGCTGTTTACACTTATAATACATTAGTAGTGCCAATACTATATACAAATATAAAAGACAGGATCCACATTTGTACATGTGTTATTTTATGATCATGCTTATGTACTTTTATACTGAGCTTATAATTATACATTTAATTTTTAACATTTAAGTACTATTTGTAATGCAGGACATTTAATTTTAACAGAAAAGTGTCGCCCTGTGGTTTTGATTGCTACTAAGTAAACCATCTGAATTGCAAGGTATGGCTAATTTCCTGCATTTATAAACAGCACTTTTACCCAAAGCTCTTTACATGTGGCATCTCATTCATGCACACACGCTCACACACAGATGGCAGCGAGCTACCACAGAAGGTGCGGATCTGACCACCGGGAACAATTAAGTTGGGGTTAAGCGTCTTGCCCAAGGACGCTTGGGCATCAGGGTCGGGGGATCGAACCTTCGACCCTTTGATTAATGGACAACCTGCTTTTCCTCCTGTGTCACAGCTGCCAATTGTCCAAAATTCAGCTGGTGTTGAGTCTCTGATGGGAAATGTGCCCGCAGGAAATGACGCATAAAAATGTTAGTGTGAATTATTGCCACTGACTCCCCCAGCTGGTCGGACCTTCAAACATTCACTGTGGAACAGCTTTATGTTTCTAAATCTAATCCTAACGGTGTGAAATCACTGGCTAGCAGAGCTCTGACGGTCTTTGTGGGGAAATTAAGATGTAGAAACGCTTTATAGAGATGAGGTCCACAGGGTTTACCTGGATGAGAATCTTTCCTATAGACACGAAAGGAGTGCTGAACTCTGTGGTGAACAGGCAGCCGACGAAGAAATCACCCAGTCCTCTTCTGAAGAACTGCAAATCAGACACACTGCACAGTCAGCAGACTCAGTCAGCCCCTACCGGGCAGCCTTTACAGTATGTGTTTGTGTGTGTTCATACGACATATATAAACAAAGTGATTCCTCCCCGTACTCACCAGAGTGATGGGCGTGAAAATGAGCAGCAGCGTCATGTGATGGAGGACCAGCATCCAGTCCTTGCTGAGGAAAGCCTTCACTGTCTGAAGAGAGTGGCTGCTGTATGACCCGGAATGACCTCTGACCCTCTGAGTGTGGTAGTGGCTCAGATACATGGCATAGATGTCATGGGCCATATAGGGAGCTCCGAACAAAACAAAGCTATTGACCAGCCAGTGACTGTGCATGGTGAGACAACAAGGACTTTCACTGAATTAACATGAAATGACACTAAACTTGGGTTTTGGTGTTGTATTGCCACAAACGCTGCAGACACACAATGCGTTAACTGATTCTCTGACTTCACTACTGTCAGTTCACTGAGTGCTAATGTTCTTCATAGTGATGGAAAGTCATAAGTGAGTCTCTTACCTGTCAGTCATGGTGTCCCTGCAGGACGTCACAACTGTGACTCCAGCTGCTGTAGCCAAAGAGGCGTGGATGGCTGAGACCAGCCTGAAGAAACAGTCAGCAGAAACGACCTTTCGTTTTTTTTTGTCACTCACAAAAATAAAACTGAAACACATCCTTTAAACACACAAAACTTCTTTGAAATACATGCTCATTTATTTGCTGTCTTGCTTCTCGGCACCAGTGCATACAAGATACCTTCAGTAGCATACTGAACCATCTCAGTCAGAGCTTGAATGTGGTGTCTTAGACTGACATTATTACCCACATATGAGTAAAAAGAGTAAAATTGTAACTTTTCATACCGCTCATAACACTGCCCCAATGTCACGTTAACTTACTGTTAACTTATGATTATAAATTTACTGAAACGAGCCATTGGTTTATTATATGAGTGCCGAATTTAGCAGATCCTTCTATTTACTAATATAAAACAGCAAATAAATACACACAATATATGTAAATTGATAAACAAGCAAGACAACATTAAATTGCTGCAAGTCTTAAAGGAGTTCGGTGAGGTGAGGTGCTGCTGACCTTTCACTGACAGAAACCACGTCGGCATCACTCCAGTGTGTGAAAGTGTGTTTTAGTCCTTTCCTGAAGGTATAGAAGAGCCCTGGAAACACCGCAGCTCCACACGCCAGGGCACTTAGCATTATCTTAGCCAAACGCTTCCTGTAGCCGCTGTAGCCCGCCTTAATAATCAACTACTGATCAATAACGGGCTGAACAGCTCCAGTGTCAGAGGCTAACTGTAGCTAACAAACATAGACAGCTGTGTTAGCTTGTCCTCCGAGTTTCACTACTGTGTTGTGAACTTCCCTGTCACACGGAGGAGGATCATTTACAGAGCTATAATTGGCTGGAGGGGAGCCGCTTTTAGCCAATAGCAAGGTTTGACCTTAAATAACATTTTGTTTGTTTTCATATCGAGTTCACGCAGAAAATCGTTTTAGGTTGGAAGTAACGAAAAAACATTTACTCACGTTATTGTAGCATCGTTTTTTGTGTGTAAGAACATGTAGGCCTACTTGTTGAGTATTTTTAGAAATCAGTATCTTTATGTTGCCTGAAGAATTGTACTACTTAGTATCAGTTACAGGGTGACAACAGTAGCATATAGGAACAGAAGTGACATGAAACAGTAAGGAAGAAATGTGTGAAATCAGAAGCTGCTGGTGTGTCTGTGTCAGAGCTCCTGTCCAGACAGGGGACACTGAAATTCATGCTACTGTATGAAAAGTGCACAACTATGCAACAACATTAAGGATGATGCCTTATGGGTAATATTAGAATAACTACCTTAATTAATCACTGATTTAATGAACCACCTGGCCAGCAGCTAAGTGACCCAGATCAAACAGGTGAACACATGCTAAATGCCTACATGCTCTTGGTGGATCCTCCAACAATTAAACTGGTTCTGCTGTTGTTGATCATCCCCGTTGTGACTGTAGAGAAAATGGATTTATTGTTGTTTGGACATGAGGGCTCTGTGGAGCAGTTCATACCTGGACATACCAACATTTTTTAAATCTAATGCAGTAACATACAAAAGTAACTCTTTCTATTATGTGTACATATTTCTGTGTTTCTAGTGCTGTGGTTTTGTCATAATCAAACTGACTTTGTGACTACTCTCAACCCCCAACAATGAGAAACAAAGGCATAACTGAACTTAAGCCCACGGGTGGTAAGTATGACCATACTCTGTGGAAAAATAAACACAAACACGCCTTTAAACATCAGTGTACAATAAAAGTAGACATATGCTGTTTGCACAACTTAGACTGGAAGAGGGGTGGCGATTACCTGAAATAAGAGACATACTTGTCATTTGGTGGCTTTCTCTTCTTTTCGTAATTATCACTAAAACATAAAACAACACTTAGATTTGGCTTAAAACAAGATTTGTATTGTAGGATTAAGATATCTGATATCTGATAAAGGGGGTGGGGGTGAGTGAATATATTTCCCTCTGTTTTCTTTCTGTTTAGTCATATTTATTTCGTATCTACAGTTGCTCCACCATCTCCAGCAGCTGGTTTACTTGAGTATCGTCTCCTGTATTTGTGTCAAACACGTGATGCCGGTGGCCACATCTGTCCAGCACCCACTGCAGAGGTTCTCCCCTCCGCTGGATGTGTTTCTCCACCGTCCTTCCTCTCAGCTCCTTTCCGTAGGTGAACAACACCACAGTGCTCCTCCACACACCATTCCCCAGAATGCTGAGGTACATCTCCACAGCTCTCCTGTCTTTCTCTCCGAACGAGGCCACGGGCACAGCCAGCAGGAACCACACTTTGCTTCTCGCGGGGCAGAGGGAAGGGCTGCGGCCGATCTCCATCCTGACCTGCTCGGAATTGGCCAGACAGAACAGACTCCACCCGGGGGTGTCCACCACCGTGAGAGGCCGCCCTGATACTTTCCCGTGCCCTACAGAGCACCTGACGGTCTTTACGTTGATCTGGAACGCTTCTCTGTCCAGGATCATGTTGCCCGCTGAGCTCTTCCCTGACTTCCTCCTTCCCAGCAGGATGAGGCCAAGAGCAGGTTTAGGGTTTACTGGGAATCCTGTAAGGACACACGCTGCAGTGGGTTTCACATTTTACACAACTTACACAGATTTTATGGCGTGTTGATGGTGGGCAAAATTCTAAAAATCTAATCAAAGTTCCTTCCTACCTCTGGGCATATGTGGCCACCCTGAGGCAATCTGCTTCCTTTCTCTTGGCCTCCCATCATGCACATCATGCATCACTGTCATTTCTCCTCTCTCCTCTTGTCTTCCCTGCCACCTCCTCTCCGCCTTCATGCTCAGATCTCGTCTCAGCTGGGCGTACATCCTGTACTGGATCTCCCTGGGATGCTTGTTGGTCTCCATCATCTTTTGGATCTTCCCAAAGAGCTCAGTAAACTGAGCATCTGAGGCCTTGGATTGGTTGTTCATAACCTGGTACCTGTTCCCACATCGCTCCAGCAGCCACTGAAGAGTCCGACCTTGTCGCCTTATGTGCTCCTGGATAGGCAGGCCCCCTGCAGCAGAAAGAACCTCATTGGTTGAGTTAAATCTCAATGGATTAAGAACAATCATTTTAGAAATAAGGGAACAAGACTGAGAATCTAAAACAAAATGCTTTACTGTGAATTTGAATTGCAACCAGTTCAACCAGAGTTATTTTACATCTCACATTTATGTTGGGAGCCATTTTCGATGTGCCAAACCCCAAGTTGGAAACCACTGGGAAGACGGATGAACAATTCAGCAAATGACTATAAACGGACACAAAACCAAACCAGGCAGCACTGTCCTCTGGCCAGTTAGCAGTGAGACACAGCATAAAGACGACCCTAGTAGTACATGATCACGTTGGGACCACACAACATACAACAAAGAGGAGGCAAAGCCATGACAAGGAGGCCTCAAGCATTAACAAAGAAACAGTGCCAAAACCCCTCTGCTCTGTTAAATTGCACCAGAGTGTGAGATTTTAGCTGAATCGGTTCCACGTCGCTGGGCCTTTATTCGTGTTTGTTTTTGCCACTGCAAGTAGAGCCAATAACTGCACGGTTACAACTCCAGAACATAAGTATGCTGCCTTGTTCCCGTGAGAAAGGACAACTACTGTGTCTTGCCATGGCCCTTGGGATTGGATGTAATTGTATTTGTGTGTCTTTCCATCTCTCTCTTCCTTTACTGACCCTCACACACACGCACACACACACACACACACACACACACACACACACACACACACATGCTGATTGTGTTTAGAGTATAGATAACAGTGATTTATTGACTGAATGTGTTGAACATTAATCTGTGCTGAAGTTAAATAAGTCCTGTCATACATTTTATAGGTTGTGATAGTCAGTGCTCAGAACAACCCTTCACTGTCCACCTCATTAATGTTAAGTGGAGAACCCCTTTTTTTTAAAGGACTGTGTTTGCTCTTTCCCAGGGTTGTCCCTCATAATTATTAATATTTATTAAAACTTTAAGTAATATATATTGTATTCATATCACTAAATATCTTCAATATTTGCTAATAAGCAAACCTACCCGATCCCAACAATCTTTTGTTTACCTAACTTGTCTCCGTGAGTGAAGAGGACCATGGCTCGCAGCCAGATGGGGGTTTGGAGCAGTCTGAGCTGGGCCTCCATGGCCTTCCACTCCTCATGGCCGAAGGTGGAGGTGGTGGGCAGCACCAGCAGGATGACATGAGGCTCCGGGTGGCAGAGGGTCAGACCTCTGCGGAGCTCCTGGGACACTCTGTCTGGAGTGGTGGAGTGGGACAGCCACCCTGGGGTGTCCACCACTGTCACCTGGTGGATGACATTTAGACAAAGTGAGTAAAGACCAGATTTCAGAATCAGAATACTTTATTGATCTCTGAGGGGAAATTCTTTAAATGTAAAGTTGAATATATTCACTTGTATTCCAAAGACGGTGCTGTTCTCTTTGCAGCTGCGAGTTGTTTTCTTGTGAAAGGCTGCTTTTCCCAGAATGGTGTTTCCCGCAGAGCTCTTCCCACTTTGTTTCTCGCCCATTAACAGCATAACTACCCGGGACAGGCTCGGCTCTGGACCTGACAGGCATTCACGATCTTCCATTCATACACACACAAACACAGTTGCCAGCAGTCTTTTTAAATTGCTGCAATAACTCACCGTATGACGCTGCCATGTAAAGGCTCCTGTGTTTTGTAATCCACTGTTGGCGTGTGGTTCAAAGCCTCAGTCTGAAAGACCTTGTTCTGGTGAACTGAATACATCCACAAATCAAGCTTTTGCTGCACGTGTGCCACATGATTGCTTTAGTCATAGTTTCAAAGTTCACAACAGAGAAGTTCCTGAGAAGTGGTCAAAAACATGACTCAGACTAAACACACATAAGGTGAGGATATAACAGTAACAGTATGAGAACACTGTTAAATTCACTTTTTAAAAGGAGCTCAGCATTTCCATTCATTACAGTAACACTGGCGCCACCCATAAGATATTCTCCATATATATATATATTGTAACTTTTCTACACAGTATTGGACTCTTGGAATAATGAAGTAAAAACCTTGTTTTACATACATATTTTTTATTATTCAATGTCATTCATGATGATGATAAATCAATGATTGTTTGAGGAATGATGCTCTCATTTTCTGTGGAATACTAGGAACAGGACTATTCGTGTCAGACTTGGTATAAAAGATTTGAACGCAAAAAATGGTCAACAAATATTCTGCATTTCATTTTTTTGTTTCAGTGTGAAAAGGCTCTTCCTTATGATATTGGTATGACCAGTTAGCTTATGGTGCTAACGTTAGCTAAGCAAACTTGTAACACTTGTAATGATTATTGACAGAACTATGTCATTTGGTACATGTTTTAGTTAATTTCAGCTAATTGCTTAATTGTTTAACCTGGAGTCTTTCAGACAGAACACAGCAGTTCTACTTTACATTTGAAAATGTTAAGTTTATTTACAGACAGTCACACAGTTCAACATATGAAGATTGTTGTTTCTAATCGTTAATAATTTTACATTTACTTGGGTTTAAAATGAGCATTTCTTTTAAGGACATTCTTCTCTTCCTCTTCCAAGAAAAAGTTTTAGATATTGGCATGTTGGCTTCAGAGGAATTAGTCCTGAATCCACAAATAAAGGTATGGAGTGTAAAATGGTTGAAGGTAAGTAAGCACTGTTCTGCAAAATGAAGCACTGTTACTTCCAATATTACAGAATGTGTGCCACTAAGTGAAGTGACACCAATACATCAGTCTGATGGTGTGAAATTCAGGTTGAATTAATGTTTCACTGCATGAGGTTTAGATTCCACATGTGTATATATACAGTGGGTACGGAAAGTATTCAGACCCCTTTAAATTTTTCACTCTTTGTTTCATTGCAGCCATTTTCCAAAAATCAAAAAAGTTCATTTTATTTCTCAGTAATGTACACTCAGCACCCCATCTTGACAGAAAAAAGACAAAAATGTAGAAATTTTGGCAAATTTATTAAAAAAGAAAAACTGAAATATCACATGGTCATAAGTATTCAGACCCTTTTCCGTGACACTCATATTTAACTCAGGTGCTGTCTATTTCTTCTGATCATCCTTGAGATGGTTCTACACCTTCATTTGAGTCCAGCTGTGTTTGATCATACTGATTGGACTTGATTAGGAAAGCCACACACCTGTCTATATAAGACCTTACAGCTCACAGTGCATGTCAGAGCAAATGAGAATCATGAGGTCAAAGGAACTGCCTGAAGAGCTCAGAGACAGAATTGTGGCAAGGCACAGATCTGGCCAAGGTTACAAAGACATTTCTGCTGCACTTAAGGTTCCTAAGAGCACAGTGGCCTCCATAATCCTCAAATGGAAGACGTTTGGGACGACCAGAACCCTTCCTAGAGCTGGCCGTCCGGCCAAACTGAGCTATCGGGGGAGAAGAGCCTTGGTGAGAGAGGTAAAGAAGAACCCAAAGGTCACTGTGGCTGAGCTCCAGAGATGCAGTCGGGAGATGGGAGAAAGTTGTAGTAAGTCAACCATCACTGCAGCAATCCACCAGTCGGGGCTTTATGGCAGAGTGGCCCGACGGAAGCCTCTCCTCAGTGCAAGACACATGAAAGCCCGCATGGAGTTTGCTAAAAAACACCTGAAGGACTCCAAGATGGTGATAAATAAGATCCTCTGGTCTGATGAGACCAAGATAGAACTTTTTGGCCTTAATTAAGCGGTATGTGTGGAGAAAACCAGGCACTGCTCATCACCTGTCCAATACAGTCTCAACAGTGAAGCATGGTGGTGGCAGCATCATGCTGTGGGGGGGGTTTTCAGCTGCAGGGACAGGACGACTGGTTGCAATCGAGGGAAAGATGAATGCGGCCAAGTACAGGGATATCCTGGACGAAAACCTTTTCCAGAGCGCTCTGGACCTCAGACTGGGCCGAAGGTTTACCTTCCAACAAGACAATGACCCTAAGCGCACCGCTAAAATAACGAAGGAGTGGCTTCACAACAACTCCGTGGCTGTTCTTGAATGGCCCAGCCAGAGCCCTGACTTAAACCCAACTGAGCATCTCTGGAGAGACCTGAAAATGGCTGTCCACCAACGTTTACCATCCAACCTGACAGAACTGGAGAGGATCTGCAAGGAGGAATGGCAGAGGATCCCCAAATCCAGATGTGAAAAACTTGTTGCATCTTTCCCAAAACGACTCATGGCTGTATTAGATCAAAAGGGTGCTTCTACTAAATACTGAGCAAAGGGTCTGAATACTTATGACCATGTGATATTTCAGTTTGTCTTTTTAATAAATTTGCCAAAATTTCTACATTTCTGTTTTTTTCTGTCAAGATGGGGTGCTGAGTGTACATTACTGAGAAATAAAATGAATTTTTTGATTTTTGGAAAATGGCTGCAATGAAACAAAGAGTGAAAAATTTAAAGGGGTCTGAATACTTTCCGTACCCACTGTATATGTGTGTGTGTGTGTATTTTCCAGACATCTAAGGGATAAGTCCTTCCATTGTGATGTGGGAGCCTCCAGGGTGTCCCCCTATGAACTATTCCTGGCTGCTGGACCTATTCATGGCATCATGAGGCTGCAATGCTTGGACCACAGAAATAGGCCACGTGTGGATAACGGAGCGGCAGGAAGTAGGCCACGCACTTCCATAATGATTACTGAGCAATCCATCAAAAGAAAATGGTGTGCGTCTCTGTGGCGTTAAGCTGATAAGAGAGCCAGTTTGGTGTCTAACCCAGGATGAATTAGATCACTAAAGTGTGATTTTACTATGTGCAGTAGTTCAGTTTCATTACAAAAACTCTGGCAGCCAAATTATACTTTTCGAAACAATTAGATAAGTATGACTTTCTACTGGTTGAAACACTTTGCCTGTGAAAGAGCTATAATAATTATAATTCATGTCAAGTAGGGTTATTTTCAGTGCAAAAAAACTGCTCAGTATTACAAAACATTTTGCATGTGAATGGTTTCCTTCCTTGTTACATTAACAAGCTTGTCCCAATGTCTTATGATAGATAGATAGATAGATAGATAATCTGTCCATCACTTAAATAGGAATTACTTTAGAAATGGATTTCTTTATGGCCAGAGTGAACAGGAGGAACATACAGACATAAAAATATGTTTCAGTGTTCATACAGTGTGTGCATTTGAGTGTTCTTTTAAAACTTAAAATACTTTTTACTTCCATAAAGTTGGGAGGGAGAGGACAAAGCCACCAGGGCCTGAACACTTGCCTAAGCTCGTGGTTCCAAACCTTTTTGACTTGTGACCCCTTAAAATGAAGTGCTAGTCTACAGTTAGCCACTCCTCATAGGTTGCTAATATCTGCCGGTTGTGACCAGTTCAACCAAAGAGTCATTTCCTAGCTTTATTTGAATATTATTTTAGTCCTGAAGACGTAAAACTCCTGTTAATTAGGGCTGACAATATGCAAAAAAGAATTAGTGATTATTTTGACAGATATTGTGGTATGAGTCCGGCTTTTGTTGGGTGAGAATGGTCATTTCTGCATTTCATTTTCACTGAATAAAATATAAAAATATTATGATTAGATTATGATTAGATTTTTGGGGTCTAAACCAAACAAGCCTGTTCTCTTACATTTTCAGAATATGATTTGTAGGCCAGGGCATCTCTTTAGCACCAAAATGCTTCATGTATGGTGTAACAAATTTTACTGTTAGGATTACTTGCCCTACTGTCACAATCATCTTGTGACCCCTCAGATTGACCCTGTGACCCCATGGCCTAACTATTCCACTCTTGTTTAGTTAACACCTGGCTTTTTTTCTTGCTGAATCGGACTTCTTTACCCATTATAAACCAGTTTTTCTTCTTCCTGTGCAAGTACAGCATCTGTTACAGTCACCATGTCTGTACACTACGGTGCAGATTCTCCTTCACAAAAGCTAAAAAAAAGACAAAGACTCAAAGTAAAACCACTGTTTTGTTAGCTTTTATTCATATATATTTATATACTCATGTGTTTGACTGCCACTGTTAAAAAGTGTGACTCATCACATTATCACCTGTAAGCATAAATACTAACTTTTTTTTCTCTCTTGAAACGTGGGAAATAAACCAACTGAAAACAGTTATGGGTCATTTTCAGCACCATTGAATAGTACATTCTCTATATTGCATCGGGATATAAAAATATACAGATATAGTGTTTTCTTCTTTAAAACATTCTTTCCGTGTTGTTCAATGGCATGAAACAAGAGAGGAAGAAAAGACTGTTACCGTTATTATCGTCTATATCATTAATCCTTAGCAGATCCGTACCGGACCGTCCACTCATCCATTCACAGCACTTTGAAGACATCAGTAGCAGCCACACGTGGGAGAAACAAATGAAATAAAACACATATTACAGGGTCGTCCTCTGAAACATGTAACACTCACAGTGCCACCGGCCTCCCAACCACTTTCAGAGAAACAAAGAGAGAGGAGAAGATGCCAACAGAGATGTGGGAGTGTTGTAGTGCAGTGGAAGGGAAAGCCATGAAAACCAAGCAGGCCGGTGGGCTGTAAGCTCCTTGTAACCATGAGCAGTCCTGTTACAGTCACACACTAAGCACAATTTATCCACAGTCCAAAGTGGTAATGATGATGATGCTCATGGTGCTGTGGTAATAACCCCCTGCTCCGAGAAAAAAAAACAAAAACAAAAAAACCCCAACATGAATTCAAAGCAGAAAAAAAGTCCTAAATTGAAACCAGTCAGTTTTAATGGTTTGAGGCAAACGAGAAGATCAAGAGTTGAAGAGAAAAAAACGAAGGCGCGGTTAGGAAGAGAGTTCGGTTCGCAGTGCATAGAGAGGAGACAGAGACGGATTCACCGATTGGTCGGTCAGATGGGATTATTGCCGAGTGTCAGCTTTGCACACACACACACACACACGCACACAGCAAACACACACCTCCACCCAGAATGAGCAAGACACGAGAAAGAGAGAGAAAGAAAGCAGGGCTGGTTGATCAGGTTCCTGTGGTTTCCAGTGTTCCCCTCTCCAGCTCTCTCCGTGGAGAGAAGCGGCCTCCAGGCTGCTGGGAGTGCTTGCCTTCGTGTGTGTGTGTGTGTGTGTGTGTGTGTGTGCATGTGCGTGTGTGTTATATATGTCCAAATACAAGTCAAAATAGGCCCGCCTCCGCCAACACTTTAATTTTCCATCCATCCATCTGTCCGTCAGTCCGAGCGGTGCTGCGGCCCGTCATCCTCCAGGAGGCTTCACATCCGTGAGGAGGAAGCCAGCTCGTAGAACAAGACGTAGGCGTCGCTGCTGCGCACTTGGCTGGAGGACATTGGCGTTACTCTGGAAAGAAAGAGAGGGGAGATAGGTTGTGTGCGTGGTGAGAAATAAGAGAGTTCTGGTCAATTTAACTCATGCAGTGTTTGGCATCTATAAAGACAATATCCATACAACATTTAAAATTCTGGGTCAGTTAGCCTCTGAACCATTTGTCACCCCCTTTACTTACGGACTGATGGTAAAGTCACTACATGTCTTGGCTGAGAATGTCGTTTATGTCATTTTCAGAATAAGATCAGTTTACATGTCGTGGTACTACATAAATGTCCACAGGTTTTCAACACACCAAACTTCGACTGTTAATTCCATTATTTCATTTGGGATGAACAACACGTTCAGTTGAGTTGTTGACCCCAGGGTTCCCATCATCCTTTGTGTGTGAACAGGAACTATAATGTTGCCATGTGAGTCAGTTCATATTAATTCTACACAGTATATACTACATGCTAATCATCACAATATACTAATATTTCTAATAACTATTGATATTTTGGTTTTCCAAGATCTTTCTGGATCACCACCACCCACAATTCATAGATTTGTATTAACTGTGAGCGGCTCCTCCACTTTGTGCATTGCATTGTGGGAGAGTAGCGTGCATCAACACTCAGAACTCCACCATATCTGGTTTGCATTCTGTCTGTTTTGAGTATACTTCCTTTTGTCACCTTTCCAGTGTGATCATACTACATACTCGAAACCTGCTTAGAATCAGTTTGTACTCTGGATTTGGGACACGACGAGTGACCTGGCTAGGGGCTACACCTAAGCCTGCTTTACATTTTGGTGAAGCTTCACAGTCAAAAGTCATGCTGCGAAAACTACTACCAGATCCTGTTTGCTCTGTAACCACAGAGGTACAGACAGCAACCCGGATCACCTGGATTACTGTAGATACTGGTGAAAAACAAGTCTAAATGTAGTGATTATGAGGCAGGATTTGGAGTTTCAAGAAGCACGTCTTTTCATTCAGATACTAATGTTAGTAATCCCAGCAGTGAGTTCCATGATTCAAGGGGCGCAAATGTGAATCAGATTTAAAGGGTTAACGGTTAAACATTTGATTTCAAATTTAAAGGTTTAGCAGAACATTCATTCTTGATCAGATTTGTAATGCAAATACTGAAAACAATAAGTGCAGCTGCAGGATCCCACCTCAAACTCTCAATAAATTCAGACATCCCCTGGTATTTTATAACTATTGCTGAAAATTTGAAACTTTTAATAATCAATTAATTGTCATTGTTCAAGCAACAATTGCCAACATCTGCTAGATATCAAGTGGTGAAACTAGATACACAGCTGTGTTTCATTAGGCATTATTTCATAATAAATAAGTGTAACCTGGACAGTATACTATGTACCATCCCTACCATTTATGTAATTATGTACACCAACTAAAAGCCAAAATCAGTTCATCTCTTTTCCAGTTTTACAAAATGTTTTCAGCACACCTCATATATGATATAACAGCTGGAATAGCATGTGTGTAGTCATGTGCGGAGAACTACGCTCTGTATGGTAATGTCCTGAAGCCCTGCTACAGTGTTACACTGGCATTCAGCGGTGGTGGTGTTGTGAATGACCGCGGCATAGCAGGACGAAGGCCGGGGGGAGAAACGGGATGCTCACGAGGCAGCGGAGGAGATAAAGGAGGATTATCTGCACCTCCGTTGCTGCTTCACTCACTGTAGTTTGCATTATGAGTGGTCACGGTAACTACTAATGTAGTCAGGTTATGATGTTGTAAAAGATTCATTATGAATGATTTATCTCTTGATACTAATGGGTAATTAATACGTTTTTTCACTCCAATCAACTCCAATAATCCTGTTTATGATCCGTTTCATTAGTGTGTTTACATTCTATGCTTGTTGAGTTTGCATGAACAGCTGACATTTACTCATAATTGGTGATTAATCGTAGCTACACATGCTTGCGTGAAATTCAATTTGTAATAAATCATACAGCAGTACAGTTGTATGTATGTATACATGCTGTTCTAATACCAACACAATTCTAATGAAAAGCTCTCCACGCTACGTTTGATAACTGTTTATTAGTGGACTGAAGGCAGCTGAAAGTGGAGACCAAATGTTTTGAAACCACATTGGTAAATTCACATCTCTTGACTGATGATGACGATGACGGGTGTTCAAACCTACCTGGAGTCGTTGAATGTGTACCATTCTCCCGAGTTGGGATTGCGACAGTAGGCTGTGTAGTGACCGCCCATAGTGGTGCCTGAGTGATTGGACACTGCATACAGGTTGTACACTGCGTTTACTAGAAGAGGACAGAAGCAAAAACAAGTCTTCTTTTTTAACAACATTTTGCGCAGTATATTTGAACCGAAGAACTGTATTTTTGTCAGTGTGGAGAAGAGACCCTGGAATAGCTTTTAAATGATGTGACACTACATCTCCACTGAAATCAAAGCACAACAACCATATATACTAATATAATAACACATGAAATACATTACAATCATGTTTGTTACTTACTGCTGTTTTCGGAGGCGAACTCCCGCAGGTCAAGGTCCTTCATGGGGAAGTTAACAAAGGTGGAAAGTTTGCTGGTTCTGCGTGCCTCAGAGAAGCGTTTCAGGTCTGGACAGACGGGAGGAGTCAAGGAACAACTGCTCTGTATATACCTTTTAACACATGATGCCAACATTTGTTACATTTGTGTACAAGGTTTCTTACTAGGCTGAGACAAGAAACCACAGCCAATTACACAACACTGGGCTTCAAATACAAGAGTTTCCTGACTGTATAGAGTTTTTACTTGCAGTGGGTTAAAGGAGCCACCACACGGGCACTTACTGAATCCTTTTTATTCTCCATGGACATGATATGAATTTCCACACATTGTATTTTCTCTGGTAAATCTCACAGTAAGTCTACAATTGCAATCAACTACTGTGTACTACGGTGTTGCCATACTGATAATAATACACTCTCCCACTGACACACGCACCTTCAGGCTCACTGCAAACATTTAATATAATACATCAAATCAGACACTAATGTCCGGAGGAAAGGATACGCAGCACTAAGATCTTGGGGAACTTCTGTATTGTGAACTTCTTGGTGCATCTCCTCCTGGCTTTACACCTGTAGCACGTCTGTGGAGAAGAAATACAGTCTGTTCACTCACTACTTAAACTGCCACTTTTAATCCAGCAAAATATGGAATAAAGAGACACAATAAATGCTTGATAAGCAGCATATCTCTTTTTCATGTAGCTAATGATTCTGTTGGTTCTTGGACACGTACCGGCTTCTCGTCCCCGTCGAGTACGTCTTCTTTGGTGAAGAGCCGCATGCAGTCCATCAGACTCACCTCACCATAGCCCTTCTGAGCACAAACATAGATGCATTCACATTAGCATACATACAAGCAACCAGACAACACACACACACACACACACAGCCACACACACACACACACACACACACACACACACACACACACGCACACACAGCCACAAAGCAAAGCACAAACAGAGACAGGGAGGAAACCAAAAAGCTCATGTTAAGAGCTGTGGATAGATATTTATTAATGCATCAGACATTTCAGCTTCAAATCATCCTGAGAACATGTCTGCAAAAACACACAGACAGAAAGTCACCTCTGCACTACTGATCGACATTTGTGTCTGTTGAACTTCTGGGATGACCAACATCCCCCTGTCTGTGTTACATCTGTCTGTGCGTGTGTGTGTGTTTCCTAACCTTGGCGATAGGTAGAGAGAGATCCCAAAAGGGGTCGAAGACCGTGGAGCAGAAGCCACAGTGGCTACAGGTCAGAGAGCTCTTCAGCTGCCCCACAAACAGGTCTGGAAGAGCGAGACAGATTACATGAGAAAAGACATGATGCTGAGCACTGGATCAACATGAAACACACTGAGAGAAGAATCTGTTTGTCTTTATGCTGATCATATAAGTTTCATATTTCTAGATGTGGGTTTTTTTGTGAAGTCCGGACTAGAGGGTGACACGGGAGTGGATTTTCACTCCTGTCCCATCCCGCTTCAAAATTATCCTGACCTGCCCCAATCCAGTCCTATCCTGTACCTGATATTCATTTTAGAAATGTATATTTATGTTTATAAAA
Organism: Micropterus salmoides; assembly: GCF_014851395.1. NCBI lineage: Eukaryota > Metazoa > Chordata > Actinopteri > Centrarchiformes > Centrarchidae > Micropterus > Micropterus salmoides. The sequence goes on along the minus strand of NW_024042261.1, from coordinate 8,596,709 downwards.
AGGACGTATCATTCAATCCCAAAAACATGTCAGCCTCTAGTCCAGACTACACACATGTTTGATATGTAAAACAAATATCTCTTTAAAAGATTGGCCTATAAAGCTACAAACAAGTCCAATTTCATTACAAGATTCAAAGTATCAATCTCTAAAAAAAGCTAATAAAAATGGATGCATTGATGCATTTCCACTTACCGACTATCTTACTGTCTTCTCTCTCTAGATATTTACTCCACATCTTCTTCCCTTTCTCTTCATCGCTGAACATGGAGCACAGATGAGACATTTAGACTGTTAGAATATTAGATCCAGTGCAGACTGACTGAGACGATGGCCGAGACAGACGGAGACGTACCGATGATAACGTTCAGCTGTTTTGTTGATAATGAAATGGGTAATAGCAGAAACAACAGCCACTACTTAGGGACCTGACCTACTTCATCATAGGTGTTAGAATGGATTAAAAAGACACTCTCTACCCTGGCACACATTTTCAAGCTGGAAATAATTATTTATCTGCATTGTTTTTATATATTTAGTTTATTGAGGTTAATACTGAAAGTCAGATTACCTCTGACCCTTAAACAAGCCGTGGTTAGATGACTGATCATTATATCTAAGAAGAATTGGAGCATTAAGCTGATCTGAGTCCCAGAGAGGCAACAAGTCAACACAGGAGGTAAAGCGGTCGCACGCAGCCTTAAATGAAAGTATGTATGAATGGCCTCAACAACGGTCCTGATGCTCCTACCGTTTGGTGTCTTTCAGAGGTTCATTTCATTTGTAACATCCCTACTTTCACAGGATTTCTGGGTGTTTCTGTCTGTTTTGAGGTACATCAGGTCCGCTGATCCTGTGCAGAAAGGTGCAGGTGCAGGTACACACACACACACTGTCTGTCAGGCAGATTACTTACGGAAGGTGGTCGAAGTCCTCTACTGTGCCTCTCGGCCTGACAGTCACCCTGTTCACCTCGTTGTGCAGGCCATCCAGGAGGAAACGCAGGAACTCCTGAGCATCCTGTTGGCTGCAGGACACAGAAACAGAAATATCAGCTCATCTTCCTGTGTTCAGACAGAGGTCATGTGAAGTGCTTGGAGTGAGGAGCGTAACAACACTTACTTGTATCCCACGAATCTCGGAGCGTATCTCTGGATCTGAGTTTTGAATTCAGACGGGCTGACCGCCTCACTGCTGGACGACGTCCACATGGTCTGCATCAGCTTGGCAAATTCTACCAGAGCATAAAAACACTGAAGTTACTCACACACCAGGACATAAAATACATTTGACAAATTCTACCTGTGAAACTTTAACTTATGCAACTCATTGTCTAACCCTGTCTCAGATTTTATGCAAACCCCATATACTTAAAAGACCCAGAAAAGCCTACAAACAAAGGATCCCTAACATGTGTTCTGAAAGATGCAGATCTAATCCAGAGGTAAAGAGGAAATGAGTGTGTTACTCGTGAGCAGCTGTGAGAAGTGTTTGATTTGGACTCTAGGGGGCCCGTGTGACACGTCTCTCACCTTCCATGAGGGCTGTGTTGGTGCGGCTGTTGTTGTTAAGGTCTCTGCGGTGCGAGTTGTGCAGGCAGTAGTCTCGCAGGCTGTGTGTGTTGCTGAGACACTGCAGGATACTGTTCATGAAACACTGCAAGGAAAACCATCACAAACAGTTTGATTCCCTTACAGATGAAATAACACCGAGCTCCCTTCATTTGCAGGAAAGAAAAAAAAAGACTCTCTATACACATTTAGTTTGCCACAGACATAAATATCTGTCTTCTGAAGATATAATCTAGTTCAAATATAACTATTACTATTTGACTTGCTTGTTGCCGGGCTGATCTAGCAAATCACTTTCTTGCCACGAGTTAGATGCCAAGATTGATACCACTCTCACATCTGTATGATTAAGACAAATGTGGCTGGTAAGCTTAACGTAAAGAAAGAAAACTGGGGGAAAGCGCCTCTAAAGCTAACTGATGAGTTTTATCTCGTTTGTTTAATGGAAGTATACAAACAACAACAACTTGAGACTGGAGCTAGCAGCGGGTTAGCTTAGCTTAGCATAATGACTGGGAAAAGGAGACACATCTCATGTTTTTAACCTGTACAAAAAGTGTCAAAACATCAAGTTGTGCTTTTACAGGCGGGGTTATGTGCAGTGTTTCTCGGCTGGGCGCCAACATCTTGGAGTGTCCACTGGTTGCCTGGCAACCTCACTGTGAGAACAAGACCACAAGAAATCACTGCACTGGTCCAAGAAATAGTCCTGCACACAACGCCCCATAAAACCACACTGTGTTGTTTTCACACTTGGGTTCTAGTCTTTACGCTAAGCTAAGCTAAGCTAAGCTAAGCAGCTGCTGGCTCCAAACTCATATTTACTACACAGACATAAGAGTGGTACTGATCTTCTTATCTAAGCAAATATGTGTATTTCCCAAAATGTGCTTTAAGCTTACTTACATTTCATTACAATCTGATTATACTATTCCTGGATATAACCTGACGGTATGCGCTGCAGTCATGTGATACATGCTAACAGACAACATAGTATAATATAGTATCATTTTCTGCTATATTTGAACGGAAGATCACTCCTGACAACAACCAGTTAACAGTGAACATGTGACAGTCTGACCTTTATCATATTTAGCTAAAATTACATAAATGTTGCATTTAAAGATGTCTTGTAGATCTGGAAGTGTATTCATTCATTTTGAAACAAGACAAAGTGAAAGGACCCTAGAATAATCACTGGCTATAAAGACGTATCTCAAAGCTCAAAGACAGCACTGTGTGTGTTCTGCTCCCATCACGTGTCCACATGAGACACATGCAACGTGGTGAGATCAAACCAGTCAGAGAGAGAGAGAGAGAGAGAGAGAGAGAGAGAGAGAGAGAGAGAGAGACGAGCCCTCCCTGGTCCATAGTTCAGAGCTCTCTGATTAGGTTACTGTGTACACACACACACACACACCACACATCGTTTATTTTGGGAGCCATCTGTCTGCCTGTTGCCTGGTAGATGGACACTCGTTGGACCACCACTCTTGTGTTTTTTCGTGGCCTCCACCTGATATCAACAAACTGCCATCAGTGTAACACAGTATTGGATTATGGGAATTTAGAGCGAAAGTCTTCCTCCACTGTTGCCAGATGTTTGGCTCTAGACAGATGTAATTAGGCGTATATGTGGCTCCTGTACTTACAGTGTTTCCTAGGTTCTTTAGTCCCACCAGGCCCTGGGCACTCTTTGAATTCTGAAAGACAAAAGACAACATATTTAGATGAAATTTTAAAGGCAAATCCACCTTATATTCTTCTTTTTCCGTATTTAAATTCACCCAAGAATACAGACATGTTCATCTTGCCAAAACATAATCTTCCAACCATAATTAACGGTGAAACTGTTTAAATGTCCAGAGCCTGGTTTTTATTCCAGGAGCCTTGTGAACAGGGAAAATTAAGTCCAAATACCCTTTTAAATACCATGTTGCATTATGGTGTGCGATGGTTTTTAACTTTGACTTAACTTATTACTATGTGTATAAATATTACATTTTCAGCCTGTATTTGCAATATTTTACCATGAATTGATCAGTAAGAGATGAACAAAGCCCAAATATAGTCTCTGATGAATACTGAAAATTAAAATAATTTTTTTTTTCAGTCACTTCTGTTTTAGTTAGAGATGGGAACCACTTCTATTCAACTGTGACTGCAGTGTGAATTTGACAAGACACCTCTAATAACTTAATCACATTTAAACGCATTGTCAACACTGTGTTTTTTCTGTGTGTTGTGTTTGTAACCCAGAACTGTAACGTATCCGGTATCCTGAACCACTTTCAGGCTGGATTTGTACTTCCCCCGAGGAGCAGGAGAATCAGCAAAACCCGGACATGTGACAAAGATGTGATCTATCTACACTTGCAGTTGAATCTGGGTGATATGTGTCGTGTCCATCTAGGAATGAGGGGAGCATTATCTTTAGAGAGGAACTTGTTTTTGTTATCTCTCAGTCACTTCCTCTCTGGGTAATCACTCCCAGATGGCAGAGATCTGATCAACAACAGTAGATAACGAGGGATCGCCGTACCTTAAGGACTTTCTACACTCAAGCTTTTATTATTGCAAATTCTCTGTGCAACAAACCATGAAATACAGACATGTTAGCTCAGTGAAACACAACAGATGGCAAAGCATATTATGATGATTTCAAAGTCTTAAAATGGTACAAAATGTAGAACTTATGTCATCGCTTGTTGCGGTTAAATTTCATTACATAAGTTGAGTGGTTATATAATTGTCGAGCGAGAAGAAGAACTAACAAAGAACACGGGGGTGGAGAAGGAATGCACTTGAGCCCTTGACTAAGGAGCAGAGGCAGCGGACAACTGCACTTCAGAAAACACCATCCACACCGAATTTAATTCATTTTTCACATCATTCTATCCACCAACCAACTTTATGCCCTGTCAAAGCACCTGTTATACTGATACTGATGTGATATTACATAAGCTATTATAAGATCGAACTACCGTCAAAAACTGAGTTGGACTCCTCTACCAATTTTACGTATAAAAAACAAGTTGAGAAACTAACAATGTGGTAACTTGAGCAGAAAGCAACTCCGCAGGGCCGGCATCTTAACAGCAGTCATCTGATCTGACTGGCAGTTGAAATCTATCTTACCCACATGCCCCCGTGTTACTCTCACCTGTGGTAAAGCTGGACTCTCACACATAGAGTCTGTCAGGACCACCACGGAAAGTGAATTGAAGGCGTGTTTAACCGTTCACTGACTAAATCAAACAGAGCATGAGAAGATGAAGGGGACAGGGTTGTTAAAGGGTGAGTTTTAAAGCCCTAATGAAGGAAAGTGTATATAAAAAGTAGCCGTGGCCCAAAGTTCTCATCTTCTGGTTTTAAACTCTAGATGATGTCAACAACATCTACAATTCGTGCTAGAGAAGCTGGAGACACATACTTGTGTATGAGCGTGTAAGTCTTGCGTTCAGCAGCCTCACCACACCCTGGACGTGACCCGGCAACCACAGCTGCACGGATTCATCAGCGCACATGAGTAGGCCTCTATGATCACACCATTCACAAAGGTATCAGCAGCCTAACGGTGTCAGAAGGCGTTATGTGAGTGCGCTGGGAAATGTTTTGAATTGTTACAGTCTCCTCAACCTGCTGTGCATCAGCATGAACAGTAACACTACCAGGGTTCAGCTGATCAGGAGATGGCAATATTACGCTCCATCATTTCTATCCAGCAGAGTGTTTTCTCAGCAGAAGTGGGACTAACACATTCTTACAATAAGTAGCAGATTTTTTCATTACTGATTAATGTGCCAATTATTTTTCGGATTCATCAAAAAATCTAAACAATAAGCTGAAAAAAATGGAGCTTTGCAGAGCTGAGGAGCGGTACAGAGTAAAGAGACTCTGTGGGTCAGCGTGAGCACATTTAATCCATTGTTAATATAAAGATACTGATAGTGCAGCTTTAAAGAACTGATTATCAAAATACCGTAGCTGTCGAGTCAGCTGTCGGCCGTTTCAGCCCTACACAGAAGAGCTTCGTTGCATTGCAGGTTTAGAGAAAGGACACTGAATGTGACGTTAGTTGTCCTGTCCTGAGCTCTGCTGTTAGCCTTCTGCAGGCTGACATGATCGGGAGCGTGTTCGTCTGTTCATCAGTAATGCGAGCCTGCAGCTTATCTGGTTATGAGTGCTGATCCAGGAACAGCTTTTTACTCTTACATAAATAACCTCTGCCATCTGTTTCTTATTCATGAGAAAGAGTCCGTACAGCATGTGGAGGGGGAAAACCTACTGTTTAATTAACTATGGCTTATCTAAATCCTCCTTTCTGTAAATTCCACTGTAGTGAATGGAGCACTTTATTAGCCATGGCCATATAACATAAACACACAGCCCTCCTGTTGTGTATCCTGCTTGACTAATCCTGTTGTGTGTCCAGCTTCAAAAATCCACTCTGGTCACCTCAAATTTTACAGACACACAGCCTCTCCCCACCACTGGAATGCGTTCGTCTGACTTTGCTGCACTCTGCTGAGTAATGCCACGGCCGGTCCCAAAAATAGCAGCTTTGCTTTTAATAACGCCTGCTTGTCCACTCGCAATTGGCCGATCCTTTGGCCGGCCCGGCAGACGTCACGGCGATGAAGCAATGTCCTGGGCTCTGTCTCCGTAGCAACGCTATTCTTATTTTTTTTGCGGGATGGAAAGCTAGAGGACATTGTGACATCAAAGTGACATGGCAGAGCATGGAGGAGTGTGTGTGTGTGTGTGTGTATGTGTGTGTGACTCAGTGTGTGAGAGAGTTTCGAGTGTGAGGAGCCGGGAGTGCATGACTTGGAGCAGATGGGACTTTTAGACTGGGATTATTTTCAGGCCAGTTTTTAACTCAACACTTCACTTGTGTTTGAAGGCACCGTTTATAGCATCATGGGACGCTACAGCGCTCCACTAAAAGCCATACTTATTACATTATTTTTGGTGAGTTTCAAGCTCCTTCGGGCAAGGTGAAGCAGCTTTTACAAACTGTTGAGGGAAATCTCCCACACCATACTGTAGGGATTTGATTATGGGGAAAATGATTATTCTACTACATCAACTAATACTGGTCAGGGATGAGCATTATTTATTGGAGGTAAATGACACCCAATTCAACAGCAATCATGTTTTTTTTCTTCTTTAATCCTACTACCTCTATTCATTTGACAGTGTGTAAATTGCAGTTATAATCCAAGACCTTAAATCCTCAGCAAACTATGTCAAACAGGATTCTTTTATGTATGTGTGTCAAGATCCATGAATTACTGGCTCAAGCTCTGATCCCAGCCTGTGGCATGACTGTGATGACAGCTAATTCCACTATGTGAATTCTGCTGTTCTTTCCTTCTAGTTTTAACACAGTATGCGGGTTTAATATCATGTATAACAGTAAAGCCAGACCTGTGTAACATTTTAGCATATAAGGGGGGGGGGGGGTGATACAGGTACAGAGGTGCATCATTTCAAAAATTCAAGTCAGAAGTTTATAATGAAATCAAAGCTGCTAGACGTTCAGGTAAGAGTTTGTTTTGCAATCCTGTCATGACAAATGCCCTGAAGATCTATTTTCTTACTCTGTTTCTTACTATTAGTACAGTATTACCAAAGTTAATCAATCTTACTAAATATTAACTAAGTTGTTGTTGTTGTTGAATGTTGTTTCTGTATTTTAATTTTGCTTATTTAGTCATGAATATCTGTTGTTATGGAGAATAATCAAAGATATGAAAGTTTTCAGGGGCTTTAAAGTCAACACTACATATTCCAAAGGCTTTTTCATACACTAACACTAACATATATCAATATACAACAAATATCTTCTCACAGCAAAAGAAGCAGCCTGTGACATTCAAATCACCTTAATGTTATTTTAACCAAATAAATGACCATTCACACACCACCACCAATACTCTTAAAGTATATATACATAATCTATCGCAGAACAAGGTAACACAACGGTGATTGAGCCTCAGGCCCACTGATTAAAGTATTGCATATAAGCAGTATTACAGACTGGATGTCAGAGGCGACATTCCTAGGAAAAAAATGCTGTATTTAGGTAAAACCAAACCAAACATTGGTACTGCTGCAGCTTCACATTTAAAGAATTTAACTGGTGAAAGATGAGTTGAGTTTTATTATGAAGTAGTCACAGGAAATGCAATGTGTACATTTGACTACCTCCCCATTATTGAAGGTAACAAATAAAATGCTAAAAATAACTATTTTAAAAATATATGCATATAAAACATTTTTCCTTTGGAAAATGCTAAGTTGATGTACAAATGATGATATATGAGTTGTAAATTAGAGGAACAGATACTGATCCAGATTAAAAGACACAAATCACTCTGCATTTATGTTGTGCATTGTTTTTTATGAGTTACCTAAATTGACATTTGTTTGTAAATACTTGACTGTTCTAATCCCAGTCTAGTGGGTTAAATGAAGAATTAGATATCACCTGTTTCTGTGACTTATATATAGATCTTATTGTCCTTCCATATCAGTGGGTTCTATTCCCAGTATACAAGCTAACTTGTAGTATGTATATACTGTATATCTGTGTGTCGATGCTATGGAATTATATTTTTCTAATGTGTTTGTAATGACTTGACCTGCCGGCAATTGGCTTCATGTGTGTTTAATCAAGTCCTAGATCACTGGCCAGCTGCACCTGTAGAGTAACCCATATATAGGGTGACATGCCTGCTTAATTTTGCACTCCAACAAGGACTAAAAGGGTCGCACTTTTGTACCCTAGCACATTTGTTTACTCTCCATATAGCTGTACTATGTGTAATGTATCAATTATAAAAATTATTATTTAAAATCCAGACTCTGAATCTCTTTTTTGTCCATCCTTGCTGGACTATAACTTCATGTAACCCACCACAGCAAATGCAGAGCAGAAGAGGAGCTACTGACTGATTATTCCTCACGGATAGCTTTTCCAATTACTTTGCATCCATTCCATGCATCCCTCTGGGGATATTTAACAATATAATAAGATGGCCTAATAATTAGCTACCTCACGTAACACCTTCATAAATCAGTTCATCTGTCTAATTTTCACTTGCAGTTGGCAATACATTAAACTAAAGCAGAGAGGTTTCATGGAAGAATCAGTGTGTGATAGGAAAGTCTATTTTTTAGATGAAGAGTCACAAGATGGAACATACATCCACTGTTCATATCCCCGTCGTTCCACGTGAGCCGACTGATGCTTAACACAAAAGAGGCAGCCCACGGGTATAACTGTATAAATGCTCTATTCATGAATGTCAGAAGCAACTCAGGCAACTAGCGAGCTACTTTTGAAACCTTACTCCTTTGAGGCTAAAAAGCATGGTGAACAGAGAGGCCACATTAAAAAGCATTCCACAGGCCAGGTTGAACTGCTTCCTAAAACCGGGAATAAGAGACAGCGGATATGTCCCATTGGCGTGCATCCAGCTTGGCGGAAGTAAAATCTGTCCATTTACTGAGCTCAATTACTTCAAAGATATGGGACTGCGGGTTTGAGGGATGGAGGGTGGCATTGGAGCAGAGGGAATGGGTCAAAGCAAGGATAAGAGGCTGGAAGAAATGAATAATCCCTGATTATGCCTTTGGTTTCCACAGTGACTTAATAGGAAAACACAAAAAGAAAAAAATTTTTTTTTGCTCCAGTGGGTGAACTTTGGCCGTCAGCTGGGAGATTAAACTGTCTAGCACGCATTCTGTGTTTACGTCAAGCATAATCTAAGGAATTCAAGTGTAACAAATGCCTGACGTGCTCATCTTAAGCATCGGACATCAGCTGATATTTATCAAAAGGTGATGGCTCAACAGGCTGAAGGGTTTTTAAGACTACATTCTATTCATAGGGAAACCACTGTGTGGAAATAATGAATTCAATGTTCAATATTAATTTATTTATACTTGGGCAAAGCTATTACAAAACTGACTAAAGCTGTTGATTGATAAGACTCATTTGCTTTTGACCATTTAATTTGAAATGCATTGTGTCATCTGAGTTCAGGAAAGCAGAGAAATCATTATTCATCAACGTTTTCTACAAGTGACCATGTGAAAGCTGAGGTGAACATCGTTTCTCATTAAGAAACTCCTATTTATTGTCTTTTCTAACCTGGACCTCGTTTTCCCATGTTTCTATGTCTATGTGACTAAATGGGACAGCATTTTTTACAATATGTCCAGTACTGAGCGAGCACAGCAAAACAGGGTTGTGAAGTAATCCTTGAGGCAACTGACCCTTCGCTAAGTCACCCCCCACTTAGTTACTGTTGCTAAGTCCGACAAACTGTTGGACCTGTGGTATTTATCACAGCGCTGCCACTGTTTATTACTGCACTCCCTGAAGAAATACTGTTTAATTTTAGGAAAAATCAAAAAAGGCGATCTCAGAAAGAAGACAGAAAGGTTTGCATTATACATTTGAAGGTTATATGCAGGCTGTCAAACTGATGTGTGATCTTTTTGTTTAACTAGCTATTTCACTCTCGTCTAAACCACCAGACTTGACAAAAAAATTTATTTTACCTCTCTGGCCGACCGCTGCCTTGATCGGTTAGTTAGATTTCTGGCATTTTGAAAGAATGAGACACTCACAAAGCTGATTAACAAAAAATGTCACATCTGCCGGCTCTGCTGTGAAACAACGTTAGAATTTCGGGAAGGTGGTGTAAAAGTTAGTTTGGGGTCCTAAATTTCCACCATCATCTTTTTTAAATGTTAACACGTTTCAAACTGTACACCACTCTCCTTTAAACACCAGTCATGTTCTGAAATTGACACCATAACCCCAATGTATTTTTACATCTGTTTTGATATCGACACTACGTGGAGTTTTGGATAATGTGTTTTCATGAGTGGGTCCCTATTTCGTTCATATTGTGCACACACAGGGGGAAAGAATTAGACACATGTTTGTGCTATTCCGCTGGATATACACAATAGTTGGCAGCAGAAACGAGAGATGAAACAAAGAAATGCACCAACAAAGGAAAGGATGAAGACTTCCTGTTTAAACTGAAGTTAACATCAGACCTTACCTTTTAAAGAAAGACTACCTTTAAACAACCTTCTGCAAACGTGTTGCTGCAGCAGCTCCTTAGTCATCTAAACCGTGTGGAGACTGGAGATGGTGTGGGAAAATAACAAGCTCAGAGTGATACAGACTAATGAAATCCCTGAGGGGAGCACAGGAGCGTTCTGATCATCTCGGTACCATCTGCTATTAAGTTTAACAACTCTTCACAGTGCATATAAATAAAGGAAATGCAACATTTGGTCAATAAAATTGACAGTATTTTTATATCACGGTATTTGCGGCTCATTAATAGGGTTTGTGTAATGTTTGGATAGCAATACTGACAGATTTTGAATTGAGACTGCTTATATGTTTACCATTACTAAAATCTTTAAATAACATAGAAGTGGGGAATATTGATAAAATCCTCTAAATTGGTGTACATATAATTACAATATCTACATATAGTGTAATATAGAAATTGTTTATGGATATATAACAAGCTAGTGATGTCTGTTTTTGATAATCCAGCAAATAAATAAACACCTGACAAAGCAAGGTATTTCATCACATTGATAAAAAACATCATAATAAAACCTAATCTTATCATAGAGCAGTCCTGCCCAATAGACCCAGAGATATTAAACCACAGGTACGATGCCATAAACAGCAAGGCAAATGCCTCTGTCGATTGACGTATTTACATTGTCTCACAGTATAGACTGCCATATCGGTCAACCCTGAATGACATAATATACTCAGAATTACAATGATTTTCTTTAAGAAGTTTAAAAATCCTATGTTGCAGCTTTCGTGGGACACCAAAACTCTTCCAAGAAACAAAAATAGTAATATTAAAACACAATATTCTTGTACACCGATGGGAACTCAAAAAGCTCATTCAGATTCTATGTGGATGACTAATATCTTATTGCAGTATTGGCAATACTCTAATAATCTGCCTCCAACACCAAAGCAATAACAAGTGCCACTTTCACCCTCTCTGCTCTGCCTGTCTCTCTGAGGGTGTAAACTAAACTTCACACTACCAGCAGCAGGATGCCTGGGTCCACCTGGCAGTGCTGAATGCCAACTGCTGATTGGTTGGCATACCAGCGTGAGAGAGAGCAGCAGAACAGCCTGTTCTGACCTGTCCCTCTATTTGGCAGACCATAATAAACAATCTCCCTCTCGCTTTATGAGCTACCTATTTTGCTGCTGTCAAGTTTCTCCCATGTGAGCAGAAGTGACACTTTTGCTCGCGCACTAGTTTGCGTGTGCAGTCTGCGGCGACACACGCTCGGCGTTTGGCACTTGATAGGGAACGAGAGACAATGTATTTATTTCTCCCTTCTAAAAAGCACACAGAGGGATGAAATCAGTCATCAGAGCTTGTTGAGCCGGCGTCAGTTGACGTGGAGGTACAGCTCATCTCTCTCACACAAACACTTACATGCAAACAAGTAAACAGTGAGATCCTCTTACGGAGAAGAATGGTTGTCTTTCTGAGAAATACAAATAAATATAGCCTTGCATTTGAAAGAATTTTAGAGGATACTCTTAACACACCGCCTTCACCCACTGGGGATAAATTGTACACAGCGCTGTATAGGCCACCGCGTGAGAGCGTGCGACCATAAAGCAATGCAATGGCTTCTTATGGAACTGCTCTGCTCATCTTCAAACATCTCCACTGGTATGAATTTCTCTAGCAGGAAAGAAAATACAACCTCAGTGGTAGAAAAGTTAACAACTCGCTAACAGGCTCATGTTTACATTGTTCTGAAGCCTGTGTCTCATCCCAACATGCTCCACTGGAAGATCACACCACAGGCCTTGACAAGTAGACAGAAAAGAACCAAATACTAATGTGAAACAAAGTGCCTGCACCTCTTAATTGTATACGGTATAAATACCACACGTGGTATCCTCATATGAAAGATCTCATGCCAAGTTACTCACACTCCAGTGTGGTGCACTCAGGCTCTGGTTGGTAATATTTGTGTCTGATATAAAAAAGCATGGCTTTACTTCTCTGAGATAAACAACAACGATTACGTACAGTAAGTGAATGAGCGCATTTTAAATAAAGTCTAAACATGAATTAGCACTCAAAGTCAGTAGGGAAATGTATAATATTCTGTGCAGTACATCTTAACCATTGTCATCTTTTGATTGCTTTGCCATTTGTAGGATAGACAATGTGTTTTTCACATTTAAGAACAGGATTACTCTCATTATAAATCAATGTGTTGCTCATTTTTTCAATTAAGTGATAACCATTTTGTTTATTAAACATCACATGTTCCCAGAGCCCAAATGTGAAATGTCTGACTAATTAAAGATGATAGTTTATTGATTTTCAAAGGAATCATGATGTGATGATAATATAAACTTATCATGCTTTCATTTAGCAAAATGATGGAGTCCAAATGAATCATTCCCAGCTAATTGAAAACGCTCACGTGCTTTATGTGTGAAGATCATTTAGTATAATGTAATTAAATGATATTTGCAATCAATAATAATTTTGTCATTTTTTGAGTGACTTTGCAAACATCCTCCATATCATAACTATGTTGAAATATATTAAAATCAATATTGTTGTTTTTGATTGCAACTGTCCACATTTTACTTGATAAATTACTTAAATGATAATCGATCATTTAAGCATCGATCATTTAAGCATTAGCTTTAAGACTACTGAGCAATTGTAGAAAGCAACCTTTAACCTTACAGCGGTCCATACTGGTGTGCTGAGAGCCTGCGGTGCACAAACATTTGCGTGATCACAAATAATCCCACACATACACAAATTCATGCTAATACTAGTGCACACTTTCACACAAATTTCTCTTCACAAATGCACTCACTAAAGACAGCACATTTTCCTCGTTATGCATGTGGTGGTCTGTATGGAGGGAGGAGTAGAGGACATATGATGAGCAAGAGCGGAAGGAGGAGGACAGGACAGGAGGAGCAGGTGGACGGTGACAACAAAACAGAAAGGGTGCCAAGCTGCCAGGCTTGGCCAGCACTAAAGTGTATTCTAATGTGATTTCTCATTACATAACAGAAGCTGGCACACAGCAGCTCCACTCCATGCTGTAGCTTGGGACCATGCACACATATACAAACACACACACACACACAAACAAACAATAGCAGCAGCAAGACTCAAGTGAGCACACACTAAAAAATGTTCCTCTTGGTCTCCTCATATTACAAATACAAGAACAGTTGACAAGTACCCAACAATCAATGTGTAAGTTTAACCTTCATGTATCTACACATGGTGTATATATATATTTATATATATGTGTTAACCACTGGACCCATTTCCAACACTATCAGTACACAGTTTAGGACAATATATTGGTTTGCTGCAATGAGCCATTTATTAGATATTGATAAATCATTGTTGAACACTTCTAATATCATTTATGTAGGGAATACATATTAGTTTATTTGTGACTTTTAATTACATAAACCATTCCAGCATGGGAGGATTTAACTCTATAAAGCCTTGTCTTTTGGCTTTCCAGGGGACTTTTAATGTTCTACATATTTCACACTTATTTTAAAGAGGCTTTTCTACCATTAAAATTATTAAACACAGGGAAAATCATTATATACCTTCAACCTATTAATCTAAACCAATCTTTCCTTAAAGGTCTAAAGGGTGAAGTGGCTTACACGTCAATGCCTGTAAGCTTTTCTGTACACTGTGTACTCAAACCTACATGTATCTATATATACGGTATGGCTGTGTCCATGGAATCTGCCAGAAGCAACATACATATCCTAGTATAGGCTACAGTGCATAAAGAAACCCAGTCAGAATGGGTTATTTCTTTATGTATGCCCATTATAATCCTAGGGTGGGATAGAGCAGTACAGTAAGAGCAGCTGTAACGTATGAGGGGGATTAAACGGTGGTTATATAACCAGTGACCTGCCAGTCCAGGCCTACTGATCCAGGCACAGCGGAGTACAGCGGCTTAAAAGAGCGGCTTACCTCTGCAAATGACTCACTGCAACGTTAAACTGACATCATCTTTGACACGATACATAACATTGTCAGTGAAGTAAACATCTGCGTCCTCTTTATAATGATGCCTGCAACGAACCAAAGCTCTCTTACAAAATCTGTGAACCGTAGCCCCAATTCCAACTCACATTAACCTCGCACTAGAACAAGAAATATCACCTTTCAAACAGCATTATATGACCTGTAAAGCAGCACTTTTTAAATATTATATTGAAAAAATAATAAATTTTCCTTTACTGTACGTTAACGGCTTGTTACCACCCAGCGCGAGTGTTTTTGTTATTTAACATAACGTTAATGGATACCACACACGCACCAATTTCTGTATGATAACTGCTATTTGATATAGAATTATATATGCCTCATTTCATAATAAATTGTAGGCACTTCACATGGCATCTTAACTAGTGCCTTACGAGTTTTATAGCTCTGCCAATAATAAAGTTCTAACACGATATGGAACATTAAATTGCCTGATTTTTGAATGGAGTTTGGTGTTGCGGAGATAACGGTCCATAGCGGGGACCCTCTCTTACCTTGGCTTGGTTTATGAGGAGCCCTACGAAAGTTGACACCAGCACCGAGCCAGACATGCTGCCTTTTCTCCGCATCTCCTGCTTCAGAAACGGGAAGGCGGCGGCCGGCGGCTCCTCGGGCACGGTCACCGTGTAGGACTGTCGCATGCTCGGCATGCTGGCGGTGGGCTGAAGCCGAGGACCCGGCGCGAGCTATTCAGACGGCAGCGAAGGTTTTCGGAGCGCTCCCCGCTCTTTGGTTGTGGAGCCGTTTTCTACTGCGGGAAGGCAGTTTCACACCGTTTCTCCCTGCCTGTTGTCATTCATTCATTCATATAAGTTAACGGCACCAACCTCACAAATCACGCCGAATAGAGGGCATGTGGCTTTCCCTTTAATTACTGTACTTACAGTAGACCGATAAAGCACGGGTAACACGGATAAATAAATAATAACTATGACAAGAACGACTGACTGCTGTTATCATTCCACGCGGGGGAAATAAGCGCGTGTCGAGTCAACAGAGTTGCTCTGTAAATGGCAACAGATGTATATTGTATTCCGATTCCGTTTTACAGGACTAGAGACCCGCCCCTTTTGGCTCGGGTAAAAGTCGGCCTACAACAAACGTCAGCGACCGCCTCCGGCCGTGCTGCCTACGTCAGAGTCCCTCCTTCCCCACGCTGCAATCTGAAGGACTAATGCTGTGGTCCAAGGAGACTACTCATCTCCATAATGATCATGACAAAAAACTAACATATCGCCCCATGTGCCTCAGTATATTGTATAGAATATGTAACAGCATGATAACAGCGTCCTGAAGGACACTGCTGTGCAAATGTGTGAATGTGTGTTTACTACTGATGGCTCTAAATAGATTCTGCACTCCTAAAATGGGCCTTTAATGAGGTTCTGGTGATTCAACAGCACCACAAAGAATATGGGTTTAGTAGTTTTACTCAGTCACAATAAGAGGATGAACTGCTGCAATATTAGATTCACCCAAGCAACAACCCAAGTGCCGGAAGATAAAGGACGATAAAGACCCCATATGCTGTTTTCCAGAGACCCTTCAGCCTGTGGTTTATTTTAACAAACAGATTCCAAAGATTTAAGGTGTTTCTTTTTACACTCTGGTTAACAAAAAGGAATCTATTGTTGTTACCTTGGCACCAGACCAACCCATATTAAATGTGAACAATCATAATTGTTGACTGATGCCTACATTTTTTTCAATAACTTAAAGATTCGTTAATTGATTTTTTTTTTTTTATGGGAAAGAGAAAAAAATCTGGTTTCATCTTTTCAGTTAACAACAAGCAACATTAGCATTCTTATGGAGTCAGGTTTTTGGCAACTTGGTGAATGTAAATCCAATATTCACTCTCAGACCTCTGGTCTGGTCTCCACTTACTCCTGAGAAAAATATCTGGCTCTTTAGCAACTAAATGTTCGACAATGTTCACCTCCTGCCGTTTGGTGCTGGGCTGATAGCGACTGATGGGACTGGACCGAAAAAATGCAGGCCGGAAAACCAAATCAATGAGCTGAAAGACGCTGAAATGCTCCTTAAAGCTGAGGGCAACTTAAGAGTCAGGCGATAACTGTTTGTCATTTGATCCATAGTTACTATAAAAGTATTGTTTAGAGCAGCTTTCAGGCTGAGTATCAAAGTATTTTTATTAATGGTTTACTCAGAAAGGATTAATAGTAGTAGCCTAATAACTGTAGAAACTGAATAATGCTAGCATTGATAACAAAAAAAACAGACATTGCTATAGAGGTCGCCAGTCCATCACAGGGCCACACATAGACGAACAACCACTCACGCTCACACCTAAAGACAATTTAGGTTTGCCAATTAACCTAGACCGCATGTCTTTGGATGGTGGGAGGAAGCCGGAGTACCTGGAGAGAACCCACGCAGAGAACATGCAAACACCACACAGAAAGGGCGGGGCAACTGGGGTTAGAACCCACAACCTACTTGGTGTGAGACGACAGTGCTAACCACCGCACCACCGTGCCGCCCCGAACTCATCTCACTTTCTCTAAATACATCTTACTAATTGTTAGAGGGCCGGGCAGCAACATTTGGAAAGACGTGTTACATCAGTGTTTCTTAATTTAACCATGGTGTGGTGACACACACAAGTGTGCTCGAATCTGAGTATGAGGGTCATATTTCGTCATTTCGGACAGTGCAAAATAAAATGGTTGAAGAAATATTAGGTGTAGCATGTTGTAGTACTGCCGGTGGTTACACAAGTCTGTTGACTACAAGCACCTGATGACACTGTTCAAGGTCTTGATGACAGATGATCTGAGACCAGGAGTTTCACCATTTAAGAGAAGTTTCCAAAGTGATGCAGCTACTTAGTAAGAAAGATCGCAGAATGTGCTGTGCCTCACCTCCCACTTATGGGATAATACAGTTCAGGGTCACCAAGATAAAGAACAGACAGAATCATGAAAAAACAGCCACTTGAGCCAGCCCTGCTGTCTGCCATGTCTTTTCATAGAAGCTGGCTCTTTGTTTACCTTACCTTAAATGACCAGCCACTGACCATGTCAGTGCAACATCCAGTCTGTGTGTCAGAGAAAGAGAAAGGAAAAGCACAGTGGCTTTACAGTGCAGGTGATTTTAGCTGAACGGATGTGTAGAGTGAAAGAAGTGCAACATGTCCCAAGCAGCAATCTCATGACCCAGGCTCAAGCCTGTGTACACAACAAATAGCCAACGAGCACATTCCATCCCCGGGCTCAACATGTGTGTGTCTGAATCCTTGAGGTGGCAAACTACAACGTGAGAGAAGGGGGCAAAGAGTCACCATTTGTATTCTGATATCTGATGGAAATAGCTAAGCAGTCTGACATAAAATTGGGACAAAAGCAGTCTCTGAGCAAAGTCATCTAGGAGAAGCCAGAGTACAATTACCTAGGGATAGCTGTTCTATTCCCTAAACTAAATTAGGCACGTTAGACTGACAATCTCTTCACTCAAGTGTTTCAATTTTACCTAGAAGGGCAATTAAAACTATTGATGGCCAGTAAATGGACCTGGGCCATCATTCTACATTCTTACAAGGTAAATAGCATTCTTTAACTTGACATCACCTCATTCGTAGGTTGTGGGAGGAATCAAAAGAGCATGTGGGGGAGTTACAGAACAGAATGAAGCCTCCTGTGTCACTGTTACAGAACAGAATGATATCTTCTGTATAGGTGGATAGTTATTGGATAATTATTAAGCTATAAAGATGAACAAGCTGTTAGTGTGTTTCGCTGACTGTTATAGTCAGCTGATTTAGTTGCTGATCAGCTCATGAGGGAGGGAAATATAGAGCCAATTATGATTCTATGGAGAATATGTTTCCCTCCCTCTCCAACACAAGCTGATGTGCGGCTTTTGTTCTGCGGCAAAATGGCTGCCGTGCATCACCCAGGTGGGTGCTACACATCGGTGGTGGCTGAGGTGAGTTTCCCCCCTACACTCTGCTTTGAGTATCTAAGATAAAGCGCTATATAAATGTAATCCATTATTAATATTTCTATTAATATTACTGAAAATCAGGGGTTTTCAATGTCTGACAATGTGGGCCCCTACAAAAACTGAGACAACTGACAATCACCCATCCTGTCCCAGCACAATTGAATGGGGCAATCTGATATGAATGGATTTTGTTACTCCAATTATTATTCATTACTTTTGACGGAAAATGATGCTGTACATTTTGGAACTACAAATCCCATAATTTGGGGGCTTAAAGAGGAATTGTAATATTGCCATGGAGTCAGTTATTTGGCTGAGGTCTGCAACTTGGGCCCCTTTTTTAGCCTGCATTTGTTGGCCAAAATGTAAACAACCAAGGGCAGTTTTAAAAAGTGATAAAGCTCTGCAGTTATTAGGAGCGTCTCTTTTTCTAGGATTTCTGAGCAAATTAGTGGATGTTTATTTGCGTAGTGTAAAGGCTCGAATATACTTGGGAGCGGAAGCTCACACGGACAGCGACGCAAACTACTTGACTTTCTGGAGTCACCTTTGGACGGACTCCTTCCACACATGCACAGTAGATCGGATACTGCCCTGGCAGCGCTAGAGGCACCTGGACGTGACTCCCGGATGAGGAAAGTATAATCCTTGCTTCAGTCACACTGAATTAAAAAATATGTGCATCATGTCTGTGTGTTCAGATTCGACTCAGCTCTGACTCTTCCCCTGGGGAGGCACGCCTTGGAAAACCTCTGGTCTAAATGAATATAATAAAAAATGAACAAATATAATTTACAGTTTTCTTGGCACAATTTTTTCCAGTGACGATGAAGACCATAATAAGTGGTTTAAAGCCCTGAAAAGAGCTATTAAGTGGACCTTGAGTTAAGATTCATTTGTAAAACTTTTTTCCAAGGTCAAGAATTAACTTATAAGCTTAATTCCATTATGGCTAGGGCCAAAGAAAACAAAATCTAGCTGTGACTGGGCTTCACCTGCAGTAATGCAACCACTGTATCAGACTGTGGTGGTGAGGGGAAAGCTGACCAGCAAAGCAAAGCCAGTTATTTGGTAAACCCTGAGTAAAGTTATGCGAATTGGGTGGTGACCCAAATTGGATAAGCTAAGAGTCCTATGCTGTTGGCTAGACACATTGTGCACAAGAGGGTGAGAGAAACTCAGGGTGCCGCCACCTCTGCTAACTGATCTACCACAGCACTGGCCCATATTTTCCAAAGAACAAAGTAAAGCTTCAAATTGTGCCAGGCTGTGCTTTTTTTTTTTTTTTAATCAAACCATAAACTGTCTGACCACGGTAGTGAACTGAGAGTCCGCAGTCTAAAAATATTGTTGACTCAACAGCAAGTCTAGACACAAAGCCTTAGCAGAATAACTTGGGGCAAAATCAAGACAGCTTTAACTCTGGCGTGCCACTCTGGCTTTACTGTGGTTGTTTGTGCGCAGGAGCCAACGAGCATGAGTGAGTGAAAGGTTGTCACTGTCATTACAAAGAGCTGGCTCTGAATCCGAGGTGAGGTAATACCCTGTCTCGTGTTTATAGGTCACACATAGCTCCTGAACAAAAACACTTTGGCTGAGTTTCTGATTGTTTTGCTGTCAGATGATCAGACTAGCTGTAAACAATTGAACAGAATAGGATACACTTTAGTGTCCCAGAGGGGAAAATGTGTCTTGGGCACAGGCTACAATCAGTTGCTTAATAACACAAACATCCACAAAAGAAACCTTCATACAGTCAACATAAAATCAACATATGACATATTTGCTCTATTGTGCTAAGATTTAGCACTAGAGTTCAGCAGCTTGATAGAGGTTGGGGCTGCTTTTTGGCTTCACTGTTAAGTTTCCAAACCAAGCTGTGATTCCATATCTGATGATGCTCTCCAGAAGGGCCCGGTAGAACATAAGCATGATCTGACTGCTTACTCTGTGCAGTCTCAGTGGTCTTGAAAAGTACAGTCTCTGCTGTAGTGCTATCGAACAGGTGGCCAGTGTATGTTTTCCAGCAGAGAAGATTGAATATGTGGACACCTCTGGTGTAAGTAAGGTTAGTGAATGAACCTGTAAGAAGAACTGTGAGTGTGCACAGCTACTGATGATGGGTAAAAATCTTAATAATAACACAGTTTGACTAACATAAGAGTTTGTTTACAGCCTTATCATCTGGCTGCTGGTGTTTCTTGCTCTGTTGGACCTATTTTTTAAAGCAGTTCTGAAATCTAAGCAATTATATTGTTGAGTACAATGATATCCCAACAGTTAGAAATCATGGCCAGAGCTGAGAAAATAAAACCCAAGTTGTAATAATCTGTTTTTCTTTTAAGCTTGGTTGGCATAGCTTTGCATTGTAGGTGACCCAGTTCATAACAAAAAAACACCAATTATGTGAAAGGCTTGTGCATTGTGCATAACCTCCTAATACAAGACAAGAGCTACCAGCATTTGGGAAACAAGCTGTACCTAAGTAAAATAAATGATGAGTGATGAGTATGACACTGGAAGCCTTCTGCTTAGTAAAGCCATGTTTTCTTTCTCGTACGTGTCCTGGTCTGATTTGAATATCATGCATGATACAAACAGGAAAAACAAGAACAATAGTCATGTTAACCAGCTTGCCTTACTCATAAACATGGGACAAGATGAGCAGGACCATGAGGCACCAGCAGCTGCTATTTTTGTGTTGTAAGCTTCTGAGGGACTATCAGGACTGCGTTTACCTCAATTTGCCAAGACTACTTCAAGCGACCCACAGTTTATATATTCATAATGAAACAACAAAAGGAGAACTACTGTTAATTTGAGTTGTTCCTATAGTCATTCTGTAGGACTGGTATCATTGGATTCACTGGACACTAGGAAATTTAAAATCAGGTCACATTTTACACGTTGAGATTGGAATAAAGGGAGATGCTGAAATGCTGTGGAGGGAGAATTGGAGAATGCTAGTGCTAGTCTGACATCTTTGGCAACTCGATAGACATTCAGTAAAGCTGTGTTAAATAAAATGTTAGGAGGAGAATGAGGAGCTGATTATTTTTATAGGAAAAATTTAAATTTAAAATACACAAATGTATTATACATATGGAGAGAGAGGTGAAACTCGGGCTGAGCATTAGAATTTGTTCAACTGTCTGCTGTAGAGGCACTGAATTTGGTGGAGGCCCCAAAGTGTGTGTAGAACATTTTCCGCATCTGGGTCATTCTTTCAAAATCTGTGACATAATATTGTACAACAGGGAAAAACGGGCAAAAAGCCGCAATGTACTGCTAATATTTTCAAATACTGCTCACTCTGGTCGCTTCACAGTTCCTGGTAGTGTCTCCTTGGGGCTACCACGGTGTCAAGAAGTAGGACAGGGGTGCACAGAGACAATTTAAAAGTTTAAAAGTTATGGTATTGAAATGGGCATAAAAAATCTTGGTATTTCACTGATACTGACATCAAACACCAAAATATTAATATGTTTAAGTGGTGAATTCATGGGAGCATCTTCAACTGAGAAATCACATCATTACTGCTAATATCCAAAACCAAAAATGTTGTTATACTGAAAAACCGATGACATCTGTAAGCCTCATTTTCACAAATGGCAACTGAGTTACTTCTTAGTTGTTGTTGATTGTTACTACAATCTTAAACTACCAATAAAAGATTCCCTCCTTTCTAACTTTCATCACCCTGAACGGCAAGAAAACAAAGCACCACTGTGTCGCCTGAGGATGGCTGACCTGATATGACATAATGAGAGAGGTCACTAAGTGGTCACGGCGGCTGTCATTCTGACGCTCATCAGTCATGAGATCATTCCTGACCTTTTTCTTCAAAATGTGTCAGCCGGCGCACATGGACATCTTTGACACGCAAGGGGTGTCTGCTGACCAAAAGCTTTATGAATAGAGTTTATGTAATGGAGTAAAATTACAATCAAATACAAATCAACCCAGAGTTGCAGCTAATGATTATTCTTCTGATGCATTGTTTAGTCTTAATATGTCTGAAATAATGACAAGTTGAGTTATTTTTACTTAATGGAACAATTTGGAAAATACACTTATACACTTCCTTGCCAAGAGTTAGATAAGAAGATTGATACCGCCCTCATGTCTGTAGAATAAATATGTAACTACAACCAGCAGCAGGTTCGCTTAGCTTAGCATAAAAACTCTACCAACCAGCACCTCTACTCGTTGATAAACCTTATTAATGTTATATCTTGTTTGTTCAAAAAAAAACGAAGTGCAAGTATCCAACTGAAAGATAATTTCACCCCTTCCATTGAGGCCTCTCTCCAAAGCCACTCCCCTAAACACCTGTTCATGCACAGGCAGATGACAGCTGGTGACAGCATCAGATACCGGATTTTGTTTTTAATTTTTGTGTCAGAGCATTTGATTTATTGATTGCTGTCGGGTAAAGAGAATTTTAACAAATATAACAAAAAATGTTTATGAATAAATTTCCTACCTCAGCCTTAAACTACATTTACCATTATCTACTAAATGGTTTCTGTTTAGCAAAGATTGTTGTTTCAGTAGTACACAATACTATTGTTTAAATATGAGACAATCTCAAACTCAAGACCCTTACTGAGGCTGGTTTCTGCAGACTGCGCTCCAAAATATTTATTAGTGCAAATGCCCAGCCCTGGGGGAAGAGGGTGATTAAATGTGCCTGGAGTAACAGAGGCCTGGGGTTAATTAACAGTCCAAATAGCCCAGCTGGTGACATCCAGTGAAAGCCCTGTACTTCTCAGCCTGTGCATGATGGATAGGTGTTGATTACTGGATACGTTAAATCAGAATAAAAGTCAAGTTCAAGCTTGCCAAGTGCACTGCAGGAAAGGGTCAGTTATACTTTATGAGGTGCTATGAGTTACTGGCCTGATGCTGATACATGGACGAGTACCAATACCAGTCTCTTTGTGCTTCACAGTGATGAACTGCAGGCTCATAGTACAATATAATATTTTTTTTTACAAGCAACAAGAAATAATTTTATCCAGTGTTCCCTAGACTGTACAGACACTCTGATTAGTACATGGTGTCCGGTGACCTCATGATTCCCATTGTTTAAGCTTTATTATTGCTGTATTGCTGTTATTGAGGTTATGATGGGAATGAAGTTCTTTTTTTTTTGAGAGTATGGGCCTTCCTTCTAATGTAGTGACTAATCCTGAAAAAGAGTATCGTTGCTGAATGAATGTTTGACACACGGACTGATTAATATGCTCATGGAGAGGTGGCCAATAATAACTACATGATTTACTTCAAGTGGTACTCATAAAGCACTCTGATGCATTAGAACTTCATCTGAGAGCGGATGGTAATTACTTTGTTAATTAACAAAATGATAGTTACAACAATAAGAGTGTAATATAGTGAACACAACACAACAATGATGTACAACAGAATTTAAACTTTATTGTGCCCCAGTATAATCTTATAGTCAATCTGTCTGATCCTGTGTTTGAAAAGAATATTCTAAGAGATGTTTATTCATGGTTTTAACTTGAAGAGCACTTTCAAGTAGAGATTTACCAGAAATTCTCCCTAAATCTCTTTTCCACTCTTCCTCCTTACTCCCAACCACTCTCCCGCTCCTCCCCTCTCCCCATCCTCCTCCAATGTAAGTGGTTATCGGGGTTAATCTCGGGGGGAAGTGGGTCAGTTGTGCTTTCTGACCCGCATAGAGGAACCTCGGGTCATTAATACTGAGCTTAGAGATGAGGCTAGTGGCCCAGCTAATCAAAGCCACCTTCTGAGAGGTGTACGTTCGCTTAGTGTTGAGGTGTACGTTCGCTTAGTGTTGTGTTAGAAAGAAAGACGTATTGTAACTGTCTGAACAGCTCAGTCTACCAAGGAACACGTTAAAGGCATGTAAGAGAGTATAATACGTCTTGTACATTATTGTAAACCACAAATTCAAGTGCCTTAACATAAATTTGAGCAACAGTGCCCCCATTTGGTAAAAACAAGTATTCTCAGAGGCCACAAGGCATTGTGGGGCTTTCCCATGTGTGTGAAACTAATGAAATGAAACCAGTGTGCCTCTATGGTGAAGACTGCAGCTCTGACTCATTCTCTTTCAGCTTTACTCAGGCCCTGGATATTGATCCCCTCTGGAACAGAACATCCACAGTAAAAGCAGCAAGCTTCAAACCAGCACGTTCAACAACAAGAGACATTCTCTTACCGTGGAGTCCCTAGTGGGGGAGTCGGACAGCCTGTTACTGCTCGGTTCCCATGTCGAAGAGCTGTATGCTCTGCTGCTGCTGCCGAAGGCCTCCTGGGTGGAGCTCCGTGAGAGGGCCTCCTGAGTAGAACTCCGCGACAGGCCTGAGTAGCTTGGGCGGGAGCTTGTGCCATACGAGTTGGCCACATCGCTGGTCCGACTTCGATAGCTCCGCAGGGCACTGGTGGAAGAAGACTGGGTGGAGGAAGAGGAGGAGTTGTCACTGAGGCCCAGAGAGGCCAGGTCCCTGCTCAAGTCACTCTGGGATACAGATTTACGTCGGTTGAGCAAGATGCTGGAGGCCACCGGTGAAGAGGAGAGGTAGCTGGACTGGGCCGAGGACGAAGAGTAGGAACTGTAGCCGGTGTAGGCAGATCCGCCACTCAGTCCCGACCCTCCATAGCTCTTGACGGGGGTTCTGCTGAGGCTCTCGCTCCGGCGGCTGCTGCTGCTGCTTCCGAGGATGTCGGCACGCGGGATGGTTCGACCCCGGTCGCGGTCGGGGTCTGAGGAGGTGCTGTAGTTACGGCTGCGGGCGGCGGAGCTGTTCAGATAGCTGGAGGAGGAGTAACCTGAGGAAGAGGTGGAGGAGGAGGTGGGGGACTTGTAGGAGGACAGCCTGTCCCGCTCGCTGTAGGAGCTAAGGCCCGGCGTCAGGGAGGAGCTGTAGGAGTTGTAGTGGCTGGTGTAGGAGGAGCCAGTGTAGCGCTTGGCGGTGGAGGAGACGCGGGACATCCTGCTGCTGCTGCTGCTGCTGCTGGTTTCTCAGCCACAGGGAGGGAGAGCCTCTGGAAGACTGCATTGACTGCAGCCACAGCAAAGAGGCACGACTATTAGTTCATCAGCAACAATCAAATCAATACTTACACTACAGCAACAGTGTAGGCACAAGTTAGGACATCATTTATCCTTGCTTTACTAAGCATTAATCTGGTTTTAGAGACACAGGGATTCAAGAATGTGCATCACTGACTATAAAACCTCCACCATTTTGGCATTATATAATCAAAACTTAAAATCTAAAGTGATATACGCCCATACTGATTATCCTGTCCTCTTATTTAAAGTACTGTATCAGTATTTTCACGTTTCAACCCATTTTCAAAGCACTTTATAGTGTTTTTCACCCATTAAGTGCACTACGTTATCAAAATCAATCTATCTGAGTGAACATCGCGTCTCCTTTTACTGTCGACAAGGCTGGTGTTATTTCTGTGTGGCACATAATGCAGTAGTAGTAAGTGAAAAAATGTCTCCACTACATTAGCATACAACTATATTGGCACTTTAAAGCCCAGTGTAACAATTCCATTAAAACAAAGTTTTTTTTCATCACCCAAGAATCAGGCTAAAAATCCCAATAAACTGATCCCCCGTTCTAATCACCAAGAATATGATTTATATCCTAAAATGGCCTTACACTACCAGGAACATACACAATTCAAAAGTAGAATTAGCTGCGAGGATGTGAATTATTCTGTGGCATATTGCTTTAATCGAGGGTCTCGTAATGTCTCCACTTTATGTTTTCTGGGTTTTGAAAACTACTGACCCCCGCTGTGACAGACTATACAGTCCGTTCTGTGAATATTCAGATCTGACAACAGTCTTTGTGACCTAAATACAATAATTTATATACTAAACTAGGGCTGGACAATAAAACAATAATTATCGCAATATAATCTTTTTCAATAACAATATAACAAATGTTCAATAAATAGTCAATACATTTTTTATTTTATTCGCTTGAATCATAATTTATTTTATTAAGATGTTTATTTTGTAGAGGAAAAAGGACTGAAAAAAGCTTTTACTTAATTTTACTCGTGAATATTGGTTGACAAAGATTTTATCAATTTAGTTTAAATAATTGTTTTGAATGTTCTGCCTCAGATTTGTGAAGTGATCCACTGCTTGGCCTCAAGTGTTGCCCATAAAGAAGAGTTTAAACCAATTAACCATCAGGTTTCTTCAACTTCTTCAAAATCAGCCTTTAAACTCGAAAGAAATAACGATTTGATACTTATCGTGATAATTATCGATATCGAAAGATATGAAACTTTTTAGTGTGTTAACATTTTTGGCCATATCGTCCAGCCCTATAATAAATAGTATAAAGTATAAAGTGTAGTTTCCATGCCTAAACTGAGATTACTCAAGTGATGTCATGTGAATAGTTTTCTCAGGTTTAATAAAGGTCCTCCAGAACCACAGCATATATTGTTTAATGGTTTTTGCAGCGTAGTAGATCTACATGTGACTATAAAATCAACTTTAACATGTACAATGAGT
The DNA here is from genome assembly GCF_014851395.1 of Micropterus salmoides. Classification (NCBI taxonomy): domain Eukaryota; kingdom Metazoa; phylum Chordata; class Actinopteri; order Centrarchiformes; family Centrarchidae; genus Micropterus; species Micropterus salmoides. The sequence goes on along the minus strand of NW_024042261.1, from coordinate 8,569,467 downwards.
TGTTTCATATATCAAACCAATGTATATGGTTTCATTGTTACCACTTGTACTCCCTTAGACTTAAACACATTAAAAGGACCTACAGTACATAAGGCCATCATGTCTGTGTGTCCACCTAGGGCCCAGTGACATTAGCTACAGCCCCTGCTTTAACGTCTCTGCTGCCTATCTACAGGCTTTTACAGCGCACAGCTGGTTACCCATGAGGTTTACAAAGTGTAGCAGAGATGCCTACAACATGGATACTCACACTGCGCAACTCTAAGAGGCATGACAATCCCGTAAAGGCGGGCCTGTAGTGACACAGTTAGCACTAGCTAGCATGATTTCTGATACAGTATTTAGTTGTGATCTAATGCACAAGGAAGGCACAGCATCTTCTACTGGGCTTTGAATCCCACTCACTTGGAAAACCCACTGGAGCCTACCAACATTAATCCCCTTCTAAAACCAAGGAGATGAATAGAAATATGCAACAAAAACGCTCCTGACTATTTTGCACCAGCCCACCCCTCCTCTGTCTCTCTGTATAATGTGCGTCTCCCACGGCTATAATGGGAGAGTCCAGCTGGGTGCTGGAGGTAAAGCCAGGCAGGCAGCACAGTGTGTTCCTGTGGCGGCAGACGCAGAGAGAGGCTCTTGTTCACATGCACAGCAGCGTCTGAATAAATAAAAGTATCTGGTGTTGCTGATCCGTGTTGAGTTCAGTGAGTGGGGCTCCTATTTCTTTAATCTGTCTTTCTCTCTCTCTCTCACACACACACTGATCCCTGTCCTCTCTCGCTCTCGCTCTTCCTCCTCGGCACCCTGCCTTCTCTCTGAGTACATATACTTCTCGTCAGTGTAATTTCCCCTCCTTCTGGGTCTCTATCGCTTTCTCCCTCTGCCTCTCTCTCTCTGTGATCACTGGTCTATCAATAATTCAGCATATGGATCTAGAGTTGGCAGACAGGCGGCGTGCTGGAGACAGGCCAGCACACACTGTTAGGCCAAGACACACAGAGGCAGGGCAGGCCATGAATGTGGCTACTCAGTTGAGTACTGCTGAGCCAGCCAGGCTAACAGCACCAAGAAGTTGGCCTTGCTTTAAGTCAGCCAGTTGAAGACAGGCCTGGTAGATCTACGTGTTTTGTTTCTATAATTTGGCAGCAGCGGCGTTTGGAGGGTTATTTTGGTTTTGGCACTGTAATGCAGATGGCAACAATAAAACAGAACACTGCATCTCTGACATCACCCATACTTTTCTAATGGGATTGAGCCTGGATCTGGATTTACTGTCCATCACCACATTTATCCGTTACTGGAGCCAGAAAATTACCAAGTTTGGGCAACGTGGCAGGAAGCCTGGCCGAAACTGTGGTGGAACAAACATGCATCAACCACCGCAACTAGTGTGATGGTTTGACTCACCTGTCATACAAACTACAAACTTACTAAAAGACAGCCGCATATACAGACCCCTAACCCTGGTGCAATAACTTGCAGATAGAATGGTTACTAAGCTATTAACCTTTTTAACAGCGCTTGTATGGGTCTAGTTTTATACCGAACTTAACCAGAAGACTAGTAGAAGACAGAAGTCTAGTAAGCTAACATTTCATAAAGTCATTTTAAATCGTTTTTACAGTCTAAGTCTTTCATTTTGGATTTAAATGTGTTTAGCGAGATTAATTCAGTAAGTTTCAAGTCCTTTTGCAACGTATTCCATGCTGAAGGTGCAGAATACAGAAATGCCTTCTTTCCCGTTTCCGTACGGGTATGTGGCACAGAGAGCATAAAGAAGTCCTGAGAATGCAAAGAGTGTCGCCCGTTACTTTTCTGCATGATATGAACACATAGGTAGCTTGGCAGCAGACCAAGAATTGCCTTATAAATGAAAGTGTACCAGTCCCTTGGGGATTGGAGGAGACTGACTATAAGCGACGTAGAGCCGGTAGTCAGAGCTACCAGCCATAAGGAGATACTGTCAGATCCTCTGAAAGACAGGGCGTCTGGTGGAGCTTTGAAAGTCACCAGAGCTATGTTTATATACCTGTGTTGTAGAGGAGCTAGCAGCTCTTCTGAACTTCAACTTGGATTTCTGCATTTCTAGTCATAAATATTTGAGGTTAGAGAGAAATACTTTTTAAACTATGTTATTAGTAGCTTTAAAAACAACAACAACAAACCACATAGTGGCTTTAAATCTTTGTACCAAACTGAATTAAATTTTTAAAATCAGCATAGAGATTATTTCATTTCCACCTCTATTTAACACCGGATACTTCATTGAACAACCTTTTCACAATAATTGCCAAGTTATATGAGAGGAAGCTACCTTAAATACCTTAAAATACACATTAATGGGATCCTCATCAAAAATGTTTATGTTTCGTGAATTTGATGAAAAATATGTATATGCTGACATGTTGTTATCAGACTTTTAAAAACTGGGCTCTAGTGTTTTTTATATGCGTCAAGATTGCCTCTAACATTCAGAGTACCCGGATCTGTTACATTTATTTATACTGAATGTAATTTTTTTTATGTTTTATATATTAGAAATGGTGCATGCATGCTTCTATTGGCTATATACAGTAATCTGAACTGAATACATTAGTGCAGACTCCAGTAAAGTACCATACTAACTCCAACCAAAAATTCCTCTCCAGATCATTTCTTTGCAGTGCACAGTATCTGGACATTTGAGCTGGTAATTTGCTGCCTGAACACAGAGGAGACACTAGCCACGAAGCAATTCTGTCAAAGCTTGTACTTTGACTGAAGCAAAACCTATCCATCACTGCAGAATCCACAGACTTCCGAGGCCCCATCCTTTATCATCGCGCTAGCTAAAACCTTCATTATGAGACTCCTCACTGTGTCAACAGAAGGATAAAAACATGTGTGAGAGGAATTACAGCGAATCCTGGATGATCTGTGGCACCATGAGTTTACTCTGTCAGTAAGACCCACAGTATAAACATTGCTCTTCACTAAAGCAGTGGTTCTCAGATTAACAAAATGCAATCATGAACAAGAAAGACAAATTCATATATGGTTTTCTTGTGTTTATTAGGGGCTCTTCAGCCTTGAATAAGGTTATCCGGTATGTGCTTTGAACCCTGGACTGTATCACCTTGGCCTCGGTTAAGCCTAACCCTGACCGCTTCATGCATGCACTTCTCTGTACTCCCACAGCTGTGTCTCAGTCAAAGACCCAGGGCAGCTGAGAGTAACAAGCTTGGGCTAGCCTGGTGGGCGAGCTGCTGAGAGTGAAGTGCAAACAGCAAGTCACACCGCTCCACACCGGACCCATAAAATGATAGCAAACTATGGATCTCACTTCTGAGAGGAGATGTCTCCACGGAAACAACAACACACGCACTGGCACGAGCACGCGCCCCACACACACACACACACACACACACACACACACACTCTGGCCGCTCTGCATCTTCAGCCTCCCCTGAGGTTGTGGTAACCAGTAGTTTCCATAGCTACCATGGCAAAAAGCTGCATTTGTTTGCTCGCTACCGACGCATAACAGACTTAAAAGTAGTAGCAGGGCAGATTCTATAACCAATTTACACTGACTATCAGAGCTACAGACTGCTGGCTGCACTTAATGTTCTGTATTCCTTTCTTTCTTTCAGAAAACCACCAAGGAAATAAGAAAAAAAGCTCTGCCTAACGAGCTTCTGTGCTGCTGGAAAATTATAGAACAGGATGAGATAGAATCAAATATGAGAGGCCAGAGAAAACCAGAAAGTATAACAATGTGGAAATGCAACATTCTACTACTAAGAAAAGAACTGGTCGGTCTGCCAAGCTTCTACTAAATCTGTATTAAGAAAGCTGTCGGCACAGTGGCAGAAGTGGCTGCATGAGAATTTCAGCAGCTCTGCAGCTCACTGCTGGCAATTCTTGGCAAAGAGCTGGAGAGATGAGGTTTCACTTACTGGGCAGGTTTCAGAAAACCAAGCTAAAGCTAGCTTTTTAGGAACCTCGCTTCACTACCGGGAACTGGATTTGAGAGCAAGTTTAAAGATAACAAACAAACAAGAAAACAACTAACAAAACACAAGCAACATTTTAGCGCCTTGCAGCTCATTGTTTTGGTTCTACGGCTCGCACCCCTTAATGTTTTTTGTTTACTCTCACTGCTCTGATCAACCTACTGATTACTGGCCTTAGATTCATCAGGAATCTAGCATGTGGCCCTGAAGCTACAGATAATTACTGGGGAAAAAAGAGCAAAATAAGTGGTTTTAAGACTTGAATACAACTGGATCTCTGCGTATCTTCAGTGACAAAACCTTGGAAAATAAACCCGGTTAATATGGCGAAAATATTTCAAAGCCTTAAATGTAGATATTTTGTATCTATGAATTCATATGGACGTATGAAAGAGCCACAGACACATGTCAAATTCTCCTGATTGGGTCTATTAGCTTGAAAACCCATCACTCCAATGAGTCAGACCTCTTACAGTACACACTGTCCTCCCCCCGGCCTTTTAGAGAGCAGAGCTGATCGTAAGTGCAGCAGGTGAGCGTGTGTGATGACGCAGGACGCCAAGGCCGCCGTGACATTGCATGAATGTAACATCAGCACGGATGCTCTCTAGTGATTTGGAGTGAGAGTATGTGCGTCTGCGTGAGTGTGTGGAGAAGTGCTGTACTATAGTAAATGATCACCGCTATCTCAGCTGAATCAGTGCAGTTTTGAGGTGAGCACCCCTGAATGAAAAATGCAGGAATTTCCTCTGGCTGGAGATACTGGGGAAATGATGATGTGGACTAATCGCCGGAGGCACACACTCCTGCACATGCTTAACTGAGATATATAATATGATCTCTTCACAATCAAAATTGTTGAAAAGGAAGAAAAATAATACTAGCAGCAAGTGGGAATTGAACTCCCAACCCTTCAACCAGGAGCCCTGAGGACCTCTGACTGAGCTAAATAGGGGCACATTCAATATGTGATTATAAATTGTAGATTTGACTTTTAAAAAAATTGGCCAGGTGCCAGACTTATTTGCCGACCCCTGATATAGAGTATATAGTGTAAGTATACATAGAGAGGAATGTATGTTTTATGTAGTTTGTTGAAATTGTAGTTGGGTTTTGTAATGTTTAAAGCTCCTAATGATATAAACCCCATATTAACCAACAACAGCCCTTAGGCCCTCTGATGCTGGTGTTTTAACTGTTCCTAAAGTAACCCACAAAACAGGCGGCATTTTATGAATGAAAGGTGCTACATAAATAAAAGTTTTATATTTATATTATTAATATAATATAAGAGAAATGTCAGCAAAGAGTTGCCTGTTTACAAATTTTGCGTACACAGAGCAACCTTACCAATCATCACTAAATTAATGTAAGTCAAATATTTGCTCTGGTTTTAGCTTGTTTTGTGTCTCCATCGACTTTTAAATGCTCCACTGTGTTCAGCAGTTAGGTGCTAACTGGATATGTCTTGTAGAATACAGTGAGTTTCTAGAGCTTTTTCACTGGAAGAAGCTGCCTGCTGCGGCTGAAAACACCGTGAACCAAAATAATGTGCTGAAAGACAGTAAAAGTAGACCTGAGGGGAACCGCAGAGGTTAGTAGTGATAACTACATGTGACCCCTATGATGTTACACACACACACACACACATATATATGTGTGTGTGTGTGTATATATATATATATACACACACACACACATTTATTAGTGGAGCTTTAAGACAAGCTGCCATCAAGAAATTACTTTTTTAACATTATAACTGAATGGTTTTAGCTTTAGAAATGACCTTCGATGAATTTTGCCAGACTGTACAAACCAGTGTTGGTACATTTATAAAGTAATGCAGAAAAGCATATCCACATGACCATATCCGCCACATCCATAAGACATTCTATTGTTACCATTACCACAATATAAACCAAAACAGCTGTAGCAACACACACACACACACACACACCAAAACATGATGTAGACATAGTGAAGCTCTCATAAGGAATAATGTTATAAATCAACATGGGGGCTGTTAGGAGGTCTCTGAGCAGTGCTGGGTTTGGCTTGGCCTTACAGGCGGCTATATATACCCTGAAATGTGAGCAGATAAGAGACTGCTGATGTCTGTGAGGGCCACACTGACGCCTCTGCCCTCCCTTTTTGCCCTTTACAACTAGCTGCCAAGCTGTTTCGTATTAAAACTAGGCTTGACGACTTGGCTATTCTGACAAGCCATAGTTGGACCTTGTCCAGCCTTCCCTAGCTACTGGTTAGATGCCATTCAGTAGTTTTATCTCCCTCTCAGCCATGTCCTGTGAGTGGCAAAACAATGATGTATACGGTATAATGCTTTATTTAAAACTAGATATGAAGGGATTAAAGGAAATGAAAGAGGGTAATATGTTAATATAAACATCTGAGTCATAAAAAATGCCCTGAAAGAGATATCAAGGATTTTGCTTTTTCCTAGCCCCTCAAGCATCGCCTTCCAACTGTTACACCTCTGTCACCTTCATTTTCCAGCCTTGAACAAACTCTCAAAATTCACGCCCACAAAGCACAGCATACAAAGGTTGCAACTGAGGAGAACTGTTTTTTATTTTCCTTTTTGATGCTCATCTTCATTTTCAGCTACAAAGAAATTCCTTCCAGCTTCCTGAGTTTCTACAATATGAAAACCTGGAGAGGAGGAGCCAATCTGCATTCATCATTACCACCATCTGTTGGTGACTCACATGAGAGGCCATAAAAACAGCCGTGACCTCAGAGAGGACTGAATCTGCAGGCTACAGTGATTGATGATCTAGCCTCTGCAGCTGACTGGCGTAATTCTTTATTCATTGAGCTAATCATTTGGCCAATTAGATGACATTATTTTTTGGAACACCTATCAGTCTGTGCCATTACACTGAGTGATGCTGAGACAAGCTTTATACACACAGACGTGGCCTCCTATCTATTTGTAAAGAGTCAGTCACCAGCAGCACTATGATATCACCTGGATGTCAGTGATGGTGTCACTCACTTTTGATTTTAAAGACCTGCCATAAAAACTGATAATGCTAATGACATTTTAGAAGCACTTTCTCCAGTACAAATTCTAGAGATTCTGGAAAACAATCCTGTATGTTATAAATTCTCCTCAGAGACCACTGTTCTTCTTGTTACAAGCAACATCCTGATGTAAGCGCCCTCTGCACGTGCTGCATTCCACACTCTGGTGCGCTGGGATACCTGGAACCATACGTGAGTGGTTTAAATCTTATCTGTCACACCAAACACTCCGTGTCTCCATTAGTGAGCACGTCATTTCCATTGTCTCTCTATTATCGCAATGAAGCTAGACACAAAACTGACTTAGTGCAATAAAAGAACGGATGTCAGAAACATTTCTACAACATGACTGTGAAAAAGCAGAAATTCTTTTTGTTGGTACAGATACTAAAATCCACCTTAAATTTGTTTTTGTCTTTTAATGAACTGTGGCCAAGATACATGCTAAGCTGGACATTTTACAGTGTAAAAATGATCTTGTCATTGCCCTCTGGTATACTATGTAATGGTGACAATGTTTTTACATTACTTTGAACCTAGTTTGGCATTTCTGTTCTGCAATTTGTTGTCAATTATCAGCCTCAAACTGATCAATCCGATATCAGCTAATATATTGGCCGGGCCAATTAATTGGTCTATCTGTCCTTGGTTCACCTGCCTCAGTACATCTTAACTGAACACAGATCGCACATCACACCAGTGCTAGCTTTTCTCCATTGGCTCCCTGTCACTTTTAGGATTAAAACGTTACTTTTGACACACAAGGCACTACGTGGTCTGTTTTTTAAGGAGCTGCTGTCCGCTCTGACCTCTAGGAGGAGCTTCAGATCATCCAAGACGGAACTTCTCAATGTTCCAAATCAGTGCACAGCTTTAAAAAAAACCTTTTATTTATTTTTCTCTGACTTTCTCTTGATTATTTTTCCAAATCCACCAGATAAACTGGTATCCATTTGAAATCTGAATATGTTACCATCACTGTGTTATACAACAGCTGCACCACAGGTTAGTTTTGGTGTCTATTGCAGCGGATATGAGTTGATAATGCGTGTGTGCAAACAAAACTGCTGAATGTTGTTTTTTTAATGATATTGGTTTTAGCAGTAGGAGCTGCAATTTAAATGTTCTATTAAGTGTCCTACATGGCAGTAATGACAAAACTGACGTGCAGCATCACCTTTCCAGTTTAGTCATTTCTGTGAGTCATTGGTAAGCTGATCAAACACATAACTTAGTTTTCCAACTTTTTCTGACTCTCTTTCATAAAGGGACAAGTCAATTCTGCTGTGATACATCTGAACCACGCAATCTGTGATGTACAACTCTGCCCTTAAATGAATGAATGCACTATGAACTTGAGGATGTGTGTGTGTGTGTGACGTAGTTACCTGCTGTTTTTGTAGAAGTGTGTGTCAGTCCCTGCAGACTGTAACAGCTCCAGGGCAGCTCATTCTACTGTTGCTACCCCACAGTGTACACACACACACACACACACACAAACACACACACACACACAGACTTCGTGACACAGATCACTCCTGTGGAAACACACAGACATGTATGTTACATGACATACCATTCAACAGGCAGGGCAAAACAGTCAAACAGCAACGTTAAAAACTATTGATCGTTTTCTCTTAAATGGGGAAATTTAATTTAGAAGAGTAATCTGAAACAGGCAAATGCACACACTAACAGTAGATCACATGCTGCAACACTGCTATTAAACTATCCAGCTGGACAGAGGAAATGCTGCATGTGAGAAATATTGCCTTGGTATTTGAGGAAGATAGCAAAAATCAATCTTGATCTGTTTTGGGCTGTCTCTCTCTTTACAGCAGACACGTTCAGCATGAAGTGGGTTACAGGCCACCGGTCAACACATTCTCCACATTTCACGTCCAACCATTAAAGATCGATGACGCATCCTTCAGCTCGTATTAAAAAAAAAGTTGCTCAGTTCTAAAAAGAAGGTTCATAGGCTGATAGGTTGACACCATCTTTTACAGCTTCATTATGTGGCTCTTCCCGCACTTGTTTCAAGGCTCGTATTTTGCCATCACAACCAGCTATTACACATATTTTCACTATCCAATGCAAACTTCACATCTATCAAGAACTGTGAACTCTCCGGGGTAGGGCATATCACCAGCCCCGGAGATTTGATCACAGTGCTTCTCTTCATGCTAGAACTTTGTGAAACACCATCCCTGTCCTCTATTATTGTCTTCTTGGGAAGACATGCCCAACACTGGAGGCATTCAACTGACAAGCAGGTACCTAAAAGAAGAAAGGGGAGGAAGAGCGGCGGTTAAATTGTTTTGTAAGAGGCTCACCCTTGTTGTTCTGAGCGGCCAGGCCAATAGACAGAAAGCAATGGGGTGCTACTTAGGAGGTTGTGGCTCAAGAGTATGAGGGGATAGTGTGAGCACAGCGATCCAGAATGCCACAGATCAAGTTACAGAGCCGGTAAATATAGCAGACGCCTATGACCTCTGCAGGTCACTCAACACTCAGTGGCATTCCAATCTGCTCTTAAAGGACTAGCCTTATGGCTTTTTATAAGCCAAGCTGGGTAAGCATCAAGTCCACCCTGATTCTTTAGCCAGCATATGGGCTGCTTTCACAGAAATTGAAATCTGAAGTGAGGGGCAAGATTCACTGGATTGTGATTACATAGGTAGTGTATGCACCCCAGAATGTCATACTGAGTAATTTGTTGGCTGTCAGTTGCTCTAAAATTTCACAATAAATGAAATGAAAATTAAATTTGTCATCAGTTAATCATAATCATATCAGTTAATCAGTTAATCATAATCATCATAATATGACTTCTATATGACACATTCTACAAGTAATTTCAATATCTTTCAAATGAAAGTCATATTCTACCTTGTCTCCCTTATTCTGGCGTTTTATACAGTCTGTGGGCCACACACCTAAATATAGCAAAGTATGGAAAATATACATCACCACTTAATTACCAGATAAAACAGAGTATTCCCTAGCACTGGAAAACAGTTGACGTAACGTTATGTGTTTAAGACAATGGAAAAAGACGGTCTCTGTGAAGGGTATAGCATTACATGACAGTAGGAGGAGATGGGACGATTGGCACAGAGGCCATAGTTGATGCACTGCAGTGCGGCCGTTTGAATGTGGTTCTGAAAAGACGGATTTGAGGCAAATATCGATGTGTTTGAAATATTCCTCACAGAGTATGGTGATAGCGTTATTCCGTGCGTGATTAGGTAACCACTCAGACCCCAGGAGCGAAGCTCGGTAATGGAAGCGGTGCAGCTGTGACAGAGTAAGTTACTGTCCGTGAAGGGGGCGGAGAGGAGATTCAAACTCAGCGTCCTAAAGTTAATAAAACGCGAATTAGCTAACCTGCATAGTTATTTCGTCTGTGTAACCTCGGTGAACATACCGCATAGGTTAGTTAACTAGCATAGCTAACTCGCTAGCTAACTCAAGACTACAGAATCGGTGTGGTCAAGACTGCAGCGGCGTTCAGAGACCACCGTCCGACCACCATGGTGTGTAAGTTAACGTTAGGTGAAGTGAAGTGTGGCACTGCTTAAGTTATAGCCAAACCATACACATTTCACGGGTAATAACATTGCTAGGACCGTTAATCTTACTAAAGCACCACCCCAATCTTGGGCATATGGTTAACGTTAATTAAGTTGTGACGTTATCCGACAGAATAAGCAGTCGACAACGTTGTAACTTTTTAGAGTTTGTTCAGCTGTTATTCTTCCCCAGAACACACAGTAGGGCAATTTCTGTGCCTGTCTTATAACATGAAATTATACAGATATAGAAACCGGTTTCGCAGGCATGTGTTATGCCGAAATATGTAGCGTCTCATTGTGACTTTTAAAATGTGTAACATAGCGGTCGGTAAGATTTGTATCAATTCGCGACAAGAAAGGCAGTGTAACATTGCCAGAGTGTGATGGGAGTTTGGCTTCTGCTTCTGTGCATAGGAGAAAATAGCACCGATCAGGGCAAAAGGTAACGCCAGTAAACTGCAATCACTCACCTCACAGTTGGAGATCATCCCGATCCAAACGGGAAACGAAACGCCCCCCCCCCCCCCAAAAAAGTATCTTTATGGCTGGTTTGTGCTGCTTTTTAGACCACCACTAAGGGTGACCTATAATGTTGGATAGAAGAATACACCGCCATGGGCTTTAATCTAGACTACGCTGGTATTCAGCCATTTCTTCTGTCCCCTTGCAGTTGTACACTTCAACAACCAAGTAACGGTTATTTTCGCTTTAACTGTGACGTCAGTCCGGTAACAGAGCTAGTTTCTGATTGGCTCATACCTCTCTGTTAGCGTCACCAGCGGCGAACCGCCTCCTACACCGTCGCCATGGTGATGAACGTAAACATCAGAGATTTCTTTCATTGAAAAAATGCTACGTTCACGGATATGGGAAACACCGCTACTTCAGCTTTGTGGTTGTAAGGCTAAGTACCAAGTAGACTTTCCAGGGGTAAATACAGCTAAAAATAATGCTTAGTCCACCTAGTAAGTTCACATGCTTTTAATGAGAAACTGTTGGAGAAACCAATGCCTACATAATAAATCCAGTCACCTCAATACTATAGTATTTCTTAACCATAAAAGTTGTTCGGATTGTGAATGCAACTGGGACTGTCACCAAATACTGTGATATTGATATCTGCTGGGTATAAATACAGATGACATCGTGATCTTTTTCCTGTTTCGTAGTTTATGACCCCCGGGAAAGTATTGCTATTAATAATTTAACAGTAGTATACGGTGGGTAGTAGTACTAACAGTAATGGATTTAAGTAAGTCAATACAAATAAATAGTTAATATGGGATAAGTACCCTCTAGCACAGAGAGAATTGCCGTTTATCTTTTGCCATCACAGTGCAATGATACTTGTTTTATATGGGCTATTTTGCCACTAATATGTTATATACAAATCAATTTTTAGAAGAAATTATTAAAGCTCACTGTTTTTTGTGACGCTCTGAATGTCTAAAAATTAAAGAAGTACGAAAGAAAAATGCTGTTAAATGAATACATTTTATATTAGTTCTAATTCAATCTCCTAATAGCCTATATCATATTTGTTTTCTTTTAAGCTCTCCAAGTTCCAGCACTCAAGTAGTTATTCAAGCTGGAGTGTGCGAGCATCTGCATCAAAGCGAATGAGTCATAAAATCATACTGCAGTATAACCATCTGTGTATGAAACACACCCGGACCCCTGACATGCTGCTGCTGTGAATGAAACAAAGTGTCACACACTGAGGAGGGAAACTGTCGTTTATTACCATTCAGTGACGCGTCTTTCTCCACTTATACTTATACAAGAAAGATGATTCATTCTGTTCCATTTAATACTTCATATAGATTCCTACAAAAAATGATTATGCTTTAATTGCCACAGATTATGAACAGTCCCGTGTTACATATAGTTGAGTGAATTGATTAGCTTAAATACTGGTGTGTAAATCTGAGCGGGATAAAATCTGCACATTTAGTCCAACCAAAAATCTATAACACTATAATTAAAGACAAATACAGCCTTCTGAAATCCATGTGAGCTCTGGTGCACTACTTTTAGCGGCAGATGATGACTCAAGCAGTGTATTTACTGATATACCCAGTAGCAAGTATCTATTTAGTTCCACAGGTTTCCTTTCAAACAGGATGTGCTGTGTTGAAGCTGCCAGATGTCTAGCATTATGTGTCGAGTATTTATCTAAGCAGAGGAAATATGGAGCTTTTCAATGTATAAATGATCTCCATTTCAGCAGGCAAGCCCTAATCTAACAGAAGAGTTTTTCTGTTTTTGAAACAGGTCTTCGGCTTCTCATTTGCTTAGTTGTTTCTTACAATACAAACAGACCGCGCTGGTTTTGAGGAGTAGAGAGGGAGGTAATGGGTTATACTGGATCACCCTCAGTTACTCATCAGGAGGTGTTCGACTACTTCAATTAATTATTTCATTCATAAAAAAAAACTCGACTCATTTGAAGCAACAGTGATATTTTTGGAAATATGCTTATTTGCTGTCTGGCAGTGAGTTAGAAGATTAACACCACTCTTATGTCTGCAGGCTAAATATGAAGCTACAGCTTGGTTAGCTGAACACAACAACTTGAAACAGGAAAACAACTAGCCTGGTCCAATACAAAGGTATCACAATCCACATGCTCCTCCAAAGCTCATAAGTGTATACAGTACATGACTAGTTGTGGTTTTACTTATGGGGGTTATGTGGTAAACTATTTAAAAGTGTAGACTCCAGAAAGTGCGCCAGGCCAGGCCAGGCCAGGCCAGAAATAGTCCAGCAAATAAACCCCTGTTAAATCGCAACCATATTTACACTTGAGTTTTTGAAAGGATTAAACAAACATGGTATAACATGTTTATTAATCAGTTTTAGCCAGCCAGATTTAGTTACCTTTAGAGCCAGGCTAGCTGTTTGCCCACTGTTTTCACCCAGACTTAATGCTAAGCTAAGTGTCCCCCAGCTTCATATTTGGCATTATTTTGGCATATTATTACAGACATCGACCTTTTTATCTAATTCTCTCCAAGAAAGCACATAAGCCTATTTTACAAAATGTGAAAGTACAGCATCGCTTTAAATGTCATATTTATCTCTGGATTATGCGTGAAAGTGGAGAAAGCAATTAGAGTGATGGTGATGGTGGCAGCAGAGCGGCAGTTTAACAAAAAGCGATTCACTTCTTACTCAAAACTACAATCACCACACGTCCGGTGGTTGTAATGCATTCTGGTCTATTGAGGCTACTGCTGGTGGAATTATTATCTCTTCCTATCTGATGATGTCTCCCTGTAAAACTGTTGACAAATAAAAGGCGACTCACAAAGGCCTCACAGTATGATTCTGTGGGACTGATAGCAAAACCAGATGTTTTAACAATTAAAACACAAAACAACACAATGACCAAATAAAATCTATACAGGGCCAATATGTGTTAAAGGGTGTTGGGGTGGAATTTTAACCTTGTTTTCAGCTTGTTACTATGAGCAATGAGGTTTTGTTTACACGCATCACTGTCTTCCAAAGTTAGAACAATTATCATCATGTTATTTCACATGAGAAGTCTCTGTATTCTTGGTTTATTTTGGTTCTTCTCACTGTTCTGAATGGGCGGGTTTCTGTTGGAAAAAGGTGATGCTAGCCCACTGTCAATCAAATCCAATCAAACCACACACTCCTGATGCGTTTTTTGTTAAACTTCTAATAACTAATCTAATAATGTTCCAGAGGAAATTAACAGACACAACAAATAACATGAAAACATACTACTCTTAAAAAAAACAAAATCTAGATGGTAACAATAAATTTACAAATATTTTCCTTGGGCTTAATGTAAAATAAATTTCCATCAAGTTCATATTCCATACATCTAAGCAGGCATAGTGACCACTGTCCTTGCAAACACATAGTCAATTAATAACATGCATACCAAAAAACCACCCACCCTGCAAACAATTACACACCACACTTCAAACAAATCTCACACTGATCAGCACAGATACTATAACTTAAGTAGGTGTCAGCACTGCTGCCTCTCTCCGTGCTGGTTGCTATGGCTGTGGTTCATGCTACTCTAACATTTAATCAGCACTACTGTGATAAAACGGGGGAGACAGGTCCCTGTAACTCTTTTCATCTAACCTGCTGAGTGTCATTGCTACACCTCCTTACTCCTTGGTCTTATTATACCACACCTTCAAATATTCAAGTATAGCAGTTGTGTTATGAAATAAAACTGGTAAATTATAACATTAAGGAGGGATATAATGTTGCATTTACACACTTAAGATATTGATATCTGGGATGTAAAATCAGAAAAGCTGAGTTTTCTATCAGCAGTGGATGAACTGAGGGTACACACGTTTGTTTCCAAACTACCCCTACATGTGAATATTTAATTTTGTGGCTTGAAAATCAACAGTGTCTATAGCCATAACATTGGGCACTGTCGGGAATCCCCTATTCTGCTAAATTGCTTGCTATAGAACAAGTCAAAACCATCAAACATCAATGCTCCTCTCATACAAGATGGAGGCTGTATAATAAAATCAATACATATTGTATATATTCCACATAATAATAATACTCTAATGAGCTATCTTTGGTGGAAGTATTTCTGTGCAGGATAGAGTGAAATGACTACACTAATGTGGAGCAGATGAAACACTGATGTAGGCATAAAGGAATGTTTCACTGAATAACGGGCAGTTCAACGGTGCGTTCACATGCACCGTTGAACTGAGATCAGTGCCTGTTCAAGGAAAATTACTAATTATATTAATCTTGGAAAATAAATATGATTAAACATTTAAAGGTCCGTAAAACAAGAGCAAAAAAATGGAGCACTGAAAAAATGGAATGCTAACCTCTTAAAAGCATAAATAATTATCTGAAATAGATAACAGCAAAAACTACTACAATCACATAGCCATGTAAGCTAAATGAGGGACCACAATAGGCTAGTCCAACGCCAGCATTACTGCTGACACAGCAATAATCCGCCTGTCCATCTAATGCCTCCATTTCACCCTCATGCATGAACAAGACCCCGAGATACCTGATCTCCTTTGATTGGGGCAGCAACTCACTCTTAAGCTGTAGGGCGCAATCCACCGTTTTCTGCTGGAGAACCATGGCCTCAGACTCGCGACCACTTCACATTCGACTGCAAACTGCCCCAGTGCGTGTTAAAGGTCACAGTCTGATGAAGCAAACAGAATCACATCATCTGCAAAGAGCAGGTCCACAAATCGGACACTCTCCTCCACCCCGGCTGCACCTAGACATACTATCCACAAACAGAATGGGTGAAAAGGGACCACCCTGACGGACACCCACTGAAAATGTGACTTCCTGCCAAGAATACTGACACAGCTCTCACTCTGGTTATATAGGGAACGGTACCGGTACCCCATACAGGATGAGGAAAACATCAGAAAGTTTACACTGTTAGATATCATCAATTTAGGATCATTGCACTCCTAAAGACATATTATCATCAACTGGGTGTAATTTTACTTTTTGATTTTTTCTTAACCTGCCTCACCTATTTCCACTTTCTTTAAAGTCCCCATCCAGCCAAAAATGATGTGGATGTGACGTGGAAACTCCAGCAGTTGACCGTTAATGTAATGAATGTAATGAACAATATTAGCACATTCATAGATTCTGGAATTTGAATGAGGGAGAAGGACGAAATATATTTAACCATTTCTAACTTGTTTGCGGAAAAAACATTTTAGACACAAATTATTCAAAGCGAGTACAGTAGTAGTAGTCTTAAAACCTCTGGAGGGATCTTTTAGGATTTAAAATCTGCAGTTTCTATAATAAATTTTGTAGAGATTGTTGATTGTCATTACGGCTCCAGAAAGAATCCCTTGCTTTTTGTTATTGGTATTTTGTAAAATGATCTCAATGTGATGTAGCATCTTCTAACTTTGACAATTATCCACAGAGATATGGAGAAAAAAACAAGAAAATGGACCCAAAAAATGCTAATTTCATCACCACCCCCTGCATTAACTGTTTTTTCCTATAACTGCTGCTGCTGCTGCTGTTGCTGATATTGTGCCCACTTTAAAAGAGCCATTAAACGTAGCAGTCCCTCTCCGCTCAGCAGCGCTGCCTCACTAATAACCAGGGTACTTTTGCGACAAGAGGTCAAGCCACTGGGGTTGGATGCTTGCCTATGCAGGTACTATTACATGCCGTGTACTAAAAGACAGAGCTGCTCCGCCTGTACAGCAGTGCCCTCTCCTCTGTTTAAGCTTCTAGCTGACTGAGAGTTGCTCTCTCCAGTGTGACAGATCCAGTGGATGCCCCTCAAAAAAAACCTTGAAACAAATTAAGACAAAATTCACTCCAGACTGGCTGCATTTCCAGCCAGAGCCTCCCAGTGACCCACTGTAGTCCACCATGCAGTCTTCATGAAGGTGTTCCCATCACTTTCTTGTTTTACTCTCTCCATTCCAAGTGGGCCGCTGATTCTGTTCCATATGCATTTCACAGTTATTTTGTGATGTCAGTTAACCAATCAACAAATAATCCTATAAATCAATCAATTAATAAGTCACTCTAATCAGCCAGTAGGACACCAGCTGTTCACTTGGTCTTGGGCACCACCAGTATTTCATCACCGTCTTGGATGCTGTAGGAGTGGAGAGCCCGGGTGTTGTACTTCATTTCCTCCGGACCGAAGGCGCTGAACTTGTCGATGTAATAGATCCTCATGTTGCTGGTGGACAGCTGGACCACTGTTGTCAGCTGCTTCTTCAGCTCAGCAACTGTCTGGTCCAAACGGATGTTTAGCTGACACAAAGACAAACAGTTTCTACAATTTAGGCATTAAACTGACATCAGACATTTAATTCAAAAGTGCAAAAATACAAAAAAACAACGTCCGGATGTTTTTAAAATTCTGCAAATAGTGGCTTTAGGACATAGCTACGTTTATACTGATAAACACAAGATAACCCTGGCACAGGGTGCACACCATTTCATTTTAACCTGCTTCCCAGTCTTAGTATTTTTCCTCTAAATGTGCATAGTTTGTTATTAAAAGTGAATTTGTTTACACTCTTGGAATGTCCAGAAGGGGCAGAGACTGGATTACCTGAACGCAGACACTGTATCTTGTTGAGAGAAATTGTGTCTACAATTTTGAGAATGGACTGGTTAATAAAATGTCATGCAAACCTTGAACAAAACAATGACAATGCTATAAAAATAGAGCTGTCCGGTCCTCATAAACACTACCGTTCTCTAATAAGATTTATACTAAACTTTTAGTATTACTTAAAATTGCACAAAGGGCCCAGTGGAAGAACTACACTACTACTTTTACTGATTGGGAATACGTAGGAAATGTTAGGGACAACATGTTTACTGTTGCATTGTTTTTGGTCTTGTGACTTAACTAACGACTGTTAGCAACAATTTGGCGCTCCAAATGTTAGCTTTTACAAGATATATAAGCTAAAAATCAGAAATGTTAATGAGAGACTACATTCCGCTGTAAGCGAGCTAACAAACTGGCATAAATCAGAAACTCCATCAGTGGCAAAATCATCACTTCAGGACAAAAACAAGGCAAAAAGTACAGTTAAGCCTTCGTTCGTTGATCTTGAATTGGTGGCAACAGGAAGTCTGGCTCTGTCAGGTGAGTGGAGCTGGAGCTTCTTTGGTCCGAGAGGATGCTGCACAAACTGCGGAGCATTATAGACAATGACCCTCATCCTCTCCACGATGTACTGTTCATGAGCACCAACATCAACAGCAGACTGACCAACACAAACCATCACAGATGTCTCTCTTTCTTTTTTACCGTCTCTCATGGATTACAATTAAGACTCTCTGATTTACGGTACATGTTGGGACATTACGTGCAATGACCTGGAAATAATCATTATCATTCTGAATTAACTATATACACTTACCAGTGCTTCAGATTTGATATTGAACATTCATAGTTATATGCCACCTCCCATGCACAACTCACAATATGAGCAACTTACTATTCTTACTGCTAATCGTTATTACATTTTTTGACATTGTGTATTTTGGATTTACATGTGGAATCCCATGATGTGTTTGATCGATTAGTCTTTCACAGCGGAAGGTTTCACAGAAGTTGCAGTCCTCATTGTGAGCCTCTGACTGTGCAGAACATAGAAAAGGCTACATTTATTTATTTAAACGTTTCAAACAAGTTCATCGTGTCTCCAAGCACAAGTCAACACAGAAAGAGGGTGCTCATGACACATCTACGTCATTTATATTTGACCGTGCCGTAACTAACAACCTATCTGATTTAAGTACATACTTAGTACATATCATGAAAGTATAACTGGACAGCTTGATGTGTTGAGTAACTGAGACAAGCTTTTCTACATTTGTACACTATTCAGAACCATACCTCATTACATGCTTAACGCACCTGTTCCACTTTTCCCTCACAGTGAACCTCCACCTGGGCACGGCAGCGAGGTCGGAGGTCAATCTCAGCAAGTGGTTCCAGCTTCCCGTACTTGGTTACCAGGCAATGGTATCTGTGGAGGAAAAGAGCAGGTTGTGCTGTCAGTCAGAACACACACACACACACACATGAGACAAACATACTATTGTAGTCAGGGTAGAAACAGAGAGTGCAGCATACCTGTAAGGCAGCTCCTCCTCAGGGTAGTCTAAGTGGTAACGAATGAAGAACCTCTCTGCGTCCTCTCTCTCACTATCAGTCACAACACTGCCATTTAGCAGTGATATTGAAGGGAGACTAAGGGGAAGCACATACTGTATTATGCATTTGGGTAGCAGGTATTTATGACTCTGAATATGAAATGTACCAGATTATTGCCTTCTGTTGTTCAGATGCAAAACAAAACATTTGATCAACTATTAAGCGATACAGAAGCCCTGAGAGGCAAGTGAGAAAAATTAATTCTGGTGATCTATTTCTCTCCTATGTTGTACTTAAGAACAAGTGAAAAAAAAGTTCTGCCAGGATAATCTTTCTAAGTTACTGTTTTAGTATTTGTTGTTTTAAGTTCTAAGCTTAGCCTATTTATAATGTAATTTTTTACTAAGTTGTGATTTATGCATTACTAAAATAAAAGCATTTTTACTACAGTGGTAAGTTACAATATAACTCTCAATAACAACTAAATAGTTACACATAGTTACACATGCCCCAGGTTAGGTGTAAAATTACACTCACTAATGATGAAACAGCTGTTTCTGCCCCACAGTATAATATTTCATAAAATGCACCAGTGCAGAGCTAATTCACAGGGGCCGACGTGATGCCTCCCTTCACTTTTTAGATATAGACATTCAGCTCTTCCTTAGATCTTAATAAAACTCTGTTTCAACACATTCATTTCTAATAATATATATATATATATCTCATATATATATTCACAGATGAAAAAAGGAATTTAGAGATATTATCCAGGCAAATAACTTTTTTAACCTGTTCTTAAGCCATAAAGGAAATGGATCACTGGATTTTGTCTCACTTGCCTCTCAGGGCTTCTATGCTTCCTTCACTTACTGTGCTATCATGAGGCTGCGTCGCTCTACGTTGGTGTAGGTCTGCAGTAAGGGAATGCCCTGCAGTCGCACTTCCTCCAACTTAGGGAAGAAGTTCAGCTTCTCAATGTCGGCCCATCGGTTGAGACCTGGCAACACACACAGACATGTTAAGATGAAGAAATAGCGACAGTAGACAAGTATTGGCTAAAGCTGTATGGTGTCTTCTGTCAATAACTCTGTCCAAGCTATTTGCTAAAGCTTTACTGTATAGTATGTTAAGTAATAGCAGATGGGAGCATGTATATATATATATACACACACACACACACACACACACACACACACACACAACCTGATCAAATGACACCCACACTGTCCACTAATGATTAGTGATAAATTCCACGACCCAGGCATCCACAATGGCTTTTCCCTCGAATGTACAGTTGTTGTTGAACTTGACACACTGACTCATGCACACTGACGCATGACATGTCATGTGTGCTTACAGTAGTCAAAACCTAGTCTGAGCACTGCTTCCTAGCCTAAATCGTCCTAAGTTAGCACCCCACAACATAGACATTTGGATGCCACATACTGAATCCATCTCACATTTGGTCCTTTGATATGGAAACACAACAAACTTTACTGATAATCAGCCTCAAAAGAGAGGACCCAGCTGGCTACCTGGCTGGTGACGTAAAATTACATTTGTTTTCAGAAGCTGTGACTATGCTGGCCATAAAATAAATAAATAACACAGATTTTAGATGCTTAGCTTTTCATCTGACAGAGACACCAGTCCCAGTCCTTCAACTGGCTGACAGTTTCTGCAAAGGGCAAGATAAGTAAGGTAAACAAGCACTGCTAAAATGTGAAAAGTATGCCTCTGCTTACAGAATAATAAGGTGATATTCTTTATTTGTCATGAAATGCCATGAAAAGACCAAAACTCATAATGAATGTATTTCAACAAGTATTGTGTGTGTATCGAAAGCTTGATATTTCTCATTCCTCTGTGTCATAGAGCTCCACTGAGCCGCACTAGGGTTGGGCGATCCATTCTATTTTCTATTTGCACAGTACGGTGTTTCCCACATAATTACCGTGTAACTGTGGCACCACGCACGCGCAGCAGGGAGAAGGAGGGTGCAATCGATAGCAGCAATGTCAACCTTGACGACCCAGCTGTATTCTAACGTTAACATATCCGTCTCCGACGGTGTTGTGTTAAGAAAATAGATAGACTAACTTCTCAGAAATGACTTCAATGCATTAGTTTTTCTTTAAACACACGACTCCGTTTCAATGTGTTTGTGAGAGAGAGGGAGTGAGAGAGCGAGCAAATGGAGGTACTGCATGCAGCTCCACAGTGAGTTATGATTTTACTCATATTAAACAGTATATGTGGCGGTGATATTGTGGCGTGTCCCGTCACCACAAATAAATGGGAAACACTGCAGTGTGGTGCAGATTCTAGAGACTGTTTTTATGCCATCTTACTTCTGATAGTGAGTTAGTTAAAATCGCCTTAATATCGGCGCATGAAAAACCAATCGCTGATCATCCTTTCAATCGTCACACACACACACACACACACACACACACACACACACTGTAGTTTATTTTGACTCAATTCCACATACTGTTGCTGGAAATATCCCCTACAAATTTACTTTGGTTTGTTATAAACTATAATGCTCAGCAAATTTTGGAAATTATGGATTCTTTTAAAAACTAAATCTTCAGTAGGAAGTAATGGGTTTTGAGGCTGAGAAACATAGACAGGGTGGGAAAGTCGATATATCAAACTATGGACTTATTTTTGGTTCTGGTCTTTTCATGGAATTTGTTGACAATTAAAAGTAAGTATGTTAAATCTTGATCTTTTTGCCACCAGCAATCTTTGCTGCCTTATAATCTCTTGTTTCAACAGTGCACTGGTAACCAGTGAAATGAGCTCAGCCTGTGGGCAGAATATGTTTTCGTTTTAAGAAAAATAAGCCTTGATGGCTGAATCAGAAACACACCACTTGCAAGAAGGATGTTTTTCTGCCTTAGGTAAAAGAGATATGACAAAGTGATGTGTTGTCGTCAATTTGAACACGTCTTTGGATACTGTTTTTGTCTCATCCACTCTCAAAAGAACTCTAAAAATAGATTCACTGCTGATACCCCCTCAAAATAGAAACAATCCCTGAGATAAAAGCTGATGTAGTGAAGAATCTAATGTAATACTCTACAAATAACTCTGAGCTTTTAGCATACAGTGACAGCTTGTGCTAATTCTATCAGCTGTTACTTTACATTACATACTGAACCATTACATACTGAAGCTGATACTCATTCTGGAAAATCTAAATTAGAAGCGCCCAACAAGTCAACACTCGGATCCACTGACCTGAGTTGTGCAGGTTGATGCTGCGTAGGTTTGGGAAGAGCCGCTGCAGGATGTCCTTGCCGTCCTGAATGGAGGCCAAGTTGTTGTTGGCCATGACCAGAGTGTCCAGGCCGGGGAACATGGAGCCAAACTTGCGGACTTCGGCCCAGTCCTGGAGGCTGTTGTCGGTGATATGAAGCAGGCGCAAGGAGGGGCAGGCCACACTGGAGGTACTCACACTACTGTACTCGTTAAGGCACAGGAACAACTCCTCCAGCCTGCAGGACAACACAGGAGAAAACAGGGTGGGGGAGGATGAAGAGGACTGTTGTGCTGTGTACAATGGAAGAGACTGAAGAAGTGGCCCTTCTGAAGACAATGGAAGGACTCTCTCTTCAGCAGAAAGCAGCTCCTTAACAACTCATGAAACTTGCCCCTAGTTTGTATCATATTATTACTCTTACTTCTACTTACAGTACTCTTACATTTGAATATGAATACAATATTACAATAAAATGAATATAATATCTCATATGTGATTTTCCATCATACTACATTTGGTGTCTAATATACTACACATATATAACACCAATATTTCATTTTGCTAAGAGACGGAACTACACTGTTAGGGTACTATAAGTAAATCGCATTGCTTTGTAATTTTTATTACTGCTTCTAAATTGCTGTTGTATAGTTTTTATTTGTATTCTTTTTTAAATTATTATTTTACTTTGTATTTCTTCTTTAATTATTTTTTCTCTATTTAATTGTACTTCTCTTCCTTTGTGCTGCTGCACCCCCCACATTTCCCCTGTGGGGATCAAGAAAGGCTTATGTGTGTCCGTTATATATGATGGGTCTAAAATCTTCAGAGTCGGATGGTTACTTTACAGAGGGTAGATGGTATCAAAAAGAGGCAAAAACAAAAACACAAACAAGAAAGTAGTTTTAAAGACAGTTTTCACAGCGTGTTCTGTGGATAACCAGGGTCTTTTGGATAGATTTCATTCACTTCCAATAAATTGGGTCGGTGACAGAAATGTCAGAGGCACATATGTCAAAACCTGGACAAATAAAACAAACTATTTGCATGGATAGATCCCACTAGTCTTTGAGCAAACCGACCCTCTAAGGCCAGCAGCCCACTTTAGTACTGAATTACAGTAACTTCCAGTGTCACTCTCAAGAATAGGCAGACTTTTGTGTCACACAATTGTTAAACCAGCTCAAAGTGGGCAAGCCAGTGAAATGAAGTGCAATGTCTACTCTTCATTCTCAAAAGCACAGCAGTGAAAACTTGTCCCCATGCTCGGCTTCTGCGAGACACCCCAAAATCACCTCACAAGCCTGTGGAGAAATGAAGAAGCAGTTAGAAAATATTCTTCTTACTCAGGTATCTCCCTGGTGAGTCGCACCACGGTGTCCCAAGACACTTGGGTGTTGTTGAGGACGAGGCGTCGGACCCGGGAAAAGGCCTCAGCACACTGCGGCTCAAGGGTCATTCCTGCCAGGGGGTTGGAGCTCAGGTTCAGGAACTCCAGGTTGGGGATGTTGGACACGATTTTACTGATCTGAAAATAAAAAATTAAAAACACATAATTGTCTTGTCTGCTGTATAGTCAAAAAATGTTGAACCTACATATTTTAAACAGAAAACTAGAAGACTGATTTCACTTTTTTGGATGACAGTGAGGCCGCAGAATAGTTACTGGTCATTAGAATTTGTACCTCATTATCACAAATACATGATTTTAGTTAATGGTATGACATATATGAGGCATTGAATACACACAAAATACTCGTTAGTATGAGACATCAGTTGTCAGTAAAATATAGAATATCACCAGCCTTATCCTTAAATGGAAATGATCTACTGTAATAAACCCAGAGACAGCACCTCATGCCAGTTCTGCAGATTGTTATGTGACAGGTCCAGCTCAATGACATGGGCACAGAAGGCAGCAATCTCAGCCTGGTCTCCTGCCCTACGGATCCCACAGCTATTCAACACCAGCATACTGGGTAGGTTCAGACGGTCTGGAGGTGAGGCGGGAGAGGATGGAAGGAAATCACAATAAGGATGAGTCAGACAGGGGGAAAGTTCATTGAGAAAAAGATTTTCAAGGATTTCTTTATTTGGGTAAAGCAGCCTTGAGATTAAATGTAATGAGCCAAAAGAAAGCTGTAAAATGTCAGCTAATATTTCAGTATAACAGTTAAATGGAGAACTCGTACTCTGTTAGACAAAGCCAGTTTGTAAAGGCCAATGCATTTTGGGATCAACTGTGATTCACAAATGTTAAATAATACAGTTGTGCTGACGCTGCAAACAAGAAGGAGATGAGAACCAACCACTGGGACATGATAACAGAAGTTCCAAGAATAAATAGCAACAAGTGTAACTATTGTAAAGCTTTACTGAAAACAAGCTTAACAACACTGTTTAACACTGTGCCTCTGTCAAAAGCCCTGGTTCATTATTCTTCTACCTGAAGTAAAAGAACAAAAGGATGGATCTTGCATTTATGGGTCCACCAAAATGCCTCAAAAGACAAGAATGCAATGCAGCAACAAGACATGGGCTGAATTCAAATGTCTAGATTAGGCACTGGTCAAATACACAAGGGGCCTCAATCTGACTTTCTGCAGACTTCCATAGAGTCCGCTTGGTGTGCAGATTTCACCAGACTTGAGCAGAACAACCAGTCTACTGCCTACACACAATTTATAAGCTTTAATATTTATTTTTAAAGACATAATGATGAGGTTTATAAATGCATAAATTGTGAATACCAGTACTATTAAAAACCATTCAAAATTTGTTTTTGAAATAGGTTACAGGGTCAAGAATTTTGATTTATCACAACGGAAGTGAGTGAAGTCTTCAGTCCATCTAATTGCACACTTCAAGCGTCCTTAAAGACTTGAACACGACACGGTTAATGAGACAGAAGTTCACCGGGGCTCAGTCAGCAAATTCGGAGGGTGCACATTTGAATTCAGCCTTGCTGTATTTTTAAGTAATGGTAACTGGCAATCACTCACAACTGCTGCCCTTTCTACCAACATATACACTCACCGGCCACTTTATTAGCTACACCTGTTCAATTGCCAAACAGCCAATCACATGGCAGCAACTCAATGCATTTAGACATGTAGATGTGGTCAGAACAACTTGCCAAAGTTCAAACCGTGCATCAGACGGGGGAGGAAAGGGGATTTAAGTGACTCTGAACGTGGCATGGTTGTTGGTGCCAGACGGGCTGGTCTTTCAGAAACTGCTGGTCTACTGGGATTTTCTCGCACAACCATCTCTAGGGTTTACAGAGAATGGTCCAATAAGGAGAAAATATCCGGGCGGCAGTTGTGTGGACGAAAATGCCTTGTTGATGTCAGAGGTCAGAGGAGAATGGGCAGACTGGTTCAAGATGACAGAAAGGCAACAGTAACTCAAATAACCACTTGTTACCACCAGGGTATGTAGAATACCATCTCTGAACGCACAACTCGTCCAACCTTGAAGCAGATGGGCTACAGCGGCAGAAGACCACACCGGGTGCCACTCCTGTCAGCTAATAACAGGAAACTGAGGCTACAGTTCACACAGTCTCACCAAAATTGGACAATAGAAGATTGGAAAAACGTTGCCTGGTCTGATGAGTCTCGATTCAGATGGTAGAGTCAGAATTTGGCATTAACAACATGAAAGCATGGATCCATCCTGCCTTGTATCAACAGTTCAGGCTGGTGGCGGTGGTGTAATGGTGTGGGGGATATTTTCTTGGCACACTTTGGGCCCCTTGGTACAAATAGAGCATCATGTAAACGTACCAGCCTACCTGAGTATTGTTGCTGACCATGTCCATCCCTTTATGACCACAGTGTTCCCATCTTCTGATGGCTACTTCCAGCAGGATAATGCTCCATGTCACAAAGCTCAGATCATCTCAAACTGGTTTCTTGAACATGACAATGAGTTCACTGTACTCCAATGGCCTCCACAGTCACCAGATCTCAATCCAAGCGAGCCCCGTTGGGATGTGGTGGAACGGGAGATTCACATCATGGTTGTGCAGCTGACAAATTTGCAGCAACTGCGTGATGTTATCATGTCGATATGGACCAAAGTCTCTGAGGAATGTTTCCAACACCTTGTTGCAAGTATGCCAGGCAGTTCTGAAGGCAAAAGAGGGTCCAACCCGGTACTAGGAAGTTGTACCTAATAAAGTGGCCGGTGAGTAAATAAGATAAATGTAACAAGCCTCGGCCCATTCTACAGAGGCGCTAGTGATGTAAGAAAGTGAGATCAACAATCATTAGCCAATCACTATTCACCTCCAGCTCACCTTTCATAGGGGAACCCTGAGGACCTGTGGTGGGCACCACCACCACCCCCATACCAGGCCCTCTCCGGTACGGAAAGTTCTCTGGGCTGTACTTTTCACTCATCACCTCCACAAAGGAACGGCCCTCCGTCTCCTCTGGAGGCTGCATGGCTCCGTCCCGTTGAACAGCCCCCCCCCTCAGCTGGTCAGCAGTGTAGGAGACAGACATCCATGCTTTAACCATGCAATCCAAGCCCATTTGCTACTATATACATTATACACTACTGCCAATAGTGATAGGGTATGACAAAAATGGCTAGAATCATAAAAGATAAATTATTTAAAATGATTAATTAGTTGTCAAAATAGTTGTAGTCCAGACTGGTTTATACTACTATGTATAATCTAAGATGTAAAGACCGGCTGAAAGCTGGAGTGAAAGCTTGGTTCCCACAGTTTCCGTGCATTACGGCCCATGGTGTCTTTTAAAAGAGTGATCTGCACAAAAACGACCACATTCAACATAAAACAAAACCTTTGCTGCTATGATTCTCCATCATGTATTGTAATGATGTTCACTGCAGTCACATGTTTCTCTACTGCAATTAAAAACACATTTAACAGCGCTACTTTTGCCAAATCAGATAATTTTTGATTATTTAATAAAACGTTGTTGAGTGAGAAATTGCATTCACAGGTGGTGTCTTCCAATTGCTTCTTTTTTACAGGAATCCACACTAAGGCCCAATCCCAACCTCCACCCTAAAACCTAAACCCTGAACCTTCACAGACTTACATGACGTCACCGGGTAAGTGCTTGAGTGTGAGAGGCTGCAAGGGCCCAAAATGGTATAGTGGGACAGCACTTTGCGACATATCACATTACCCTGACGACGCCAAAACATGTTAGGTACAATTGTGGGTTTGGGACTATTTATTTTACATGTTCTACATTCTTCATGGCCGAGGCACTAAAGGGAACGACTGCCTGATTTGAACGTTTTCCAGGTCATTATAAAATACAAACTTAATTTCACTTTACAACCTGTTGTAATGTGTCAAATAAACCTACCTTCTACCCTCTAAATAATCAATTGATCTTTTTTAACAAAACAGCATCATACACTTACACATGAACTTATTTTCCTTGTGGTTGAGCCATGTTAGTTTACTTTCTAACGCTTCCAGGCTTCACAAGGTAGCCCATGTTTAACGTCACAATGCTATAAACTGTGAGTTATTTCCTCAGGCAAAGTCTGCAGAGATGCGGACCTACGGAAAGTGTGCATTAAAGGAGAGAGCCCTCATGCACTTTGCCATTTGAGTCTGAGAAGTCTATGAGTCCATGAGTGTGGAAACTGGGATTCATATCTCAATAATCAGTAGGGCCCAGCATTTGGACTTCATTATGCAGTTCATTTGCTGGTTTCACACAGCAAAACATTAGTCTAAAATGTCAAACACTAGTGTCCCGTTGAAGACAGCAATCAGTCCATTCATTTCAGTCATTCACTTGCAGTTTTACAACAACTCTTCATTCCATCATGAAGCTTTAACCTGTATAGATCAGCCATCCATACAGAAAAACAAGGATGGCGAGGTCTGATAAAGGACTGCATTTCTTTTTAAGAGAGGTATGAATAATGATGGGAGACACGAGGAGGCGTCCTCAGCTCTTTATCAGCAAACAACAGAGACACATTTAAATATCCCTGACTTTGCCCAGAGGAGAGAAACAAGAAATCTGATCTTCATGTTGAGCCTTTAAAAATAAAAATAGATTTGTGAAGAAACCCCTTTTTGACCTAACTTATAACTTCAGTTGCTATAATTAAAATGACAAGCATGGGTGTTTTAAAACGCGTGGCCTCGCTGTGGAATCTGCTGCAGGGAAGCATAAATTATGTAGTGGTTTTGCTGGAATAAAAAAATAAAAGGATCTTGTTACAATATACTATTTGACAAGAATGGGCGGCAATAAATTCTGGTAATGTATGAAAGCACATTGTTACTCTTTAGCTAATAAATCAAGTTATTTCAAATAACGTCATAGTTATCTTTACAGACATATAAAACACAGAACCAATACAACACACATTTTAAGTGTTTGACCCAGTATCCTGTTTAAGCGAAATCACACCTATTTCTAAACCTTTTCTTTCCTCTCTAACTGTATATGTTTATAGTAGAAGATATGGCAGAAGGCGTCTTACCTGAAGAGACGTTTCCCTTGATTTGACCACTATCACTACTCGCTGTCTTCTTCTGTGGTTGTACTGATGGCCTGTTAAAGAAATCAAGAGTTACCTGATTCATTTCGTATCCACTAACATATGTATTTGTTCTTTCGCTGCAACTGAAACTAATTAACATTTTCATTAACTTTTACACAAGACAAAGCTGTTTATTTGGAAGATGAAAGACAGGCCCTATGTTATTGTCAGTAGCGTCTTACTCCAGAGTGGCTGGTGGGGCTGACAGATGTGTCCAGAAGAAATGCTGGTCAATCTTTGGTCAGTTGCCAGGATTTGCTCTGGACAGGCCCGAAAACAGAGGACTTGGAGGGCGTTCACCACATGACACTAGAGAACAAACAAAGTCAAAGATCATTTTCCGCCTTGTTTTTCACTAACCAATATCAATATAATCAAAAGAACGTGGAAGCACATTTAGATTTCTTAGAAGAACAGCAGAGTGCCATTGTGAGCAGCCCAACGGCTTTCACAGTGCGAATATACAAAGGGTTAACAAGATAAAACATCTGTCAGTGACAATATCCTAATGACTGATGATTGTGCAGTAAGATAGTCACTTTAGTGTAGTGTAGAAAATAAGTTATTAGACATAAATATTGTTCTGACTTGCTTTCTTAAGTGGTAAGTCTGCTAAGCCGGTCCTTTATAATTCTGACAATTGTATGTATCTCTGCCTGTCTGTAAAGGCACACATCTTTCATAAAACATAATAGCATTGATTAAGCACTAAGTTCTAGTTCTTCCGCAAAATCTTTTTGACAAAGCAATAATTATTTGAACGAAATTTCGACAAACAAGACATGTTTCATACAATAAAAGTTGATATTTTACTGCAATATTGTGTTACTTATTCTACTAGATTTAAATTTCCGACCTGATATGTAACGCTTGGTGATACGTAAAATGATCTTAAATGGTGTTGTCACGTTTTACATCGGCCGATAAAGTGATTTTTTAACGGAATTCGGCTCTTCTGTTTTCTGGCAAGCCCGCTATGCCAAATGCCCTTTAAAAGTATCCTAACTGTATTCTTCTTTGCTTATCGGTAATTGTACACATCTAACAGTTCTTAAAACATGACGGCCTGCGATTCAACACGGAATTCTTGTAAATTCGGTATATACCCTTTTGAAGAGGCCATAGTTATTTTGACAAGATTTTAACTTTTATACGTGCTTTATTAGCTACAGCCCCTCACCAAGTAACATCTATCTGTGTTACTTGGTGAGAAGTGGCCCTAGCAACCACAGGCAGACCGATTATAAAAGTAGATTTTTTTTATTGTTGTCAGTGACACTTCTTCTATGAGATCTACGCCGAACTGATATATATCTGTTTGTGATTAGTAAAACACTTACAGTGGTGTTGTTACGTTATAGGTAGGCCAACAAGGCACAGACAACTAAAAATTGACAGGTTTTTGAATGGGGTTTGGCTATCTTCCTAAAAAGTGTATAGCTAACCCTCTACAGAGAATAACAACACATTTTCCCAGTATATCTCTGGCTAAAGGAAACATTTCACTGGTGAATAATAAGGTCAAACTGCCAGTTGTTGAGTAACAGACAGTGTCCAGTCCAGACTCAGCATAGTCTGACCCCCAGCAGCAGCTCGATGGAGCCCGAGACGGATTACAGATGGTTACGATATAAATATAGTATCAATAATCACTAGTTGATGACACTTTGCTAACAGAACGTCTAAAAAAAACCGCATAAAATACAAGGTCGTCGTTTTACATACCTTTAATGTCTACTTTGAATTTTCCTTGTGATAAAAACAAACCAGCTGTCATTTTGCTCTACCATACATCCCGGAAGTGACGTACTTGTGAGCTGAAAACGATTAAAAAAAAAAAAAAAATTTATTAACTTCCTTTCAAGTAGCAGCATTTTTAGGTAACACTATATGTAGTTTTGTAGCATATTTATATGGGATGCTATCAAATTGTTTAGAAATAAAAAACACTAAAAACTGAGGTACCCCGGAGAAGGCGTCCAATATGATGTCATTGTGTTACTGCTGATAATGATATCTGTCTTGTCCCGTTTCATCTGTAGCTGGCCTGACACTGCAGATGCCCTCGTTATGTTGATAGCAGTGGTGGAGCAAGTGTTACTTCCGCAGTAAATACTTTACAGCAGGTCAAAGTTCTACTCAACCACCTCAGTGAAGTAAAAGTTTGTTGGTAGTATCACCAAATGTACTTAAAGTATCAAAAGTAAAAGTAGCCTAGTCGTTGTGCAGTACTGTTTTACTATTTGATGTTTTGTGATTAATATCGCTGCTGCATGAATATGTTGCATT
Organism: Micropterus salmoides; assembly: GCF_014851395.1. Taxonomy (NCBI): domain Eukaryota; kingdom Metazoa; phylum Chordata; class Actinopteri; order Centrarchiformes; family Centrarchidae; genus Micropterus; species Micropterus salmoides. The sequence continues at coordinate 8,538,063 of NW_024042261.1, read as the reverse complement.
TAACTGCTGTAGATGTTTAAGGTTAAGCAAATTGTAGCTACTTTGTATAGTGAAGGCTAGTTTAATCTACAGCAATAATCATATTCTGTAAGATCATCGCGTTTGCAGCGTTGTTGTCCTGTGAGAATCACCTATCTATGAAAAAGTTTTCATGAGCTCAGAGAAACAGGCCTGGTAACTAGTAACTAAAGCTGTGATGGGTAAAAAGTATAATTTATTGTAGAGGACTTGAAATGTAAAGTGGTCCTGTTGTTGGGCATGCAAGCTCCCTGGGATGGCTTGCTGTGACACTTATAGAGCCATTGTTAATTTTATTAGTAATACTGGTTAGCATCCTGCTATGACAAGTCAAAAGGTTTGCTATGAAAAAGACCTCATTTTGAATAGCGTAATGTGGTACTAAACAAATGACTATAGGGGAATTATTTTGAAACTAGTATTTGTGTTTCTTCTTAAAGCTGCAATATTTAGACAAGGCCATCATTGGAGAATGAACACATAGATAAAGGTCATAGAAGTGGTATTAAAAAAATCACAGGAGACAGAATAGTCAGTGTCAACAATAGAACACATTCAAGAAACAACATATGATATACATAGAATAAAATGAAACTATAATTCAACTTTAGTACCCCCAAATGTTGATTGATACAAGGCAGTTAGTGTAAGTCACATTTCTTGCCTGTGATGACCAATATATTGTCTATGGGACAGTTTAAGAGGATGACGGCATGTAATATAACTACTCACATACCATGGGTGACCTTTACTCTTTTCACTTGTGTAAACCCCAGAAATTAGATCTATACAACAGGCCGCTTGGAGATTTTAAAGCACCGTTCCTTATCTTAAACATATGCATTAAAACAAGTGTCATGTTTGTATATAGTTGACCACAACTAATATCTGAATTTGTCAGGAGAGGAGTGAGTGGTGAGTTTTCTGTTTGGAGTAAACAGGGTGATGACCAAAAGACAACAGCGCCACCTTCAGAAAATCAAACTGCATCAACAGTAAATCCGGGGGGGGGGGGGGGGGGGGATGTAGATACAGTAAAAACAAGATGGACGATCTGAATTTAATTTAACAAACAGCAAAGAGGCACAGGTTCCATCACACTGAGCCCATCCCTGCTCTTTTACAAAAATAGCCCTTCAGCCACTCTCAGGATCTGAGCTAGAACTTCATCACTGTGCACTAGCGCCCTCAAGTGGTTGTGTGTTGAATTGAAAGATATTTTACTGATCTGATATACCATTGTCTTGAAAGTGCAGACCATTATTTAGATTCACTTGCTGGCAGGAAGCTGCTTTGAGGCGGCTTTGTCATTGTGTTGGTTAACCTTACTGTCCAGTTTTATTTCAGTTCACTGAATTCAAGTGTGGATACTATAAATGACTGATCTTCAATGTGTCAGTGTTGATTTTGTAGATGATCCTCTTTGTTAATTTGGTCTGTCCTTTTACTGACAAACTATGCTGATAAATGCCATCATAGCAGGGGTTGGCGTCTTCATTTTCAAACATGGTGTCACAGAGTGTATTCATGAATGTGGACCAGTTAACTATTTAGCTTAATATCACTGCTAACATTTGGTCTACAGACTTACTATTCAATAAAATCAGACTGAATTGTTAGTGGGAAGATCTCCAGCTTGAATAATGGGCCTTGTTATTCTGTGCAATACATACAGAGAGAACTGTGCATTAATGTGAAGGAAAAAGTATGTGAACCCTTTGGAATTACCTGGATTTCTGCATAAATTGATCTTCATCTAAGTTACAATAGACAAATACAGTCTGCTTAAACTAACTCCACACAAACAAGTATATCTTTCCATGTTTTTGTTGAACACAGTGGAAACAGTCACAGTGCAGGGTGGGAAAAGTATGTGAATCCTTGGACATAATAACTGGTTGACCCTTGGCAGCAATAACCTCAACCAAATGTTTTCTGTAGTTGCAGATAAGTCCTGAACAATGGTCAGGAAGAATTTTGGATTATTCTTGGGGTGTGTGGTGTGAATCGCTCTCTTGAGGTCATGCCACAGCAACTCAGTTGGGTTGAGGTCAGGATTCTGACTGGGTCACTGCAGAAGGTGTATTTTCTTCTGCTGAAACAATTCTGTTGTTGATTTACTTCTGTGCATTGGGTTGTTGTCCTGTTGAGCTTTAACTGGGAGACAGATGGCATAAAATTCTCCTGCAAAATGTCTTGATAAACTTTGGAATAAATTTTTCAGTAGATGATAGCAATCCTTCCAAATCATGATGTCCCCTCCACCATACCTCACAGATTGTATGAGGTTTTGATGTTGGTGTGCTGCACCTTTTTTCCTCCACACATTGGGTTGTGTGCTCCTTCCAAACGACTCAACTTTGGTTTCATCTGTCCACAGAATATTTTGCCAGTAGTGCTGTGGAACATCCAGGTGTTTTTTTGTAAACTTCAGACAGCAGTGGCTTCCCCTGTAGGGTCCTCCCATGAACTCCATTCTTGTTCAGTGTTATGTATTGTAGAGTCGTCAACAGAGATGTTAGCATGTTCCAGAGATTTCTGTGAGTCTTCAGCTGACACTAGGATTCTTTTTAACCCCATTCAGAATTCTGATGGTGCTCGTGCAGACATCTTTGCAGGACGGCCACTCCTAGGGAGAGTAGCAACAGTGCTGAACTTTTCCCATTTATAGACAGTCTGCTTACTGTGGACTGATGGACATCAGTGCTTTTAGAGATACTTCTGTAACCATTTTCAGCTTTATGCAAGTCAACAATTAATCTTAGGTCTTCTGAGAGCTTTTTTGGTCGAGGCACGGTACACATCATGCAATGCTTCATGGGAATAGCAAAATGAAAAAATTTTTATAGGGCAGGGCAGCTCCAACCAGCACCTCTAATCTTGTCTCATTGATTGGACTTCTGGTTGGCTGATTTCTGACTCCAGTTAGCTTTTGGAGAAGTCATTAGCCTAGAGGTTCACATACTTTTTCAATCTGCACTGTGAAGGCTTACTCAATGTGTTCAATAAAAACATAATTTTGTGTGTGGTATTAGTTTAAGCAGACTGTGTTTGTCTATTGTTGTGACTTCGATGAAAATCAGATGACGTTTTATAACCAATTTATGCAGAATTCCAGGTAATCCCAAAGGGTTCACATACCTTTTCCTGTAACTGTATATGGTCAATACTTAGGCCTAAACTTTAATAATGTTGTTGCAATCCAGTTTACACTAATATTTTAAGTGTTTAGGTTCGCAAAAGGGGATGCAGATGCACCCCTGAAAAACCTTTCCACGAGTGACATTTGTGTTAAAACTGCAAACAAGTCATATCACTTCATGTCGTCATGTCAAAACTACCTGGGGGTCAAGAGCTGGGGGATGATGGACCTGGGACATCAAAGTGACTGTCATGACCAGATTCTTGTTGGTCTGCATGAGACTTGCACAGTTTAATCTCGGCTCCATCTTCAAGAACTGCAACTTACAGTCCCAGACATACACACAGTACATTATGTGTATGTATATATTTTCATACCTACCTAATGTTGATAGTTAGGAGTTTATACTTTGCTGTCCTTGTTTTAGCTGTGTGTATGTATCTTAATGTACAATTGTTTGTGGCCACTGCGTGCTTCTACATTCCTGCTACCACCTGGGCATCCAGAACAACTTTGGCTGTCGCAGCTTCCTAAAGTTTGCCAGGTTGTGCGAGGTGGACGAGCAGAAGCACATCTGCACCGGAGACAATGTTCTGACAGTGTTAAGTCTGCTTTTTGATCAGCTTCCCGTTCATCTGATTAGTTAGTGATTAAAATAAAGCTAACTCTTAACAGGAGGTGGGCAATCTGTATGACATGTTCCACACAAGGAACTGTCTCCACAGAAGAGCCTATCAGTAGTGGTCTTGGCTAGTCTTGGAATTAAATCCTGAGTCCTCAATGTCCAAGACCAGACCGAGTACAAATGCGGTCGAGTCAGAGACAAGACCATAAAAAAGTGGTCTTGAGACCAAGACCGGTCTCGAGTACTACAACACTTCTTGTCACGTTGAGAATGCTTGCTCACACTCATCCTCCTACCCACCCATATTTATCAACATGAATCCCAATTATTATAGGTAAACAGTGTTTCCCACTGAATGACAGCGTAACTGTGGCGAGAGACACCGAGCGAGAGGTGGTGCTGGGCGGATATGTGCTGTGCGCAGCTCTGTAATCTTATAACCTACGATTTAACCCATAGCCTAGCAAAAAGAAAACGATAATTGGAAATCAACATGTGGCAGGTCACCACAAATAAATCAATGTGTGGGAGACACTGAAAAACACATTACATTTAGTGCAGAGGTCATCCAGCTTGATTATCCCCCTTATTAAGGCAAGTGTGTCAGCATCTGTGACTGAAGTAAAATTAATGATATTGCTGTAGGCTGCTGATAAATAACGTGAGCCTACACGCTGCAACATTATCCTCACTTTGATCATTTCACAAGACTAGTAACAGCTTGCATGACCGTTCAAGACAGACTACGCATATTAGCAAGTTATGGCATGAGAGAAAAGGCTTAATAGCCAATGATAACTTGGTCAACATTTTGCTAAATGTGGCTGATGGATTTTATTGTTTGAGTTTAAGAACGTGCGTCGCTTTAAAAGTTGCTGCCTCAAGGAATTGTAGGACGGCATCATCTCCTTTCCTTTCTATTAAAATGGTCCGGTGTACCCTATGCTAAACTCCTGGCCCTTTTATCACATCATCCTTTCATGCAAGTTTTGACATTAGCTTCAATAAACGTTAGAGTCCGTTATTGACAGATACAGAATTTTTGGGAACAGCAGTCAGGTAAACTTGTGTTCTTGCCTCTCAAAGTCTGATGTCAGCAGATAACAGTAAGTTAATGTATTAGCCACAGTGAATCTGGTTGTCCTGCTAACCCAGCTGGGAAGTGCGCTCTGTCTGTGTTTTGGTTGCTAGACAGACTTTGTCTCTGAACAATGTTAGACTGAAATACAACTTATTACGTTTGATAACCCCCGACCGGCCATGGTGTTTATAAGCTGCACATCAACTTGGGTTCACACGCACCTGCATGAAACTAAACTCGCCCATTCTAGCAGCAATATAAGTGGGACTAGTCCAGACAAGACAGGCGTGATGGCACAAATTTATTAAAGGAGGGGCCCTGATGGAGCTGATAATTTATATCCAACACTTGCTAGATATTAAGTGCTATGCCGAAGTTCTTCAGTAGATCCAGGCTCCCCCAAGCTTTTTCCAGAAGAGCAATAAATGGAGAAAAAAAAAAAAAAATAAAAAAAAATTAGGACCACAAAGAAATTGAGCACCGTGAAAAATGTTCAGTTTAATCATTTTATCTAATGTTATTACACAATTTTTTCCTTGCACAAGTATTGAATGAAAACTCAAATATGAAACTTCTGTTTTGTCCAAGTGGAATTACTATTATACCTCTGGTGGGCTATGAGGCTATACTATTAGGCCTACATAAAATTACAACTAACAGTATGCCATTAGATTAAAACTTTATTGAATTACACTAACATTAAAGTAGTTTCTCTTCAATGTATATGCAAATTTCTACAGCACAGGATGCCGTTGTGCCAGAATAAGCTCCTTCTAGCCCCCTCCAGAGTGTAATATGTTCCCCTTTACTAAAGTTATTGTAATGTTGTTCAGTAGTCTTGACTGTACCAGTGGAGCTTTATGTCTAGCAACACCCATGGTTTAGGACATTAATTCAAGAGGCTTTTTGTAGGTCTGGACAAGATAAATCTGCCACAAATTTTGCACATTGAAAGAAAACGTGGCTCGGGGCTGATCTTTAGGGGACACTAGCATGCCATTTTGCGACAATGTTTGACCTGGAAGTTTCCCAGGACTTTAATTTTGTGCAAAGCTTCGTGAGTTCAATGTTATTACAAAGAAATCAGAGCAAGTTCAAGCTGAGTGAAGAATTTAAGACGACTGCAGATGGCCAAAACACCACCCTTGAGATTACCTTGTGCTTGTTAAAAATTCAACAATCTACACCTAGTCCAGTACCCAGGTAACTAGTGCCTCGTTTAAATTTCAGTCAAATCTTTCACTCTTGAACACAGCAAGAGGCACGGTGGCAAGCTGTTCAAAGAATTACAGCTGTGCTGACTGTCAAGATGGCCAAGCATTTATATGGTCCTAACAAGTGTTTGTTATAGCTTAAACCCTTTTAACAGGTCAGGGAGAAAAGCAAAGTGAGGAAAATGGGGTCCCAACTAATTTTCAAAAGAAAAAGGTGAGTACAATCAACTATACTGGACCAAGAGGGCCCTCAGGCTACTTTTTATGTAGGGCCCAGAATTGTGCTATGCCCCTGCACTGAGGTATAGTAGACAAAAGTATCATATTTGTACTCTGTCAGGCTCATCTTTTAATCAGCAAAAACTGAGTTGTGCATCTAACCTTACTTGAATGAATCCTATGAAAGCCATCACACTATGCTTTTTGTATGCAGTTCCACTTCCTACATTAATCTGCTCTGCAGATGAAATTATATGATAAACTGCAGAAAGGCACAAGACCAATTTTAAGTGGAATATTTTTATCACTATTTTATGTCCATTGTGCATGAATGTCACTTTAGAGACAGTTAAAGTACGGTACAGTGGCTGCATGCCAACAGGCAAACATTCATGTTTGCGTATGTCTACACAAAGCGACATCGAGTTACACGTCACATTCTATAATAAAATGCAGGCCTTTCATTTATACTGGAATCAGATGACTTGACTGACTACTGCAAGAGAAGAGACTAGAATTCACTATGAAGACAGACAAGACATTTTGCTTAATTTTGTTTAATTATTCCTCTTGAATTTTTGGTGATTTTAAGAACGACAAGGGTAGATGTATTTTGTCTCAGCCTGGTCACCTGAGGGGGAAGAGAGAAACAAAGAGTCAAACTTTTTATTCAGGTTAACATAGTACTCAAAATTAGTATTCAGATACGTTTGTCAGTGTGGTCTCTGTAAATGAGCATTAGAGAGGACTGAGTATCTGACTTACTTGGCTGGTAGTAGTCATAGATCTTGACCACGGCTGGCTTCAGGTTCTGCACTGGGAGCTCCTGTAGGAGGTCTAAGCTGTGGTTGATAGGTATGTCCTTTGTTAACTGTTGGAATAAAAACAGACGACACGTCAGTCACAAATCTGGAGAGCATCATCTATTGTTCCTCACTGTGAATCCCTCTCACCTCCGTTATGTACACCAGAACGTGATCTTCCTTTTCTTCAACACGATCCACCAGCAGGGCACCTTTGAGCTGTGAGGAGACCACATTCAGCTGGGTCGTTTATTGAACACTATTCATTTCCTACTCAGGTTAAAGTCACTGTAATAACTCACCCTCCTCAAAGACTCTGGGTCTGGGACAAAGCCAGAGAGCATTTTGATGTCCAGGATCACCATGTTTGTAGTGCTTGCTGTTCCACTATATCTGCAATGCAACCAGAAAAATGTGATGTTAGACTTCATCCTTTTCTTCATAGTTCTAGTAGTTGAATGCAGAGACAGAAAGCCTTCATTTACAGTAGAGATATGTAAAGAGATCTATCTATATATCTTTACATATACAAATATACCAGTAATCATTTCTCACAGTCTGTCCCCCAACAGTCAGTAGCTGGTAGATTCAGAGGATTGTCATAAATTACAGTATTCTTCAATCATTGCTGTAACATGGATCTAGTGTTGTTGATTACTTACAGGGACTTTAGCTTCAGAGTGAGTTTGGGTCTGAGAGATGTGCAGTTGGCCTCTGGTTTGACCTCCACACTGAGAGTGGTGACAGCAGCAGGAGTTGGGATGTTATAGTGAAGAGAGATCTGGGACACAGGGACATGTGTAATGTTCATTTAAAGTGAGCGGTGTTAATAGTTAGATTTGACCCTTTATTTGGAGCAAGAAAGCACATGGGAACAAACTATACCACCCATTAAACTGGAGACATTGGTGGGTCTAAAGTTTGTATTAGTACTGGGATGCTAACATTTGGACATGGTTATGTTTGCAGTGTTGTGTTTGTGTAGGTCAGAAACAGGAAGTGCTGCAGTGACAGTGATCACTGACCTGCACTGAAGCACATGCAGAGCCCTTCACCTCCAGGCTGTACTTTCCTGTAACTTGCTGCAGCAGCTTTTCCTGGTAGAGCAGTTTGTTGTTCTGATTCACATCAAATGTCAGCTGGCCACTGGGAGACTGGACTGTCACTGTGCTGGAACCCTTTGTACTGAACACTGCAGTGGCGTAGAGAGCCAGAGCCTGGAGAGCCACCACCGTGTCCTACAACACACAACAGTTACTTTATGGGCTTAGAACCAAATGGAAACTGACTTTGAATTCCTGCATATGCTAAACTAAGTGGATGAACCATTTATAAATTTCAATGCTGATTTTAGTACAGGAACAAATACTAGCCATCTCTAAAGGTAATATTACAATTTAAAATGTGACAGTATGCTTAGTTTTAGTTAATGGGCTATAACACTGAGAATATGTTATGTCATATGGTGAAATCATGTATGTTGCAAGTGTTATTTTGAACTTAAGGATTTAGTTCTAATAGATTGAGAAAATTATCCTACTTAATCAGCTGACCACCACATTTAAAAAGCTAGTTATGCTGAAAAATGTGTTTTGACAAAGATGAAAGTAGGGCTGTTTACCTAGCCAATGCAAGTTGGCCTTTTGAAGTTGCACTGCTTTCACAAGAGTGAATTCAGTATTAAGTCACAGCTAAGACACAGACATTTCAAATAACTGCTCCTACCTTGATCATATTCAGATGAACAGGCCAGAAGAGAATACTGTACATTTACTGTGAAGTCCAGCTGTCTGGGCTGTACCTGTGTGGAGGAGAAGCCTCCATAATAGTTCTGCTGGCCCGTCAGCCATCTGACGATGCTGGTGGCGGCGCCCAGGTCTTCAGCAGTGGGAGAGCCGCTGAGTTTGGCCAGCAGCACATAGGAGCTGATCTCCACAGACAGAGAGGCTGACGTTTCTGTCGCTGTCTGAGACCAGTAGAGGAAACCTCCTGAAAACAGCCATCCACAAACAGACAAACAGGCACAGGGTGAGCCACATTCACAGCAAGAGTGTCACTGTTGAAAAGTAGTGGGGATATAAGCACTCAGACTAGGGGTGTGATGATGATACACAAGAGCAAGATTATATTTTAAAGAAACATGAAATGCCAATATACACTGAACAAAATTATAGACACTTGTTTTTGCCCCCATTCATCATCATGAGCTGAACTTAAAGATCTCTGTACACAAAGGGCTATTTCTCAAGTATTGTTCATGAGTCTGTCAAATCTGTTAGTGAGCATTTCTTTTGCCGAGAATCCATTCACGTCACTGTGGCATATCAGGATGCTGATCAGACCGCATGGGTATTTGCACAGGTGTGCCTTAGGCTGGCCACAATAAAAGGCCACTTGAAAATGTGCAGTTTCACTGTATGGGGGGGGTGGAAACCAGTCAGGATCTGGTGTGACCACCATGTGCCTCACAGTGCAACATCTCCTTCGCATAGAGTTGATCAGGTTGTTGATTGTGACCTGTGGAATGCTGGTCCACTTCTCTTTAATGGCTGTGCAAAATTGCATTGAGGTTGAGACCCCGATGAGGACGAGCATGCAGATTAGCATCCCTGAAACAGCTCCTGACAGAAATTCTGTTATGCAAACAGATTGTTGCAGCAGCTGTCCAGGTGGCGGATCTCAAATCACAAAGATGCTGGATAATTTTGTTCAGTGTACAAGCAGGGTTATTGAGGTCCTACCCAGAAAAATTAGAGCACTAGACACTTCATTTCCTGCATTCTGGCAGGTGTGGACTTGAGTCACAAAAATGACTCCTTTAGACTTGACAAAAATCAAAGACTTGCAATTTGACAGTGACTTCACCCTTTTGAGTTGAGCTTACTTGACACTCCATGCCCAAATATAAAATGTTAAGAAAAAACACTGCGCAGCGCATCAACATAGCACGGATCTCAGACTGGAGCGTGTGGCTTCCTCCATCAAGGAGGACCAATCACCGACCGTCACGGCTGCCTGCTCCACGATCTCTTGTCCCTGGCCTTGTACACCCCATAGACAGTATATTAATGGATGAAGCCACCCTGCTGGTTTGAATGGAGAGCAGTGAACACATTTGACCAATACTACAGGGTTACTTCTGTTGGCACCAGTGTACTGCGCATAATTGTGCAGCATAACGTGGTTTAATGACAACAGCAGAAGTGCTGTAATTCTGCTACATGGAACTATCCATGCAGGCTTTGGTTGGCTTCACCATTTCAACTGGCTTAACCCTTTGTGTACACCCCAGTACCCAACAATGGGTTGTGTAGTAAGCTGAAACCGATAGCGCCAGATGCTGTTTCACACCACCACTTTATAAATCCAGCACACCCCTTTCACAGCTGAGGCGCTTGTCCCTCCCTAAGGTGTGTTTAGTGTTGTTTTACCGGATCGGTGCTCGTAAGATATCCATTGTTTTTTGCATCTTCTAACATAGCAATTTATAGTTTTGTCACTGCATCTCCTGACAACACACCATGGTTGTATTTCAGCGTTCTGTAACGCAACTTCGTCAACTCGAGTAATTCACTGTCACGTGCTCCCCTCCTCCCACGCAGGCTAATGCTTCAATCCATTTTATTTTTAGCTTGTAAAAACTTTTGAAATTTGGTGAAGAGCGCATTGTGACCGGAGACTTGTAAAATTATTACTTAGTCCCACATCTGCATTCTGGAGACACTTTCTGCTCTAATTTATGGCAGAAATGTCTATATGAAATTAAAGAAATTCAGCTGGTGACAACTTAATATAATGCAGTAATCTGCTGCAATTTGGAAGATGCACATTTGTTTTACATTTAAGTTGCATTGCATGTTTCATTGTGCAAATAAAACCATCTCAAAGCACTCCAACACCTCTTGTTGACATTTATACAAATGCTTAAAAATTGAGACGAAATATGCCATTCCAAAGTGTGGTGGGGACATCCCAGCATAAATGACAGCTGTGATTCACAGGAATGAAGCCAGAAGGATTTCCTTCAGGAGGATGACTCACCTTGGTTTGATGAAACAGTGTCCAGGTGCTTCAGAAGGTGAGCACGGGTCTCCGTTTCTCCTGCCAGGGTGAAGACGTACGCCAGCAGAGCTGTAGTGTAGGTGTTGCTAAAGTCACTGATGGACTCCCTGAGACAAGACAGGCTCTTGTTCACCACAGGATCCTATAACAGATTCAAAGAACACATTATAATAAATGAGCTCAGGACTAAACTGATTTAAGCAAGTTTATTCTATGACAATACCCTAACCCAATTCCCATGCTAAATATAAAATGACCACCATCTCCAGCCAGGGAGAATTCAGTGTATGAAACAAATAACCACAAGATTTGAGACAAATGCTAGAAAATGTATTTTACAAAACACATTGTATAAAAGTACATGAACTATTCTAATATGTATGTTGGCTTGTGTCTTGTAAAGGAAATTTCAAGTTTACAGTCATAACAGCATGAGATTTGTGGCATGTTTAGTCTACTCACATTCAGGGGCACATTCATCTCCAAGTAGGCAGCAGTGATGTAAGCACTGAGAGTCACTTCATCAGACACACCACCCTGTAGAGAGGAAGCATCATGCAGACGTTATCACTGTAGCTCCAAAACACAGGCGCCAGATTCAAGTGATTTTCAGCACAGCTTTACATGCAGATTGCAAATGGTGGCGTGTCCTGTTTCACAAAAGATTCAGAGTCCAGAGCTCTCGCATGCTCATGCAAGAATGTTAAATGTCAGCCGTGAAGTCTCATGTTGCAAATCACTGCCCCAGGTTAGCATTAGTTACAACTGATAGATATTGAGGGGAGCATTTTCATACAGAGACTGACCTTCATTCTGTTGTTGAAGAGTTTTCCCAGCTGCTGGAAACAGCCATTTTCTCGTTGTTTACCATCCAGCCAAGACTTAGACTCAGCAAGCTTTGTTGGGTCAATGTAGATGAAAGACTGTGCTTTGGCAAAAGATCTCAGCACAAAAGCAGTCAGCCTGAGGATATTAAAACAAGGTCAAACAATAACTGATACAATGAAGTGAAGAGGAAGCACTTGATCTGTGTAATGTCAGTGTAGTAGCCACTTAAGCATATGTATTTTTAATGAATGAGGTAAGGCAAAGACCTGAAGCATTGTGTTCACAACACATCGGTGGTATGTCAAGTCATCCTATTATCCAAAAAAGTTTTGCAGGATTGTGCTCAGAGTGAAGCTACAAACACCAAATTTTGCAAATACAAAACATTCCTAATGAATACAACCGTTTAACGCATCATGCTTTAGAAACATTAGCATGTCTTCCAAAACCCTACAATACGTTTTGTTCATATAGCCATTATTTTGTCTGATTTACGCTGGTCTTGCATACCTAGACAGAACACCATCCTCTTGTGCAAGATGCTGCTTTCATCTGCTCTGTTTAACCTGCCCAGTATTATGTACCTGCAGTACTGAGGCTGCAGTTTCAGGACCCCCCCAATCCTGGGACTGCAGTTCTAGGACTGTAGTTCTTTTGTGACAGTACCATCTAGTGGATGGGTGGTAATGCACAGCAACACAAGGTTAACCCCGTCTGCCAGCATGTGTGCAACTGTAGGGTTATCCGGTCATCATGCATCATTAACTTCGGTTTAGGCAAACGCCCTGTGATTGTTAGGGTAAGGCTTCGGGGGGTGTCAACATTGCTAGCCAGCCTCACAGTAAACAAGGGTCCTAGAAATGCAGTTCTGGTCCTAGGATTGTGGTCCTGAAACTGCAGCTACTTACTACTCAGCCTGTTTGTGCTTTTAAATGGATTCATACCACCTGCTGTGGTGGAGGGCAAATTTCTCAGGACATTTGCAAGAAATTACATACAATCACAGCAGAAAGTCAGTTTCTATAGTATTGTCCTTGTAAGACATGCTGTCTTCAAGATGTGTTGTGCATTTGTTTGATGCCATGTTTTGTAGTTGCAAGACAAAATTCAGTTTGTTCATGGTGTTTTGTATTTGCAATTTACACCATTAGTGAATCAGGTCATTTTAGTGCAACTTTAGAGGTTGCACACTTTGAACGTATTTATTCTTTGTGGATGATCAGGTGTTCTTACCAAGTGTTCCCTGTTCCTGTTCCAAATGTGCTGTAAGCACCCTCGCCATTTTTGTAGTTCAGTTGTCTCTGGTAGCCTGTAAAATAGAAACCTGTTTATTAGGACATTAACACTCATAGGATTTTAAGTGTTGGGAAACGATTGCCATTAATCGCAGTTAAGCGTAAAATTATGAGTTTTAAAGTAGTGAATTCACTCTCAGTTTAAATATATCGCTACACACACACACGCCACAATGTTTTTAAACAAGGTGCCCTTTACCAGCAGTACTGCCTTTACACAATAGCAATGAAAGGCTACAGGTTGCTTTGTTCATCTACTTCTCCCACATGCTACATCCAGTGTAGTCTGCTGCAGCCTCCCTCTGCTGCTTGTTGGGTGGCTGATCAACATCCCACCTGTTCTGTGACCCATGGTTTGACTGTATTCAGAGCTAGTGAGCAATGGACTTAATAGTAAACGGTTACTATTGGCGTTAATTAGGCCTACTTAATGCGTTCACATTAACAACAATTACTTAACTTGCCAGCCGATTGTTTAATGATTCACTTTCCAAATCTTTGCAACACATGTGCAAAAGCAACTGATGTACAACCTGGTCATAGCAGTGAGTAATGAATACATAAGTGGGATAAGCAGCAAGAAAAAAAAAAAAATTCAGTTGCAACTTCACTACAGTCTGACATACAGGTGTAAAGGGGAACGCATTGCACTAACCCAGGGAATGAATATAGGCAAGTGCCTTCTTTGGATCAAATTCACGGTGACCCTCCAGTGTCTGAATGATGACCACAGCAGGATATAACAAGGAGAACCTCACATGATGATCGTGGAGTAAGCTCTTGCATTCGTTGAAGCGGACTTTTGTCAGTGACACCATGATATTGTGCCCATTCCAGGAAACCTTGTGTGCTGCTTCCACGATGGGTTCTGTCCTGGAATCTCAGAAGTCTAGCAATGAGAGCCCTTGGCCTCCGTGTGACTGACGTCTTGTGCCAGTCTGTGTGCTCTGTTGAGCTCTAGCCTCCCAAAAAATAAAACTAAACCCACTCACACCGATCTATGTTTTTGGAATATCAGGGGAAAGCCTGAGCATCACCCCCCTCACACTCCTCTGGAAAGCCAACAAAATGTAGGCGTTTCTCCCGTTTAATAGCCAGTTTACATCTAAGCAGCACAACCTCCTCCAGTTTCAGGTGGCTTCTCCTGTAACTCCTGGTTAGCTTCCTCAAGGAAGGTCAGCCGGCCTCAATGTGATTAGAAGCTCGAGATCGCCCTCTGCTCATTTTCCACTGCAAATGGGGACCTCTTAATCTCTGAGTTTCCAGTCTTGTACTTCGGAGGCATCTTTGATCAGCCTAGACATGTCAGTAGCTGTGGGGGCGGTGCTGGCGGCTAGCTCCTGCTGGGTGAATATGTCTGCATTGGCACCATTACCTTGTCATTTGTTAGCCTTTGTGCTAGCCTTGGTAAAATGCAAGAGCAACTTCTGGTTACCACATTTGTGCTACTTTGGGGTATCCTGGCCTCTTCTGTCCCGGAGTACAGAGTGGTCCAACAAAATGCAACTTTTGCAATGTCTTAAGTTACATTGTCAGTGCAGGCAGAGCTAGTCCTCTGCCATCATCATGTGTCTCCAACCCAGCCCTAGATTTAAGGTTAATTTGCTGATGTCAAGTTTGAATGAAACATTTTGGGGAAATTCTGTGCCTTCATTGGACAGCTGACAGGATATAAAAGGGTAGAGAACGAGGAAATGCACAACCAAGTTCAGCTAGATGCTATGTTGGGGATGCTAAAGAGCAAATTCATTGAATGGAAGTCATGAAAGTTAAGTTCACAAGCCAATAGCCACAAAGTTCCTCCACCAAGTCAAACTTGGACAATTTGAATTTAACACGAGGCAGTTAATTTGGATCTGAACTTTGAGCAGACCCTGACCTCTAGTGGCAAAGATGAGCACCATCAAGCAGTGACTCAGATCTGCTTATATTGTGACTAAGCAGCACTGACTATTAGGTGGGAGATTTGTCATGTTTAAAGATCAAATGTTTATGAAGTTAGCAGAGACTCACCACTGGTCAGGAAGTTGGTAGCCTTCTCCTTGATGGCTGCGGTCAGCTGCTTTGTGTTTTCCAGGTACTGGAGGATGTAAATGTTGGGGGCCAGGAGCGCCATGTTCTGCTCTCCACATCCATACGGCATCTGCAGCAGCCCATCCAGGTTCTTCAGGGCTCGGCCCAGAATGTCACCTGCACAAGAACACTGACTCACTAAGACCCTGCAATCAGTTAGACACTCACATGCTGCAAATCCACAAGACAATGGAAGGGTTCCTAGAGGGTACTAAAAATGGCTTGGGCACACATGCTTCTTGCTGTGGTTTGTAACTCATGAGATTAGGTCAGTGTATTGTCCTGTGGGTTAACTTCTCTGCTCATGCACTGAAAGTGACCATTGCACAAACCATACACTACCTTGCAGAGCAGAAACAGTCAATACTGTTGCGAACACTAACACTTAGAAATGAACTTGTCATCCTATACCAGTGTTCATCAATGGTCTCCTTCAGTAGGTCATGCAGTAATTCTCAGATAAGCTGCTTTATGATTGAGGCCACAAGATGCCTCTGTATGAGGAGAGCATATCAAATAGAGCGTTGTCATCTGCTCTCGTAGTGCAGCACAAGATAAAGCGCAGATCAGCCAGCTAAATTTACTGCTGTGGGGGGGAACACACCTCTTAAGTTGGATTGTAATTTAATGTAGTTCTACAAGACTGTTATGGCTTTTCAACAGGACAGAAATGTGCCGTTACCTTCCTGAGAAAAACACTGACTGGCAATAAAACTAACAATGTTAGTCCAGATGAGCCATCCCTCCCAAGATGTAACAAAAAGTATTACAGTAAAATGAGACATGTAACACTTCATTTCTTGGTGTGGCTGTTTAATATTCACATATGGTTTTACTGAATCAAGTAAACAATTTCTTAATGTAAATAACCTGATTTGACTGGCAACTCTGCCATCTTGTCCTCCCAGGCACTGTAGCTACAAGTTTCTTGGATGGGGGGTGGGGTTAATATTTAGTACAAAAAAAAAAACCATTGCATTAAAGAGGTGGTATTAAGCTCATTTTCAGGTTCAAAATCTTAATTAGGGGTTGTACCAGAACAGGTTTACATGCTTTAATTTTCAATAAAACATTTCCTCATACTGCACATTGCTGCAGCGCCTCTTTTCACCCTGTGTGTTGTACACTCTGCTCTTGAGCTACAGAGTGATACATCTTGTACAAGATCTTTGCTGGGAGTTGCGCATGCGCAGTTCCCAGGTAAGGACTACTAGCCAATCAGAAGCAGAGAAGGTTGGGTCGTAAGAAACAAGGTAGTGTGATCCAAATCAAAGCCGCTTCAGACTGAGACTGTAACCTAGCAGATGGTATAAGTTACTCTCAAGTCCACAACCACACGTCATTGTTCCACATCTTACCATAAACTACAAAATAACCATTTTTCAACTCATTTACATAAAAATTGGCCAAACAATTTGAACGTTTGCTCAGTAGCTTTCACATCAGGTGTAATGTTAGCATTATAGTTATAACTTTAGCCATGTTAGCCAACATTTAACAACTCTGCACTTGAACAGTCTGAAGTTAGATTGCCGTTTTTTAAATAAAATTCAGCCAATAAAGCATACTTACAGGTTGTGATTGTGAATTTCCAGGCCCAAACAGAGTCGGAGTTACATCGTCTTTTTAGGACTAAATGTTGAACTGTTGCCAGTGTTCTGATGATCTATGCTGCCTTGCCGAAAAATGCTACCATAGCGCAAATCCATAGACTCTACTCCGTTTTCCACTGCAGACAGTACACAGAGATAGGACGTAGCTTGTCGCCATAGCGACGCCACACACAGCAATGTAATGTTCAATGCGACACACGTGATCCACACAGCTTTATCTTTTTAAAGTTAACATTCCTCAGAATGTAAAGACAGATAAGCGGTATGAAAACCTTCCAGCTGTGTTTTCCTCTGCCGTTGTTGCTGCAGCGGTCTGTGTGACGGTGGGAGCAGAGGGCTCTGTGAGCGGGCGGCTGGCCGGCCTCACACGCTCCTCCTGCGGGTTGGCGCAGGCTTCCCCGCAGCCACTTGCTGAGCTCCTCAACTCCGAAAATATTTAAGCAAATTCTTCTGCCATCACTTCTCAAAACAAATTTGAAATCTACACAGCTGTTCTCACCTCAAAACGTCTCAAGTTGATTTAGTGATGAAATTCCATACGAAAACTATAATATAAAACTGTTGCTGGCCTCTGTCTGGTGCAAGCAATGATGCAGTGAAGATTCTGACCATCAGCAGTCTGTCGTATTTTCACGTTACATTTTAGTATCCCCAGCTCACTTGGAAACTCGACAGAGGTGATAAACATTTCTACAATGGAAAACCAAACAAAGGCAAGTCGAGCTGGTACTGTGCAGTGGAAAAGGGGCTTACCTAAAATCAAAGGGTCTCTGCTCAGACTAGCTTGGTTTGAGGGTGTGCCTGATGTGGCGGCGGTGATCCAGAGTATTATTTATACATCTTCAAACATGTCTGGAGAGGGATCTTTAGATTTGCTTCATGTTTACATGAACAGTTTAACAATGGATAAAGCAAAACATGATCTTTAAAAGGATCCATTCAAGTCCGTTTTGTTATTGATGCCTTTGAGGCTTCAGGGGAGGGAAGCCTGTTAACTTACCAAAATGTGTTAGTATAAAGCAAAAGTTAAAATGAACCTTACCCAGGACTGATAGTGAAGCACGGGCAGATCCATCAATCATGTTCTTAGGGAGTGTTATTTGTATTTGCTCGGTCACAGCTTTCCCTGTGTATAGACAGAATACACACTTGAGAGAAACTCCGTACTAGAACTAAGATGTAATTTTAGTTGAATGGATGTCAGTGGATTAAAACAAAATCAGGAAAAAGATGAATTGGGGTTCTTTGGGTATGAGCAGCTCTTCATTTGGTAAATATAAAAGTAGTGACATTAAAATAATCTGAGACACCTGCGCTAAACATGCCACTATGAATTTAATTTCTACCTGCGAGTACTGAATGTGCATTGTATTTTGACATGTTTAGTTTCTTAACAGCATTTGGCTCTCCTTTATGTAAATGTGCCATGCCTGGTGTAAACCATACTGACCTTTTGGGCAGAGCAGAAAGTTGTAGGTCTTGGTGATCTCAGTTCCCTCAGCCTGAGAGGAAGAAATAATGTGACTTCCAAAGTTTCCAGCTTGTATTAAATGCAAAAAATAATGGTTAATGGATAAACTTGTCTTTGTCATCTTGTTTTTAAGGTACCAACCTTTACTATGAGAGATCGTGTGACCACGTCGATACGTCCTCTCTCTGGAACACTCACAATCTTATTGTCACATAAAGCGCGGGATGCCACAGCCTTTGCAGTAACGGACACATTCACAACCCCTAAAAAACAACAAGCAGAGTGAAACTTGAGTAACAATTTCTTCAGATCCTGTGTCAAAGTGTCACTGAGGTGTATTTCACTGATTTCATAGAGATGAAAAGGAAAGACAGCAACCCTTTAACATTTGACACCAGTGTGGATAAAAGCTTGATCCTCACCCAAGACTGAGGGGGCCATGGTCCAGCTGAGGGTCTTGCGCTCACTGCCACACAAACAGGATGTGTACTGGTCACCAGAGAGCGGAGTGAGGGTGTAGTCTAAAGAGGGTGCTGGAGTCACAGTGACCTGTTCAACAGAAACAACATTTTATAACTGGATTTATGGCAAATACAATATAACATGCTGAAGAGGAATGTCAATTACAAGTTTCAATACTTGTATGTAAAGTGCCTTTGAAACATTAACTCCACCTTGAAGGGATTTGATAATCATAATCTGTTTAATGGGGAAAAAAGCAGACTTGTCTTTTACTTCAACTCATAACCCAACAAATTAAGTTCTGTTGTACATCCATGTTTGGATTCATCGAAGTCTGAAATAAAGGGAGATCAGCAAATATGACAAATTGAGAATCTGTATTTATCACTTTAGCCCTCTGAAAGTAGTGATAGTTGCGTTGAGGAATAAGGGACCAAGGATAGTCTGGCCTGGTTCCTCTATAGAGAGGGAGGTGTTTAGACTCAATGTACATGTACAAAAAGCCAGATGTTCAAGGATTACAACCCTATAGCTATCACTAGTGTCTAGTCTATTTTGATTTAAAAAAAAAAAAAAATGTTCCAGATAATCCAAGTGTCCCTGAAAAGAAACAATTGCATTTTAGGACTATGCAATTTAAACACAAGACGACAATGGCAGTAATGCATGTGTGCAGTTTGATTAAAATGTTGAAGGGCTTCCCACGGACCAGAAAAGTATGGGTTAGTCACAAATCAGTAGTGTGGGATTATAAGACCATAACCTGCATACATAGGATCAGTTATACAATTTGGTATGAAAATTTCCACCAGAGGATGAATTGCAATACATTTGCTGATCCTTCAACTTTTAATCTAGCACCATCAGATCAAGTCTGCCCAATTCTTTGTAATATACCTACAAAACTAATGATATTCCAGTCTCAGCTGTACTTTGTGTTTGCCAGTTAGCAACTGTTAGCATACTAACAAACTCAAATAAAATGGTGGATATGGTAAATATACCTGCTAAACATCAGCATGTTAGCATGCATATCTTCTAGGTCATGTAAAAGCATTGGTTACCATGATACAGCTGGACAGGTAGTTGAAGGTGGTTGCCTTCAGTTCAAAGTGCTCCCCCCGGATGATGGAGTAAGGCAGGCTGAGCTCCAGGAAGAAGGGCTGGAAGACGGTGATCTCTTTACGAGGAGCCAAGCCAAACCCCTGAGGGGACAAACAGAAAGCCTCCGTCTCCCAGGTGGTGATGGTGTCTGGGACAGTGTGGGACACATCCTTTGTTCCAGACACTCTGAACCAGCAGATACACACAGACACGTTCAGTGAGCTGGAAACATGCTGACATAACTCAGATTAGACAAAGAAAAACAATGTGAGAAGATGATTAATGTGTAGGATTAACTGCACTAACCAAATTAGTGATCCAAAATATCCTGCCTACCAATAAGTAATTGGGCTCCCAATGCCACAACATCTGCAGTAAAATCAAAGTGTTCCAGAGCAAAACTGCAAGAAAGTCTGAAATTTTTATCATCAAGTTCTCCTCTTTAGCAAATATTTCCTTTCGCTCATGTTGACTGGATGAAATGTGTCTGCATTTAACACTGTTGGGGGAATTAGGTAAATTGTTTGATCTCTGTAAATAGTGTTGTAGTACTTGAGACCAAGACCAGTTTTCAGACCACTTTGGTCTTTGTCTCGTCCTCAACTGCATTTGTACTTAAACCAATTGATATTCCCAAAGTTATGATCTTGATAACATCCTAACTTTGGGTGTAAAAATGCATTGCTTCAAATGCAACTGAAAAACCCTAATTAAAGATGTATTGTTCCTGTTAAGGACAGTCACTCCTAACTGCGATGTAAGCATGGAAAAGGAATGTCAAATAATGTTTGTTGATTTCAGCTCTTAGTGTTGGTATGTGGGTGTTCTAATGAGAATGATCTTTCAGATCAATTTGAGAAGTGCCTATTGTTAATATTTCTTAGGTGTCTTATGGGATCAGTTAAATTGCACTAAGATAGACCTGTCTTACCTTGCCACATCAATTAAGTGTTTGACATAGCTTTTAGGCATTTCTCACATGTACTTGTCAAGACAGACTGATTAGTTAGACAGTAGCTCAGGCATCAGCCTGTTCCATCTGAAAAATGGATTGACATGACTTGTTATGAATTGGTGCAATGTAAATAAAACTGAAAATAGGCTACATTTGAAACAAACCTGAGTTTTGACATTTACCAAACCAGGCAAGACTACTGAATTCCAGAGTGAAAAATGCTATGCTTATTGTGAAAAGTTGTCATGACTTTTAGTGAAATAGACTATTGATGGACCTCCGCAATAACCAATCCTTAATTTCACTGCTCATGTCTAAGCACCAGTGTTTGCCAATAGCAATTACATGATAAAATAAAAATGTAATGTGCTGAACTTACAGGGTGGACCATCCAGCTAGCTAACATTAAATAGCTCATTTTAAGTTCAAGAAAGCCAATTACTAGACTCTGAAGGTAGGAAAATTGGGTGTATTAAAGAAGCTAGATATTCAACTACTGACATTAACCTGCAGTATCTATTTGCATGTGATGCACTGGACTGGAGCAGCTGTGCTGTGGCAGACATTCAACTAACGTCAACGTTAGGAAATAGCATGGTCCATTTTAGGGTGTCAGAAACTATTTAAAGAATTATAAAAGGCATCAAATGGCAAATACTGTAATGTTTACAATTAGTCAAGATAGATGCCCTGAACCATTTGCTACTTTTGGGGGGTCCAAGCCTCAAGACACCCCCAGTAATGTGAACCATGCTTGAGCATGATGCGCACTAGCCCAAAAGGCTTTCCCCTGATAATTGTCCCAAGTGTCAAAACATCCTTAAGACAAAAAGAGACCAAATTTGTTTTAACATACCAAAAATTGGTTTCAATGAACAGTAGCAGATTTTAGGACGTTCACATGTGCAGCAAGACAAAGTGAGAGAATCACTTTACTGCACAGTCTATGGGCCCAAATCTACTCAAATGTTGCCAATTTACATCCATCAAAACTCTTGTGACAGCTCACCCAACTACCACCAGGTCCCAAATCCAGGTCTCAGGGAAGAAAGTGCGAACTGTCTCTATTGGTGGTGGAGGAGGAGATTCACCAACTGCGCCAGGTGCGAATGCTACTTCATTCATTGCGGCTACCAGAGGAACACCTTTATATCTGATACCTATACCGAAAGAACCAGAAAACATTCCATTAGAAGGGGAACACAGCAACGACTGAGTCGTTTAAGTGCTGGTAAATCTGAGGTGCTTGATAGAGCAAAAGTTACCATAAGGTTGATTGAAATATTCTCTTGCTTTGTACTTGAGGCATGAAGGCACTTTAATAGCCAGGTTTGTTGCCATCTTCAGCCCTACATTCTAGATAAACATACAGGCATTTGAGAGGTTAACATTCATAAGTGTTTAAATTTAGCCTTTATATATTGTATATTTTTGCACAAGTACCTGGAAAACAGAATTCGCATCATCCTCGACCCCAGTGGGGTATGGCACAGATCTCTTTGGTCTCACAGACAAGCATTCATCAGGATCTTGAACCTCATATGGGATATAGGATGCTTGTTTGACAGGCAACAAGTCAAATATCTGTGAAGAAAGGCATCATTCAAAGCTGCCATGTTTTATGAAGATGTGACAAGGCTTACTCTTTCATCTTGAAATGTGGCTTTAAAGGGTCTGTCAAAACAGTACATTTATACATATGTTAAACTTGAGGGACACAGCACATTAGGTTGGAACTTATTTGTACAGCAGTTTTATAACTGGTCAAAACAGCTGTATTATACAGTTAACTGGAAGAAAATTGAATCATCTCTTGGTGACTGATGTTGACTGTCAGGTTATGCAGTGGGCACTTAAATGGTATCAATAAGAATCCATTAGTTCAGTTGATTCTAGCAGTTACCTTGTCTGCATTCAGAATGTTTCCTGGCTCCTTGATGAGGACGCTCTGGTCGACAGCACTCACACCACACAGAGAGTCTGGCTGGGCCGTCACCCGCAGTATGGTTCCTTCTCCTGGGACAGCTGAGGACGGAGAAAACTCCAGCGACACCTGACATACAAAACACATCACGCCATCTGGACTTCAGTATAACAGAACCTATGATCTCAGTGTTTACACCAAGAGGTATTCAGAATTTTAGTTGCATCACTGACGGTGATGGTCAAGTTTAAATGCTACATATATTTACATACCCATAAAACTTCAAATAGCTGCCTATCCTGTTTACTGGCCTGGCAACATGTTGCCACAGATGCCTGTCTGGTTTTTCATAGATGTTCTTTGGGTGTATAAAACCTTAAACCCTGTGGGATCGGCTGCTTTAGGCAGGGTCAATTCAGTGACTTTTAGCAAATAGAAGCTGCCATTATTCAAAGTTTTACAGTAATCTATTCCCTGTGAATTGGCTGACTGAATGCAACTTATTTGTATGCTGTGGCTTCAGACAAGGGACATGCTTTACCCACTTGAATTAACTAGCAGACAACTGTCTAGATCAGTGTAGAACTAAGCACTGTCACAGCACACAGATTACACCACCATTTGTGGAATTGGGTCAAAGTCATTCATTTGATAGTGTTTATTCACTCTGACCTTTTGTAGCAGACACTTTGATTCTACACCTACATCTGACAAGCACAGTCACTGCCACGCGTCTTCTCTCACTGACCTTGTGACTGAAGCATTTCTCGGTGGAGAAGTCAGCACTGTGGGCGATCACAGTCTCACTGGGGAGGACGGCGTAAGCTACAACCTGGACGCCTGGTGCCATCTCTGCAGACACTGTCAACTTGAAGGACACCTCGCCCTCAGTCACTGAAACAACATACCAACTGTCATCATTCACATGCCTCCATAGGTCAAGAAAATGCAGCTCAAAGGTGATCAGGTCATGCTAATTTAAAAGGGTGATTTTAATGTGTCATCCACCTGATTTAGCTTGCACTTCAACCCGTTTAACTCCTTGCATGAGAATGGCTCCTCTGGATAAGACCTGGAGAATCAGAACACGATAGAATGAGTATGAAACAGTAAAACCTCATTTCCTTTGGTCCTTGTCAAAAGGTCTGCTCTAAGTTCAGTATGTAGGACATTAATAAGTGGTTGCTTGGCTAAAATACAGTTGCACTATGAACAGATATGAGGTCAGTCTCAAAGCAAGTGAGTTACTCTGTTAAGCCTCAAGTAAACCTTGCCAGTTAACTGCCAAACCACCATGTTTGTGAAAGGAGAGGTTTGTAACACAGCCAATCATTTGCAACATATCCAGAGGGGCATCTTTAATGAAAAATGATATCTAGTCCTGCTGCATTAGTTTCAATCCTATTGTTAAACAGTACATTGAGTCTTGAATGGCTAAATTAGTAAGACATTTGTTAATTTGATACTTTATTTTGAAGGAACAAGTAGCCTGGGAACAGGTGAATCTACATTTTTGGGGTAGGCAGGTACCTTGCAGACATGGAAGGATTCATGTTTTGTTTTTCCAGAAGGGCAAGAGAGGCTGCAGATGCTATCAAACTGCATAACACATTATACCCCAAAAGTCATATGGACTGTTGGTGTCCCCAGTCTCATTAGCTAAATCAATGGTATTAAGAGTGTTCCTTTAGGCCAGGTATTAATATAACGTAGGAGGTCATTTTAAAAGCATCTTCCTATGTCCATGTCTCTGGAAGAGAAGCGGTGACCAGCTGAGAAATACTTCACCCACCAGATACATCACATCCACAGGGCCCCGGTTCTCTCCAACTACAGTGTATTTGATGGAAATGTCTTCTTCTCTGTCACAGAGAAGTAGCTGATCCTTCTTCTTCACCTCCAGGGAGCTGATTGTTTTAGAATCAGGAGAAGAAGGTTCGGCTGCAGACAACACTTGATCTCCAACCTCATAGTATGGCATTCTATAACCAACGTAGTCCAGCGTCGGTTTGTTGCCAACCTAGATTGCAGAAGAGAAACACCACAAATGTGCTCATGGTCTAGAAATAGTCAACAGTTCCAATATGACAAGCATAGGTTAGGTTTCAGCTTTTCAGTTACAAAAAAAAAAAAAACAACAAGTGACTGACAGATGTCTTAGTGCTACCCATTACTTACGTAGAGGTGGATGTCTCCTTTAAAGTTTGCGGTGCTGAATGAGAAGGTGGCAATCCCATCACTGTCAGTTGTGAGGTTCTGTACCAGACGTGCTGACCACCTTTCACCCTCAAACAGGTACACTGGCATGTCAGGAATGGGTGTATTATTGTAGTGAACTGCTTTAACCTGTTAGAAGCACAAAGTTGTATCATGGTTTCATTTGCACTGTGAATAGAATCAGACTGAAGAAGTGGAGACCACATGCACTTACTTTTCCCTCCACATTTGATCCTTGGTCATAAATCTTGGGTGTGTCAATGAAGGACAGCTTTCCAACAACATATGAAATCCCTATTCTCTTCCCCTGTGGTTGTGAAATACCTGTACAAGAAACCTCCATGTTACAACAACGTGTATGGCATGTGGTTTAAACACCTTGTATTTTTTAATACACCAACTCTTGAAACCGTATACTTGCCCGTCCCCTCCTCTTCCACTTTGGTGCTGAGTTCCAGCACATCTTGCAGCACCTTTTGGTCCAGTTTTGTGAAAGTTGACATCTTGAAGAAAAAAGTGGCACAGCCTCTCTTGTCCATCTACAAAATAAAATTCAAAGCATGGATGGTAGGACATTTTAACACCTACAAAAATTGCTGCTGGAAGCTGCACATATAAAATGAAGGTCAGGTTTCATTTACAGTCTACAGTGTGGAGACTGTCCATAGCAGATACACTGTTTCACATTGTCAAATTTTAATACCAGGTGTAAATGGGACACGAGACCCCCACAAAGCTCAGATTATAACTAACCCCGTTTGTTGCGGAGTGATATGGATCTGTATGAAGGAATGTGACCCAATACCAGTTGTACATGCTCATCACTAATCAGATTGCTTAATTTGACCTACCCGTTTTGAAGCTTGAGTTTCACACCTTTCCAGGTCAGTTGCTATGTGCTGGTGTTCAATTAAGTGAGTGAGGATAAACAGTTGCTGGTAGGATATTCAGTCCATAAAGTACTTATACTTAGTACTCATACTTATGACCTTTGTGCATAGCAGGAACAATGCACTTACAAAACTTGTAATTCCAAGGATTACCATTTAATACACCCTACTTCAATCTTTAAAATTTGGGGCTAGGCATTACTCATTCCAACAGACGCTTAGTTCATTAGTTTAAAAGTTAAATGTAACACGCTTCATTTTAGATTCAAAATGAAGAATCAGAAAACTGACATGAAGGAAGAGGGGAAGGTGGAGGAAAGAGCCCAAGGGAGAAGAACACAAGTGTTTGAGGTTGCCCCTGTCCAGTTTTTCCTGCATCCAAGCCTTTTGGAAATGAAAAACCCCTAATTTTTAACATTTAGTTTTTGCAGCTCATGTGCAAGGTCTAGCAAAGCAACTCTAACACCCTTGCTTTACACTCAACCCCCCCACAGCCAGCTGTCTTGGACTATCAAACTACCATGATAGCTGTAGCCAGCTTAGAGTAACAAAAAGTAGCTTACAGACTATGCCAAAGAAAGCACAGAAAGTAAAATGGTATGAATGACAGGCATTTGTTGCTATCCTTGTGATAAGCAGACTGCACCATTTGTACTCCTGCCTCTAAGGTCTACCTTTATTTGCACCTTGTTTCAGCACAAAAATTAGTTGCCACAGCAACTGTACCTGCTTTGTCTCCTTGTAGCATGGGGCAGTTATGTCAGGGACTCCTTGTGGATGTTCAGGGGTGATTCCAAGAACATACTGATCAAGAGGTCGGCACACCTGAACTTCAGCACTGCCTGGCACAGGCTGTCTGTATGTATACCTGATTAGAGACCAATATATATATATATATATATATATATATATATATATATATATAATATATATATATATATATATATATATATATATATATATATATATATATATATATATATATATATATATATATATATATATATATATATATATATATATATATATATATATATATATATATATATATATATATATATATATATATATATATATATATATATATATATATATACATATACACACACACACACCACGTTGTGTTGAGTAATTCACACCAACTGGAACTGAACTTTAATGAGTAAGAGGGCTTTACTTACTTTGCACATACTTCAGCTTTGATTTCCTTCTGCTCAATACTTGCTTCATCAGACGCATTTATTTTTACATCAAATTTTGGCAAAACTGGGGAACATGACTGTTAGCATTCATGCTTCATTGATGCATTGAAATGGAAGGTTAAGAAAAACCAAACTTACCATATTTCTCCACCTTGAAGCTCTGATACACTTTATTTTCACCAATTGACACAATGACTTGGTAGGTTCCTTCACGGGCCTCAGAGTTCAGGGAGTAAGAAAGCTGCAGTATTTTACCGTTTGACGTTTCATTCAGCCACTGCCCAATCCTGTTGTTAGCATCCTGTGCAATAAGGCAAACGGAACAGTAAGTATTTGACAGGATAATGATTACATTATCAGAAATTCACTGCTAAAAATGCAGCTTATTGATTATTTTCTTCAAGATGGCAGATGAAATTGAGACATGCATTTTGATAAGTGTGTGAAAATCATGTTTACTTTAAAGAAACCTTGAGACATTAACATTTTAGACACTAAAACAGATCAACCAATGCATCAAGCTAGTAGTGTTAGTTACATTTGCGCATTTTAAATTACAGTTTAATATAGTTTGACAAGATCTTATGGTCCACTTGTTAGCTCTATTAGCTAGCCAACTCACCAACAGTGGCGTTTGTGCAGTGCAACAAAAGATTTAATGAAGCAGACAAACTGAACAAATAAATGCAGCTATTAAGACATTTTAGGTTAAGCTTTGTTTCCAAGGTCAAGAATTAGTTTAGCTTACCTTTACTGTAGTTCTGTATATTATGACATAAGTTACCAAAATATAAATTTCCATAGGTTGGTTTAAAACCCTGAAATGCTGACCTCATAGGAAGCTTAACCTTGTGATGTGTATAAGAGGTAAACATGCAAAGTTTACATAATAAGCGTAGATAGTCTTACCTCAATTTCGATGATATTGTACTGCAAAAAAAAAAAAAAGGTTTAAGGACAAGTATTAGGATACTGTGAGAACAGTATAAACCTAAGTTTTATTTAAGAGACTAGAATATGGGGGGGTGAGGTTCAATTCTCTGATATTTACATTTTTGTGTACAGGTATGTGTATCACATTAAGAAAAGGGCCTTTCCAAAGGGTTCCTGGCAAAGTGAGAAACTGGTTCAGCACTGGCAAGTTTACCTATGCCCCCCCCCCCAGAGGCCTATGCTACAAAATGAGGTAACTGGCTTATCAGAGTAACTTCAGGAGTATCTTGTGATGTCAAGTATGAGATGCCATTTAATCTGCACAACAAAAGGTGGATAGATTAGATTTCATCCTGACTGGCTCTCATGTGCACTTTCCACTGGGGTTGCATCCAAGTGAAGATATTCTTAACACAATAGAATTACGTTCATATAGCCCTGCAGCCTAAGTTATTTATAGAGTACATCTGATTTTATTAGTGTGCAAATTTCTGTGGTGTTGTCCATTTGCATATTTTAGATGAACAGGGAGCCTGGGGAGAGGTAATAACTGACCACATTGAGACCCCACCAACCCAGTCACATTTGAGGGAAGAAAAGCCTCACTGTCGAGTTCTTCTGAAAAGGCTCAAGGCTCACAGCAGTGCCTCAAATACTGAGCCATATGATGTTGATTGCGGGCTTAGATCACAACAGTTCCATCACTGGTGAAAGCCAATTGTGAAGCATAATTTAATATTCCACTGCATGTATACTACACAGCATGTGATGTTGCAGTCTTGCCAAGTTTAGTTATTGAGTTCCTTAAAAAAAAAAAAATTCTCAAATGACTGACGAGAGTCAGAAAGTGTATACTTGTAGATTTGTGACCATCAGTCAACCCTCTCATGCTGGCGGCTTATTGTTCCCTAAACCTACAATGCCCCCAATATGCAGTTGAACCTTTTAAACTCAATTACCAATATGTCCATAAGATAATTAGACACACTTTAAGTTATTTACTCAATGTGCTGCCAACAAGTCTCCAAGGCTTTGTTGGCCACTGTAGTGTTAGATTTAGCCGTTAGTGTCTTTAAACTCCTCATCCTGGCACAAACGTGCATTCTTCTGGGGGAAATATAGATCGCGCGTCCAAAAAAAAAAAAAGGAAATTCTGCCTGACATTTAACCCTTAACTAGAAGGTTAGTAATGACACAGCTGATAATTACACTGTACATAGTTACAAAACAACAAAAAGGCATCCATGATTGAAGACAAGTTTTAGTTTGGACTGCCATTTAGTTACTTTGACAACGACAGTACTTCAGTATTAGATTCATGGCTGGATTGGCAATACTGAGCTTTATGATTGGCTTGGGACATCTCTTAATGAGATGTTTAAAAAAAAAAATTTATATATATATAGTAAGGGTTTGAGCACTCACCAGTTGCCTGGCAGGTCTCAACTTGGTGTCAAGTGTAACGACTCTGAAATATACTGAGAGAAAAGCAAAAAGATCATATGAAGCTGTTACAGCTAATCTACACCAGGGTAAACATTCTTGATTTGTCAACTCAGAAGTTACATTGAAGTTACATTATTGTGAAACTTGAAAGTTAAGGTCACAACAACAGATAAGTTTACATCGGCTTTACATCACTGCCTTTGTTTGGCATTCATTAACATTAGAACTGTACAGTTTGTCAGGGCCTCTAAAGCCAGCTAAAGGGAGTTTTGAGACCACAATTTCTCATTACCTAGCCAAATTTCCAAATGGGTCAACAAGATCCTAAATTGTAAAGAGGAAACCTGTCTATATATGGTACCATATTGTTACATCACAGCTCAACGTTACCCGTTTGTCCAGGGAGGTAGATCGGTTTATCCGTTTGGACGAAAGTCATTGGTTGATAGACTTTGATCATGACTTTCCTGACTTCTTTTGAGTAAAATTTGTTACCTCGCAATTCTACCTTCAAGTCCTGCACAACCTCATTCTGCACTAAAGGAACCTGCAACAGAAAGATCTTTTAAGGTTCAATATAGAGGGTGTTTTTAATTACAACATTTTTAAAGTACACTGTGGAAATTAATCCAAGTTGAGGGCTGACCTGAAACCGAACACAAATATGAAAGTCTTTACGGGACGTCTTCTTGAGAAGGGTTTTATTCTGCTCTTGGGACATCAAAGTGACGGTCATGTCCAGACTCTCGTTGGGCTGCAGGAGACTCGCACAGACTTTGGTCTCAGCTCCAGCTTCAAGAACTGCAGAAATGGCCACCATGTACTGCCTGCAGATACAAACAATACAAACACGTGTGTTTTGTTCCTCTTTTAAACAAAACCTTGTAGATATGCATGCTTGTTTCTTTAACTTTGCAGAAGAGCGAATATATCCCCCTCATCAATGTAGACTTCCAAATACAACCAATGAGCTTTTAGTAGTTATCTGTTTAATTATTATTCAGCCATCCAAATTGATAAAGTTCAGCATTTTATGAAACCAAATTAGTTAACTGGTCATCGATTGTCTCTTCAAAGTGTGGTGCAGATAAATTTAATAAAGCCATTTAATCTTTATTTAACCCATTCAAACCCTAATTCACAATGTATACTGAAGACAAAACAAGTAAACTCACGGTCCTGCCACTGCCTGGCCCACACACATCCAGCTCACAAAGACGCACAGCGTCCATATCCACATCTGAAAACCGGGAAGACCCATGACTGACTGACTGACATGCACCTCAGCGTCAGCGCCTGTTAAATAGCCTGTGATAGCCTCTGCCCCCTGACAAGGAAACAACACTGAATTCAATATACCAGAGATAGGGGAGGACAACGAGGGACAGGTGAAACTCATTAAGGCGGAGCAGACAGTCAGCGGGAATATTCCCAGTGGTGGTGTGTTTGAGGTTTAGACAAGCGCCACTGTTTTTTCCCGTTGAGTAGGTCTCCTCCCTGCAGACAGAGATGTTTCATCTAAACATGAAGGAGCTCTTGGTGTCACAGCTTTTGGAAAAAAATATAGGCTACATTGTTGCATTTTAGTTCTGGTTCAGATTCACACTGACTTTTTACAAACAAACCAAGGGGAACTCACAAAATAACTGATTACAAGCATTATTAGTATTTTTAGACTGCAAATCTGCTGGAGGATATTTTAGTGATGTAGACCAAAAGGGGATCTAAGTTAGATTCAGGGCTTATTACTGCATGATCGCTGTCACACAGTTTTTAATAATAATAATGATAATAATAATAATAATCCTTATTTGTAGAGCACTTTTCAAAAACAAGTTACAAAGTGCTTTAACAAGTGTAAAGAATAATACAAACAAAAAACAAAACAAAAAAAAACATGAGCATGAAAATTTTATATAAAATTTGTAAAATACAATAAAATAAAAGGGATAAAATAAAGTCAAATAAGATCGGGAAAAGCTCTCCTATAAAAGTATGTTTTAAGAAGGGACTTAAAAGAGTTCACTGACTCAGCCGACCTGATTTCCTCGGGCAGGCTGTTCCAGAGCCTCGGGGCCCTGACAGCAAACGCTCTGTCCCCTTTAGTTTTCAGTCGAGACTCTGGAACAGACAACAGACCTCTGCCCGAGGATCTCAAGGTACGTGCTGGTGCGTATGGGACTAAAAGGTCAGAAATATAACAAGGCGAGAGGCCATGAAGAGCTTTAAAAGTGATCAATAGAATTTTAAAGTCAATTCTAAAACATACTGGGAGCCAGTGTAATGAAGCTAAAATAGGAGTAATGTGGTCATATTTCTTTGTTCTGGTTAAAAGCCTGGCAGCTGAGTTCTGGACAGTCTGGAGTCGATCAATAGATTTTTGGGTTAAACAGGTGAAAAGGCTGTTGCAATAATCCAGGCGTGATGAGATGAAGGCGCGTAAAATGGTCTCGGTGTCCTTAAAAGTTAACATAGATCGAATTTTAGCTATATTTCTAAGTTGATAAAAACATGATTGAACAAGCTTTGTGGTGTGCTGCTCGAAATTTAAATTACTATCAAACCAAACACCAAGGTTCTTTGCCACAGGCTTAATGTGATTTACTAGGGAACCAGCAGATGGCAGTATTTGATTTGCCATCTGCTGAGACCCGATGACCAGGATTTCTGTTTTGTCTGAGTTCAGCTGGAGGAAATTATTTGACATCCATTTTTTAACTTCACAAAGGCAGTTATTAAGTGAACTCCAGGGTCTGTGGATCTGACGGGCAAGTATATTTGTGTGTCATCAGCATAAATATGACAAGAAATGCCATGTTTATGGATAATATGTCCAAGGGGAAGCAGATACAAGGAAAACAAAATGGGTCCTAAGACCGACCCCTGAGGCACACCATATTTAACTGGACAGAACGAGGAGACATAGTTGTTTACAGACACGCAAAACTTCCTATTTGACAGGTAGGATGAAAACCATTCTAGGGCAGTACCAGAGATCCCCACCCAGTGCCTCAGTCTGTCTAACATGATGTTGTGATCAATGGTGTCAAAAGCAGCGCTAAGGTCCAGGAGTACCAGGACTGAGCACATGCCTTCATCAGCAGACATTAAAAGGTCATTGGTGACTTTAAGCAGGGCAGTCTCAGTGCTGTGGTACTTCCTAAAACCAGACTGAAACTTTTCAAATAATTTGTTATTTTCCAGGACAGTGAGCAGCTGTTTGGACACAATTCTTTCTAGAATCTTTGCAATAAAAGGCAGTTTTGAAATTGGTCTAAAATTATGTGGGAGGGAGGGATCTAAACCAGGTTTCTTTAAAAGTGGGTTCACGCAAGCCGTTTTAAAATAATCAGGGACACAACCAGTAGATAGGGAGCTGTTGAAAATAGAGATCAAATGGGGCCCAACAGAATCTATTACTTTCAGTAAAAACTTTGTAGGTATTATATCAAGTGGGCTGGAGGACACTCTCATTTGTGATACTGTTTTTAAAAGCTCAGACAAGTCGATGGGATAAAACTGGTTAAAACTCTCTTGTTGCTGGTGAGGGACCTCTGAGTAAGAGGCCACGGGGGTAATAGAGGCTCTGATTGACACCACCTTATTGGTAAAATAAGATAAAAACAATTCACAGTCATCATTACTTCCAGCTGAGGCACAAGGAGGGGTTGGGTTTACCAGCTGATCCCCAGTCTTAAACAGAAACCTGGGATTGTGTTTATGTGTAGTAATGAGTTCAGAAAAATAGTGTGTTCTCGCATCCTTAACCATGTTATTGTAGTTAATTAATAAATCATTCAGACTGAGGTAATGGACTTGGAGACTGGATTTTTTCCATCTGCGCTCTGCTTTCCTGCATTCCCTTTTGAGGCTGCGAATGCTGTCATAATCTACACAGAGTGCAAGCACAAAGTGCACAACTGCTTAATTGCTGATGTCCCTGTGTTTGTATGTTTACAGCAGTCATACAGAGTATGCTTAACACCTTGCCAAAATGATAGCTTAAGTCAGTGGGGAGATCATTTGAAGATTGAGTTTTAATGTTGGTTTTTCGGTTGGGCTGCATCATGAGGACTGATGAGCGATTATGGGAGAGCTGTCCTTGGCTTTATTTCAAGACATTTTTAATTTACACAGTCCATATGTGCAGGGGGTGAAGATGTGCCGGATGAGTCGAGGTGAGAATGCAGATCTGTTTGCGCGCCACCGGGGCGTCTCAGTGCGCTCTGTGCGCCTGGCAGTACAGTCTGTGTTCGAAAACTAAACTGAAATATGATCATAACTCCATCAGTTAGCTGAGTCTGAGAAAGACTCAGTAGCTAAATTCACGTCTAATATCGTGGGAAAGGCGATCCTGCATCCTGCCACCTAACATTATCCTGGCTTTAGCCTTGCAGGTTCACAGCTGACCATGAGTGTCCGTGACCACACTCAGGCCTGATGAAATATTTTATTTATTTAAGAATTGGCACTAATTTGGCTTATTTTATTTCTTTTACAATTGAAAGGTGCAGTATGGAATAGTTATGGGTCACTAGCGCGAGCACAAATAACGCTGCTGGTTTGAATGTTTATATGATAAAGTGATAAGGTGTGAAGTGAATTAAATATGTGAGAGCCATCATTATTTATTCCTCACAAATTAAATTTTATTTTAAAATAAAACCACTACATACATGATCAAACTTGTATTGTGTATTTATGGACATAATTAGGTTTTTGATTGACTACTTCACTGACATCTGCACAGTAACTGGAGTGGAAACGCTATTTTGAAACATTTGGTGAGTTTCTGCACTTCACTGACAGCTGGACAAAAGTTTGCATGCACACATTCAGTTGGTACATATTTTGTAAACTTTCATTATTATGCACACTATTATTCAATTCAATTCAATTCAATTTTATTTATATAGCGCCAAATCACAACAACAGTTATCTCACAGCGTTTTTCATAAAAGAGCAGGTCTAGACCGTACTCTGTGATGTTATTTACAGAAGCCCAACAGTTCCCACCAAGAGCAAGCACTAGGCGACAGAGGCAAGGAAAAGCTTCCTTTTAAGAGGCAGAAACCTCCAGCAGAACCATGGCTCAGGGTGGGCGGCCATCTGCCTCGACCGGTTGGGGGTGAAGGAGAGAGAGGGAGAGAGAGAGAGAGAAAGAGAGAGCAGGAGAGGAAAAGAGAGAAAAAGAGAGGGAGAGAGAGAGAGAGAGGGGAGGGAGGCAGCCTACACAATATACACACAGAGGTACAGACAGTAAAGGTGATGTTGCTATAGTCTAAATGAAAAATGGTACAGATATTTACAGTAGTGTTAATGGTAACAGTGGTAATGTTAATGATTGTAATAACAATAATAACAATAAGACTAGCAGAGGGTGCAGCAGAGGGTGTCGAGCCAACTCTTAAATGTGGAGATGGTGTCTGCCTCCTGAACCCAAACTGGAACCTGGTTCCACAGGAGAGGAGCTTGATGGCTGAACGCTCTGGCTCCCATTCTACTTTTGGAGACTCTAGGAACCACAAGTAACCCTGCAATCTGGGAGCGCAGTGCTCTGGTGGGGTAGTAAGGTACTATGATCTCTTTAAGATAAGATGGTGCCTGACCATTAAGAGCTTTCTATGTGAGAAGAATGATTTTAAATTCTATTCTGGATTTTACTGGAAGCCAATGCAGAGAAGCTAAGACAGGAGAAATGTGATCTCTTTTCCTGGTTCCTGTCAGAACACGTACTGCAGCATTCTGGATCAGCTGAAGAGTCTTAATGGACTTTTTCGAGCAGCCTGATAATAGGGAATTGCAGTAATCCAGCCTAGAAGTAACAAATGCATGGACTAGTTTTTCTGCATCATTTTTAGACAGTATGTTCCTGATTTTCGCAATATTACGTCGGTGACAAAAAGGCGGCCCTTGAAATTTGCTCAATGTGAGACTTAAACGACATGTCCTGATCAAAGATAACTCCAAGATTCCTCACAGTGGTGCTGGAGGCCAGGGCAATGCCATCAATGGAAACTATATCTTTAGATAATGCATCACGGAGGTGCTTGGGCCCCAGAACAATAACTTCAGTTTTATCTGAGTTTAACATTAGAAAATTACAGGTCATCCAGGTTTTAATATCCTGAAGGCACATTTGAAGTATAGCTAACTGATTAGTTTCATCTGGCTTGATCGATAGTGTCAAGCTGAGCTGCAGACCACGCCCTTTTTTCCCTGGTTGTGGTGCCTAGCTGCAGTCAGCTAGTTAGTCACCAGGTGGGAAGGATCTGGTAATTAGGAGATTTGGAGTCATTCACAGGATAGAAAGCAGGCTGGGAAGATGTGTTGAGGAACTGGAAAAAAATGAGACTGCAGGACTAAAGCTTGTCTGAACGAGGAAGGAGTCGGTGAGCGTTTGTTTGTTTGTGAAATGTGGTGGATTTTAATATTAAAGTGAATCATGTAATTATATTTAGGGAAAAAATGTTTGTATAAAACCATGTGTTTGAATTGTAAACTAAAGTGTTGTACATTTAACATCATGGAGATTTGAAGCATGGTTAAAAGTAATGTATTGTAAAGTTTAAAAGGGAAAAACTGTAAGTGTAGGATTGTAGAGGGTTAAAGTTGTTAGGATTTAAAGTTAAATTATGTGAGCAGTGATTTAAAATAAGTATTTTGATGTTGGATGGTGATGGTTATTATGGTTACCTGAGTTTATTATGTGTTTCATTGATTTACTTGTGTTTGTATTTAAGGTTTTTTACCTGCTTATGGCTACGACAACTTTCAAATAAAAGAAGGAAAAGAAAGAATTGATTCCTGGTCATTGAGTAAAATCCAGTCCAAACCTTCAGAGGCAAGCATACCCTATCAAGTGGGGGAAACTGCAGGGTTGAACTTCACTAAAGTGAATGCACTTGACAGTAAAAAACCGTTGTGAAGACTGGAGCAGAGAATCCTGAACAGCAACCAGCCTGGCCTGATAAAACGGGAAATCATCTCACCCAATCCTGCGGAAAAGAAGATGGCTGACTCAAAGACACTGGAGCAGCTTAAAGCTAACAGGACATCTGCAAAGCGGCAATTCTCACGACTGGCTAACAACGTAGTCCGGATGCATGGCATCACACCTGAAGAGGAGCTCAGGGACAGTTTCAAAAAGCTCGTAATTGAGGCCAACAAGGTCATGGAAGCCAACGATGATGTAGAGGCCCAATACCTTGTAGAGGCAAAGCTGGATACTGATTCCGAAGAGGTTCCCAGGTTGAATGAGCAGCAAAAGGCCGACATCGAGAAAACTACAAGTGAGTGTGAGACGAGACTGAACGAGCTCGAGGAGCTAATCCAAAAGACACTCTGGGCAAACTTTGGAGAAGAGGAACTGTCGATGGCAGTAAAGGTTGCAGAGGAGAAAGTAGAGTGTGTGGTGTCCTTTGGACCTGATGGGAGTAAAGAGAGTTTTGACTTCATGTTTGATTACATGGAAAAACTGGTTAAGAGGGCAAAAGAGCTGCATACACAGTGGAAGTGTTGGGTTCCCCCTGCTGAACGGAAAGATTTTCAGCTGCGGGTCAGAAATCTTGAGCAGATCATCCCTAAGTTAATGTCAAGAAAAGCAGAGTTCATTCAAGCAAAAGCTAAAGAAGACGCCGAAAGAGTTGTGAGTGCAGCTACTATCAACTATCCAACAGCAGCAGTTAGACTGAAGCCTACTTCCCTCCCTAAGTTTACTGGCATCAGGCGAGACTTTCATCGCTGGAAAAGGGACTGGGAGGCCCTCCAGAGGCAAGGAGAACCCACTGGTTCAAAGGAAGTCAAAAAGTTCCAGCTTCTTGACAGTTTGGATGAGAAAGTAATGAGAGATCTTCGATTGATGAATTATAACACCGCAGGAGACATCTTTCGTGTGCTAGAGAATCGGTTCGGAAGCCAAACTGCGATCGCTGTTGAGATAGTTGAGGAGCTCCAGAGACTTCCAGCTGCCAGAGGGCACCAGCCCAGGAAAATTGTTGAGCTCATCCAAGCTGTGGAGAAAGCCCTTGAAGATCTGAGTGATCTTGGTGACACTGGCGCTTTAAGGAACCCTCTGGTGACAAAGTCAATCGAGAGCAAGCTGCCGGATGCACTAAAGAAAGAGTGGCTTCTCTATGCAGCTGAGAGAAGCAGTACTGACCCAGAAAAGCGCTTTGACTATCTTCTGGCCTTTCTCAAGAGTCAAGAGAGCATCTACGAACAGCTGGATCAATTGAGGGATGAAGAGCCGCTGAGGAAAGAAAACCGACCGGAGCAAAGGCAAGCTAGAACCAGAGCCTCAAACCAGTTAAGTAGCAATCTCTCTGGATGTGTTGTCTGTGGGGACATCAAGCATAAGAAGAAGCTGTACTTCTGCAAAAGGTTCCGTGTGCTCAAGCTCACAGAGAAGAAGGACGCAGTGCGGAAGCTGGGAGCCTGCTGGAAATGTCTGGAGGTCCATGACGAGGGTAATCACTGCAAAACTTTGTTTTTGTGCAGAAATCCCGATTGTGGGAAGCAGGGAGTCACAGACCATCACTACTATCTGTGTCCCAGTGCTGAGGCACCCAGAGACAGTATGGCTCAGAGGAGGAGAAAACACAGCACAGTGGGAGGTGAGAGCTGGAGGAATTACACCGAGGCTCAGGAAAAATTCTTCGGAAAACTTTCACCTGAATTAGCTCAACAATGCCGGGACGCATTCTGTAATACAGCAGTGAGCACTTCACATATTGCAAAGAGTCATTCAAGTCTTCTGGTAGAGAGCGGGCTAGCGGAGTGGCCAGTCATCATGATGCTGTTGGAGGTAACCGCAAATGCTGGGCAGAAAATTGGGACTCTTATAGACCTAGCTTCTGATACTAATTATATCACCCATGAGGCAGCAGGTCGGCTCAATCTTAGAAGTGAAGACATCACGCTTGTAGTCCATGGTGTAGGAGGCATGAAAGTCTTTGTTAAGACAAAGCGGTACCTCCTGAAAATTCGGGTCAGCACTTTAAGAGGCACTCTTAGATCTCATCAGCTGGTTTGCTATGGCCTAGACAGCATTGCAGACATTCAAAGACATGTATCAGCTAAAAAACTACAAGAGTTCTTCCCAGACATTCCACTCAGCGACCTGGCAAGACCGAGGGAGATCCATCTCCTTGTGAGTCACAAGGAAGGCCAGCTGGCCCCGCAGAAAATCCGCACGGTAGGGGACCTTGTGCTGTGGGACGGACCGATGGGAAAGACAGTTGCTGGCACCCATCCTGAGTTGTTTGAGGCGGTAACTGTATCAGCTCACACATCGAGAACGCATTTCGCAAGGTCTATGAGAACTGCTGCTGTGAAGTATGAAGAACACACCTGCGTGGTCCCCATTCATCGTCAACAAAGCCAGCAACCTCAGGGATTCAGTTGTTTAACTACAACATCCAGCTTCCTCGAGTGGTGGAAATGGGAAAGTATCGGTGCTGGCTGCATTCCAAAATGTGGAGGTTGTCGCTGTGGAAACTGCCACCCAGGCGGCAAAGAAATGACCCTCGCTGAAGAAAGGGAGTTGGAGGTGGTAAAGAATGGGCTCACATATGTAGTTGCTGATGAGCACAGTGAGAGGCCTCACTGGCACGCCAAGTACCCCTGGATAGAAGATCCAGCCACATTACCAAGCAACAGGAGTGCAGTTGAGGCAACTTTCTTCAGGACTGAGAGACAGCTGACCAGGGAGTCGGAGTGGAAAGCTGCCTATGCTGCTCAAGTTCACGAGATGGTCGAGCGCCGAGCTGCAATGAAGTTGTCTAAAGACGTCCTTCAGACATGGACTGGCCCAGTCTGGTACATTAGCCACCTCATCGCACCCAACCCACACTCAGTCACAACTCCGGTGAGACTGGTTTGGAACAGTAGTCAGAAGTGCAGAGGGGTGAGTCTGAATGATCTCCTGTTAAAGGGCCCTGACGTCCTCAATTCTATTCGTGCTGTGCTTCTCAGGTTCCGGAGGGGACGTTTTGCGGCTTTGGGAGACATAAGGAAAATGTACAATTCAGTGTGGCTTGATGATCAGGAGGTACATTTGCATAGGTTTCTGTGGCGTGATCCGAGGAGGAGGAGCTGGGCGAGTATGCAGTCACAAGGGTTAACATTGGTGACAAGCCTGCAGGTTGCATCGCTCAACTCGCCATGAGAGAGACAGCAAATCTCCCCCAGTTTAGCCATCTTGAGGAAGAGCGTCGAGTGTTAGAGGAGGACAGCTATGTCGACGATATCCTGACCTCTCATAACAACTTGGACCAGCTCAAAGTCATCACAGAAAATGTGGAGCAAATTCTGGAGGCGGGAGGTTTCAAGTTAAAGCCATGGGTCTTTTCTGGTGAAAGTAGGAGGGAGTCTGTTGGAAAACAGGAGCAGGAGGCTACTCCAAAGACTGTAATCCTCCCAAATCAGCTCAAGGAGGACGACAACAAAGCTCTTGGCCTCGGCTACACCCTGGAGGATGACAGGCTTCATGTTATGGTTGGGATAAACTTCTCAAAGAGGAGGAGAAAGATGAGACTTGGCCAAGACCTTAAACTGGAAGAGGTGAGAGCTCAGACGCCAGACCCACTGACCCGACGAGAGTTGCTTAGCCAAGTTTCTGGGCTGTATGACCCGGTTGGTCTGACGACACCTGTAAAGCAGAAAGGAGCCATTTTGGTTCGGAGAGCATTTCAAGAGGCCAAACCCAAATGTAGCACCGTCAGAGACACTTGGGACCTTGCTCTATCAGAGAAGCTCAGAGAAGATGCCATCAGCCTCTTTGAAGAATATGCTGAGCTGAGCAAAGTCAAGTTCCCTAGAGCCCTGACACCAGTGAGCGGGCCAGCTAAGCCTGATGCAATTACCTTTCTGATGGCAGTGATCATGCTTACGGTGCCGTCCTATACCTGCGGTGGGACTGTGACCAAGGTCCGATTGTGAGGCTGGTGGAGTCTAAAGCTAAGCTAGCTCCCCTAGACCACAAGGGGGAAGCAGTCAAGGCAGAGCTATGTGGGGCAGTATTCGCCGCCCGATTAAAGAGGTACTTTGAACGACATGGTCGAATTCAAGTCAAGCAGTGGTACCACCTTGTTGATAGCCAAACAGTACTTTGTTCAATTCAACGTGAGAGCTATGGCTTCCAGACATTTTTTGGCAACAGGATTGGAGAAATCCAGACCAGCACACAACTTCAGGATTGGTGGTGGATTCCTGGATCTCTGAATATTGCTGACATCATTACTCGTGGGGCTGGCCCAAAAGAGTTGGCTGAAAATTCACCATGGCAGAAAGGACCAAAGTTCCTGAGCCTACCAGCTGAGATTGGCCGATTAAGTCTGCAAAGGATGTATCAGCAGCTGCCAGAGAGAGTGTTGAAAGGATGCAGAAGAAAGTATTTGCTGCGGCTCTCACAAGAGTTCAGGTGAAGAGGGAGCCACCAGATCTGGAGCATCGAAGACCACCTGCTGGTGCTGCTGTCCGAAATCTGGTGGATGAAGGACGGTTTAGCAATCTGACTCGCCTGGTTAAGACGATCGCCTGGGTCTGGAGGGCGGCAAAATGTTTTGCAGCTAAAAATAAGATCCTGGGAGATCCAAAGTGGGAGGCGGTTTCCTCAGCTAGGGTCATCACCACAACGGAGCGCCAAGATGCTTTAAGAGATCTTTTCCTTGCCACACAAGAGGGGGTGACCTTTCCAGCAACCACAATAGATCGGCTGGTAGTCTTCAAAGAGGAAGAAACCGGGTTACTAGTTTGTGGTGGACGAATCCAAGCCTTTAATGAAGACCGAGTTGGTGTCCCTCTCTTACCTTACAGCGCCTGGGTCTCAACATTGCTGGTTCAGGAAGCTCACAGCAAGGGTCACGAGGGTGTGGCTGCAACTCTGTTGAAGGTGAGGAAAAGAGCATGGGTCATCAAGGGACAAAGAATTGCTCGAAAAGTTATTGAGAAATGTATGGTCTGCAAGAAAGCCAGAGTGAAAAGATGTCAGCAGGTGATGGGAGATCTGCCTCAAGAGAGAACCAGGCCAGCATCTCCATTTGAGTTTACAGCAGTTGACCTGTTTGGACCCTATCAGGTCAAAGATGATGTGAGGAAAAGAGTCAAAATGAAAGTCTGGGGAGTCGTATTCTGCTGTATGGCCAGCAGAGCAATCCACACGGAGCTTGCCAACACAATGTCAACGGAAAGCTTCCTGATGGCTTATCAGAGGTTCACGACAATTAGAGGGCACCCTAAGAAAATATGGTCTGATCCTGGGACTAATTTTGTTGGTGCCAAGTCTGTTCTGAAGGAGTTGTATCAGTTCCTGGACAGCCTGGATAAGTCTGCTGTAGAGGATACTTCAGCTCAAAATGGAACTGACTGGCACTGGACAATCCTGCCAGCTGACTCACCTCATCGGAATGGCTCTGCTGAAGCATCTGTTCGGATGGTGAAGAAGGCGTTTCAAAGTCTGGGAAAAGAGTCAGGGCTCTGTTTCAGCGAGTTTCAGACGACGCTTCAGCTTGCCGCCAATCTGGCAAATGAGCGGCCCATTGATGCCAGGGTGCAGAGCCTTGAAGATACAGTGCAGTACATCACACCCAATACACTCCTGCTGGGACGAGCATCTGCAAATGGTGATTGGAAAACATTTGACTTCACAAGTTATCCCTATAAGAGGCTCCAGGAAATGCAGCATCAGGTCAACAAATTCTGGAGATCCTGGAGCCAACTTGCTGGTCCCAATCTTTTTGTGAGGAGCAAGTGGCACACTGCACAGAGGAATGTCGCAACAGGAGATATTGTGTGGATCTGTGATCAGAATGCATTGAGGGGCCACTTTAAGCTTGGAAGAGTCATCAGTGTCAACCCTGACTCCAGAAACATTGTGCGGGATGTGAATATTAGAGTTGTGGTGAGCTCCTGTATCCCGGAGGTGAGGCCTGAAACATCAGCATCCAAATTCCCTGCATCCAAGCATCGCGTCTCCAGTATTCGGGGGGACCTTCAGTCCACAATTCTTCACCGGGACGTTCGACGGTTGGTGGTCCTACTACCAGTGGAGGAGCAGGATGGGAGTCCAGGAGAAAATCTCTAACTACTAGTTCACTGTGTGCGATCTCTCCAGCGGTTTCCGTGGGAAGATCGAGTGGGAGGTGTCAAGCTGAGCTGCAGACCACGCCCTTTTTTCCCTGGTTGTGGTGCCTAGCTGCAGTCAGCTAGTTAGTCACCAGGTGGGAAGGATCTGGTAATTAGGAGATTTGGAGTCATTCACAGGATAGAAAGCAGGCTGGGAAGATGTGTTGAGGAACTGGAAAAAATGAGACTGCAGGACTAAAGCTTGTCTGAACGAGGAAGGAGTCGGTGAGCGTTTGTTTGTTTGTGAAATGTGGTGGATTTTAATATTAAAGTGAATCATGTAATTATATTTAGGGAAAAATGTTTGTATAAAACCATGTGTTTGAATTGTA